>NC_069780.1:69975000-70600000 GCF_027406575.1 Nycticebus coucang
CTTCCAAAACCAGATTCCTTACATGAGTGGCCTAAGGTATTTTTGTGCTGTGAGGCCAGGAGTTGGCCTCAAGAGAAGCTGGCATGTCTGATGCAAAGAGCAGCATGATCAAGGATTTCCACAGGAGCAAATTATGTAGTATGAGATGTTGGACACTTGGGACAATTTCCATTTGCTTTGGCCAGATTACAGTCTTTGACAATCCTCTACCTGTTCGGGAAGTTTGCCTGTATTTAATTTTTATGTGCATCTGAGGTCTTACTATTATTTATTTCTTTGTTCTTGGAGGACATGAAGTAAAATCCCTCTTTAAGCAGAGAATTAAATATTGAAGAAGTAAGCTAACGAATAATAATTCTTACATTGTGCTTAAGATTGTACATGTAATGTACATCTTGGTGAGTGTCTGACTTAATTTTAGAAATGAGAGAAGCTATAGCTCTTGATGTGAATGAATGGAATTGAATCTTTATACTTTGGTTATTTTTAATCAACTATTTTACTCTAAAAAGAACATTTCAGGCCATATGCAAATAAAAAACTTGAGGTCAAGACCTTGACTTCTTTAGAATAAATTGCCAAATATGTTATAATCTTGAAGTATTGAATGTATCAAAAATTAATTTGAGGATTCTAGGTCACTCACATGGAAAAATTAAAATAGTAATTTAAGGGGAGACAAGATGGCGGACTGAAGCCAGCTTTCAACAAAGGCTCCCGTCCAGAAGGAGAGTTAAGGGACAGGAATTTAGTAAGTATCCTGGTGGACTTGAGCCTCACCAAGAGAGAAGGCTGAAGAACGCACATCAACACCGCTGAGGCAAGTTGTGATCACAAGGACGCAAACAAAAGGTACAAAATCCACCACCAAGCGGACGGGAGTCCCCCTCCCCCATGAGACCGGCTCTAGAGCCCCACAATTGAACAAGCGGGCAGAAATTAAAGGCCCTCCCACTACACTCCACGGGAGAGACCTTCTAAAAACCGGACCTACCTCCCCTACTGGGGTGCCGTGGTGTTCTCCTGCCGGACATAGGGCTGAATAAAACTTTGGGAATCCTTTGCCGGCAACCCTGAATCCCCGGCGCTGCCCTCCCGCCCACTGAGGTCTGGAGGCCTGTCCCCCAGGACTTCGGATCCTTGGGTGATTTCTCAAGGGGAGTGGACAGTCCCCGAGTTGCGACTGGTCAGCATTGACTCTGAGGCGCGCCGAGTGAGGAGAGGGCACCGGGCTGAGGGGGAGTCACTTCCCTGCGGTGCAGTGCAGCAACCCTCCCCGGGCATACGGGGCTCAAGACTGAATCAGACTCTGGCCTCCCCGCTGAGAGCTGAGAACCCCTACTCTCACTCGGGGTCTGAGGGCCTATCCCCCAGGAGTTCGGCTCCTTGGGTGATTTCTCGAGGGGAGTGCACAGTGCCTGAGCTGCGTCAGGTCAGCGCTGACTCTGGGACACGTGAGCGAGGAGAGAGCACTCTGCTGAGGGGAAATCAAGCCTTGGCGGCACTTCCCTGCGGTGCAGTGCAGGAGCCCTCCCCGGACCGTAGTATTGGGTGAAACTGAATGAAACTCTAGCTTCCCCCTGCCCCACTCCCAATCAGGGTCTGGGGGCCCATCCCCCAAGAGTTCTGATTCTTGGGGGATCTCTTAAGGGGTGTGGACCCAGCACAAACTGCGGCCGCTCAGTGCTGACTCTGGGGCGCGGGACAGAGGAGAAAAGGGTCGCCTGAGTGCCCACACCAGAGCAACAGTTCCCTGGAGGTAGATCAACAGCCGTTTTTTCTTTAACGGCAGAACGCTCACTTCTGGATATTCTGAGGCCACACCCCCTGTCTCCCTGGGCAACCAGAGGAGGCCACCGGTGACACGGCTCACAAACCCGGAAGCCTCCAGGGCGGGGCCGACCCAGAGAAGTGTTCAGACGCAATTCTCCAGCAGCAAAGACGTTTTAACTCAAAACAGCCCGTCTCCTGTAGGCGACGACAGGAACAGAGACAGAACCTCACAAAGTTGTCTGTTCTGTTCTGTTCTGTTAGCAGCATCCATCAGGGACGGGGCTAAGCCTGAGTGAACACCTCCTTCCCATCACCTGCATTAAACACTCAAAGATGTCAGGCCCCATCTCCTCCTGCTAGATAGCGGCAGTCTGCGGGGGCCTGGCAGACTTCCTTGCGATTCAGGCAGGTGCAAACCCCTGGAGTGTCTGTTCACTGCAGGCAACTGGGTTAGCCATCTGCAGAGATACCAGTGACTGGGTCCGACGCAGGGGCAAAGTGGGGAAGGAGACGTCAACCTTCCCAGACTGCTCTGTTTGCTGGGTGGTTCCTCCTGACTCCACGCTGCACTGGGGTGAGCTGTGTCAGAGGAGTCACCAGGCCCCTGTGATCCAGTTCCCAGAGACCTCTTGAACCCTTCCACCCGAGACAAGTGTCGATTGAGACAGTTGATTCGGACCTTTTGAACTGGGCTAATAGACTGAGGACTCTTCAGGCGGTGCCCTGGGTGTGCGATTGTAGGAAGGTTTGATTCTCCTTTTCCAACTGGGGCCAGAGGTGGGCAGGCGGGGTGACTTAATTGCTGATTTTTCCACACAGCTGAGACTTCAAGCCAGAGTAGAAGTTGCAATAGGATCGAACAGAAACCAGCTGAAAACAAGACAGAACCACTTTGCTCCACCACACCAGACAGGGCCCCAGTTTCTCAGGCCACAACACTGTACGGGCCTTCGATAAAACCCCAGGGGAAAAACCAAAGGGAGTAAACCATGGGGCGGAATCAGCGGAAAAACTCTGGTAACATGAATAACCAGAATAGATCAACCCCCCCAAGAAAAGATACGGCAGATGTGATTGAAGATCCCATTCATAAACAACTGGCTGAGATGTCAGAAGTCGAATTCAGAATTTGGTTTGCAGACAAGATTAATAAAATGGAATTAGGAATTCGAGGAGAAATTCAAAAATTGTCTCAAGAATTTAACGAATTTAAAGACAAAACCACCAAAGACTTAGACACACTGAAACAAGAACTTACAGCCCTCAAAGATATGAAAAATACAGTAGAATCCCTCAGTAACAGAATGGAGCAAGCAGAAGAAAGGATTTCTGACATTGAAGATAAAGTCTTCGAACGCTCCCAATCTCTCAAGGAGGAAGAGAAATGGAGAGCAAAAACGGATCACTCACTCAGAGAGCTCTCAGATAATTCGAAAAAAAACAACATAAGGGTTATAGGAATTTAGGAGAATGATGAAGTGGCTGCCAAGGACACAGAGGCCCTTCTACATGAAATTATGAAAGAAAATTTTCCAGACATGCCTAGAGAATCTGAAATTCAGATAGCAGACAGCTTCAGAACCCCAGCACGATTCAACCCCAATAAGCCATCTCCCAGACATATCATAATTAGCTTCACTAAAGTTAACATGAAAGAGAAGATTCTCAAAGCAGCCCGGCGAAAGAAAACTATAACGTACAAAGGTAAGAATATTAGAATAACTGCAGATCTCTCTGCTGAAACTTTTCAAGCAAGAAGAGGCTGGTCATCAACTTTTAATCTCCTAAAGCAAAAAAACTTTCAACCCAGGATCTTGTATCCAGCTAAACTGAGTTTCATCTATGATGGAGAAATTAAATACTTCAATGACATTCATATGTTGAAAAAATTTGCCATAAGTAAACCAGCTCTTCAGGATGTTCTCAGACCTATCCTCCACAATGACCAACCCAATCCTATACCACAAAAGTAAACTCACTCAGAAACTTCGGATCAAACTCCAACTTCCACACTGGCGAAAGGATTAAAAATGTCCACTGGACCTTTGAAAAACTCGATACCCAAAATTCCACCAGACTTATCAATACTCTCCATCAATGTGAATGGCTTAAACTGTCCTCTAAAGAGGCATAGGTTAGCTGACTGGATACAAAAACTCAAGCCAGATATTTGTTGCATACAAGAGTCACATCTCAACTTAAAAGACAAATACAGACTCAGGGTGAAAGGATGGTCATCCATATTTCAGGCAAATGGTAATCAGAAAAAAGCAGGTGTTGCAATTTTATTCGCAGATACAGTAGGCTTTAAACCATCAAAAGTAAGGAAGGACAAGAATGGTCACTTCATATTTGTTAAGGGTAATACTCAATATGACGAGATCTCAATTATTAATATCTATGCACCCAACCAGAATGCACCTCAATTTATAAGAGAAACTCTAACAGACATGAGTAACTTGATTTCCTCCAGCTCCATAATCGTTGGAGATTTCAACACTCTCTTGGCAGTGTTGGATCAATCCTCCAGAAAGAAGCTGAGCAAAGAAATCTTAGATTTAAACCTAACCATCCAATATTTAGATTTAGCAGACATCTACAGAACATTTCATCCCAACAAAACTGAATACACATACTTCTCATCAGCCCACGGAACTTACTCCAAAATTGATCACATTTTAGGTCACAAGTCTAACCTCAGTAAATTTAAAGGAATAGAAATTATTCCATGCATCTTCTCGGACCAACATGGAATAAAACTTGAATTGAGTAACAACAGGAATCTGCATGCCCATACAAAAACATGGAAGTTAAATAACCTTATGCTGAATGATAGCTGGGTCAGAGATGAGATTAAGAAAGAAATCACCAATTTTTTGGAACAAAATGACAATGAACACACAAACTATCAGAACCTCTGGGACACCGCAAAGGCAGTTCTAAGAGGGAAATTTATAGCACTGCAAGCCTTCCTCAAGAGAACGGAAAGAGAAGAAGTTAACAACTTAATGGGACATCTCACCCAACTGGAAAAGGAAGAACATTCCAACCCCAAACCCAGTAGAAGAAAAGAAATAACCAAAATTAGAGCAGAATTAAATGAAATCGAAAACAAAAGAATAATACAAGAGATCAATAAATCAAAAAGCTGGTTTTTTGAAAAGGTCAATAAAATAGATAAACCTCTGGCCAACCTAATCAGGAAAAAAAGAGTAAAATCTCTAATATCATCAATCAGAAACAACAAAGATGAAATAACCACAGACTCATCAGAAATCCAAAAAATCCTTAATGAATATTACAAGAAACTTTATTCTCAGAAATATGAAAATCTGAAGGAAATAGACCGATACTTGGAAGCACGCCACCTTCCAAGACTTAGCCAGAATCAAGTGGAAATGTTGAACAGACCCATATCAAGTTCAGAAATAGCATCAACTATACAAAACCTCCCTAAAAAGAAAAGCCCGGGACCAGATGGTTTCACGTCAGAATTCTACCAAACCTTTAAAGAGGAATTAGTACCTATATTACTCAACCTGTTCCAAAATGCAGAAAAAGAAGGAAGACTACCCAACACGTTCTATGAAGCAAATATCACCCTGATCCCCAATCCAGGAAAAGACCCAACAAGAAAAGAAAATTATAGACCAATATCACTAATGAATATAGATGCAAAAATATTCAACAAGATCCTAACAAACAGAATCCAACAACACATCAAACAAATTATACATCATGACCAAGTTGGTTTTATCCCAGGGTCTCAAGGCTGGTTCAATATACGTAAATCTATAAATGTAATTCAGCACATAAACAAATTAAAAAACAAAGACCATATGATTCTCTCAATTGATGCAGAAAAAGCTTTTGATAATATCCAGCATCCCTTCATGATCAGAACACTCAAGAAAATTGGTCTAGAAGGGACTTTTCTTAAACTGATAGAGGCTATCTACAGCAAACCCACAGCCAATATCATATTGAATGGAGTTAAATTGGAATCATTTCCACTCAGATCAGGAACCAGACAAGGCTGCCCATTGTCTCCATTGCTTTTCAACATTGTAATGGAAGTTTTAGCCACCGCAATTACGGAAGAAAAGGCGATCAAGGGTATCCATATAGGGTCAGAAGAGATCAAACTCTCGCTCTTCGCAGATGATATGATTGTGTATCTGGAAAACACTAGGGACTCTACTACAAAACTCCTAGAAGTGATCAAGGAATACAGCAGCGTTTCAGGTTACAAAATCAACATTCATAAATCGGTAGCCTTTATATACACCAACAACAGTCAAATTGAAAAAGCAGTTAAGGACTCTATCCCATTCACAGTAGTGCCAAAGAAGATGAAATATTTGGGAATTTACCTAACAAAAGACGTGAAAGATCTCTATAAAGACAACTATGAAACTCTAAGAAAAGAAATAGCTGAAAATGTTAACAAATGGAAAAACATACCATGCTCATGGCTAGGAAGAATCAACATTATCAAAATGTCCATACTACCCAAAGCAATATATAATTTCAACGCACTCCCTATTAAAGCTCCACTGTCATATTTTAAAGATCTTGAAAAAACATTACTTCGTTTTATATGGAATCAGACAAAGCCTCGAATAGCCAAGACATTACTCAGAAACAAAAACAAAACAGGAGGAATCACACTACCAGACCTCAGACTTTACTACAAATCGATAGTGATCAAAACAGCATGGTATTGGCACAAAAACAGAGAAGTAGATATCTGGAATAGAATAGAGAACCAAGAGATGAATCCAGCTACTTACCGCTATTTGATTTTTGACAAGCCAATTAAAAACATTCAGTGGGGAAAAGATTCCCTATTTAACAAATGGTGCTGGGTGAACTGGCTGGCAACCTGCAGAAGACTGAAATTGGACCCACACCTTTCACCATTAACTAAGATAGACTCTCATTGGATTAAAGATTTAAACTTAAGACATGAAACTATAAAAATACTAGAGGAGAATGCAGGGAAAACCCTTGAAGAAATTGGTCTGGGTGAGTATTTCATGAGGAGAACCCCCCGGGCAATTGAAGCAGCTTCAAAAATACACTACTGGGACTTGATCAAACTAAAAAGCTTCTGCACAGCTAAGACCATAGTAAGCAGAGCAAGCAGACAGCCCTCAGAATGGGAGAAGATATTTGCAGGGTATAACTCTGACAAAGGTTTAATAACCAGAATCCACAGAGAACTCAAACGCATCAGCAAGAAAAAAACAAGGGATCCCATCGCAGGCTGGGCAAGGGATTTGAAGAGAAACTTCTCTGAAGAAGACAGGCGCACGGCCTTCAGACATATGAAAAAATGCTCATCATCTTTAATCATCAGAGAAATGCAAATCAAAACTACTTTGAGATATCATCTAACTCCAATGAGACTAGCCTATATCACAAAATCTCAAGACCAGAGATGTTGGCGTGGATGCGGAGAAAAGGGAACACTTCTGCACTGCTGGTGGGAATGCAAATTAATACATTCCTTTTGGAAAGATATATGGAGAACACTCAGAGATCTAAAAATAGATCTGCCATTCAATCCTGTAATTCCTCTGCTGGGCATATACCCAGAAGACCAAAAATCACAACATAACAAAGATATTTGTACCAGAATGTTTATTGCAGCCCAATTCATAATAGCTAAGTCATGGAAAAAGCCCAAGTGCCCATCGATCCACGAATGGATTAATAAATTGTGGTATATGTATACCATGGAATACTATGCAGCCTTAAAGAAAGATGGAGACTTTACCTCTTTCATGTTTACATGGATGGAGCTGGAACATATTCTTCTTAGTAAAGTATCCCAAGAATGGAAGAAAAAATACCCAATGTACACAGCCCTACTATGAAACTAATTTGGGACTCTCACATGAAAGCTATAACCCAGCTACAACTTAACAATAGGGGGAAGTGGGAAAGGGGGTGGGTGGGTGGAGGGAGGGGAATCGGTGGGATTACACCTGTGGTGCATATTACAGGGGTATTTGCGAAACTTGGTAAATGTAGAATGTAAATGTTTTGGCACAGTAACTGAGATAACGCCGGAAAGGCTATGTTAACCACTGTGATAAAAATGTGTCAAATGGTTTATGAAGTGAGTGTATGATGCCCCATAATCATATCATTGTATACAGGTATGATTTAATAAAAAAATTAAAAAAAAATAAAATAGTAATTTAAAACATAAATTTTTAAAGCAGCAACATTTAATTTATTTTCTCTTCATGTCTGATATTTTAATAATTATTAAGATTTTACTTACATCTAAAAACTTTTATTTATAGTAACAATATCAAATTAAGGAATACATACCAAATAATGAAACTTATTCTTCAAACAACTCTATTGATTGCTCCGCCATATAGTTTTAATCCTTAAAGTGTTGTTTCATGCTATCAAACAATTTAATAGCCCAAAATTTAATAGTGAGATAATGAAGTTCAGTCTCTTCCCTAAAGTAAGTCAAGATTGTATCTTTAATTCAAGGAATTGTACTTTCTTAGTTTCCTTGGAGCAAGAGATGGTGTTAATATCATGACAGTCTAGGAAATAGATTCTTAGCTAGAAATGGAGACACGAATGCTTAATCTTATCTAAAGCCTGAAAGATCACTCCAAACAAAAAATAAGTACCATTTGAATGCATACTATCCTCTTCGCATGCTAATTACTTTTTCTAGCAAGAATCTTATTTCTTCTGAATATCAAATATGATTGTCTAGTATTACTGATTGCAGGCTATAAATCTGTTTGTATTGTGAGGCTTTTAGTTTGAATCTTTAATAAGACATAAAATTTAACTTCAGTTTTGTCTGCTGGCTTGTGCTTGTCAACTTTTTGCTGACAAACACTTAGAAGGATGGGCTGGTTGATTATTAACCATACTCAGCAAACTACTGGTCTGAGATACCCCTAAATCAATCTTCGTCTTCCTGCTTTAATTGACTACAAACTACAAAAAATAGACTTATTTACAAGAAAATGAGCTCTCTTGATCTAGGGGTGTAGATTAATCCTGGAATATCTGTGCTTTATTGCATGAGAGCACAGCTCTTTTAAAAGACTGGAAGTGGCTACAACATGTGCTATTTCATGTGTGCCAGTGTGCTCTGAGAACCATGTATTGACTGCGTGCTGTTTGCTGATTTGGGTAGGAGAAATCTGCCTCTAAAAAGGCATAAAGAAATTACATATTCAGTGTAGAAATAACTTTTCCATAATTGATGTAGGTGGAGATGGGATTAATAAAAGAATAAAGCCTCCTAGAAATTTAACAGAGCTTGAATACTATTTGAAACATTTTGATTTATAGCAGATCCATAAATTCTAACCTTTGGGCATAATAAAAGCAGAAAAACACCATTTAGTTTAATTTCCTTACTTTACAAACTAGGAAACTAAAGGTCAGAAAAATAAAATAATCACTAGTCAAGTCAAGATTTTGGAACGTGGGTCTCTGGCAGCAGAGATACTTTTATTTCAACCTTAAGATTACAAAACAGCAATTTGGGATGCATGTTGCTATAAGGACTTTCATGAAATCCTTCTGTAAAAGAGAAGTACCTTCATCCTCAAATATCACATGCTTTAGTCACTCTGCAGGAACAATCTGGATTATAAATATTTCCGTTTCTGAGCTCTGTTGTACAGTGACATGTACACAACTTTAATGATGAGGCAGGGAATACTAGTTTATTCGGGCTTTTTGGAGGAGATCCAGAAGTAAGAGAAATGGGAGCCAAAGGGAATGGGTAGCCGATGACAAAATGAGAGAGGGATTAGGAGAATAGATGATGGAGAAATTCTATAGAGAAAATCAAAGGTGGTGGGGTTGACTAGGGGTTTGAAGTTAATTTCAGGGCCTGACTTAAGGATGGGGTTCATTAGTGAGTTACTTTGTTAATTAGGCAAGTTTGGGACCAATCGAGTGATACAGAGGTGAAGACTGAAATGACTTTACTCATTTGGAACCTTTTCCCAAAACCATCAAAGTCAGCTAGTGTGGTGTTTATGGCTTGATGCTGAGCTGTGTCAATTCTTAGATAACTTGGGTGTTGATTTGATTTTGCTCTAAAGGCACAAGTTCATAAACACACACGTCATTTATTCCTAATTAAAACTGGGTAATTATTTTAAAGTGTTGTAAT
Source organism: Nycticebus coucang (assembly GCF_027406575.1). Lineage (NCBI taxonomy): Eukaryota > Metazoa > Chordata > Mammalia > Primates > Lorisidae > Nycticebus > Nycticebus coucang. Next base: position 69,984,953 of record NC_069780.1, read on the forward strand.
TATTGTGTGAGTTAAGTTAAAGAATATTTTGTAGCATGAATGATGGCAAAAGACTTGAATCTAATAACCGTCAATTAATATGTAAATTATCCTCAGCAGCAAAATAGTCTAATTGCCATTTCATTAAATTTTATCTACTTTTTTTGGATGAAGTAAACTCTTTGATTGTCTAAAAATTCATGTTTAACGGAATAGAAAATTTAAGAGAGAATGTTTAAAAGTTCAAAATTCAGGTTGGAAGAAAAAGGGAAAGAAAAATTCTAGTTATTTATCTTGAATTTTTCATTAATGATCCTGTAGCTTTTTCCCCACAATCACTCTTACCATCTCAGCACTTATTTTCCTAAAGCTTTTGAAGTGTTTTGTGTGAATAACCTCCAGAGAATTAGAAACCTGATAAAGGGTATAGTAATAGGCAGAGTCCTAAATAGTCATTGAAAATAAATTCCAAAGTGTGAGAACTGTGGTCTCTTAGGAAAGCTGTTTTCAAGTCTCTGAACATTTACGTTATTGAACTATTGGAGACAAATAGATGCAACTGCCAATATAGCCATGTCTTTAAAATATAAAATGGACTGGGCTTTGCGCACATGGCAGAGACAAATCTTCCTAATTAGCATCCCATTAATTACAATAAGAGCTAATATATAGATTGAGTTCCTACTATACTTTATGCTCACAGTATAGCTCCTATGTATTATCTCCTTTAATCCTCCAACTCTGTAAAATATGTACTATCATCCTCATTTTACAGGGAAGGAAACTGAAGGAAGGATGTTAAGCAATTCTTCCAAGGTCATATGAGCTGTATTTCATGTGTAAACATAGTAATAGACTCTTTATTACTGAGGTGCTATCGGTAGTCATCATGAACTTCAATAGATGTACCATTTAGAGAACTTAAAATAACTGTGGGAGACCCCCTGCTTCTAGCCCAGGTGCTATCACAGAGCTGCCTCAGATTAACATTTGGAACACAACCTTCAAAGAGTAAAGAAATGTATGGGGCCCACAGCAGAAATTCTACCATCTTTACTAATACAGCTTTTCTGAACTCTTTGTAAAGAAAAAATAACCCAGAAGGGATTTCTGTTTCTGGAGTGTCAATTCTTGTAGCTTTGTGTAAAATGTAATACTCTTTTAAGGGGAGACTATAGGAAGAAGACAAAGAGAGCTTTACTTCCCCCTTGTGTTAGGGAGACATCCATGCTTATGCTCAGCTTTCCTGCATTAAAGTAGTGGAAGGAATTAAATATGTTATATTTTTCTGACATAGAGTTGACTTGTGTTGACACAAGGTTCTGAGTGTTGGCTGGATAATCGTGTTCAACAGACCAACTGAAAAGACCATACATCATTATGTATTTTAGCTCTGAGTGAGGTTGCATTGAAGAATATGCCAAACAAAGCAAAACAAAACAAAAACGGTGAAGTAGAAAACTAATACATTTTTATAGGAAGGAAGGAAATATATTTACTATGCTATTAGTTTATTTCATTGAACATGATTTTGCAATTGATAAACAAATAATAGAAAATAAACATTATAATCATCTGTGTACTTTAAATTCAAAGCAAAGTAGGGCTAAAATAAAACTGAAAGAAGACATGGTTGTTTTTGTGTTTGTGGGGTTGTTTCCCACCAAGAATTCATCTGTGTTTTCTAGGAAACAATTTAAAATACATTCAGATTTCTTAACCCAACCTAAAAAAAAAAATTCTTAAAGGTTCAGAAAGTTTACTCATTATGTTTTTCCAAGACTACATCTTAAACATTTCTTTTGCACTGTGGTTTGAATATTATTTGACCACACTACAATTCATATTAAGGCTTGATCTTTAGTATAATGGTTTTGAGAGATTGCAGGCCTATTAAGAGATGTTTTTGTCAGGAGGGATCTGCCTTTGTGAAAGGATTAATGACATCTCTTTCAAGTGAGTGAATTCTTGCTCTTTAGATTGTGTAAAGCAAGGTTGCCCCTCATGTTTTGTCTTTTTTGCACACACCTGATTGCTGCTCTGACATGCACTCCTACTATGTGATACCATCTGCCATGTTCTGACATAGCATGAGAACTTCACTGGAGATAACCACCTGATCTTGGACTTCCCAGCCTCCAGAACTGTGTCCTAAATAAATCTCTGGTCTTTCTAAACTACCCAGTATCAGGTATTTTGTTATAGCAGCAGAAAATGGACTAAGACAACTGTAATATTGCCTTGTCCTGTCAAAAATTTATAGATTTTTGCAGCACATTCTTTTAAAAGAATGTAATTAGATTGTAGAATGTATATGAATATAATTACCATTACTGACCATTATCACAATGGGGACTAGAGTATAAGAGAAGGAATTTTTTGACAAATCTCATCTATGCAAAATGAAAACCAACAGGGAATATGTGTGAGCCCAACCGTGCCCTGACAACACCAAAAATATTAGAACAATTTGTTGACTAATAATTCTAGTTTTTTTCCTACTGTAACCCCACACTCTTCTTTCCTAGGGAGTAGCAAAGAAGCAATGAAACAATGCCCTGATAGCATATACACATTTAAAGAAAGGAAAACACTGTGTTAAAATTGCAATACTAAGTCATGTTTGACTTCTGCAATTACAAAAGATACAAGATAACAAATGTTATCAGTATACATTGCATATTACAATTTTAATACAGTTTTTTCCTTTCTTAAAATGTATATATCTTTTGTATATAGCAGATTGGTCAATCTAAAATTGCCAGTTTTTGAGTGCACCTTATTAAGCTGGTTGTTAAAGACTATTCCTTTTATGCAAGTCATTTTTTAATTTTTATTAATGTTTTGTTAGAGTATAACGTGCATATAGAAAAGTGCAAAAATCCAAGTATACAAATTCTTGAATTAATGAAAAATGAACACACCTATATAACCAACATTTAAGACAAAAATAGACATTGTCATTCTCCCAGGAATCCACTCAGCCCTCCCACTAGTTACCGCTTCTTCTTCCACTGGAAGTAACCCCTCTCTTGATGTTTAGTTCTATAGATTAGTTTGGACTCTACTTGTACTTTATATCAATGCAATCTTACAATACATATTATTTTGTATCTGATTTCTTTCACCCAGTATTATTGAGAGATTTATCCATGCTGTATGTAGCAGTGACTAATTCATTTTCATTGCTATATGGCATTTCATTGAATAAATATATCACAATTATTTATTCTACTATTGACAGACAATTGAATTGTCTCTAATTTGGGACTATTAAGAATAACACTGCAGAAAAACATTTTGTAAATGTCTTTCAGCTCACATTTGTACACATTTCTGTCAGGTGTATATCTAGAAATGGAATTTCTGGCAATTTTACTGTTGATTGGCATTTAGTTTTCTGATGTGATATATATCAATTTACACTCCCATTAGCAATGAATGCAAGTACCAATCCCACCATATCCTCTGCAATAGTTATGATATAACAGTCCTTTTCATGTTTTACCCATTTTGTTTGATGTACAGTGATATCTCACCTTGGGTTTAATTTGTACCTCTCTGAAATTTAGTAAGGTTGAATTTGCATTATAATCAGTTTTTTTGTCTTTTATAAAAAATTGAATTTTAAAGTTATTTATTCTCAATATGAGTTCTTTGTCCATTACAGTTGTTACAAGTCACTTGTCCCACTCTGAGACTTGCCTTTCACTTTCTTCATGAAGTTTTCTGATAAAAAGTTTCTTAATTTTAGGGCAGCGCCTGTGGCTCAAGGAGTAGGACGCTGCTCCCATATGCCGGAGGTGGCGGGTTCAAACCCAACCCCGGCCAAAAGAAAAAAAAAAAAAGTTTCTTAATTTTAATGCAGTCTAATTTCTCAGTCTTTTCTTTTTTTTATGTCTAGTACTTGTGTTCTGCTTAAGAAAAGTTTGCCCATCCCAATGTCATGGAAGTATTTTCCAATATTTTAGAAATTCTGTTTTTTTTCTTTTGCAGTGATCTTAAATTTACCTAGAATGGTGTATGAAGTAAAGGTTAATATATTTTACTGAGAATATTCAATTGATTTGGCACAATTTTTTACAAAAGAGGTTTTCAATTGCTTACGGAAGTATATTTGTCATACATCAACAGTCTGTATATGTTTGGGTCTGTTTCTGGATTGCTTTCCAATTAATTAGTCTACTTATGTACCTTTATTCCAGTTTTACACTGTCTTAATTACCATATCTTTATGACATATATTGATATCTTGTAGTATAGGCACTGTGACTTTGATTTTCTTCTTCAGTAGAGTGTAGGTTGGTCTTGGGTATTTGCAATTTTATGTGTGTTTCATAATCAGCTTGTTAATGTCTATGGAAAATTCTACAGGAGTTATAATTAAGATTGCATGTATTCTATAGAAGAATTAGGAAATCATAGACATCTTTGGGATATTGAATGCCCTCCATTTAGTTAGGTCTTTTGAAATTTCCCCAAAGAATGTTTCATTGTTTCTGCATAGAGTTTTATTAATTTATTCTTAGAGATTTGATCTTTTTGGTGCAATTATAAACAGTATCATCTTTTAAATATAAATTTTAATTTTTTATTATTGGGCATATAGACATACAACTGATTTTTTTATATTGACCTTTAACTCTATGACTTTTTAAAATTCATTTGTTAATCCCAATAATGTTCCTATAGATTATCTTGCATTTTGTATATAGTAAAATCTGTGAATAATGACAGTTTTTCTTTCTATTTTTAATTTTTTTTTTTTTGGCCAGGGCTGGGTTTGAACCCGCCACCTCTGGCATATGGGGCCAGCGCCCTACTCCTTTGAGCCACAGGCACTGCCCCAGTTTTTCTTTCTAATCCTTACAGGTTTTATTTTTCTTGTCTTATTATTATACTTGCTAAAATCTCTTTCCTATTAATATTGAATGTAGTGTTGTTAATAAGGGAAAATGCAGTATCAGGGAGAAAGTTTTCAACATTTTACTACTAAACATGATATTTTTCATAGATTTTATAAATACTTTTTTAAACATACGAAAATGAATACAACGTATTTATTTAGAATAAGAAAAATTTACCACAAATTATTGGAAACTTGGGGATTTGAGTTCGTTTCTTCCCAGACCTCTTTGAACAGTTTCTCAGACATGTTAATGTAAAAATGCTTCTTGGTTGCAACCCACTTTCTTCCTTGTCCAGAATTTTCTATAACTCCCAGCAATTTCCAGCGCTCATAGGGGCCTATGCAAATGACACTGCTGAGGCCTAAGCCTTATTCAACTTCATGATTTCATCTCAGGACTTTTCTCTCCCAATTTGGCTGCAGTTATCTTCCTTAACCTTATTTATTCTGAAGCCTTTCTTAAGGTTATCTTATAAATACTCTTTAAAGAAATCTTTTCTATTACTATTTAGGAGTTTTTATTATAAATGGATCTTAAATTTTACCAAAATTGTTTTTGAATCTGTTGAAATAATGATAGGATAATTTCTTCTTTGCTTTATTAATGTACTGATTCACAGTGATTGAAATTCAAAGGTTTGCTCCTAGAATAAACCCTACTTGGTTGTGACATGTAATTCTTTTTATATATCATGGCATTAGGTTGCTGATATTTGTTAAGAATATTTGAGTTAGAAGTTTCCTTTTTCATAATGTACTTTTCCTTTTTCATAATGTACTCATAAAATGAGATGGAAAGTTTCTTTCTTCTATTCTTTGGAGTAGATTGTGCAAGTTTGATGTTATTTCTTTCTTAAACATTTGGAGAAATTCACTAATGAACACATAAGGGCAAGGAATTTTCTTTGAGATTTTAATTTCAAATATAATTACAAATTTAATTTCAAAATTATTAATAGCATACAATTATTCGAATGAACTTTTATATTAGTTTATTTTTTCAATTTCTTTTTTTTTAAATTTATTTATTTTTATTGTTAAATCATAGCTGTGTACATTAGTGCAATCAAGGGGTGCAATGTGTGGGTCATATACAATCTGAAATATTCTCATCAAACTGTTCAACGTAGCCTTCATGGCATTTTCTTAGTTAACTGTATGTAGGCATTTGTATTCTGCATTTAGTAAATTTCGCCGGTACCCATTCTAAGATGCACGGTAGATGTGGCCCCACCCATTACCTTCCCTCCACCTTAACCTCCCCCCTCCCTTCCCCTTCCTTGGCCCTTTCCCCATAGTCTTGTGCTATCGTTGGGTTATAGCCTTCATGTGAAAGCTATAATTTAGCTTCATAGTAGAGCTGAGTATATTGGATACTTTTTCTTCCACTCCTGAGATACTTTGCTAAGAAGAATATGTTCCAGCTCCATCCATGTAAACATGAAAGAGGTAAAGTCTCCATCTTTCTTTAAGGCTGCATACAATTTCTATTTTTTTAATTATTTTGCATTAAAGTAAGGGTATATACGATTGGGTTATAATGTTTGTGTTTGTAAGGTAAAGTCTGAGTTGTTATTGAGTCCTTCACCCAGGAAGTGTGCCTTATACCCTCACATTGTACCTGATAGATGGGCACTTACCAATCCCCCCTTTTGTCCCCCTCCTCCCTTCTTGAATTTAATTGTGCTTTTCTCCATGTGGGCCTATAGTTGTTCCTCTACTAGTTTCAAATTAGTATTGAATACATGAGATGCTTGTTTTTCTATTCTTGAGATACTTTACTAAGGAGAATGTTATTCAGCTCCATCCAGATAAATACAGAAGACGTAAAGTCTCCACTATTTTTATGGCTGAACAGTATTCCATGATATACATATACCACAGTTTATTAATTCATTCATGGGTTGACGGCACTTGGGTTGTTTCCACATCCTTGTGATTTGTGGACTGAGCTGCTATATACATTTGAGTGCAAATAACCTTGTGTTAAAATGATTTTTATTCACGTTATGAATCCGACAAAGGGCTAATAACCAAAATCTATACAGAACTCAAGCAAATTAACAAGAAAAGAGCAAACAACCCCATTAATCACTGGGCAAGAGACATGAACAGAACTTTCTTTCAGGAAGACAGATGAATGGCCAACAAACACATGAAAGAATGCTCATTGTCCTCAATCAACAGGGAAATGCTCATCAAAACCACCTTGAGATATCACCTAACCCCAGTGAGAAAAATTCACATCACAAAGTCCCAAAGCTACAGATGCTGGCGTGGATGTGGAGAGAAGGGAATACTTTTACAATACTACTAGGGCTGCAAACTAATACAGGCTTTTTGGAAAGAAGTATGGAGAAGCCTCAAAGAGCTAAAAGTAGATTTCCCATTTGATTCCGCAATCCCATTACTAGGTATCTACTCAATTATTTATTTTTTGTTGTGTCAGTTTTGATAAAATGTATTTTTCTAGGTACTGATACATTTAACTAAATTTTCAAATTTATTAGCATGAAGTTATTCATAAATGTCTCTTTTTAATATATGTGGGATTTATGGTGATGTTCTTTTTTAATCTTTTATATTGCTAATCTGTACCTTTTCTGTGTTTTTCTTGGTTAGTTTTACAAAGGTTTATACATTTTATTTGTCTTTCCAGGAAGAACTTTGGATTTTATCAGTCCAATTTTTCTCTGACTCAATTTCTGTTTGCATCTTTGTTATCCTTTCTAGGAAGTTTAGCTTACTATTATTTTTCTATCTTCTTTAGGTAATATTTCAGTCATTGATTTTTCAGCCTTTTTGTTGTCTGGTATAGCTGCATTAAAGATTATCATTTTCCAGAAGCACATCTATGCCTGCATTTTACAAGTTTTGATAGGTAGTACTTTCATTATCCTTTAGTTCAGCTTATATTCTAACTTTAATTAATATTTCTGTCTGTAGCAAAGAGATTTTTAGAGGCATATCACTTAATTTACAAACATTTGAGGGATTTCTATTTATGTCTTATTATTGATTTCTAACTTATTTTCAATTACTATATTCTATATCATTTCAGTTCAGGTCAGTGTGTGTGCATTTTCTTTTTCTTCTCCTTTCTTAAAAATTAATTTTTATTTTGCTTCCAACCATTCTTTTATAATCTTTTAGTTGTTACTCTAGTGATTACACATGCATTCCTGGATCATAAATTCTAGTATAAATTAATAATTTTACTATTTTTTTGTCAATCCAAGGACTTAGGATGATTTAACTTAGTTTTTTGCCTTCTCTCCCATTTTTTCTATTGTAGTCGTATGTTTTAGTGCAATATGTATTTTATTCTTTAATCGCCTCAATGTGTGATTGTTATTTTATACATCTAATATTCATTGAGATTTATTATTTCAATTGCTTTTTATGTATTTATTTATTCATTTTGTATTTTTTTGCTTTCATTTGAAATCAGTTTTACTACTTGAGGGTTCCTTTTGGAATTTCTTTTGGTGTAGTAGTATGCTAGTAACAGGCCTACGTGTGTGTGTGTGTGTATGTATTTGGTATTTGGTTGTATGAAATGTTTTTATTTAACTTTAATTTTGGAAAATATTTTGGCTGGATGCAGAATTCTGGGCTACCATTTATTTTCTTTTAGCTTCCGGTATTTCCATTGTGAAATCAAGTGTCAGACTGACTATTATTCCTTTAAAAGTAATTTGTTGGCTTGGCACCACACCCATAGCTCAGAGGTTAGGGCGCCAGCCATGTGCACTGGGGCTGGTGGGTTTGAACCCGGCCTGGGCCTGCTAAACAACAATGACAACAACAGCAAAAAAATAGCCAGGTATTGTAGCGGGCTCCTATAGTTACAGCTACTTGGGTGGTTGAGGCTGAGGCAAGAGAATTGCTTAAGCCCAAGAATTTGAGGTTGCTGTGAGCTATGATGCCATGGCACTCTACTGAGGGTGACATAGTGAGACTCTGTTTAAAAAAAAAAAGTAATTTGTGTGTTTTTTTTTTTTTTACTGTCTACTTTAAGATTTTTCTTTTTTCTCTATGTAAGTGTCTTTTCTTTTACATGACTAGTGGTTTTCTTTGAAATTATTCTAATAGTTGGGCACTGCAATACTTTGTGACCTATGACTCTGTCTTTTTATCATTTTGGAAAATTTTCAGGTATTATATCTCTAGGCATTGCCTCTGCTCCATTCTCTACTGCTGCTTCTTCTGGGACTGTAATTACCTACACCCCACTCCTTTCAGACCATACCTCATACATGCTATTAGTTTCATCTTTTGATGTCTAACTGCAATTTCTCTCATTTTTAGTTCCAGAATTTCCACCTTATTCTGTTCTAAAATTTCCATTCCTTTTTTGAAATTATTCAATTTTATACCTCAGTTCCATAAAACTCATATGCCGCGGACCGCCCTGTCGGTGGGCTCCACTACGGCTGTGGTGCCGTGGGTGCGGCACTCATAAAATAGTTGTTCAGGGTGGCACCTGTGGCTCAGTGAGTAGGGCGCCGGCCCCATATACCGAGGGTGGCGGGTTCAAACCCGGCCCCGGCCAAACTGCAACCAAAAAATAGCTGGGCATTGTGGCGGGCGCCTGTAGTCCCAGCTACTCGGGAGGCTGAGGCAAGAGAATCGCTTAAGCCCAGGAGTTGGAGGTTGCTGTGAGCTGTGTGAGGCCACGGCACTCTACCGAGGGCCATAAAGTGAGACTCTGTCTCTACAAAAAAAAAAAAATAGTTGTTCAGCTTTTTCATCTTTAGGCTGCTGTTTAGGAGTTGACAAATGCCTTCAGGAAAAGTTGCACTAAATGTTGGGCTCATCTCTCTGCATGTCCCTTCTATCCACCTTCTTAGTCCCTCAGTGTTGCTGCTTTACTAAATTTTTAATGCCTTTCTGCAGGTATTTTCACTGCATTATTCTGTTTTGCATTTATTTTTATGGGAGCATTGGTCTGTACAAAGCTATTCCAGATAATGAAAAAATGCCAGTAATTTTCTTGTCCTGCTTTACTGACTTTCTTATTTAATTCTTCATATTGGAAATAGGTCCTGGATTTTACTAAGAACCAGAAACATCTGAAGAAATAAAGATAGAAACAAAGGAAAAAGAACAAATATTTATTGACTCTCTATTAGGTAAGGAGTGATAAGCTGAGAGCATTTTATACTTAAAATTAATACATATTTTAAAATGTATTTCACATTTTATATTATCTTTAATATGAAATTAATGTGTCTGTGAAATAGTATGTAACTGAATGGTAGCTTTATGGAGCCACTGCTGAGAGTTGTAATGACCACTCAGACTCAAGAATTCTTAGTTTCCATGAAAGAGAAAGGAGGATGTTTAAATATCAGGAAACAGGAAGGTCACTGGTTCTTACCTGAATCCACACTTTCAGCAAGAAAGTCTGACTTTGTGTTATCTGAGCAATTTTAGTAGGTATCAGTTTTCAATGACTTGCAGTAACCATTTTATGACTCATCAGGGATTTGTGCTTTGCTCCATTGCTGTATGATGACATTTAATCTGAATACTAAAAAGTATGTAATTAGGGCTTTACTCTAGCACCAATGTATTAAACAGGATTACCTTTAATGTAATAAAAATGAGCCACACCATAGTCGCCCAGCTTTGAACATGCATGATTTCTTCTTTGCATTTTCTTCTTTGAAATTTAAAGCACTCCTTGTAGAGAATATTTTTTCTATATTCCAGTTGGTGGAAATTTCTTTAAGGTTATTTAACTTTGTAAGGGTTAAAATTTTGATGATGTTTTTTAATGACAGAATTGTCATGTTTGATTTCATGTCATGAGGCTTTTTGCAGGTTTATTTTACAATCTCTTACTTTCAAAACAAACCAGCAAGAATCCCTGCAGCGATAGGAAACATACACATTTTTCTTTCTTTCTCTAGGTTGCTGAAATGTGTCCTGGTTCCAGCTACTGAGCACACATATTCCCAAGACAATCTTATAGACTCTATTTGCACTGGAGGAAAGTCAACCCATCAAGAAAGCAAGAATTTCCTTGGTGTTTTCTTGAAAGCATGGACGATGAAAGCATAGTTCTTCTAGCTTTTGAGAAGCTTTAATCTTACATCAAACAAAAAATCTTACAAAGCAAACAAAAAAGAAATTTAGCTCTCCTTTTCAGGAGGGATGCTTCCTAAAGGTTCATGCACAATCACTAAGGGAAGAGTTACAGTGCTTATGCCAGGATTAAACCTGTGGTCACAGGAAAGGCTGATAGGTGAGCAGTCAGAGGGGCTCAGGGCTGGGGACTGTGTGTGGGTGAGAGCCTCAAGAACGTTCACCCCATTGTGTTTATCTTATCTCTCTACATCTTGGATAAGCGACATAGGCCTTTGAGCCCAAACTCCTCTGATTTTTTTTTTTTATTATTATTACAGATGTCTCAGAAGAGGAGCTAAAGAAAGAGTGCAATTAACTGAATTGTTCCCCAGACTTTCCTACACACCTTGCCCATCAGAAGTAGGTGAAGCTGTAGCAACAATATTTTGTAAATTGCAAAGTAACCATAATAAAGGGCTTAAAATGACACCAATGAATAGAAATGACAAATACTCAGGGCGATGGATACCCCAAGTATCCTGAGTTGAGCACTTCACATTCTATGCATGTAACAAACACTAACATGCACCCCGTAAATATGTAAAATATCATGTATCACCAAAAGAACAAAAGGAGTAGGCAAAGCTAACCCAGGCCGTGCAAGGTTCTTGTACAACATCTGACTTTAAGGTATACGAGTGAGGTTAGGCATTGAGGGTGTAGAGGAACTGATCTGGGGTGCTTAGGGAAAAGCGTTTTCTGAAAACAGTTAACGTAGGAGGGAAGGGGAAATATCTGGGGTGGAGGAGGGAGGAAGTAGTCAAGGGGGACTTCAGCAAGCTCAGAAAAACCTTTCTTCTCTGTGAAATGAAAGACGTAGGATTCCAAGATTTTTCTCGCCCTCTGCTGGGTCATAAATTGGATGGTTGGAGCCACCAACCCCTTACCGGGGCTTAGAACAGAATTGTTGAGTTCTTTGGTGCCCATTTCTGGAAGTACTTGAGTATGACTTTGTAACAGACTGTAGAAAAATGAAAATGAAGAGCATTAATTACAGGGAAATAGACTAAATATACATTATGTGATCTTCGGTTTGGGCTGAAGTTGTGCTTGTCCCATGATTCAGACACATCTGGAGGAGGTGACCTACTGTCTTCGTGAAGTACTGAAGTCTCCTGGGGAGGGTTTATCTTAAAGGAAGCTGCAGGCACAGAGCTCTATCTGAGAGCACAGCTTATGTAAGTTGAAAGGAGGGACTATAGTAGTTTGAGTACCATGTGTCACCTGCAGCAGTCCCCAGCCTTTTTGGCACCAGGAACCAGTTTCATGGAAGACCATTTTTCCATGGACAGGCAGTGGGGCCTGGGGATCTGACAGGAGGCAGAGCACAGGCAGTAATGCAAGTGATGGGGTGCGGGTGTGAACACAGGTGACGCTTTGCTTCCCTTGCTCACCTGTGGTTCCCCTCCTGCTGTGCAACCCAGTTCCTAATAGGCTAGAGACTGGTACTTATCTTCAGCCTGGGGGTTGGGGACCACACACCCAGAGAGTCCTCCAATCATGTCCTGAGTTTACAATGGTCTGCCAACCACATTTACCATCTGCCATTTACCACAGTGTTTTGCTTCTACCTTTCCTGTTATTCTGTCTATGCAAATCTGCTTATGCAGATTTTCTTGTTTTAAACCATTGCCTCTTCCAGTTTTTCATATCGAACCAGAGACAAGACTGAAGGCCAACAACGTCCTGTATCTCTAGCACATATCACTGTCCCCTTTCTACTCAGAGGCTCCTGCACCATAAGCCTTTGTCAGTATAGCAATGCCTAATCTTCTTAACTAGTTTCTTGTTAAGCTCATTGTAATAGCACAATCTTATCTATTACCCCAAAAACCTGCAGGATATTGATTAAGATACATTGCTATTATTAGCTGTGCTTCATTTGGAAAGAGTTTAACGTATTCATTAAAGTTAAAGGCTAACATTTTGCCATGGCTAAAATTCATACCACTTACATGAAATTAGAATGTTTTGTGATACTTTACATAGCATGGTAGTGACAGACAGGGATACTGCTTTTCTTTTATGATCAAATAAGATTCCAACCTCTTACAAAAATGGTTTCTGAAGCATTTTCATCAGAGATTGATAAATTAAATCCCCTCATCATAATTGTGTTATTTACCATTGAAAGGCTGAAGTATTTGACTGATGAAAAGTAGCATGGTACATGGCAAACAAAACCCCTAGGAGCCTAGAAGGACAGGGGTCTGCCATAGCCCCTGGTGCTCTACTAAATAAGCCCAGGGACCTTAATTAACCTCTCTGAATCTTGGATTACTCATACGTCAAGGGGGGAAACACACAAGGGAGGGTAATCGGTGGGGCCACATCTATGGTGCATATTGCAAGGGCACATGTCAAGTCTATTAAGTGTAGAGTATAAATGTTTTAACACAATAATTAAGTAAGTAAGGTGAAGGCTATGTTAACTAGTTTGATGTAAGCTTTCCAAATTGTATATAAAATCAGCACCTTGTACCCTATAAATATATTAATGTATACAGTTATGATTTAATAAAAAAAATTTTTAAAAGTTTGTGGACATCAAATTGTGAAGAGAAATGAAGGGTGATTATAGTTTCATTTAATATTGGAATGTTTGAATTTCAATTGTATGACAAGTGTTTCAAAGCATCTGGCATGTAATCTAGTCCTCTTTTTTGGTCTTTAAAAGTTTACCTTTTAGCACAGTTAAAGAGGCATACATTTTTCTAGAATCATTTTTAGGAACTGGTTTGCAATCTTCTAGGATTTTTGTATTAAAAGCTACGAAAGGTGTGATCCAGTTGAAAAGCCAATGAACTTCCATCACTTTAGTTTTGATAGGTGACAGAAGGGGGAAATGCTTGAGATACTGTAAAATGATAGGTAAGTGATAATTCTGCAATTATTATTATTGTTTGCATAAAAATGTTCTTGAGAGTCTATAAAATGGAAACTCTGGGCAATATGGCTACACGAGCTGATGCAGAAGGGTCCCCCACCTGTGGAAAGTACTCGGAATTATTGGATAAAATAGCAAACCACCACACCAAAAATGACAACAGACAAGCTTCACAAAAAGAAAGAAAAATTCTTGGGTTCCATAAACAAGGAAAAGACTCAAATCAGGATAAGTCCTGTGAGAGACATTTTGTCAGAAGACTTCCCCAACTCTGGGCAATCTGGACACCTGAAGGATAAGATGAACTCACTGACCATGAACTTGTAATGAAGACTCACAAACCAGACCAAGGTAAAAGCACCACAAAGAAGAATCATTATGTACAACAAACATTTTGTCTTTAAAAAACCCTTTAAGAAATGTAGATAATAGAGTGATCTGAAAGAGGCTATGAATTAAATCTGTTGAAGAAAAGAAGAAAGCAGAATAGAAAAAGGAACATTAGAAAAACATGGTTATGTGATAGCTTTCTCTACTTCATTCTTTAGAAATTGCCCCAGCCCCAGATTTCCAGACCATATGCACTAATATCTTTGTCCCTTTGAAGACATCTGCATAATCATAGCTTGCCAGGATTTCTATAGCAGAACACCACGGGTGGTATGGTTTAACTTCTTAACAAATATATAGCCTCACAGTGCTGTAGGCTGGAGGTCCCAGACTGGGGGGTTTGCGGGGTTGGAGCCTGAGACCAGGAGGGAGGATCCGTTCAGTGGTTTGCTGGCACTAATTGGTCTAAGTCTCCACTTCTTCTGCATCACCCTGATATCTGTCTTCACACAGCATTTCTCCTGCATCTGTCAAAATTTCCCCCTTTTATAGAGACATGAGTTGTATTGGAGAAGGGTCCTCTCTAGTATACCCTCATTTTAAATCCTTACATCTGCAATGATCTTGTTTCCAAGAAAGATCACATTCTGAGATATAGGGGTGGGGGAGGGGTTGAGGACTTTAATACATAAATTTTGGGGGTGGGGGAAGACCCAATTCAATCCATAACAACACATATAAATTGATTATTTTAGAATTTTTCAGTTTTTATCTTTCTTTTTTTTTTTTTTTTATTGAGACAGAGTCTCATTTTGTCAGTCTTAGTAGAGTGCTGTGGTGTCATAGCTCACAGCAACCTCAAACTCCTGGGCTCAAGCAATTCTCTTGCCTCAGCCTCCCTAGTAGCTGGGACTACAGGTGCCTGCCACAACACCCTGCTATTTTTTTTTTTGGTTTAGCAGGCCTGGGCTGGGTTCGAACACACCAGCCTGGAGCATGTGGCTGGTGCCCTAACCACTGGGCTACGGCTGCCCAGCCTAGAATTTTTGAGTTTATTAGGACAGAAGAACCACAAAAATCTTCCACAGTCCTCATTCTATGCCTCAGATAAATAAGGAAGGGACACCTCACATAACTTTTAGACTTGCAGGCTGTGCACTATAAGGACACAATTTGTGCAAGACCCCGCCCCACAGTAGCCAGAGAGACAGGAAGTTTCTTTATATGAGTGGCCAGAATCTATAATGCAGATTTTAAAAATATTGGGTAAGTTCTCTAAGTATTTTGGGAATTCTTGTGTACTGTTGTAGATCTGAACAGATAATATTAAAGTTAGCAACATATTTCTTGTCTTCAAAACAATGAAATAAAATTTTAAAGGTACTATAAGATTTAGCCAATAACAAAACACAAACCATGATCGTGCGTATTTTGGATATAAAGCCATTAGCGCTTTGTAGCACTTTCTCCTTGGGGGTTGTTGTGGTTGTTTGTCACTATTTCATCCTTAGTAACAGCATTAATAGACTGTTTCCAAAAGCACTAATGTGGGGTCCAACGAGATAACGAATGTAAAACACTTATTAGCCTGCCTGGGACGGAGTCACTGCGCTGCACGCTTAGCTGTTATTAGTTGAGTGCATAGCAGGTGTCACATTTTTGAAAAATTCTTCCTGTTTTTGACCTTCTCGGTCATGTAATTTTTTAGCTGTGCTCTCTGTGCCATTTTTTCCCTCAAGAAAGAGAAGGGTCAGTGCTGCTTAGGAAAAGAGCTTATGGTAAAGAAGCCAACAATGTAAACACATATTTAATCATGTAGGTAAATCTAAGAAGTAGGGGAGCTGCTTTGTTTTTAAGAGGAGTGATAAGGCACAAACAGAAGTAAAACTCAATGGAAATCAGGCAGGTGAGAGGGGGCACAGGGGATGAGTAAATTCACGCCAGATGGGTACAGTGCACAGTGACCGGGTGATAGGAACACTTATAACTTTGACTTACACTGTACAAAACCAATTCATGTAACCAAAATATTTATGCCCTCATAATATACCCTATATTCTGAAAATAAATAAGAAACTCCAAGCCTGGGGGGGAAAAGGAAGTGATCAGACTATAATAATGAGTATGGATATGTAAGATCTAGAGGGGAGAGAAAGAGAAGTTGGAGAAGGTCATCCTCATGGTCTCTCTTTTCTGCATGAACTATAAGACAAGATCATTGGTGGAAAATTAAAAGTGGGAAAGGATGAGAGGATTTGAGAGATTAAGAGTTGGAACTGCTACTTCCTACATACAAAGGTAAGCTGATTTCAGTCAGAGGGCTGAGACCAAATGGAACCAAGGGTTCAATTCCCACCATCATTTTGTATCTGCAACCAGTGAAAAACAGGCTATTTCACTTCATTCTTTTTGCTCTATTAAATCTTATCCTGTCCTGATGATTTTATTTTGCTTTATTTCTACTTGATTTAATTGGCAGAAGCAAAGCTAGGTGTCTTGTTGATTGCATGGGAGCAGAGAGAGGGAAGAGCGTGAAGCATGAGGAGCACAGGTGAAGTTACTGACTAACCAGATGGGGGAGGGGATCGTTGGGTGGGGACGGAAAGCAGGATGGGCTGGTACAGGAAAAGCAGCTCTCTCCATGGTGGAAGAACAGAACAAATATGGCAGCAGGAAGGGGACGAGAGAAATGGAAGGAAAGGTGGTGTTGCTAAGAAAGTGGGAGTTTTGAATCTGAGAAGTTGTATCAGATACATTCCAGATGGTGGATCTAGGGTCTGGGGTGCAGGAAATGAAATGCCTCCATGCCACCCGGGAAAGGGATATGAAGCCCTGATGTCCTTGGCTTGCCGGATGCATTCTAAGAGGTGAAGGTGTCTGCAAAGGCAGGCTCTTTTTGATTTTCTAGTCTTACAGTCTCTGGCTATGGTCTCATAATAGCTGTGATTTCAAAATAGGTCTCTTCCTTTCCTCACTTTCCTCTGTCGCCTCTGCATCCCCTTCCTGGCATCTTGTATCTTTTCAAGGTCATATAACAAATCACTTTCCCAGTCAGGAGCAGCACAGGGACATAAATCAATGTAATTCATGCATGTTTCTTTCTTTCTTAAAGACTGGTCTAAATGAAACATTGCAATATATTTTCCTTACACAAATTAAATGCTGTCTTTAAAAAACATGGTCTTTGTACTTTTTAACCTCAAAGAACTTTACAGATATTAAGGCTGTTAATCTTTTTTTTTTTCCCCACAAAGGCATAAATGTATTCATGATCTATGTATATATGACTTAATGAAAAAGAAAAGGGAATTTGCTATACAAAAAATTAGTCCAGGAGGGTTTTCTTTGTTGTTAATTCTTTCAGACTTTCTATATAGACAATTAATTCATCTGTAAATATAGTTTTATTTCTCCTCCCCAGTCGGTATACTTTTATTTATTTATTTATTTTTAACCTCACCCCTCCCATCCCCTTCCTTGGCCCTTTCCCCATATTCTTGTGCTATAGTTGGGTTATAGCCTTCATGTGAAAGCTATAATTTAGCTTCATAGTAGGGCTGAGTACATTGGATACTTTTTCTTCCATTCCTGAGATACTTTGCTAAGAAGAATATGTTCCAGCTCCATCCATGTAAACATGAAAGAGGTAAAGTCTCCATCTTTCTGTAAGGCTGCATAATATTCCATGGTGTACATGTACCACAATTTGCTAGTCCATTCATGGGTCAATGGACACTTGGGCTTCTTCCATGACTTAGCAATTGTGAATTGGGCTGCAATAAACATTCTGGTACAGATGTCTTTGTTATATTGTGATTTTTGGTCTTCTGGGTATAAACCTAGTAAAGGAATTATGGGATCGAATGACAGGTCTATTTTTAGGTCCCTAAGTATTCTCCAAACATTCTTCCAGAAGGAATGTATTAGTGTGCATTCCCACCAGCAGTGTAGAAGTGTGCCCTTTTCTCCACATCCACACCAACATCTGTGGTTTTGGGATTTTGTTATGTGGGCTACTCTTACTGGGGTTAGGTAATATCTCAAAGTAGTTTTGATTTGCATTTCTCTGATGATTAAGGATGATGAGCTTTTCTTCATATGTCTGTAGATCATGCATCTGTCTTCTTTCAAGTCCCTTGCTGAACCTGAGATGGGATCACTTGTTCTTTTCTTGCTTATACGTTTGAGTTCTCTGTGGATTCTGGTTATTAGACCTTTATCGGAGGTATAACCTGCAAATATTTTCTCCCATTCTGAGGGCTGTCTGCTTGCTTTACTTACTATGTTCTTGGCTGTGCAGAAGCTTTTTAGTTTGATCAGGTCCCAGTAGTGTATTTTTGACACTGCTTCAATTGCCTGGGGAGCCCTCCTCATAAAATATTCACCCAGGCCGATTCCTTCAAGAGTTTTCCCTGCATTTTCTTCAAGTATTTTTATAGTTTCATGTCTTAAGTTTTAATCTTTTATCCAGTGAGAGTCTATCTTAGTTAATGGTGAGAGGTGTGGGTCTAGTTTCAGTCTTCTACAGGTCACCAGCCAGTTCACCCAGCACCATTTGTTAAATAGGGAATCTTTTCCCCACTGAATGTTTTTAGTTGGCTTGTCAGAGATCAAATAATGGTAAGTAGTTGGATTCATCTCTTGGTTCTCTATTCTGTTCAAGACATCTACTTCTCTGTTCTTGTGCCAGTACCATGCTGTTTTGATTACTATCTATTTGTAGTACAAGGACTCTATCTCGAGTCTGGTAGTGTGATTCCTCCTGCTTTGTTTTTATTGCTGAGTAATGCTTTGGCTGTTCAAGGTTTTTTCTGATTCCATGTAAAACAAAGTTTATTATTTCAAGATCTTTAAAATATGACAATGGAGCTTTGATAGGAATTGCATTAAAATTATATATTGCTTTGGGTAGTATAGACATTTTAACAATGTTGATTCTTCCCAGCCATGAGCATGGTATGTTTTTCCATTTGTTAACATCTTCAACTATTTCTTTTCTTAAAGTTTCATAGTTCTCTTTGTAGAGATCTTTCACGTCCTTTGTTAGATATACTCCCAAATATTTCATCTTCTTTGGCACTACTGTGAAAGGAATAGAGTCCTGGACTGTTTTTTTTCAGCTTGATTATATATAAAGGTTGGTATATATAAAGGCTACAGATTTATGGGTGTTTATTTTGTAGCTTGAGACATTGCTGTATTCCTTGATCACTTCTAAAAGTTTTGTAGTAGAATCCCTAGTGTTTTCCAGATATACGATCATATCATCTGCGAAGAGTGAAAGTTTGATCTCTTCTGACCTATGTGGATACCCTTTTCTTCCCTAATTGCAATGGCTAAAACTTCCATTACAATGTTAAAGAGCAATGGAGACAATGGGCAACCTTACTTGGTTCCTGATCTACGTGGAAATGATTTCAATTTAATTCCATTCAATACGATATTAGCTGTGGGTTTGCTGTAGATGGCCTCTATTAGTTTAAGAAATGTCCCTTCTATACCAATTTTCTTAAGTGTTCTGATCATGAAGAAATGCTGGATATTATCAAAAGCTTTTTCTGCTTTAATTGAGAGAATCATATGGTCTTTATTTTTTTGTTTGTTTATGTGCTGAATTACATTTATAGATTTACGTATATTGAACCAGCCTTGAGACCATGGGATAAATCCCACTTGATCATGGTGTATAATTTTTTTGATCTGTTGTTGGATTCTGTTTGTTAGGATCTTATTGAGTATTTTTGCATCAATATTCATTAGTGATATTGGTCTATAATTTTCTTTTCCTGTTGAGTCTTTCCCTGGTTTGGGGATCAAGGTGATGTTTGCTTCGTAGAATGTGTTGGGTAGTATTCCTTCTTTTTCTATATTTTGGAAGAGGTTAGTAATATAGGTACTAGTTACTTCTTTAAATGTTTGGTAGAATTCTGACGTAAAGCCATCTGGTCCTGGGCTTTTCTTTTTAGGGAGATTTTGTATAGTTGATGCTATTTCAGAACTTGATATAGGCCTGTTCAACATTTCCACTTTGTTCTGGCTAAGTCATGGTCGGTGGTGTATTTTCAGGTATTGGTGGATTTCTTTCAGATTTTCATATTTCTGAGAGTAGAGTTTCTTGTAGTATTCGTTAAGGATTTTTTTAAATTTCTGAAGGGTCTGTTGTTATTTTATCGTTACCATTTCTGATTGATGAAATTAGGGATAATTTCCTGGTTAGGTTGGCCAAAGTTTTATCTATTTTATTGATCTTTTCAAAAAACCAACGTTTTGATTTATTGATCTGTTGTATAATTCTTTTGTTTTCAATTTCATTTAATTCTGCTCTGATTTTGGTTATTTCTTTTCTTCTGCTGGATTTGGGGTTGGAATGTTCTTCCTTCTCCAGTTGCTTGAGATGTCCCATTAAGTTATTAACTTCCTTTCTTTCCTTTTTCTTGAGGAAGGCTTGCAGTGCTATAAATTTCCCTCTTAGGACTGCCTTTGCAGTGTCCCAGAGGTTCTGATAATTCATGTCTTCATTGTTGTTTTGTTCCAAAAATTTGGTGATTTCCTTCTTAATCTCCTCTACAATCCATCTATCCTTCAGCATAAGGTTGTTTAGCTTCCATGTTTTTGTCTGAGTATGCAGATTCCTGTTGTTATTGAGTTCAACTTTTATTCCATGATGGTCTGAAAAGATGCAAGCAATAATTTCTATTTTTTTAAATTTGCTGAGGTTAGATTTATGGCCTAGGATATGGTTGATTTTGGAGTATGTTCCGTGGGCTGAATGTGTATTCAGTTTTGTTGGGATGAAATGTTCTGTAGATGTCTGTTAAGTCCAGACGTTGAATGGTTAAGTTTAAATCTCGAATTTCTTTGCTTAGCTTCTTTTTGGAGGATCTATCCAGGACTGCTAAAGGGGTGTTAAAATCTCCAACTACTATGGAACTGGAGGAAATCAAGTTGCTCATGTCTGTTAGAGTTTCTCTTATAAATTTAGGTGCATTCTGGTTGGGTGCATAAATATTAATAATTAAAATCTCATCATATTGAGTATTACCTTAAACAAATATGAAGTGTCCATCCTTATCCTTCCTTATTTTGGTTGGTTTAAAGTCTATTGTGTCTGTGAATAGGGTTGCAATGCCTGCTTTTTTCTGCTTTCCGTTTGCCTGGAGTATAGATGACCATCCCTTCACCTTGAATCTATATTGGTCTTTTAATGTAAGATGAGATTCTTGTATGCAGCAGATATCTGACTTGAGTTTTTATATCTAGTCAGCCAACCTGTGCCTCTTTAGAGGACAATTTAAACCATTCATATTAATTGAGCTCTCTGAGAGAGTGATCTGTTTTTGCCCTGCATTTCTCTTCCTCTTTGAGAGTTTGGGAGCATTCAAAAGCTTTGTCTTCAATGTCGGAAATCCTTTCTTCTGCTTGCTTCATTCTGTTACTGAGGGATTCTACTGTGTTTCTCAGATCTTTAAGGGCTGCAACTTCTTGTCTGAATGTGTGAAATCTTTGGTCATTTGGTCTTTGAATTCGCTGAATTCTTGAAATATCTTTTGGGTTACTAATTCTAATTTGTTCTTATTTGCTATCCAGATTCTGAATTTGATTTCTGACATCTTAGCTATTTGTTTGTGCATGGGATCTTATGCTGTGTCTGCCCCATTGATCCTTGGGGCAGTTGATCTAATCTGATTATTCATATTGCCAGAGTTTTTTTGTTGATTTTGCTTCATGATTGTTTTTCACCATTGCCTGCGGCTGTCCTCAGAGTTGGGGAGGTGTCTCTCCAAGATTAGACCCAAGTGGGATCACTCTATTGTTGCTGGATCTTTGTAGGGAGTTACCCTGTGTAGTTCCTCTGGGGCTGCCCCAGCCAGGGAGTTCTGGTTGTGGAAGCAGCTCTGGAGTGTGACACACCCGGATCCAGCAACAGGGTCAGGGGTGGTGCACACAGTTCTGGGAGTGCCTGGTGCCCAGTGACTTTGGCACAGAAATCCTAAGGCTCTAGCAGTCTCTGGCCGGGAGAAGGGCTCCGTGCCAAGGCAGGGAGGGCTCCAGAGAGCATGCGGCTACCAGAGTCCCTGGCCAGTGTGGAGGCAGGGACGGTACAGGAGGGAGGATACGGGGTTGCCCGGCTTCCGCAGTTCCTCATCAGGGCGTGGGGAGTCCTGGTGTGTGCGAGTCGCAGGTTGGGGGTCGCAGTGCAGCTCTTACCGAGGTGCGGGTGGGCCCCAATAGGTATACTTTTAATTTCCTTTTCTTATATTATAGCTTCATTTAGAACTTCCAGCACAATGTTGAAATGGAAGGATGAGATGGGACATTCTTGCCTTGTTCCTGATCTCAACAATTTTTAATAGTGTAAAGAGGCCCTCAGACCAAAGAATTGGAGAACCACTCCAAGTGCCTTGATCCTGCCTCTGTTTCTTTTCTTCTCTCCAGCATGGAAGCTTTACATGCCTTTCATTCCTGTCTTCACTTGCCACATCACAACCTGTGCACGTGCTGTCAGTTCACCTGGAAAGCCTCCCAAGGCTGTTAATCTTTTTAACACTCTTAGTCTTTGAGTCAAACATGTTCAAAAGATTAACACAGAGGGTGAGGCACTATTTTGCTACCAGCTACAATTTTTTAGCTATGATATCTGGCCTTTAAGATGGCATTGCTTTGGCCCCTTCTGACAATCAGAAAATAACTATTTCTGTTCTTCTGTCAGTCAGACTCTATGATTACCCCTTTATTGTGAACTCATTTAAAACTTCATAAAAATAAAAATTATGAATAATGGATAATGATCAGATTAGAATTTCAAAGTGCAAAAATAAATAGATGGTAATTTCCTGCAAAACTCACAAGCCAGCTGATGCATTCTGAACCCCCTTCTCTTCCCCGTTTCTGCTTTTCTTTCTTCAAACCCGCCCATTTCTTTTTGGATTTCTCTCTCTCTATGCATTTCGTTGTATGTAGCGGATCTTTATTCCCCTTGAGGTCTTATCCTTAGTGCAACTCTCCTTCCTCATCATGCTTTTCCCCCTTCTCACTCCAGCTTTCCATTTTCACTCTGCCAGCTACTTCTGTAATGTCCACACCTTCTTGTCCTGTCTTCTGGTCAGATACAAGTGCTGCATTTTGTGTCTCAGACCTGGGATCAACCCTTCTATATATTCTCTTCTATTTTTTGTTACTATCACAACAACAGGGCTATTATTAATTTACATTTATTGACATTTATTGCTATGTACCAGGCAAGTACTGCACTTTCCATTCATAAACACCATCAAAAGAGCAACAACACAGGTAAAAGACAGTGATCCATACTTTCTCCAAATCTGAAAGTGGAGAAACTACAATGGTCTGTCAATTGTGGTTTGGGCTAAAATACCTTGTCACCAGCATTTGCTTGGCATCAATAAAAGGAAGCATCAGTTCCCATTGTAAAAGAGAAAAGAAAAAATGGAAGCATTGATCTAACCCAGAGTGTGAAATCATGTGGCTGGTATCAACCCACCAGGGCTCTTAAACAATGGAAACAGTCTGAGATGAATTTCCTGGTTATAACAGTCAATTGAACCAGGGGCTGAGTCACAAGTAGGACTAAATCTCTGACTGCTGCACAAGACCGTCTATGAAGAGGATGCTGTGGAAGTCTGCTTCTCACCTATGCAAGGATGCAGAGGCAGTTCTGACTGAGGGTAATATGAGGAAGCTTGCCTTTGTTCAGCGGGAATCACATTCTGAGGAAGAATCAGGATCCCATAGGTGAGAGGGGATTGGGGTCCAAAAGTTCTCATTAAAACCGAGTAAATATTTGCAAATCTTAATTAGAGTAGGTGCCATTAGCTATTAAATCCTGAACTATTAAATAACTGAGAAATGTAGAATTGCCACCAGTCTTTGCTGAGGTGGGGAGAAACACTGGGTGCTAGAATGGATTGCCAAATGGGGTGCAAAATTGTTCTCAAAAATTTCAGGAACAATGGTGCAACCTTCCATGGCTATGCCCTGATTAAAATGAAATCATTACCTTTTTCTTCCCCAGTTGGCGGAACTCTAGAGGGGCTTAGGAAATATATCCTCTCTTTGTTTTTCTATAATTCACCCTATGTCTTACTTTGAGAGGATTAAAAGGGCAGAGAAGTTTAACTGTAGTCTTTTGAAAGGTTCTCTCTCTCTGGAATTTTTATTGTAATAGTAAAAATTTGTCCAGTGTTAAGAACTCAGGATGTTTCACTACGTGTATCTTGTCATCAAGTCACTTGCCCATACAAGTTAGCAGTGGATACCCATTCTGCCCATTCTGGAAGTCCGGTGGCTCTCGGCTGCACCATATTGTGGTCCCAAATTCCGAGTGGCACACGGATCCATTTCTCCTTTGCCACCTTGCCACTTCCTGGTTTGCAAACACAGAAAGCAAGCAGCAGCCTCCCACCGTGTCAGTTCCTGTATCCCTGGAGAATCCCTCTGGTGGGCCCTTTAGCTCTCGCCCTCTTGCTTCCTGCAAATATTTTGCTGACATCATGTTCTCTTCCTTCTCTGGAACTGGGACATTCAAAATCCCTAGGCCCTAGAAAATCAGAATTAAGTTTTGCTTATTTTCAGTTAGGTTATTCCTCAGAGGCAGGAGATAAGAAACTCATGACTGAACTCCTTGAATCAGACAGAGGGAAAAGAAACATAGGCTAAATCTCAGCCATACTAACTGGTCACAGTTATGCCAGAATTCTCAGAGTTCAGAAAGACTTAGCCAGCTTTCTGGTGCTGTAGGCATCTGTCCAGAACAGACATAGGCCCTGTGCTTGAGCGAGGACTCATGGAAGTTCTTAAACATTTCAAAGAATGGGACCAGAACAGGCACCCACTGCTCACCATTTATTTCCCTTACTGCTCAATTTCTTGGTTTTGGCACTCCTGTGACTTGTGAGGCAAGCATTTGCATATATACACTATTTTTAAGATTCTGTCACAAAAGTAAACCTTATCACCTAAGTTATTTTGCAGTATTCTTTTAGGGTTTTTTGTTTGTTTGTTTTTTGTTTTTTTTTCCCCTTTTTTCCCTCCCCCTGGTTCAGAGCATTATAAAGTCTGGATGGCAACAGTAAGTATTCACATAGGCATTTTTTATTTCACCAGGATTGTTGCACTTGAGTTTAAAATTAAAACTTTAAAAAATGGTATACCTAGTTAGTAAGCAAGGATATCTCCAGAAGACTCTGAGTGGTAACTGGTTTGAGATTGACATTTTCTGAATGACAAAGTTGCCCACCGACTGTAGTTAAGATTATTAAAACTAATGCCATGGGTAACTGGGAGGTAAATATGGTTGGTTAAAAGGGATGAGTTAGAAATTGTGTAATTATAAATAAGTCCGGGGCTACCAATACTTTAATTCATTAAATTTATAATAGAAAGGTTAGTAGTATTAAGTATCTAATTTTGCAAAATTAATCATAACATATGCAGATTGGAAGGACTTTAGAATTCGTATAATTGAATTACTAAAGATTTGAACAATTTCTATAATACTTTGATTAGACAATTTCTCAGTCTATGTTTGAGTATCTTTAGTGATGAGAAATATGTATTTTTTCATAGTTTTGTTTAATTTGGAGCATTTAATGTTTTTCCTTATAATAGTCAAAATCTGAATCTCTAAATATATGGACTGTAGTTCTGTTTCTTGAGCCCTTGAAGAATAAATCTAACTATAGTGCTACTATTATTTCCAGGTCACTCTATATATCTGAAATCTTTTATTGCCACACTAGGATCTCCAGATTCACACAAAAGAGTTACATGTTCCTTGTGATTCTGGTTTCCTCCTAGTTTTCCCTTCTATGGAGTGGCCTGTCCATGTAGAACAGAGTGGACTCTCCATCAGCTACATGCTAGATCTTGAATTTTATTAGGATAACCTAAGGTCAGGGAGGGCTTTGGATGAGGAATCATTGATAGGTTTTATTTACATAAATAGTGCCTTTGATAGATTTTTATTTTAATCAATCTTGTGGCTTTGTGCAGACGGATTTAAAGAAAACAGGTCAGAGCCCAAGAACAGTTAGAAGCTTTTTCAGTAGCAGGACTCGCATCAGAGCAGCAACAATGGGCATGGAGAGAAGAAAGCAGACTAGAGAAACAGTGGAGGACTGAACATGGGGGGTGAAGGAGAAAGAAGAACCAGGATGGCACCCAGGTTTTCAGCTTAGATATCTGGGGAAGAAAGATGGTATCAGAATCCAAGAAAGAAAATCCTAGAGAAAGAGCCAGTTTTAAGAAAAAGATAAAATCCTTCTAATTGGGATTTCATTTAGCCCATGTTTATTCATTCAGTCTCTAAGAATATAATGAGAATGCTTATGTCTAGAACTATGATTCATAAATACTCAATGTGGCCTTACTCTCCTGATCTACTAACCCAGGGATCCAATTGGAAAAAGGAGATGAGTTTTATTCCACATGGGTAGGTATTGGCTGGGCCTTCCATCCTCTTTTGTACATTACTGCATCAAAATAATCAATTATTATAAGGCACTTGCAGTTAGATGTGTTTTATGCTCTTATTGTAGGATGAGGACTTTACAAATATGTGTTTCTAAGTCACGAAAAAGATTTATAGCAAACTAATACCCCGTTTCCCCGAAAATAAGACATCCTCCGAAAATAAGACCTAATTACAGGAAAGATAAGACATCCCCTGAAAATAAGACCTGGCGCATCTTTGGGAGCACACCTTAAAATAAGACACTGTCTTATTTTTGGGGAAACAGGGTAGCTTTGAGTCTGTGACTCTTTAGTTAGCTGTAGCTAAAGTTTATATTAGTAGAAGTAACAAGTCTGAAATTCTTATTGAAATTTTAGGAGATAAGAAATTGTTCATCTGAAACCCAATTCTTACTGAAATTTAAGGGCACTGTGCTTGGAATAATGACTCTTCATAAAGGGGCGCTGTGACAAATTGTAAGGAAATGACACAGCAAACGCTTCTGCTAGGGTAATCATAGCATATCCTCTGCCCTGCTTTTTGTAGACACTCCATCCTACTGTTTGTACTCATTTCAAAGCGACTTGTTCACCTGTGAAGCTTGTTCCTCCTCAGCTGATAGTTCATCTGGTTTGTCTAAGGACATGTGGGGTTAGAGGAGCTTTAACAGAAGACTTCAGCTGATGGCAAGCTTGATGCTGTTCTCTTTCGTTCTAGACTCCGTGTCTGTGGGCACGAGGCAGGTTATGTCCATGTGTAAAGCAAGGCTGGGAGGCAACCCCACCTACCCAGGGAGAATGTCCTTTCTGAAGAAAACAGCTGCGAGCCATTGCTGTCTTGAGAGATCATGGGATCATTATTCACGGATCTTTTGCTATTTCAAGAAGGAGCAAAATATTTTATGTGGTATCTACCGATTACAAAATGTTGTCAATTAATTTACATTAAACAAATGCTGCACAGGCCACGCAAAATTAACCCTCAGACTAGAAGTGCCCTGTGGGTTTACAGCATTAACATTGGTGTATCTGTCAGTTTGACCAGCTGTTACACACTCTAAACCCTTTTAAGCACTTATATGTGTATTAAGGGTTTAAGGGGAAAAGGTAGAATATGGTTCCTTATTTTTAACTCAATCTACTTAATAACCACAGCCAGTATTAAGGACTTGTACTGTTATGTTGTGTCAGCCAGTATTCATTTTAACTGGTAAGTAAATATTTTGTGTATGATTGCCCTATATTCGTAAGCAATGCTTGTTACTATAGCTGGATTTAAGTATGGTTTTTCTTGACATTGGAAGTCCTTTCAAAATCTGTTTATTCCAAGAATTCTAGGATTTCTTTCCTCCTTATACATTTACCTTAGAGATAAGACTGTATTATTTGTAATAATACCGTCTGGTTTATTATGGCATGTTCTCCATCATTCAATTTTGGGATAATATGTGACCATTCCTTCTATTCAGCAATCCCTTCCAGTTTCCAGTCTGACATGGATTGGTGCAGAATATTTGATAAACAAGCAATTCTTTTCCCTTCATCTATATTCTTCAAAGAAAATCATGAAATATTTGCTTTCCTTCCATTTAGGTCTTGTTTTTGGTTCCAAGTTGATGAAGTGTTTTTTTTTTTTTTTTTATTGTTGGGGATTCATTGAAGGTACAATAAGCCAGGTTACACTGATTGCAATTGTTAGGTAAAGTCCCTCTTGCAATCATGTCTTGCCCCCATAAAGTGTGACACACACAATGAAGTGTTTTTAACTGAATATTAATATGATTGATTCAATTGTCAATTATATTGGACTTTTTAAAAAAATTTCCAAATATGAGACCATATTACATACTTTTGTAACATGCATTTAAAGAAATTATGAATAACAGTGGATGGGATCTCAATATTTAAAAAGATGACTTTGAAATTTATTTATTTTTTATTATTGGGGATTCATTGAGAGTACAAGAAACCAGGTTACACGGATGACTTTGAAATTTAATTTACAGTGAAAATTATCTTCATAGTATCCAGAACATCAAGTCAAATAAGACAGTGGTGGGAGGAGCGCTGGAGTGGGTGTCAGAAGAGGTTATATTGAGTATCATTATTATTTAATTTTGTAAATAAATGTCACTATTTCCATGGTAAGGTTTTTATATTTGTTTTTATTTCGTATGTACTCTTCTAAGGAAGAAAGAGAAAAAAATACAGTTCTCTGGAGCCTGTGGTATTTGAAACTTATTAACTCTCTTGCCTCTGGCTACAGAAATCAAAAAGTTTTTCAAGTTCAGAAAAGCAGTCTTTCTTTCTGACCTATAGTGTTGCCAGTACTTGGAAACCAGGTGTTACTCTCGGGAAATGAAAGCATTTGATTATTTTAAAAGAGTATAGTGTGGAGGGCAACCACAAGACTAGGAGCTGTTTATATGTGACAACTTCTCTAGTCTGGTGTGATAAACAAAACTTTCAGCCTCCCAAGACACATGTCTGAAAAGTGCATTGTTTCAGAGTTCTTTTGCAACAACTCCACTCTCCAGAAGTTGGAATGTCTTGACTGTTTGAATCTCCTTTCCTGAATCATATCCCCTGAGCAGCTTGCCCTTGCTTTTGGTTGGTTCACTGTTAGATGTTGATTTATATTAATCTGAAAGGACATGAAGAATCAGAAACAAAGCCTCCAACTATCAATATGATGAGGGACATCTACCAACATAAAGGAGTGAAGGATGTAGCATCTCAGAGAAGGTCAGGTTTGTATATCGATTATTTTGAGTTGAAACTGTTAGAGGAATTATAGCTTTAGAAAAGTCTCACTGACTTGTCTCTATTTGCATATAGTGATCTATATGGATTTTTCTGGGAGCCCTCCCTGTATCAGGGTGAAAAAGTAGCCTTTCCATAATAAGGAATTGGAGACCCAAATAAACATACTTACTAAAGTAACCTTTATTTTCTACTAGTTTTACTTCCCACCCATATATCTATCTCTTAGTGACCCCCTGCTAAAAATTCTCATCCTCTAGCCAGATCCACTTTGACATGTCATTTCTTGTGACTATTTGTCTAAAAACTATAAAAAGCATCATGCTTTGATTATTTCTTTGGACTTCACTCTCTTGTGAAGATCCCCATGTACATGGAAGACTAATAACATTTATTTGCTTTTCTCTTATTAATCTTCCTTATGCCAATTTTGTTTACAACTAAAGAGCCCACAGAAGAAGTAAAGGGGAATTGGAAGTGATCTCTGGCTCCCCCATAAACACATCTTTGGTTTGCAACCAAGATGGAAGCAATGGAAGTGATAGAAGGTACAGAATTCTTGATTCCTATGGGGGTCTGAATCTAGCCTATCACTTGGGGTATTTACAAATACCAGAGGGAGGAACATTGAAAAAAAGAGAGGGAGAGAAAAAGAGAAGGATGGCAGAGAGAGAGAGAGAGAGAATGCATAGAGAGAGAGCATAGTCATGCTTTTTACACTTAACCACCGTTCCTTTGGGTGTGTTGGACTATCAAAGAACACCCCCTAAATTTTACTAAAAGCTTGTATTTCCAGATGAGAGTGTTTACTAGACACCAGGTTAATTCTTTCAAAGGTGTTAATACAAAGTCTGACGGCCATTATTTTTGATTTGGAGGCCATGTCTTCATTTGCGAATCACTTTCTGCCTTGCGGGAGTAAGGATGCAATTTTAGTTTCTATCCTGGAAAATTCTAATTCTCTCAAAATTCTCCTTGTAAGCTGCGTATCTCTTCTTTTCTGTGTTTATTTATTTCTTATAGTGTCTTATATGCAACTGATAGGAGTCAGCTGATACTTTTTACATTGTGCCTGGAAATAAAGTCCAAAAATTCACAAATACATTTTATATCTTCAAGTTACCCCAGGTGACCAGTTCTACCAAATGATACCTACCTACATAGCATGAGGTGCCATTTCCCCACTCTGTTGCAGTAGTTTTCTCGCCACTTCCCCAGGCTTTTCTAGTAGTATCCTGACCACTTTTCCAGCCTCTGTGTGCCCAGTCAACCAAAGCCAATTCCACATATGTTTGGTTTAGGCTTTGGCAGCACATCCCTTCTAGTACTAATTACCTATTGTCATAATGATGGTGTATGGCAGCCACAAATTCACTTACTTAAAACTGCCACGGACCACCCTGTCGGTGGGCTCCAGTCCGAGGGAAAGTAGGGAGAAGGAACGAGGAAGGTTGAGAGGTCGGCGCAGGAATGACAGTCTGACATACCACGGGTTAAAGTATGCAGCTGTAAATTTACTGGGTACACATGTTGGTATTTATACATTTTTATAGAGCTTACATAATGCAATCTTTTTGCTTACGTGCGCGGGTTATCTTTGTGTTTGTAAGTGTGATTTATCATGCATTGTTATGTCTTAAGGTTCCGCTTCCCGGAGGGTAGCGGTTATTAGTCAACTCTGTCCGCTTCCTCCTATCTCAGGAATGTTACTGCTTCCAACTCTTTTCTTAGTTTCTTATTATCTTTTTAGAACAGCTTGATATCTTCTTTATGTTAATGCTTGACTAATTCTACATTTACTATTTGATCTTATTGTTATTGATAATTATAATTTTGATTTAGAATAAATTTCTTGACAAGTATTAGTTTTTCTATTGATTTTTATTATGCGTGACAGTTGGTGAAGTAAGATGTTCTGAACAGGACTTCATGGTGGGTGGATGTGTTTCAGTGACTTTGTAACTTATGTAGATAATTTGTATTTCGTGTCCTTAGGCTTATCGTCTTAGCTCACTGGTATTTATGGTGGGAAAACATCTTTATGTGCTCATTGTTGGTGCCACTGAGTCTAGTAGCTCATGAGGTGGTGTTATATCTGGATCAACAGTGTATTGTGTTCATTCTTAAGAAAGTACATATTGATAGTTTATCAGAACAAACAGACTTCTGGTACAGGATGACAAACACATGAGTAGACGCCACAATCTTTAAACTTAAGCGGGTAACTGAGCATGCTAGGCAACATTTCTGATGCTGTGCATACTGGGGGCGCTGGGGGCAAAGCTCCGGGGAGCACAAACCACCTTCCCGTCGTTCTATAACGCGGACAGCACTGCCTCACTACGGCTATATGCCGTGGGCGCGGCATAAAACAATAAGAACTTATTTAGTGCGCCAGTCTGTGGGCAAGCAACTTGCTTCTTTTTGTCTCACAAGCTTGGAGGCTGATCTAGTATGACCCATCTGGGATGAACTGGGATGGCCTGGCTCTGTGTTACTTTGCCTCAAGCTTCCGATATGTCTCATGGTAAAATCAGAGGATTAAGAGTGTAGACGTACAAAAGTTTTTTTTAAGCCTCTATATGCATCTGCTGTTATCACATTGGTCAAAGTATGTGATATGGCCAAACATAGAATCAAAGAGGGCACATAGCAAAGGGCACAGATGCAGGAGTGAGTGGAGAATTGGGCCATCAGCACCAACAGACTACCACATTATCTCACCAATGTTCAGTTCCTGGGTGAGGCAGACACATATTGTGAGGCCACACATAGTCTTTGGACCTCACCAATTCCGTGTGCTCCCATGAGTCATATTTGTGTACTCTTGCTAAGGGCTTTTTCCTAATAAGTAGAAGACCACTCTTTCTTCTATTGAGCAAAATACCATGGAAAGTCCAGACTAGAAGTTATTGGAGAATTAATCTATGAGCAACCCTCAAACAATAAATGATAGACATAGGTGTACAAATACCCCAGCTCTCTAGGGGGCTAATTTACATGCATATATTTTACACAATTTCCCAGAGATATAAGGTATTAAGTACTAGGAGCCCACCATCATAACTGACTTGAAAATACACTTTTACCCTTGCCTAATTTCACTTATGTAGTCTACTATTACTTAATTCTTTAAAAATAAATTGCTTACATTTGAAATCTTGTCTTAGAGTCTACTGGGAACCTAAAATAATATTGTATACAGTTTAACTTTTTCTAATTTTGAGTAAAAGTTATTATTTCCTTCAGTTCACTTTGTATATTTATACTGTGTACAAAAACCAATTCTCAGTGTGTTTATCCTTCCTAACTCTCAGCGGTTTTAACTCTGCATTCTTTTCAATGCTCCTACGTCTTTAGCGTCATTAGTAAGAGTCTGTCTGTCTTAGTCCATTCTCTGTTGCTTATAATAGAAAACCTGAAGCTGGGTGATTTATAAAGAAAATGAATTTTTTTTTTACAATTCTGGAGACTAAGAAGTCCATGGTCTAGGGGGCAAATCTGATGCTCCTTAGATCTTGATACTGTTGGGGACCCCCTGTGGAGTCCCGGGAAGGTGCAGGGTGTCACATGGCGAGGGAACTGAATGTGCTAACTAGCTCAGATCTTTTTACCTCCTCTTTTCCCCCTCTTCTTCCCCCCCTTTCCCCCTGTTATAAAGCCACCAGTCTAACTCATCAATTGATTAACCCATTAATAGACTTAGCCATGAATAGATTAATCCCAATCATCTCTCTCTCTCTCTCTTTCTTTTTTTGAGACAGAGTCTCACTATGTCACTCTCAGTAGAGTGCTATGGGGTCACAGCTCACAGAAAACTCAAACTCTTAGGCTTAAACGATTCTCTTGCCTCAGCCTTCCAAGTAGCTGAGACTACCAGTGCCTGCCACAATGCCTGGCTATTTTTTGTTGTTGTTGGTGGTGGTATAGTTGTTATTGTTGTTTGTCAGGCCCCAGGCCGGTTCGAACCCGCCAGTCCCAGTGTATGTGGCCGGTGCCCTAGCTGCTGAACCCCAGTCATCTCCTAAAGTTCCCACTTCTCAATGCTGCTGCATTAGAGACTGAGTTTCAGCATGCATTTGAGAGGGGACATTTATTCAAACCATAAGCAGAGTTCTTCACTTATCATACGCTTTTCTAATTATTAGTTTTGTTATGATCTAAGTTTCGATTTTACTTTGGTTTTCCAGATTATAGAAGATGGCATCCAGAAAAATAAATCTTCTGAAAAAGAAAACAGTTGCGTAGAGAACCCTTTCACTTTCAATTTGCATCTATGTGATGGGTCCTTATTCAGGGGAATATTTCTTCTCCACTGACCATTTTTCTTTTCTGCTCCTTTTGTTGTTATTGTTTATTTGTTTGAGTAAAACTCACTTGGGCCTTTCTTTTTTCTCCTACTGATAAAATTCATTACTGACTATCATGTAAAATAAAGTTTATAAGTAATTAGTAACAAAACATTTAAAAATCCGTCTACTCATCGGTCTAGATTTTCAGTTCATCTTGTAGCTTACTAATCTTTTATGCTGCTCTATCAACCTGCTGTTAAACCCAGATATGTGTTGAAGTCCTACTTTCTGTTACTGTATTTTTCAGTTCTCAAATTTCTACATGATTCTTGTTAATTTCCTTGGTGAGCTTTCCCACCTCCTCTATTTCTTAAACATGTTAAGCACAGTTATTTTTATTTTATTTTTTTTTTTGTAGAGACAGAGTTTCACTTTATCGCCATCGGTAAAGTGCCGTGGCGTCACACAGCTCACAGCAACCTCCAACTCCTGGGCTTAGGCAATTCTCCTGCCTCAGCCTCCCATGTAGCTGGGACTACAGGTGCCCGCCACAACGCCCGGCTACTTTTTTGTTGCAGTTTGGCCGGGGCTGAACCCGCCACCCTCAGTATATGGGGCCGGCACCCTGCTTACTGAGCCACAGGCGCCGCCCAAGCACAGTTATTTTAAGTCCATGTCTGCTAATTCCAATGTCTGAGTGATCCATGGGTCTTTGCCTGTGGTCTATTTTCTATTTGATTCCTATTTGTTTTGTTGTTTTGTTTTGTATAACTGGTAGATTTTTACTGAAAACTACACACTGCCTATGAAAAGTTAGGGACAATCTGTATTGTATTACCTCTTTGCAGAGAAGGTTTGCCCTATCCTCTGCATGGTAACTAGAGTGAAGGGAAAACACTTTAATTGAGTAAATTAAGAGGCTAAAAGCTGAATTTCACTCGTAGTAAGACTTGGTCTCCTTCTGGAGTGGTATAGCATCCCACAGGTCTCAAATGAGAGTGTGAACTCTTCATTCGAACTCCTCTCCTTCAGTGAGGTATGATCTCCAATTTTGCCTTCTTAGCAGTAAAACATTTTTAAAAATAGGATTTGATTTCCATAGACTTTATGCTTGGCATCTTAGCTCCTTACCCTAAGCAGCTTACATCCAAAAACGCCTTCACAGGAAAACCAGCTGAGTATTTTGCTTATGTTTTTTGTACTTTTCTTCTCTTCAGACTTATACTTGTAAATCCTGGCTGTCTTCATAGCACCAAATTGCAATTTTTATCTCCCCAGGTTTATGAGATTACCAAGCACTCTGATTACCAATGCCACCTTCTCTAGACTCATTACTTCAGTGGTTTTTAACTGTTTTTATCTCACTGCATATTTGAACCTAATAATTAAACTTCCAACAGCACACTTAAATTATGTTGATCAAAAAAAAAAGAAGAAGAATATATTTACTGTGCCTTGAACTTCTTTCAAAAATAATTTAATTAATGATCTTTAAAAATTTTTGTGGCACACTGGTTGAAAATCACTGTATTACCTGACCGTTAGCAGTGGCTAAGGATTCTTGATCTTTCAGCCCATGACTAGAATTGGCAGGTACCCAGCGGGGTAAGAGGCATTCAGAATTGTCTCACCCTTCTGTGGTTCTCTTTTCTCTGGGATCTGTGCATCCCAACTTCTGGATGCTGTGGGTTCTCTCCAGTGCCCTCAAACAAGTGAAGTTTCGTTTGTTTGTTTTGAATTTTACTTGGCTTTTCCTATGGTGAGGAGGATATTGTTAAGTAGACACTATTCCCTTCTTGCACATGCACGTGGCTTCTTCTCTTTACTCTGAGGTCAGTTTTATTAAATCTGGAGGGAGAGAGTGGATGATAAGAGCCTATAATGGACATAGGCTTTCCTTGAGCAGCCTCTATTTCTCCTTCTCCCTCTGATTATTTTCTTACTACTATTATCTGGAATGCCACCTTCTCTAGACTCTTATCGTAAAACCCCAATTCAGGCTCAGCTAACGCTAAGCACTGTGCCACTGGTGCTTGGGGATAGAAAAAGGTTTAACTGATTTGGCTAAAGGAAAGAAGACAGGAGAGAAAATCTGCCTTGTCACAGAGGTGCAGAAGCAAGATCTCACGCAGGTAAAACAGGGCAAGTCTGTGTTGTGTTCAGTCTCAGAGATAACGCTGAGTAACCAGACTTCCGGGCACCAGTGGCTGGTTCCAACTTTTTCAGGGGCATTCATTTCTTCTACAAAACAAACTCATGATTTTTCTGGTGACCTGGCAGTTACCTCTTCCTGCTTGACAAAGGAACAGCGCACGGCAGTTAATAACTCTGGGAGAACAAGGCCTGCTGGGCAGGAAGCAAGCAGTTAGTGTGCAAACCAGCAGCCTAGTGCAAACCAGCAGCCTAGTCCAATTTTACTTTATTTTCGTCACTGAATTACGCTGGGGTACTGAAATCTCAAGGGCCCCAGTACACTCTCAGTTCACGTGATTTTGGGGAGCTGACCAGTCCTGGGGGCCTGATGGTTGGAGTTAGGCGGGTAGCTCCAGCAGGCATGTGGTCCAGAGCAGCCCTGGAGTGCCTACCTTTTCTCCCATCAAGAGCTTGGTTGGGGGAAAGATGTAGGGCCCAAGTCAGCCCCTCAAAAGTCAGTGTGGTGCCTCGTACCTGTAATCCTAGCACTCTGGGTGGTTAAGGCAGGGTTATGCCCAGGAGTCTCTCAAAGACCACACCACCAGACAAGCCAAATTTAAAGAGGAGTCCTTTCATTGAAGAGCCGGCTGACTGCCTCAGTGTCCCAACATGGGATTTCTGAGAGCGGCCCCGAGTTGTCTGTGGCAACTCAGGCAAATAGGGCAAAACTTTTGCCAGGGGCAAGCAAGTATTATTACAAAGGTGAAAATAGCAGTTAAAGGGGGAATTACGAGGATAGGGCGGTTAGTCATTTTACACAATGCTCATGAGAGTGATTAGTGATTTTTCTTCCTTACAAAATAGGTACAAACCACCATGTTGTAGAGGGGAAATGCAGGGAGGGGAACTTACAGGTGAACATCATAAAGAACAGTTACACAATGGGAGGGCAAACGAGAAGAACTAGTTTTGAAGGTAAAAGGGAGTAAATAGTAAAATGGAGTTGAGCTTGTTTTTTTAACATTTCAACATCATATACGATTGGTATGAAGACCACCTTAATATAATCATGAGGGATGTTGTTACGAGGGCAGTTAGTGACTTTCTACACAATACTAATAATTCTACAGTTCTAACCAGGTACATTTAAAATACTATGCAATGGGTGGGTGGGAGGGAGGCAAGTGGAATCAGTTTTTTTTTTAAAGCAATAAAATGTAACAAAACAACAGAATGGAGTCAGGCCTGCTTTACCTCCCCCGCTGATTCCCAGGAATAAGAGTTACAACAAAATGGAGTTGGCCTGCTTTTCTGTCACCCTAACAGTGGGAGGATCACTTGAGCTTTGGAGTTTGAGACCAGCCTGAGCAAGAGCGAGATCCCATCTCTACAAAAAAAAAAATAGAAAAAATTAGCAGGGCATTGGGGTGGGTACCTGTAGTCCCAGCTAATCAGGAGGCTGAGGCAGGAGGATTTCTTGAACCAGGAGCTGGAGGTTGCTGTGAGCTAGGCTGATGCCTGGGGCAGCAATGTGAGACTCTGTCTCAAAAAAAAAAAAAAAGAAAAGAAAAGAAAAGAAAAGAAAGAAAGAAAAGAACAGAAAAAAGTAAATCAGTACTGGCATGGGAAAGAGCTACATTTCCACTGACGGTGCTCAGCTGGTAGAAGTAAGGCTGGAGCTGCTCTTGGCCTTTTGGTCTTTGAATCTGTAGCACCTACAAAGGGAGCAGAGAGGGCAGAGGGAGCAGAGGAGGCACAGGGAGCACAGGGAGCAGAGGGGGCAGATGGGGCAGAGGAGGCACAGGGAGCACAGGGAGCAGAGGGGGCAGAGAGGGCAGAGGAGGCACAGGGAGCACAGGGAGCAGAGGGGGCAGAGAGGGCAGAGGAGGCACAGGGAGCACAGGGAGCAGAGGGGGCAGAGAGGGCAGAGGAGGCACAGGGAGCACAGGGAGCAGAGGGGGCAGAGAGAGCAGAGGGGGCAGAGGAGGCAGAGGGGGCAGAGGAGGCACAGGGAGCACAGGGAGCAGAGGGGGCAGAGAGAGCAGAGGGGGCAGAGGAGGCAGAGGGGGCAGAGGAGGCACAGGGAGCACAGGGAGCAGAGGGGGCAGAGAGAGCAGAGGGGGCACAGGGAGCAGAGGGGGCAGAGGAGGCACAGGGAGCACAGGGAGCACAGGGAGCAGAGGGGGCAGAGGGGGCAGAGGAGGCACAGGGAGCACAGGGAGCAGAGGGGGCAGAGGGGGCAGAGGAGGCACAGGGAGCACAGGGAGCAGAGGGGGCAGAGAGGGCAGAGGGGGAAGAGGGAGCAGAGCTCTTCAATTGAAACAATAACCAGGACAATATTGTTTCACCCTCTGAATCCAGACGTACTTGAAGTTAGAGTGATTTCCAAAATTTTAAAATATATAAGTAAATTAATTCTTTTTCTTCTCAAGACACTTAGCTAAAATAGGCCTGACCACAGGTAGACCACGGTGGGTATGAGGGAGAGGAGCCCGGGGCAGTGACATCTCAGGAACAGTCGAGAGAACGAGGAGACTTCATTGGCTGCATAGGAAGCATGTGGGAGAAAGAAGCCACCAAGATAAATTGGAATGGCTTGTGCTGCTTTTAACCAAATGAAAGATACATCTGATGAAGAAACAGCCTTTCCTTTTACATATGTAATCCACATGTAAAGATGTTTAAAAATAAACTATTCATGTAAAGATATAATCTAGAAATGTGTGGTTGCTTCTCAAGAGCACAGTTTTTCCTTTAGTTACTCTTAGCTAAACATTTTTGATAGGTTATATATCTGAAGTTAGGAAAAGTCAGGTGTTATATTTTCAGAGTGCTTCACAGTTTTCAAATCACCTTGGAATCCCTCATTTAACCCTTACAAAGACAGTGCCTTAGGAGGGTAGTTATCACCATTCCCCCTTGACCAGTGTGGGTATTGAAGCACAGAGACAGTAAGATAATTAAGGAAATAGAGAAAATAACTCGGAGGCTGGTGTGAAACCCAAATTTTCTAGTCCATATATCCTCCAGATTTTCCATTCCTAGTAATTTTACTTACTTATAATAAATGATATCACAGGTGACATTTCCAAGAACAGCATCAGAGTTCCTTCTAAGCACTGCAAACTGTATTTAATCAAGTCAAACACATAACAGTCTTGGATAACTCGCTGAGCTTGAGTCCTGATGTGAATCGGCGTGCTCATTGTGGGTCATACCCACTGTCGGGTGTCTCAGATATCCCTGCAATTCTGGAAGGTAGAAATGGGGAAAGAACTCTGGCTCAAAGAGGGAGGGTCCTGTAAATCAGGAAGTGTCACTTTAGGTGGCTTATCATTTGCTTGCTAGAGATATAATTCTGATACCCTCTTATCTCCCAGTTTCCAGGAAACCCAAGTTGTTACAACTCTCATTGGAGGAAGTTTAGAATGAATCTCAGGAAAGAGAGGGGCTTGTTGCATGTCAGATATAAGATATGAGTCAGCTCCACAGCCAGTTGAGTAAATGTGAGTTATTTTGTGTGTGTGTGTGTGTGTGTGTGTGTGTGTGTGTGTGAGAGAGAGAGAGAGAGAGAGAGAGTAAATATATATAGTCTTGGCCAAGGAAAAAACCATAAATAAAGTACATTGACAAAGAACAATCTAATGGACCATTAGACAAAACTCAGCAGGTGGTCTGCACAACAACAACACCAGCATAAATGGAATTAGTCTTCCCAAATAGTCAGAGATCCAATTTTCAAGTACTAAAAAAATGAGGCTTGATTTCAATAATACTGAGTAATCTTTTGCCCTTTCAAATTTGAATTCCTCTGTGGGAATGAAGGAAATGTTGAGACTATTGCAAAGACATCTGGAACACAGAAAAAAGGCCTTGCTTTCTTTAATTGTCTGGTTTGATGTTTTGTTGCTTTTTGTAATGTTGTTTATAGTATGTGGTTTCAGAGCCAAATTTAATATTGAATTTTGTCCAATTCATGTACTCAAACTCAATTCTAGCTTCCAAAGGAAACTAAATATCTGACTTTCTTTAAATGTATTGATTCTGGATTCATAAGCTTGTGTTGAAATGTAATTACATGTTCTCCAATTTCTAAATAACCCCCTCTATATTTTCCTTTTCTCTGCTAAGAAATCTGTGGTGTATTGTTTCTTCAGTTCTCCTTAAACTAGTATTTAGGAGAAGAAATGTAATCATGGCTCTTTTACTTCACCTGAGAAAAAAGGAAATAAAAAGCACATCTGACAAATCAATATTATTCCAAATAAAAACCAAAAAAAAAAAAAAAAAAAAAATTTCCAGAAATGCATCCACTCTTGAAGAAGGGCAGACCAATGTTAGATCTGAAAAAGGCCTTGAGATCTGTCTAATATCCCACATATCCTTTGGAATTCTAGAAGGGGGAAAGGTGGAAGTGGGAAGAGGACTCTCCTCAAAGGGAGGAGGTTCTGCAAATGGGCAAGTGTCAAATTGTGTTTTAAACACAGAAAAGGGCCTTGTGTTGTAAAAGTCTGTGCTTTAATGCCTGTTGTTTTGTGAGATGTTGTTAATAGTTTATATTATATGGTGGGAAGAGGGGCAAAAAATAATTGCTTTCTTATCACCAAATCTCCCACAATTTCTATTTCCTACTTCACCTGAAACTGGGTGTTTGAGGGAGGAGATGGAAGGATGAAGCAACTCGGAAAGGTCATGCTGGTGGGGACAAGAGGGCAAGAAGAAAGCAGGTGGTGCTTTTTAGAATACAGAGCACCTGCTTAGAAATAGGAGCTTCCCACTGAGATTGCCAGAAAGATGGGCGCTCAAGCTCTCTCCTACCACAGTTGTGAAAATAAATCGTTTTTCTCTTATACCAAGTAGAGCATGTCCTGAAAATATGCTGGGTACTGTACTAATACTGCTCAGTAGTAACCACTTGCCTGAAACTTTAGACCAGTGTTTTTATTTATTTATTTTTTTTTTTGAGACAGAGTCTCACTATGTCTCCCTCTGTAGAGTGCAGCAGCATCATAGCTCACAGCAACCTCAAACTCCTGAGTGCAAGTGATCCTCTTGCCCAGTGACCCTGGGCCTGCAGGTGCATGCCACCAGCCTGGCTAATTTTTCTATTTTTTGTAGAGATAGTGTCTTGCTCTTGTTCACACCAGTCTCCTGAGCTCAATCAATTCTCCCATCTTAGCCTTCTACACTGCAAGTGATGTAGGTCCCCTTCACCTAGGACTGAACAAAAACTCCATTTTCTGGGCCCAAGCAGGTTCATAAACCAGTTTGAGCAAAGTTCCATTTAAGCCACCTCTCCTGGAAAAGAGTGACACACCCTAAAACAGACCACATTCCTACACAATGGCAGTTTTAAAATTAGCTTCTGCCCACAGGTCTCTGGTGCCAATGGTTGTGACATATTTTAGACATATATTGCATCTCCCCAAACCTCCCTGCCCACAGGGAAAGAGAAGCTGCATATAATCCTCTAGACAGACAGTACAAATGGGCTGCCCACTAGGGATATTCCTCTGTTGTGCTGGAAGCTTTGCTTTTTCCTTTCTCTTTTCTAAAAATAAAATCTGTCCCGTTGCTTACTCATGGTGGTCCATGAATTCATTCTTTGCATGTCCTGTAATTCAAAGGACACCAAGAACCTGGCAGAGAAATTCTGGTAACACTAGAATTACAGGTGTGAGCCACTGTATCTGATGATGTTTTAAATTTTGATTGAGTCAAACTGGCTGTTTTTATGTGTGTGTGTGTAAGACTTCCTGACTCCATGGAGTTAATTTCTTAGATATTATTATGACACTTTTTGTACTGTGACATTGTGATTTTTTTTAGAGAGTCTCATTCTGTTGCCCTGGAAAGACTGCCATGGAATCATAGCTCACAGCAACCTCAAACTCTTGGGCTTGAGCAATCCTTTTGTCCCAGCGTCCCAGATAGCTGAGACATATTCGCGTGTCACTATGCCCGGCTAGTTTTTCTATTTTTAGTAGAGACCAGGGGTCCTGCTCTTGCTCAGGCTGGTCTTTTTTTTTTTTTAAGACACAGTCTTAAGTCTTTGGGTATAGTGCTGTGGCATCACGGCTCACAGTAACCTCAAACTCTTGGGCTTGAGTGATTCTCTTGCCTCAGCCTCCCAAATAACTGGGACTATAGGCACCTACCACAACGCCTGGCTATTTTTTTGTTGTTGTTCATGTTGTTGCCATTGTTGTTTTAGCTGGCCCAGGCCAGGTTTTAACCTGCCAGCCTCAGTGTATATGGCTGACGCCCTACCCACTGAGCTATGGGTGCCACCTCAGGCTGGTCTTGAACTCCTGAGCTCAAACAATCTACCTGCCTCAGCCTCTCAGAGTGCTAGGATTATAGGTGCGACCCACTGCACCCAGCCAACATTGTAATTTATAATAAGAAATATATATTTTGGTCTTCATCCTAATTTTCTGGTACCCAGCTCCTAAAACCCTTGGAGTCTCTGAAGTGATAAGGTTTCTTTTTGTATGCTAATGAGGTGGCTGCTGGCTGGGGACTCCTGAGTAGCTTAAGAAGGGGGACTGGGGAACCAAGCAAGTGATTTCAGGGTTGTAATCTTAAGCCCCACACCCTGACCTCTGGGGAGGGGAGAGGGGATGAAGGTAGACTTGATCACCAATGGCCAATGATTTAATCAACCATACGAACACAATGAAGCCTCCATAAAAAAACAAAAGGGCAGAGTTTGGAGAGCTCCTGGGTTGGTGAACAAGAATGCACCCAAGTGTCAGAAGCTGGTGAACCCACCTTTGTGGGGACAGAGCTTCTGTGTCCAGAGACCTTTCTAGACCTCATCCTATGCATTGCTTCATCTGATTGTTTATTTCTATTCTTTAAAATACCTTTACTATCCATCAACACAGTAAGTACACTGTTTTCCTGGCTTCTGTGAGCTGTTTTAGTAAATTATCAAACCTGAAAAAGGAGTCATGGAACCTCCAAGTCATATAGTGTAGAAGTGAGGGAAAACTTCCCTGGTCCTCTGAAGTTTGCTGAAAGATCAACCCACAATTAAGGAACAGTAATAAGAAAAAGGATTTATTTACCATGAGCATGGGAAGCAATCACAGAGTGATAGCCCAATTTTCCAGTGGAGTTTAGATATTTTATACATGCCTTTTAGATGAGGGGGGTTGAGGTATATAAGGCAATGAACAGTTGCTAGGGAGGTTGCTAGAGAGGACCAGTGTATGGAGAGAAATAGATTGACTTGTAAATTAACTTGGAGACAGGTATTTACTAGTTAGGTGATTTGGGCTAGATACTTTCATGCCTGCAGTATATTGAGAACATAGGAGGCAGAAGGAAGTTAATTGTCCTCTTTATTCTCTCATATTCTATTAGACTTACAGTTTCACACTTAAGTCTTTAATCTATCTGGAAGTTCACTTTTTTTCATGTACTATGATGCAGTAACCCATTTTTGTTTTTCAGCATAGTACTGCAAGTCCTAGCCAGAGCAATTGGGAAAGAGAAAGAAAGAAAAGGGATCATAATCAGAAAGGAAGAAATAAAAATTGTCTTCATTTGCTGATGACATGATCTTACATATAGAAAACACTAAAGACTCCACCAGAAACTATTAGAAAGGGTAAACAAATTCAGTAAAGTTTCAGGGTATAAAATCAACATTAGCAGCATTTCTATACTACTAAACTATCCCAAAGGGAAATTAAGAAAACAATCTCACTTACAATAGCAACCAAATAGTTAGGTGTAAATTTAACTAAGGTGGTAAAAGACCTACTGCAAACTATAAAACAGTGCTGAAGAAAAAGAAAACACAAAAAAATAGAAAGACGTTCCGTGTTCATGGATTGGAAGAGTTAATATTGTTAAAATGCATATACTGCCCCAAGTGATTAAGATTCAATGCAATCTCTATCAAAATTCCAAAGTCATTTTTACAGAATTAGGCAAAAACAATTCTTAAATTTGTATGAACCAAAAAGATCCTAGACAGCCAAAATAATCTTGACTAAAAAGAACAAAGCTGTAGGTACTAAGCTCCCTTACTTAAAAACATATCATGAAGTGATTATGATCAAAACAGCATGACACTGTCATAAAAACACATTAACCATTGAAACAGAATAGAAAGCCCAGAAACAAACCCAAATATTCATGGTCAATTGATTTTTAACAACAGTGCCAAGAACACATAATTGAGGAAAGGACAGTCTTTTTAACAAAAGGTGTTGGGAAAACTGAATATCCATACACAGTAGAAGGAAATGGACCCTTGTGTCACACCATATACAAAAATCAAC
This sequence comes from Nycticebus coucang, assembly GCF_027406575.1. Lineage (NCBI taxonomy): Eukaryota > Metazoa > Chordata > Mammalia > Primates > Lorisidae > Nycticebus > Nycticebus coucang. The sequence continues at coordinate 70,029,149 of NC_069780.1, forward strand.
TCAAAATGGATTAAAGACTTAAACTGTAAAACAACTAGAAGAAAACATAGGTGAAAAGTGCCATGATATTATGATCTGGAAAGCACAGGAATTAAAAGCAAAAATGGACATGGGATGCATCAATTTATAAAGCTTCTGTACAGCAAAGAAAATGATTAACCAAGTGAAGAGACAGTCCACAGAATGAGAGAAAATATTTGCAAACCGGGTATCTGACAAGATGTTAATTTCAAAATACTTAAGGAACTTCAATTCGACAGTAAGAAAACAAATACTCAATTTAAACATAGTTAAAGAGGGCGGCGCCTGTGACTCAAGAGAGTAAGGCACTAGCCCCATGTGCTGGAGGTAGTGGGTTCAAACTCAGACCCTGCCAAAAACTGCAAAAAAAAAAAAAAAAAAAAAATTAAAGAAAGTGAACAGACTTTTCTCAAAGGAAAACATACAAATGGCCAACATGTGCATGACAGAATGTTCAACATGATCAATCATTAGAAAAATGCAAATTAAAACCACAATGAGATTGCATCTCACACCTGTACAATAGCTTTAATCAAAAAAATATAAGATAAATGTTAGCAAGACATGAAAAAAATGAAAGTGGGAAACTTGTACATTGTTGGTTGGGATATAAATTAGTACAGCCATTATAGAAAATAGTATGGAAGATCCTCTGAAAATTAACATAGACTTACCATATGATCCTGTAATCCCACTTCTGGGTATATATCCGAGGCTGAAATCAATGTGGGATTGAGGGAGGTCTGCATTCTCATGTTCATGATGGCATTATTCCCAGGTATGGAATCAACTTCAGTGTTCATCAAGAAATGTTCACTGTACCATAAAGAAATGTGGTACATAACACACTGTCCAGCATGAAAAAGGGGAAAAATCCTTTCATTTGTGACAACCTGAATGAATATCCTGCCATAGTCTCCAGAGTGACTGGGACTACAGGTACCCACCACAACACCCAGCTAATTTTTCTATTTTTAGTAGAGATGGGATCTCACTCTTGCTCTGTTACAACTCCTGTGCTCAAGCAACTCACCCACCTTGGGCTCCCAGAGTGTATCACTACACCCACTAGAGGTATAAACATTTCAAAAGCAATGTCTTTGGGGTCCTCTTAGAATTTGAAAGGTTTTTTTTTTTTTTTTTTTTTGCAGTTTTTGGCTGGGGCTGGGCTTGAACCCCCACCTCCAGCATATGAGGCCGGTGCTCTACTCCTTTGAGCCACAGGCACCACCCAAATTTGAAAGTTTAATTAAAGAAGTTTAAGAAACTGTTAGTCTTAAAGAATTAGTTTTACAGTGTTTGATTTAATGAGAGTTCTGGATTACATTGGCACTGAGTATGTTGAAGGGAATTGCAGAAACACTTCTCTCAGCCAGGATTTAGTTGCTTACAAAAGTGAAATTTCAATAAAATAGATGAAAAGTGGCAGGTAGGGAATCTCGAGTCAATGGCTGCTGAACAAAAAGGACTAATTCTGGCTCCCTTTTCTAGATGGCATTAGGAGCATGTCCTGGAACAAACGTGTGTCTTGTTGCCTTATACCGAGGGTCAGATGGTGGTGAGATGTACATAGGAAACAGTCATGAGAGAAGGGCAAGGGTGTGGATTTTGCTTCGTCTCTACTGTCAATGACAGCATCTGTACTCGTGCTTGAAGTTTACTCTACCCTGTTTACTCTTACATCAACTCTTTGTCTTGTTTCTTTTAATAGAATGCATACTTAGGTTATGTTTTTTCTTTCAATATGTAAGCAAATCCATTGGTTGAATATACCCATTAACCTATAACCTTCTGCTACAAGCTGAGTTATAACAGAAGGATATTAGAATGAATCTGAAGAACATGACGTGGAATCTTGATGAATCAATTGCTTACAGACTCATAGCAAAACCCTATCAGTGAGTCATAAGTAACAATTAAGCTGCATCTGCATCATGGTGAGTTGTATAATTATTTTATGATATATTACAATGTAATAATGATACATGTAGAAATAAAGTACACAATAAATGTGATACGCTTGAATCATTCTGAAATCATCACACTCACCTCCACGGTCCATGGAAAAATTGTCTTCCATGAAACTGGGTCCTGGAACCAGAAAGGTTGGGGACTGCTGGATGGAGATAGTGGGATAGTGGACATACCAAGTTCATGGAGCTATGAGATTTGAGTGAGTTAGCATAAACATTGAACCTAGTCAGGGTCTGTTATCTGGGAAGTGCTCAATGTAAAGCCATTATTTTTAATGATTTTGCTGAAAGCATGATAAAGTGGGGTTTCCAGTCCCATTACAGCTTCCAAAGTTCTGCTTCTTTGGGTGTGAGCAACTAGGGAGAAGAATTTGGAAGCCAGTGAGCTTTGGTACTGAGATGTGCTTAGGAGACATAGTCATTGTTGTTGAGTTTGATAATCATGGTAGAGAGTGGTTCACTTCTTAGAATAAGTGACTAGTAGCTCCAAGACTCTAAAAAACTGACCATTATACTTGCATATATCATGACACCCAATATCAGATATGTGTGCTCCCAGTGGGCCAGCTGTTTGCTACAATCCTTCTGAACCCCCAGAGCAAACTGAATTTGCTATGTGGTATACTGATATCCCTAGAAAGAAAGTAACTGAGTTATAACAGAAGGAATGCCTAAATAAGTAAATAAAATAAAATAAAATAAAATCTCTTGGTACATCAAAATAAATAAGTAAATAAATAAAAGACCAACCATTAATAATAGACCCTGCCCTCCACAGTGCTTGTCTAATTATATGCAACTAAATATTTTGAATGTGGTCATTTCTACCTAAGGCAGTATATTACCTAGGCTAGTGAGTTATAGAAAGCCCTGTGTGTAGCACAGAACCTGACACACAGTGAGCAGGTGTTTAGTGCACACTCACGGCCATTGAGTACCTTCAGCTATTTCCTTAGTGCTGAGTTAGAACTCTGAGAGCATACCCTGATGTAGTTAGCAAATCCAGAAACAGCTATCATTTCTACTAACATTTGTTAAGTTTATGTGTAAGCTCTGTAATGGGCACTCATAATTTTATTTAATCCTTGTGCTAGTCCTTAAGGAAAATATTATATTATTCCTGTTTTTTTTCAGATGCAGAACCTGAGTCTTAAGAGATAAAGTGACTTATTAACAGCAGCTAAGTTTTCTACAGTGTGTGGACTGTGGCAGCCCTTAGCTGCTATCTGGTTAGGGCCATGCCTTGCCCTGTGGCAGCCCTTAGCTGTTATCTGGATAGAGACCTTGCCTTGCATGATTTTAGGGAACTAAACTCTGTATATTCAGTTGTCCCCAAGATCCTGACTTGAAAACAAGCATATTGTTTGGATCCATTCTTATACTTAGGCTGCTCATTTTATGAACTAAATGTTTGTGCTCCTCCCAAATTTACATGTTAAAGGCCCCCTCCCCACCACCATGTGGCTGTATTTGGAGATGGGGCCTCTAAGAAAGGCATAAAGTTAAATGATGTGATGAGGGTAGAACTCTGATCCAATGGATTATCTTTACAAGAAGAGAAACCAGACAGCTCACTCTCTCTTTCTCTACCATGGGAGGACAAAGTGAGAAGGCAGCTGTCTGCAAGCCAGGAGGAGAGCTCTCACCAGAACCAAACGCCTTGACTCTGGACTTCCTAGTTTCCAGGAAGGAAGCTAAATGAGAAAATCAATTTCTGTTGTTTCAGCCACAAATTCTGTATTTGTTGGTTTGTTATGGTAGCAGGGACAAACTAAGACAAACATCATAGGTGTGAATGTTTGGACGTGCTCTTGCACATTGGTAAACAGAAGTCAGGTGTTCAAAAAAAAAAAACGTATTGTTCTTTCTTTTTATTTTTAACATATAATTATTTGCTTATTTGCTGTGGACAATCACACTAATAGTATATTTTAATTTCCATAAGAATTGATCACGAATTTAAAACATTTTTTAAATTCTAATTGACTTTTATATGTTCAAATGACAAGACAAGGTTTCTATATCAAAGGAATAAAAAATAGTTTAGAAAAAATGTGTAAAATAGTATGCATTATATATGAATACATATGTACATGTATATATGGATGGTGCCAAAATGTATACACATTTTAAGAAAGTAAAATACTGTATTAAAATTGTAATACTCAATATATATCAATAACAAAAGATGAATACAAATCACATCGAGCACCTCTTGTAATTGCAGAAGTCAAATGTGACTTAAGTATTACAATTTTAATACAGTTTTTTCCTTTCTTAAAACATATGTACACTTTTTTTGGCACACGCTGTAAAGAGAGAATATTGATGAATATATATAAATACAATATGTTTCTTTTGCGGAATGCTATAAATATTTTCTTTGCTTTTTCTTATATTACTTTTTTTTTTTTTGAGACAGACTCTCAAGCTGTAGTCCTAGGTAGAGTGCCATGGCATCACTGCTCACAGCAAACTCAAACTCTTGGGCTTAAGCGATCCTCTTGCCTCAGCCTCCCGAGTAGCTGGGACTACAGGCGCCCACCACAACACCCGGCTATTTTTTGGTTATAGTTGTCATTGTTGTTTGGCAGCCCCAGGCTGGGTTCGAACCTGCCAGCTCTGGTATATGTGGCTGGCGCCTTAGCCGCTTGAGCTACAGGCGCCGAGCCTATATTACTTTTTAAAATATTTTTATCTTTGAAATATATAAAATAGATAATAAAAGTCACTAACAAAATACAAGGCAAGTATATTATTATGGTTGGGTGAAGTATGTATCTTCTTTAAGGAAAAGAGTTGTCAATGAATGTTTAGAGATATAAGAAGTAACAAATCCGGTGTGTCCTTTATCCAGGTGATCTATGGTATTAATTCTCTCTCTGTAAGTATCTATACATATATATACACACACATCCCAGGACAAAATAACTGAGAATTTCCATAAAAGGAAATGCTTCATAGGTAAATACACTGTTTGGCATAGATCTAAATAAGCTGCGTCCAGATTGTCTTTGTCTTTAAGTTGGGGGACTGAGCTGCCCTCACATTTTGCTCTTGTGACAGATGTTACAGCACAATTTTAGTTTTGTGAAATCACTCTCCAAGGAATTATTAAAATGATGTGCTAAGGGAAAAAGCAGTGGATTTGGAGTCAGCAGACCTGGATTCAACTCAGTTACCAGCTGTGTCATTGAAAAAGTCATCTAAGCTCTTAGAGCCTTAGTCTTCTCATCAGTAAAACTGGGATAACAATTCTGTGTTCTTTACATGGTTTTCATCAGCATCAAATCAAATGAAATAATGTGTACAAAGTTTTGTGGCCCGGAGCACCCTATGCAAATGCTATCATTATCCTAAAGATGACCTTTATAATTGGAGCTATATAAAGTATGGAAATGTGATAGAAGTTGTGGCCCTGAAAATGTCAGCTTACTGCTGTAGTCCTAATTATATGTGGGCACATACCTTTACATATTCTTAATTTCTGCTCTGATCTTGGTTAAAGGATACCAGTGTAGGTACTTTGGATTTCTAGCAGACAGTGGAACCTGAGGTTCAAGAACAGCAGTGTAAATAGGATATAATTTTGCGTTTTCTGACTTTCTTTCATTTCATTTCATTTCTTTCTTTCATTTATCATAAAACAAAGCTATGATCTAATGGGGGTAGGAAGATGGCCAATAATATAATAGAAAATGAATAGATAATAACAGGTCAGTAATAGATATGTGAGAGAGCAATTCATGGAATAAGTGCTCCAGAGAAAAATAAGGCATAAGGGAGAGGTGCTGGGTCAGATGTCCAGGCAGCGGAGTCCCAGATGGAGATTAAAGTGCAGGGAGGTTATTGAAAGTGCTCTTAGGAAGGAAGCAGGAGTGGGTAGAGGAAGAAGCTGGGTTGTGGAGCAGACACAACAGGGTCTCTACTGACTGCTGGGGCACTGGAAAGCTGGAAAGGGCTTTGGTTTGCCTTGAGTTAGAGCATGAGGGCCAGGGCCATCCAATAAGACCAGAAATTAGATGCAAGTTGCCTCCTGGGTAGGAGGCTGTGACCTTGTGGGGGTGGCTTTCTTCTGCCAAGGGCAATTCCCAGAGAGAGCTGAGAGCGGTGAGCTTCCAAACAGTGGCTCTGTGCTCATTACAGGTGTGTGTGTGTGTGTGTGTGCTTGTATGTTGGGGAGGTTGCTTTGTTAAAAGGGTAATCAAGGAGCCGCTCTCAAATTTTTTTGAGAGTCTGTGTGAAAGATGTGAAGGAGAAACCAAATTTCCATGCTCATCTACGGCTTTCCCCCTCACGTTTATCATGGTTAGTAGTATGGAGTCATAGTAACAACAAAATATCATTGTTGTCATGTAGCTGCAAGCTTGAGTTTTAGAAACTGATGTAAATATCTTTCATGAGATCTTACTAGACTGTTACTTAATTAGTCCAGTGAATGTTGATAAGTGCCCAATGTATGCCTCTTACTATGCTAGATTGATGGGTGCAATGGTGAAAAGGATGAATAATTTCCTGAATTCAAAAGTGTCCAGCTGGGGAGACTGACAAATAAAACAGGCAATTAAAAAGACAGCATAAAAAGATCCGTTGTAGTTAAGCCAGAGAAGGAAGAAAAAGGTTTCCTGACAAGGAAACCGGAGGATGAGTAAGTGGGCAAGGGCAGATGAGGGAGCTTCGTTTGACTGAGGCAGGATGGAGTATGTGTGGGACAGAGGTGGGAAAGCTAGTGGAGGGAAGTGGCTCTGCACAGGAAGGCCAAGGTTTGTTCACTGACCTTTTACGTTATCAGATGGAGTTTGATTCATGAGGATCAATAAAAATTAGCCTCTTATAGATAACACACATTTCCATGGTAACTCAGTTGTGGGAGAGGTTCTCATTGCTAAGGATGGGCTCACAGGACAGGGATAAATACAGCTTGCCTGAAGGAGTGAGCTGGCATCTCTGATGAGAGCTGGCTGCAAGCATGGTGGTGACAACAAGGGAGTTTTGAAAGACCCGGCTTTCAAAGCCCAGCACTGGGAGAGACCAACTCCTCCATCGTCACAGATCCTGAGCTAAGGAGTTGCTTTGGTGCCTGAAATCCATCTCTTCCACCCTCTCCTGCTCCATCCATGCTGCGAAGATGTCACAGGACCCTGCACATAAAGAAGATGTCACGGGACTCCCCACATAAACAGATTCCACTCTACCTAATCTTTAAAAACACCTTTTTGCAACACTGTTCCAAAAATAGTCAGATGTAAATAGTGACATCAGCGCAGCCAGGAAAGTGGAAACACCACTGGCTTCCCCATTTCCTTTAACAGCCCTTGACTCAGGGGTGATATTTTAAAAATATAAAAGTGTATTTTTAAAGGTCAGCTTGTGAAGGTTGCCTGGCTAGCTGGATGAGACTCTTAACTGTCAGCTTGCTTTGGTCCCTGTAAAACTGTTTGTTTTTCATGTTTACAGCCTTTTTTAAATGTTAGAATATAAAAATATTATATTTAAATGTGCAACTCTTTTGATGGTCACTTCCAAAACGGGCTGAAAATCAGAGTGAGGAAAATGAAATAAAACTCTCAGTTGTGGTCCATTGTGGATACTGGAGATCCTTGCACCTGTCACTAACAACAAAGGTGAAATGAAGACAAAATGAATGAGTATCTTGTCTAAAATTCCTTCCTTCTTCTACATCTTCATTCATTTCTGAAAAATATTAGTTAATCAAAGTATGTCTTGAGACCTCGGGGCATATTGTACCAAGAGAAAACAAAGTTAAGTTATGGAAAATGGTATCTGTATATCTATCTGTGCTCTTTCCTTTATACTTTCTGCTGTAATCTTTATTTTTATTTTTTATTTTTTTGCTGACCAGGGCTGGGTTTGAACCCACCACCTCTGGCATATGGGGCCAGTGCCTTACTCCTTTGAGCCACAGGTGCCACCCAGCTGCTATAATCTTTAAATGCTTTTCATTCCAGGAAGAAAACCATCTTTGCTGATGCTTAGCTGAGGCTTACTTTTTTCTCAAGGTGGAAAATGTTCAGAGGTATCCAGAATTACTCTTGGAGGGTGGGAGAGCTGTGACATTACAATGAAAGGCATCTTGCGGGGCGGCACCTGTGGCTCAGTCGGTAAGGTGCCGGCCCCATATACTGAGGGTGGCGGGTTCAAACCCGGCCCCGGCAGAACTACAACAAAAAAATAGCCGGGTGTTGTGGCAGGCGCCTGTAGTCCCAGCTACTTGGGAGGCTGAGGCAAGAGAATCGCTTAAGCCCAGGAGTTGGAGGTTGCTGTGAGCTATGCGATGCCATGGCACTCTACCTAGGGCCATAAAGTGAAACTCTGTCTCTACAAGAAAAAAAAAAAAAAAAGAAAGGCATCTTGCAAGAGCCTGAGTCACCTTCTCCTGCATTTTTCTAACCTGAGTTAGGAGCAAAAACATTCATTTGCATGCCCTCTAGAAGGACAGAAAGAGTTCCAATGAAAGAAATAGCTCACAGAAAGGTCATAGCATTTCAGTGCTAAATTATATTGAATATTACCCCTCCCTTATATTATAAATGAGAAAATTAAGACCTAGAATAAGATCAAGATTTCACACCGGCCATTATGATGTTAGAGAAGTTTTGAAACACATGGGTAGTTTTTTCGCATACATGGGCTGATTAGTCCTCAGCTGGAGACGTCAGGGGGATCTTCTGCAAATTTCTAGAGCTTCCTGTGCAGGCTTTTCCTCTCAGGCCCTCTGGCCTGCAAACTCCATCCACGTAGAGCTTTCCCTGGACCCAGAGTTGCCTCCCTCTCTTAGGGAGACCCTACAGCAGGGCCTGGAGAAGCTCCAGACTGTAAACTGGCCAATGGAGTTCACCTCCCTGTTAACTAAAAAAAGTTTATATTTTGGCAAAAGGAGAGGTTTCTTTCTTATAAAGGGTAGTAACCTGCTGGGCAGCCATTCCAAGAAGGCGGGAAGCAGAGCCCCTGCCAGAAGCCAGGCACACGTGCTTCAAAGAAGACGTGAAAGGCAACAGGACTTTGTGTTGAGCGGTGGTTACATACATACATTAGAATATTTGAAGGCAATTGAATATTAACAACATACAATTAGAATATTTGAAAGCAATTTGAATATTTAAGAAGGGAAATCCTGTGCATGTAATTGTGCTTATTTCTGCCATCCCATTATGACTGAAAACTCAGGGGTTTTATGGGTTATTATTTTTTTTGAGGCAGGGCCTTGCTCTGCCTCCTGGTGAAAGGGTAATGGCCTCATCATAGCTCACCGCAGCCTCAAACGCCAGGGCTCAAGCGATTCTCCTGCCTCAGCCTCCCATAGTGCTAGGATTACAGACATGAGCCACCATCCCTGGCCTGGGATCTCACTTTTAAGGTGTTTCTGCCCCCCAGGACAAGAGGGGTCCCTTCAGTTAGCAGAGGGTTCAGGATTTTATTAATATTTTCAGTTCATACCCCCTTTGGTTGCTCCCCTTTCTCGGCTGTCATTCCTCTGTGCTGCCTATATCCAGTATTTGGAAATCATCATTTCATGTATTTTGTTTTTTTACCAGCGAGTAAATGACCTGAATGGCCATTTCATGCAGGGCGCTGCTGGTCAGGCCCTAACAAGGCTGGATGAGCCTATGTGCAACATCTGGAGATTGTTTATTCACTTCCACGGTCTGCTGTCATAGATAAGTTGGGGAACTGGATTCCATGGTACGGACAAGGACCCAGAGCGCTCTGTGTACCCAGGGAAGTGTTGATTAACTATACATTTAGTCCAGAATAAAAATGTTTTGATGATATAACAGCTTTAAGATGGGAAGATGTTGTGTGACCTTGTAATCTATGAGGGGGAATCTGTCCAACACATACCATGCTGAGTAATAGCATTGCTGATGTTTACTCTTACTGCAAGAATCAAAAGTAACAAAGGGGAAGGGGAGGGCAGAGCAGTTCTTTGAGGAGATATCCTCCCTGTTCTCTGGAATTGCTGGTTTTTCTGTAAATAAAAGTGAAACTGTTGATCTTTCCTCCGCTCCTCCACTGATTGGCTTGGATAACAGGTAGATGGACTCCTTGGTCCACAACGCATTTGCTCCACGTTTTTTCGTGAAGGAGGGTGACCCTGGTCTTTGCTGCTGCGTCTGCTCTCTGGCTGTTTTCCATTGAGGCAGCCCACTTCACTTTCACCTTCTATTTTATTGACTCTTGCTCTTTATTATTTCCTTTCTTCTGCTTCTTTCTGGTTATTCTGTTGTTCTTTTTCTAAGTTCATATTTAGATAACTAGCTTTTAATCTTTCTAAATCATATATTGAATGTTTTAAAGTTGTCCCTTTCTGTTGCTTTATATATGTTTTTAGGCTATTCATTAAGTTCATCCAATTTTTGAATTCTGATTACTTTCTAGAAAACTTGTTTTGTGTCATGTGTTGGTCCTCTTTATTTTGAAAATGCTTAAGCTACAAATCTATTTCATCCGATAGGAATGTAGCTGCACCAGCTTTCTACATTCTTATCAGTCTCTTCACCTGTTTATTGAGATATAATACACATACAACAAAGAGAACAGAAGACACAAATCCTAAGGGTAGACCTTGATGATTTTCTTATGTACTCAGCCACGTTCCCACCACTAGATCAGGACGGAGAACGTTTCCAGCATCTGAGGAAGTCATCAACTTTATTTCAGTTCATGTTTTCCTCATACATCTTTTTCTACCCTTTACTTTCAACTTCTCTGTATTTTTATATTTGAAAATTTTTTCTTTTCAATAATATGTGACTTTTAGTAAAGTTACAATACACTGATTGATTGATTGATTGCTACATTAAAATCCAAGCCACTCAGTACTAGCAACATCCTCCATCCCTGTTCTCACCCAAATAAAAGTAGAACACCTAGGGCAGTGCCTGTGGCTCAAGGAGTAGGGCACCAGCCCCATATAGTAGAAGTGGTGGGTTCAAACTCAGCCCCGGCCCCAGCCCAAAATTGCAAAAAAAAAAAAAAAAATAGTAGACTTTTTGTATGTCTGCAGAGGGTGTCTTTAACAGCTGATGCAAAAAGTCTCAATCCATATTTTCATTTAGTATTTTTCTGCTCTTATTTTATATCTCTTAACCTTAATCATGAGAAACGTTTCATGATGTAAAGAATGGTAGTAGAGATCGAATTTTTTTCTTTCTAACAAGTTTTCTGAATATAGTGAACATTTTTATTGATTTCAAAAGTCAAGGTCTTTAGGCAACTAAATTATTAAATGTGAGTTTCTAAATGAACTCTCTGTTATTTTTTATTTATCTGAATATCTATTTATTTACCCATTCTGTGTTGTTTTGAACTAATGTCTAATTAACATAGGTTTATATTATGTTGTAATACCCGACTAGAGAAGTTCCCATTCATTATTCTTCATTTTCAGAAAATTCCTGGCTATTTACATGAATTTGTTCTTGTAGATTGGGTTTTTTAAATCTTGGCACTGTTGACATTTTGGGCTGAATAAATGAAAATCGGTAGTGGGATCCTTCAGTTTCCTCTGCCTCCTTCTGGGACCTCTGCTTGGTGCCAACTTCAGCAGCTTCTTCCTGTTTGGCCCGAAGTCCGTAGTCTACAGTTTCTTACATGAAGTTGAGAATGTTTCCTAATTTTAGAGTAGATTAATTTTTATGCTATGCTTTCTTTCATTCTTTTTGTTCATTCAAGCAGATTTCAAATAAATGGAATTTGTAAATGTTTTCTTAATCTGCCATCTCCTCTCAATATTTCTTTTTTGTGTGACAGTCTCTCACAGCTCACAGCAACCTCAAACTCTTGAGCTTGAGCAATCCACTTGCCTCAGCCTCCTGAGTAGCTGGGACTACAGGTTCCTGTTCCAACACCCAGCTAATTTTTCCATTTTTAGTAGAGACGAGGTCTCACTCTTGCTCAGGTTGGTCTTGAACTCCTGAGCTCAAGCAATCCACTCACCTCAGCCTCCCAGAGTTCTGGGATTACAGGTGTGAGCCACCACATCCGGTCATTCTCTCAACATTTTAATTCTATATAAAGAAATACTAAAAATTATTATTTTTATTTACCTATTTTAACTGCACTGCTATGGTTTGGTGTTTCCAAATGATGTTTTATTTTATCCTTTTCATTAGGTGGGAGATAGTAATAGTGAGTTTAAGATTGGAGGGGCTGTTTTGGAATTTGGAAATAAATGAGGAACCAGTGCAAGAATACATTGTGATTTTTACCCTTTAAGCATTTGTTTTGGCTTCTTACAGGCTCACGGCAATTTTTTAAAATTTACCATAAACAACTAAAATTCTGTAAGAACTGCCATTCCTCTCCTCGCAGTTAAAATGTAAATCGCTCTTTTTTTCTGTAAGAACTGTGGTTGCCTCTAGCAAGCAGTCCCAAGTACTTGATATATAAATACACTTATTGCTCCTTTTGCTTTTACGCGTAAAAGTTTGTAGAATAAACCACTAAACATTTCATGGTATCTGAAGAAGATAGATATCTTGGGAGGATGTTGTCTTGCCTGAAACCAGTGCACCATGGAGTTCCTTTCTATCTGTCACAAAATTCCATCTCCCCTGCATATTTCAATCAATTTTCACAGGGTAGGGTGATACAGGCAAAGCTGAGGCTGGCTTTAGCCATTTTAAGAAACAATTCAGCAGCAGTCTTTTATTGCATTCTGTTCTATTTGACCTATCCAAATGTTTTCCTTGATTCTGTGAAAGTATTCTACTTCAGGCTTTTCTGCAGATCCAATTTCTTTGTAGCTGCAAGTATAAGTAACAGGGGAAAACATATCAATTTACGCAATAAGGAAGTTCAGATGAGGGTGCATGGGTGTGTCTCATAGGAGGAGTATATAACAGCCATGTGTGTCCTCTAAGCTTTTCATGCTTATTGATATTTTAGGGGTGGAGAACATATGCTATCTTGGAGGTTCTGGAAGATATATCCAAATTTCCTCCTACAAGATGACTTCAAGTTACATTATCATAATAACAGAGAATTCACTTCAGTCTCAGCACACTGGGTATTATATTAAAAACAATATAAGTTTGTAATAAGTTTGTAAGTTTCATAGACAACCAAGAAATTTCCTTTTGTTTTAATTTCCATTTTAAAACATCAGAGAGGATGAAAATACATGGATACAATTTTTAAATGCATATGCATACAAAGTTGAATAGAAGTTTATTGGTCAGAAGATGGAGTGAGTTTTGAATAAGTCAAATGTTTTGAAAATAATATTGAATGTATTAAATATTTTTATAAGATGTGATCTACTAATTGCTCTAGCAAATTCTATAGGTCCTAAGATGTGTTTGAACTTTTCTGTGTATTAACTGAGTGATTTATATTTTGTACTCACCATTTCAGCACTCAGTCATTGTCCTCCAGAAACTTATATACTGGTATCTTTGGAGGTATGGGTGGCAGATGATAAATGGGTAAGCCAATGTTATAGGGTGTTATGAGATCATTCCCTTCTTCCATAATTGGACACTAGGAGCACAACTGAAAACATCGGACACCGAACACCACCTCCTTCTAAAGAGAACCATTCAGTTCTTGCTCATTTCTGGGGCCAGCTCTTTGAAGAGCTTTCTTACATTTTACAGAACCCAACTCTCTCCTGACACAGCCTATACTAGGAGAGGAATGCAGAGGGAAGGAGATTCATTGGGGATTCTTGTCAGTAACCTGGTGGGGAAGTATAGTAAGGGGCATTCCTACTTCACCCAACGGAGGAAAGGAGAAGGTGCTCTTCATTTTCAGAATCCGAGTGGGAAAAGGGATAGAGAGAATTTACAAGAAATGGCTTCAAGGTGAGAGAGACTGACTTTTTTTTTTTTTTGTAGAGACAGAGTCTCACTGTACCACCCTCGGGTAGAGTGCCGTGGCGTCACACGGCTCACAGCAACCTCCAACTCCTGGGCCTACACGATTCTCCTGTCTCAGCCTCCCGAGCAGCTGGGACTACAGGCACCCGCCACAACGCCCGGCTACTTTTTTGTTGCAGTTTGGCCGGGGCTGGGTTTGAACCCGCCACCCTCGGCATATGGGGCGGGCGCCCTACTCACTGAGCCACAGGCGCCACCCCTGACTTTTTTTTTTAACCTATTAGTAGGCTATTTGGGCAAAATTTTGCCAAGATTCCTCTATCCCTATATGAGTAGGAGAAAGAGAGTTGTGATTGGACAACAGGGCTCAGAGAAGGGGAGTGAATGAATAGCTGAACTCTATCCATTTGGTGTGTAAGGATGCCAGGGATTTTAAAGGACCTAATAATGGAAAAGGCTGGAGGGTTATCTTGGTTAAGAGGGCCACCCCCTAAGCAAGAGAACACGGAACAGGAAGTGCCTTGGGAGAAGGACTTGGTGATGGGAAACGGGCAAGAATGGGAAAGGCAGAGCTGGAGTTGTGTCCCTGTGTCCTGGGAGAGCCCTCCATAATTCCCCCTATGCCTCTGAGAGACACAACATTTAGACTCAGACTCCCAGTGTACACTCGTGGCCGGTCTGGGGAGCTCAGGAGTGCAGCCATCAAGCAGAGGACCATACCATGAACAGTTAGTGGAAAGATGCCATCTATACTTTTTTCCCTTCTCTTTTCCCAGTATTAAGGGAACTAAAGCCTAGAAAAAAAGAGGACAGTGTGGGTGGCGCCTGTGGCTCAAGGAGTAGAGCGCCGGTCCCATATGCTGGAGGTGGCAGGTTCAAACCTAGCCCCAGCCAAAAACCACACACACAAAAAAAAAAACAGGAAGGTAGCAGAAGAATTTTTCAGTTGGATGTGAGATCAGCATTTTGAAATTGGAGTAAATTTAAAAACAAAAACTGCTGGAAAGTTTAATCTCTCTCCAAGATGTCTCTAAACAATAGGAATAAGGAATAGAAAAAGTATATTTTATGTATCATCAGTGAGTAATAAATTTAATGTTTTTGACTCTACTGAATTGAGACTTGTCAATAACCAGTTATACAAATAAAAAGGATAGTCACAGGGGATGAGTGCTATGAAGATAATAAAGAAATGAAATAGGAATTAATGGGAAGGTAAAGGGAAGCTGCTTTACCTTGAGCAGACAGGGAAGACCTATTTCATTCAATAAAATTTTGCTGAGTTCTCCTGTATTCCATTCATTATTCTGGATTCTGGGGATACAAAGCAGACAAAAATAAAATCACCAAAAATCTTCTTTGAAGATAAGAGACAGGAATGATTTGAAGAAGTTAGCTGAGCAAATATCTGAAGCAAAAAGGGGAAAGAAATAGAGCAAATTTTCTTTCTTTCTTTTTTTTGAGACAGAGTCTCACTTTGTCGCCCTCAGTAGAGTGCTGTGGAGTCACAGCTCACAGCAACCTCCAACTCTTGGGCTTAAGCAATTCTCTTGCCTCAGCCTCCCGAGTAGCTGGGACTACAGGTGCCCGCCACAACTCCTGGCTATTTTTTGTTGCAGTTGCCACTGCTGTTTTAGCTGGCTGGGGCTGGATTCGAACCCACCACCCTCGGTATATGGGGCTGGCGCCCTACCCACTAAGCCATAGGCACCACTCAAAAATAGAACAAATTTTCTAAGAAAGGAACAAGCTTATGTTGGAGTTTTTGAGGAAAGTTCAGTGGCTAAAGACTAGTGAACAAGAGAGGGCTGGAGAAGGCTGTGGGAGGCAGGCCAGGTGAGGTTGGGCACAAAGACAGGTCAGATCCTTGAAGAGCATATTAAGGAGTGGTAATCTTACTCTGAGGCAATGGGTAATCCATTGGAGAGTTTAAGTAAGTGAAGTGCCTGATCTAATTTACAGTTTAGAGAAGTAGATCTGCTTGCTTTGTGATGAAGGGAGCATAAAAAACAAGAGTAGGAATCTCTGTAATTTGGATGTTAGGAATTACAGGGATTTCTACTTTCGTTCTTTATTCTCCCTTCAAGTCATGGAAGCAACCCAAATGCCCATCAACCCATGAATGGATTAACAAGCTGTGGCATATGTATACCAGCCATAAGAAAAGATGAAGACTTTACATCTTTTATGTTTACCTGGATGGAGTTGAAACACATTCTCAGTAAAGTATCACAAGAATGGAAAAAAAAATCCAATGTACTCATGGATATATGAGTATGAAATACTATGAAACCCATATATAAACAACTACATGACCACAGCAATGATAAGACACAAGGTAGTCTAGCAAAGGGGAGGGGAGGGGAGGAGGGAGGAGGGTGGATGATTGGCTGGATCTCACCTCATGTGCACAATGTGAGGGTGTTCAGCACGCAGCCTGGGTGAAGGGCTCAACTACAACTTGAACTTCATCTTAGAATTGAAAACAATTTCACCTAAAAATTTGTATCCTCATATTAATTTGAAATAAAAAAATAAAAAACAGGAGTCAGGGCAGGCTGACATGCCATGGGGCTGTGACTATCTTCCATTAGTCTCATCTATTCTTTTTAGTAAGAATAAATGATGTTGTTAATGTTTAGTATTCTCTTTTCTTAATTTCAAAATAGCCAGAGATGAAGATATTTTGATTTAAGGAAATTAAAATATTCCCACTTTCATGCTTTGCTAGGCCTAGAAAGAATTAATTAGCTTAGGTCAAGTAAGACTTTCATTAAAGTGGTTACTTTCAATTTAGAAGCAGTATCTTTTATTTAAGAGTGGAAATGATTTTGACACGGTTGGCAAATATTTTAAATCATTAATCCCTTTCAGTTTTATTCAGTTGAATACAAAAAGTCTAAAATTTACTTTCTTAGCTTTCCTCAGAGGACATGCTATTGGAAATAACACCACCCACAAGAGAGAAGAAACCTCAGAAGGATTAAAGACACTGTGAATAACTTACATGGAGGCTGCAATCACATATTCCCTAACATATGATGCACTGGTAGCATTTGGCAAAGCCATCTGCAAGACACGCAGACCTAGACAGCAAGCCTGGCTGCTACGATGCACTGAGTGTCGTTCACCAGCCAGCAGTGTGAACTCAGGCTGAACTCTGGTCCTAACACTTGGAAAGAGGGAGGTTTAAGAAATTGTGTATTCTTCATCATGAAATGATTGACCTGAGCATGAGATCAATTCCAAGAATAACTCTAAGAGGCAGACAAATTCAGGGCCAAGCTCATGAAAATGGGAAGTACTCAAAATAGTTTTATCTTCTCAAGTTCTATTCTCAAACTTGTCTATACTGAAGAATTGTTTGGATGGCCCCGCAGGACTGAAATGCTTGTCTTTAACTTGAGCTAACAGTCACAGTCCTTTGTATGCTACAATGGACTAGTCACTGGAACATATTTGGCATGCAACATAGTCAAAGAACTCACATAAGCAGATTTGGATGACCATTTTTGTCAATTGTAGGTAAAACCCCACATAGACTACTGTAAGTCTATCTATCAGGGGAGTGGGTTTTATCACAACTGACTTGTTGTGATATGTACCTTTTTAATTTTGAAAAAGTTAATGGCTTTTGATATAGTTTTCTCTTAAAAAATATAACAAAGGTTTATTAAAGAACATTAATAAGCTGGAAACCAAGTGCAATGAAAAAGGCCAAGATTAGCTACAATCCTAACAACTAAAATTAAGTTCTGCAAACATGTTGGCATCTCTCTTTGCCTTCTACTCTCTCCCTTTCTCACCTTCTTTTTTGTTTTTTCTCTCTCTCTCTTTCTCCCTCTCTCTCTCATACACATGCACACACCAAGGCACACACAAACACACAATGAGCTTTTGATGGGGAACCTATCTGTAATCTTTTATCTTTTATTTTTTTTCACTTTTTAAATTAAATCATAACTGTGTACATGAATGCATTTATGGGGTACAATGTCCTGATTTTATGTACAATTTGGAATACTTGCATCAAATTGGTTCACATAACCTTCACTTCCATCTGTAATCTTTTAAACATGCAGCCAACACCATTCCTTGTCACCAAATCTAGCAGACTGAATCATGGATGACTATAGAGTAAAGCCCTGAGGTTTCTGAGATACCCTAAAAAAGCATATCTTTAAAGTACTCATTTGGAGAGGTCATAAAATAGATGTGTTAAAATAGTGGTGTTAAAATAGATGTGTAACAGTCTTATTACTGTTAATTAAGGAGGGGTCTGTGGCATCTGGCTAGCACCAGCTTTATGCTACCTTTAGGATGGGGGAGGAGAGACCCGGGACATTCTCAACCCTGACTTGGGGGATGAGGCAGCCACAATGTGTCTGGTGTGTGTGAGGGGAAGGAAATACCCATACATGGTTGCTAGATCCTTTGTTTTAACCTGTGCTTCCTGAAACTGTGGGCCTCCCAGCATTGCCTGGAGATTTCTGATCCTCTGGGCAGGCCCTACCATACCCTGGAGTTGTAAGTGCTCTCTGAAGTTCCTTTGGAAGTCAGGCCCTTCTCTGTGTGTCCTTACCCTGGGCCTGTCATTCTCTTCCAGGAAGAGAATTATACGTGTAATTGAGCTCAAAGCATACTAATGGAAGCCTATCCCCAAACCTTGGTTTTTGATAAAGATTTGAATAAAGTTTAGTCTTTTTCCTCAAGTACCTCACAAGACAATAAACATGGTCTTTTACTTGTTTTTAGTCATGGTGCAGTTTCAGCAGCCAGACAGCTTGGGTACTTGCCCGAATCTTCATTTTTCTGTAACATTCCTTGGTAATGTCGTTTCCCTGTGATTTCATCCTGGACAGCCACCTAGGGAGAGTCCGGGATGAATCTCCACTCCCCTTCCGCCTGTTCTCTGCTATTGGCTTTGTTCAGACCCTTCTTTCTTCTCACATATCTACTGTTATACACTTTAAATTTTAAAAATACATTGAAATAATACACCATAACTATCTGAGTAATGGAAGCACAGTAATGGTTACTAGAGGCTGGTGGGCTGGGGGGAGTTGGGCAAAGGGGACATGTAAAGGTTCTTTAAATCAAATATTTATGGATTTGTAATAAAAGCAGGAATAGTCAGCATTAATTGATCACTAACATTCTAAGTGCTTTGCTTGTATTGCCTCAATCCTCACTACAGCTCTTGGAGAAAGTACTACTGTTATCATTATCCTATTGTTCAGTTGATAAATAAAAAATATTACTGAGGCTTATACTTTGAAAAAGTAGCGCCCTGTTAAGACATGATTGCAAGAGGGACTTTACCTAACAATTGCAATCCATGTAACCTGGCTTATTGTACCCTCAATGAATCCCCAACAATAAAAAAAAAAAAAAAAAGAAAAGAAAAAGTAGCGCCCTGTTGGGCAGCCATTCCAACAGGTTGGAAGCAGAGCTGGTCAGAAGGCAGGCACGCGTCCTTCAAAGAAGAGACAAGAAGCAACAGGATTTCATACTACATGTGGTGGCCAAATATGCATATTTAAGAGGCTATAGGAGGATTCATGAATATTCATGAAGGGGAATCATATGCATGTAATTGGGCTTTATCTCTCCCGCCCTGTCATAGCTGACAACTCAGTTTTAAGGTGTTTCTGGGGACCCCTTGGCCAAGAGGGGTCCATTCAGTTAGCAGAGGGCTTAGAATTCTTAATTCACACAAGTAAGAACAACTGAGTCCCAGAGAGGTTTAATAACTCACAGCTAATAAGTGCAGAACTTAGATTCACAGTGTTTTTGTCTCTGAGGAGGTTAGAATAGAATAGCAGAGTGAATCAAAGTTCTGCGCTCCTGACCTAGAAAGCAGCACTGACACAGGACCCAGCTGCTCAGTCTATGGGAAACCTATTGCATTGACAGCCTTTTCTCCCCTTTCTGCTTCGTTAGCCAACACTCTTTTGTTTGCTTCCAGTTTTAGAGATCTTTACTAATTTGCTGTTATTCTCCATTCTACTCTTTATATTTTCATATATATTTTTTATTATTAGGTGGAGTATTAGAAGGGAAAGAATACAAACTCACACCATCACTCTGCCATCTCGACCTAAAGGCTACTTTTACTCCAGATCTCGAGAAGTGTGTTTTGCACTAGGATCCATCAGGTGTGACTAGTGACTGACCCCAGCCTTGAATCCTACTGTTGAGCTCCACACATTTTAACTTAGTGTTTGTTTCCTATTTTCTTGACTTTGATCTCTAACCCTTGGAGGCTTTCTTGAAACCCACAGCTGAATGTGATCTCTCTCCCTCATCTCCACTCCTAGAGGGCTGGTGGCACCTAACCAGTGGTGTGTATCATGTTTCCTCTATGGTTATAATAACGTTTGCATATTTTCATTTCCATATTGCTTGGAAGCTCCTTACGACTGTTAGCAGATCCTCTTGCAGTGAAAAAGAAACATGCACTTTGAAATCAGGTACCATCACAAAATCCTGACATACATGGCATTAAGTCAGTGTTTGAGTGTCAGGAGATAAAGAATTAGGCAATAAATGCTGGAAAGCAGGCTAATCCATGCAATGCTGAAATAAGTGTAGGAGAATGATTAGAAACAGCCCAAGGTTTTTTTTTTTTTTAATACATTTATTACTGGGGATTCATTCAGGGTACAAGAAACCAGGTTATACTGATTGCATTTTTTTTGGTAAAGTCCCTCTTACAATCGTGTCTTGCCCCCAAAAGGTGTGGCACACACCAAGACCCCATCCCCCTCCCTCCTTCCCTCTCTCTGCTCTTCCTTTCCCCACCCCTCCCTCCTTCTTCCTTCTTTCTCTCTCTGAGAAACAGCCCAAATTTTATTGTTTGTCATCTATTGACTTATTGCTGTAGCAATATTATAAGAAAAAAATAAGTTCAGAAAAGGATTGGCTAATTTTCAAGAAGAAATGAAGGATCCCAGAGTACTGCAGAAATCAAATGCTTCTGGATCTAAAGCTAGAGAAGATAAGACAAAAAAGGCTTAGAGGAAAAAAATGCTTATCAATGCTTCTCGTTAACCAAAGGAACTCAGCCCTATGGCTAAGATCACAGCAAGAATGCTGCTTTTTATCTCAGCCCATTTTTTCCGATGCTTCACAGAAGCTGTCATTAAGCTAAGAAGCAAGGATAAATGTAAGCACACAAAGAAATAAAGAGATTTAGAACCGTGTCTCAGAAATCATCTTGGGTGTAGTCACAGGCAAATAGAACTGACCAAAAGTAAATTGACTAGACGTCACTTAGGTCTCCAAGGGATTTGTATTGCCAAAGTAGCCATGAGCCTGGCTTGCAAAAGCCTTTGCTTGGGGGGCGGCGCCTGTGGCTCAGTGAGTAGGGCTCCGGCCCCATATGCCGAGGGTGGCAGGTTCAAACCCAGCCCCGGCCAAACTGCAACAAAAAAATAGCCAGGCGTTGTGGCAGGCGCCTGTAGTCCCAGCTGCTCGGGAGGCTGAGGCAAGAGAATCGCATAAGCCCAAGAGTTAGAGGTTGCTGTGAGCCGTGTGCTCTACCCAAGGGCGGTACAGTGAGACTCTGTCTCTACAAAAAAAAAAAGCCTTTGCTTGGTTAGAAAACAAACCTTGTACCATTACAAAATGCATTGCACAATCTGTGTAGCTTGCAATGAGGGTATACATTCTTTAACACTCTCTTAAATATGGTCATGGAATTAAGTGACCAAGAACCGTTCAAAGTGTGAAGCCAAGAGCTGTAGAGAACAGTAGGAAGGAGTCTTCACAGGGTTTGCAAGGCAGATTTTCTCTCGATATGACTGATGTATGTTTCACATTCATCTCTCTTTTAAATGGTAATTTTCATTGTACAAAAGTTGGCCTAGCTCTACCATTGTGTTTTGGATATGGCAGTGGGCAGATAGCTTGTCTTCATAATTTATTGATTGTCTGGGTTAGAAAACTGTACAGTACATCACCAAGAAATAATGGTTTTTGAGCTACATGCTCTTAGGGTAGGTCTGTGCTTTTTAGCCCATTTCCATGGCACACTTAAATTATGTTGATCAAAAAAAAAAAAGGAATGAAAAAGAGAATATACTTACTATGCTTTGAACTTATTTCAAAAATAATTTAATTAATAATCTTTAAAAATTTTTGTGGCACACCTCAGATTCTCTCATAGCACACCAGTACACTGAGGCACACCAGTTGAAAATCGCTGGCTCAGATCCATAAATGACTATATAAAGAAAACCTCTATTCCCCACTGTCCCAGAATATTACTACAGCATTATCTGAGCAAGAAATAAACTTCTTATGTTTTAGCAAAAATTATACTTTGGGTCTTAAACTGCCCTAATCAATGTCATTTATATAATCAAGTAGGTGGGATAATGTAGCAATAATCTGAGGCTGTGATAATATGCAAACTCAAATGAGTGGCAGAAACAGGCTGGGAAGGTGTAGCACCAGGTTCACATCACAGCTTGAGGGTTCAAAGAAGTGTCTACATCCATCTAAAGCAGCAGTTCTCAACCTGTGGGTCGTGACCCACAGGAACTGTATTAGAAAGATTGAGAACTGATCTAAGGAGAGGGCTACCCAAGTGGGGCAGAGACCCAACAGAAGAGTTAAGATTCAACTCCAGTTTTTAATCCTGGTAGAGGCACTGTGGGAAAAGTCATTCTTAAAAATACAAAGAACAACATTTGTCACTTTGGTTTGAGAAATGTTCTTCAAACTATCAGGAAATACAGCACTATTGCCCTCACTCCCCACAGGATCCTTGAGAAAAAAAAGTAGATGAACTGTAGATCTGTCCTAGTTTTGATTTCAAGAGGAGTTACTAGCAAACTCAACAAGGTAGTAATCACTCTGCAGGACTCTAGAGAGGGTGAAGGGTGTGGGTATGAAAGAGCTCTGCTCATTGCCTCAAGGCTCTCATGGCCTTTATGTTCAGAAAGGATCTGCCTGTGTGCCTGGCCTCACCCCTTTCCATTTGCCAGAGTCCACATCAATTTCCAGTGCTCATATTTGAAACCATAAGCACATTAAAATGTCATAGTCAAACTGTGAGCATGTTCACCTTCTTCCCTTTGGTTCCTTGGCTATGATAGTTATGCACAAGTATTTTATACCACATTCATCCTAGCCCAGACCACCCAGGAGATTGTGAGCTTTAAGATCCCCTATTCCGTGGTATACTTTTGACATTTTAAATATAGAATTAGGAAGAAATACTGTCATGCTTTGTTTATTATTCATCACTTTTCATGGGTAAGTGAAGTATTAGGAAACAATAAATATATTGGTAAAAAATTAACCACAAGTTTATTCCTCCACCACTATATATCAACATCACCCAAATACACCTGATAACTCAGGGTACAAAAAACATAACTATATTTTCCCCATAATTGGATTTATTTTCTATCTTGGAAACCTACCTTTTGCGTCTTTGGCATACAAGCAATGTATGCACTTTGTAGGTAAATTCATAAAACATAGATATGCTTATCTCTTCATTAGGGTTAGTTCTGAAAATATGCTTATTTGTCCATACAAAATCAGGGGGTGTATTTGCATCTTTGAGATATTTTTACTGTGGTGGTTGTAATACTTTCTTTCCATCAAAAAGCATTGGTATGCCACCTTTTTATGTGTTAACCCAGGGTTAGTTTCCATGCAAGAAGAAAAAATAAAAGGAATTCCAAGAGCTTTAGTCTGGAGAAAACAGTTGTGGAGAATATCAGTCTACATATTATATCAACATATACAGAAACCAGACACTATTCTGGTTTAAGCATATATTGGACAGTACAACAAAGGTTATGTATGACTAACATGTTTCACACTGACATGAGATGTAGCATATTTTTTCCTTTTTGACTACTACCAAGAATTTCTGCTGCTTCTTTTTTTTTTTATGTTGCTGTAATTCTTTTTTTTTTTTTTTTTTTGTGATTTTTTGGCCGGGGCTGTGTTTGAACCCTCCACCTCCGGCATATGGGACCGGCGCCCTACTCCTTGAGCCACAGGCACCACCCGTTATGTTGCTGTAATTCTAATGTTCCTTCCCGTGGGTGTAGGACTTCAAGCAAGTGTGGCTTGGTGTCTCTTGAGAATTTTGAAAAATGTTCTGCCCATCATCTCTCTCCAGTTCCCATTATACGTGTGTTTGACTTTTTCACTGTGTACTATACTCCCTAAACTCTTACATACTTTACAAACTTTTGCATCTCTGGACTTTGATCCAAATATTTTCTTCTGATATACTTCATTTTATATAAGTCTCCTGACTTTTCTGCAAGGTAGTTATTCTAACCTTTGTATTCTAGAGAAGGAAACTGAAGTTACATGACCAAATAGTGAGGGTATCTGACTCCAAAATAGATTTTCTTCCCTCGCCAATGCCACATGAAACTTTTAATATGTCTCCATGTAGAATTTTAAATACTAACAAAGGATTCATGAAATAAGAAACAAATTTTGTTAAGCCTCTTGGGAGTTACAAAAATGAATTCAAGTCTTTGCTCTTAATAAATCCCAGTTAAGTAGAAGATGGAATTCACACCGTAGTAATAGTAATGCTATAACGTATATGTAAATGGTGTGTGGATTCAGAGGACATCCTTAAACCTACAAGCTAGAGGTGGTTTAGCAGTTGCCTGAACACATATTCCTGTTAAATAGAGCAAAGGAGATTAACACTTTAGGAACAAGTCTGGCTGGCACAATCACAATCCTGAGTTTGAGTTTGGGTAGAATTTTAAATTTATTTTTACTTAGATGACGTTTGGCTTTTAGGAAGATTTTTGTGAGGTATTTGCTAAACTGAATAGAATAAGTGCTTAGAATAAACCACAAGGTTGTTCCTCCACCACTATCAATATCACCCAAATACCCTTCTGCCACTCCATTCCATATCTCCCCACATTCGCTCTTCACAATGTCCCTCAAATTTCTCCATTCATTTCTTCACTAGTTTAGAGTTTTTGTTGACACCTACACAAGCAAACTCAGAGCTGAAGAATAAAATTTACTAATCAGCCTCACCACCTCCTCTGGCCCCAGCTCCCCAGTTTAGAAATTTAACATGAACCATCGTGGGATCATATTGTCTTCACAGGAAGGGTTGCTTTCTTATAATTTTTTTTTGTTGATTCAATTGTAAAATTACAAAGAGGGAAATGGTCATTTCTTCTCACAAACATCAGATTTAATTGTGAAAACCCCACTGCTCTGGTTTGAGTGTTGCCTCCAAAATTTGAAATTTAATTGCCATTGGAACAGTGTTGGGAGGTGGGGCTTTGAGAGGTGCTGAGGTCCAGAGGGATCTGTACCGTTATCTCAGGTGTGGGGTCCTGATGAGAGGGTGAGTGGGCACCATTTCCCATGTCCCACATCCTCACTTGCCTTTCTGCCTTGTTATGGTGCTGTGAGGATGGCCGCACCCGATGCCGAACAGATGCTGGTGTCCTGCCCTCAGCCTTCCCAGTCTCCAGAACTGGGAAAAAAGTAAATTTCTCTCTTCATAAATTATCTAGTCCTTGATATTCTGTTATAGCAGCAGAAAATGGACTATTCATATATAGAAGAGGTACAGGAAAATCGCCTAGAAAAATTGAAGGAGGTCAAAGTAATTTGTACTTTAATTATTCTCTAAATTCTATGGCTTTAGCTGAACTGGCTTAGAGACTTTAATCTCTTATTGTCTTTGACTTGTAAATTACTTTAGAGAAAAGGTTGGCCTAATTCTTTCTTGGTTCAACATTTTATTTTTATTGAAAAAAGTATATTTAAAATTACCTTGGCATTTTGGGCCATGTGTCAGATTAAATTACTTTTAAACTACTTAAAAAATGGATAACAACAAAAATGTTTTCTTCTTAGTCTTATTCTTCAATTAGCCAACTTAGCACAAAAACACTCTCTGAACATATGAGTAGGTTAAGATTTTTTTTTTTTTTTAGACAGAGTCTTACTTTGTGGCACTTAGTAGAGTGCTGTGGTATCACAGCTCATAGCAACCTTAAATGCTTGGGCTCAAGCAATCTTCTTGCCTCAGCTTCCCGAGTAGGTGGGACTATAGGCACCCACTACAAGGCCCAGCTATTTTGTTGTTGTTGTTGTTGTTTAGCAGGTCTGAGCCAGGTTCAAACCCACCAGGCCTGGTGCATGTGGTGGGTGCCCTAACCACTGAGCTACGGGTGCCCCATAGTAGTAGGTTAAAATTTACATTTTTTAATTTATTAAAAAATAAATTTGCCTGGCCCAAATATGTACAAAAAATTATTTACTTACATAAAACAATGAAAAGCCATATATATTTTTGTCAGCTTGGAGATAGAATATTATAGGACATTCCTCTTTGTTTTGTATTTTTTTTAAATTTCACTATAAATGAGCGACATCTCTATAGTCACAGACAAGCCTTAGTCTCTTATACCTAGACATTTTTCAACACATTTTAAATTAATTTATAAGGTTTTATGAATAAGAGAAATTGGGACTTGATAGAGTAAGAAATTTAATTGAGAACACATAGTAACCAATTATTAATAAAATACTTACCTGGGCATCAAGTTTGGGCATCTTGCTGCATTCAGAGTTAGTAGATTTCCATTGCAAAAAAAAAAGGTCACTGATTTTTTTTTTTTTTTTTTGTCAACTAGAAAACTCAAAACTATTTTTTTTTTTTATTGTTGGGGATTCATTGAGGGTACAATAAGCCAGGTTACACTGATTGCAATTGTTAGGTAAAGTCCCTCTTGCAATCATGTCTTGCCCCTGGTCACTGATTTTTTTTTACATTGTCAGGATTCCTTGACCACTTATACAAATAACTCTCTCAGTGGAACACAAGCATCAGTGAGTGCCCTGAAGGTGCTAATACACTACTGTTACATAAATTATTTTAAATGTATCATTTATATATATGTATCATTTTCTTTTTCTTTCTTTCTTTCTTTTTTTTTTTTTTTTTGCAGTTTTTGGCGGGGGTTGGGTTTGAACCCACCACCTCCGGCATATGGGGCCGGCGCCCTACTCCATTAAGCCACAGGCACTGCCCTGTATCATTTTATTTTTTAATGGGAAAAATCTTTGGTGTTGTTTTATGTATTATATGATAAACATATATAAGGCATTTTAAGCGCAAGATTTATCAGTGTGAATAAAATATCCCCTTAATTTATTTAAAACAATGGTAATAGACCCAGAAGTTTAGAATGAGAGAGTAAACTTAGTCATCTGGGTGTTTCAAGCCTTTCATTTGACAACATCACCTTTATGAGACAATTGAATAGATGAAGTTAATCTTAAAGAATAGTAAATGAGGTGCATCTTACAAGGGTACATGTGAAACTTACTGAATGTAGAATATAAATGTCTTAACACAATAACTAAGAAAATGTC
This sequence comes from Nycticebus coucang, assembly GCF_027406575.1. Classification (NCBI taxonomy): domain Eukaryota; kingdom Metazoa; phylum Chordata; class Mammalia; order Primates; family Lorisidae; genus Nycticebus; species Nycticebus coucang. The sequence continues at coordinate 70,056,390 of NC_069780.1, forward strand.
AGGAAGGCTATGTTAACCACTGTGATGAAAATATTTCAAATGGTATATAAAACCAGTGTATGGTGTCCCATGATTGCATTAATGTACACAGCTATGATTTAATAATAATAATAAAAAAAGAATAATAAATGAATTCAACTAAACTATTGGATCAAAATTCCCTATCAATTATAACATTTATGCTAACACATAAAAGCAAGCATGCAAGGGAATATTTGTTCTTAATCTTAAAATTAATGAATAGAGATTTTCCCCATGGTTAAGTCATTGGAACTTATGATGAAAGTTGCATTCTGAGATTGTATTAATACTACCCAGGTAGGTACATAATTTATTGGCATGTCCATTTCACATGTTGATTTTTCACTTGAAGTCTTATGTCTTCTTTGAGTTCTTCCAACATTTGGCTTGGTGAAAAGATTTTCATTAATCAGTTTTGTCTAGAAGGAGCATGGGGAAAAAAACAAAATAGTATGAGTCATAGTTATGTTTAAACACAACAGGAAATTGATGAACACTGTAAATGTCAGTGTTTTGCATTCTTACAGAGTTGTCCTTGAACATAATTAGTAGGAAATGAAAGACATCACCTTACTGATTATCTCTATTGGAGTTTTGTGTAAAGAAAGAGATAATTTCTTAGAAATTCCATTCTAAAAGCCTTAGGTAAGAAACAAATAAAATTGTTCTCCTAGTTTCTACAACAATGAGAAACTAACAGCAAATTTGTACAAATCTGTGTATGTTTTTATGGTGCAAAGGTAGTCAATGATAAGTGAGTTGATCTTATATATACATTTCACAATTTAAAGCAAGCTGTGAAGTCTGTAATATCTCTTTAAGGAACAACTTTGTTTTTTCTTTATCATTTAAGAAATTTGCACAAAAGTTTACTGTTAAATTTCTCTCTGATTGTAGCAGGTAAAAGAAAGGCCCTGGGCTGGTCTCCCCATCACACCTGGGATACTCACCTGTCTCGTTTGGAGGGCTGGATTTATGTTACCCTCAGAGAGGAGAGCTTTTGCTCTTACCAGTATAGAAGCAGAGTATTTTCCATAGCTGTCTTCTAGTTGGGCACCACAGAAACTGAGTATCCTAAACATTCTCCCATTAGCAATGCATTTGTGGGGTCACAGTGGGAAGCTGACTCAGATTTGCTTACTCTCATTTCTCACCAAGCACAAGTCATGTGCAAGTTCAAGGAGGTTAAAGCCACTCACTCTTTATTCCCTAACACCCCTAGTGCTTGTTGAGATGGCATAGTCCCTTTCACATCTTACGTCTTGGGCTCATAAACTAGCATAGAGCTATATTCTATAATAGCAGCACTAAAACAATTTAAATAATCTTCAATAATGTTTTTTTCCTGTCAGGTGGAGTCATATTTTATAACCCATTCATCGAATTACTAAGACGTATACTAACTTGACTTGCACAAATGTGGAAAAATGAAATGGACCTAAAATTTGGTTCATCTGACTTTCCACTGCCTCTACCTACATTTGAGACAATAAACAGAGAACCAAAGCATCCATCCTGCCAGTGGGGAACCGCACATGGTTCCTGGGGTGAAACACATTCTATCTTCCATGCCTTTGCTCATGCTGCACTTCTGTTAGAATTGCCTTGCTCTGGGCTACACCTACCAGTCCTTTAAGACTGAACCCAAGTCATTTCATCTTTAGAAACCTTTGCTACCTGTCCCAGTCTCTGGGACCAGTTGAGCTATGGCCTCCACTATCTTAAAACTTGTTTGTTGCATTAATATTCTGTTTTCTCCACTGGACTCACAGCTTCTAAAGCAGCAGTGCTCAACCGGTGGGTCATGACCCCTTTGTAACAAGGAAAATACATCCTGCATATTAGATATTTACATTACGATTCATAATGGCAGCAAAATTACAGTTATGAAGTAGCAACAAAAATAATTGTATGGTTGGGGGTCACCACAACATGAGGAATTGTAATAAAGGGTCGCAGCATTAGGAGGCATTAGGAAAGTTGAGAGCCACTGTATGGAGTTGAATGTGAGTATAGTGCTTACCCCACTACAAGCATTTAGTAAATGTTTGTTGCATTTAACCGAATTAAACTAACAAGGACATCTCATGTACCCGGGGGTAGATTAGATTATTTCAAACTTTTGTGGGTTACTGCATGGAGAGGTTCAAGATTGTAAGAAAAAAATGGCAGAGGAAACACTGAATACTAAATCTGTCATCAGAAGAAATAAGTAGCTAAACATGTATAGAAATTTAAGTTTTAAAAGTAGGCTTTACGTGGTAATTGCTCAATTTTAAAAACTGCATCAAAATTTGTTTTGGAATCAAGCTCGGGTAGATAAAATGAATATGATACTGGCTTCAGCTACAAGTCCAATAACAAGCTAACCTTAGTAAATGCGGCAAATCTGGTATGACTCAAAAATGTTTGTTGTTTTAAGTACATATTTATTAATCCATTAAGCCAAGAATAATGTCTGTGCCATTCATTCTAGATAGCATGAACTTCTTAGGACTAAGGAATTATGCATCAGTCATTGTGAAATTCTGAGGACTTACAAGATAATATAATACCCTGAGGGAAACTGCATGTAAATTGTGTAGCTGTGGTGGCTCTTTAAAACTCCCTACTTTTTATGACCCCAAAGTCTAGAAACCCTGGGCAGGTCTGGGGTTAAAACTGAAATCCAGAAATGTACAGGACCTCAGATCTGTCATGATTTTTGACAATTATGGAAAAACTTCAGTTGATTTCATGGAAGCAGGTATCAGATCCCTCCTGCTTGAGCATTAAAGGGCATTCCAGAGACTTGTTCTTGGTGGACATCTTCCAAAATAGATATCGCTTGGGCTGATGCTTTAGGAAAAGTTTAATAACAACTATATACTTTGTCAGGGAGTCAATACCAGCAGCCATCACAAATGAAATATATGGAACTGGTTTTTAGACAAACAGCAGAGGCAGCCAGCACTGCTCAGCTTTCACAGATTTCTCATGCTGCCTGGAAGCTTCTAGTGTTGTTGTTGGAGTTTGCATTTCCCTCTCCTCTCACCCACAAAGATTTTAAAATACAAAAATTCTCCTTTGTTAGAAATATTCTTGGGACATTTGCACTAGAATGTTTATCGCAGCTCAATTCACAATCACCAAGATGTGGAATCAACCCAAGTGCCCATCAACACATGAGTGGATGAATAAACTATGGTATAAGTATTCCCTGGAATATTATGCAGCCATGAAAAGATGGAGACTTTCTTTTATACTTACCTAGATGGATTTGGAGAAAACTCTCCTAAGTAAACATAAAGCAAGTATCCAATGTACTCAATATTAATATGAAACCAATAGATGAACAACTGCATTGCCACATGAGAGAAAAACACAACTACGTTCATATGGGGGGAGAGGGAGAGAGGAGAAGAAAGGGGATTTTGTGTGCTACTACCTAAAGGGACACTGTAGTGTGCTGGGTGAAGGGCTCAACTACAACTTGAACTTTATTTAACAAGTGCAAATGGTGTAACCTAATTTTTTTTTCTTTTCATACAGAGTCTTCCTCTGTTGCCCTGGGTAGAATCCAGTGGTGTCATACCTCATAGCAACCTCAAAATCGTCTGCTTAAGTAGTTCTCTTGCCTCAGCCTTCCTCGTAGCTGGGACTGCAGGTGCCCTCCACAATGCCCAGCGTCTCACTCTTGCTTAGGCTGATCTTAAATTCCTGAGCTCAAGCAGTCCACCTGCCTTGGCCTCCCAGAATTCTTGGAATATAGGCCAAGAATATAGGCCTACTGCACCCAGGCTAATGTAACCTAATTATTTGTACTTTTCTATCAATTTGAAAAAAAAAGTAAAAATCTCCCATTTTTAAAAGTTGGCAATAAAAACCCTTTTTAAAAAGCAAAACATGACTCAATACTGCTCTGGACAAACAAAATATACCTGACGTCTTCATCACATTCTGTGTCTATTGAGCACCTGGGAATGGAAGTGAAGGCAGGAGCCACGTGGCTGTGCCATGGTGCAGAGGACAGTTGGGAACAGGGCCTGAGATATTGATTGGTGTAACAGGTAACAGGATGAGCACCAAATATAGCCAAGCACAATTTTAAATGCTGTACATGCTGTAGGCTCATTTAATCCTCATTAAACTCTGTCAGGTTGACTCTATCATTACTACCATAATAAAAAATGGGGCAGCGCCTGTGGCTCAAAGGAGTAGGGCACCGGCCCCATATGCCAGAGGTGGCAGGTTCAAACCCAGCCCCAGCCAAAAACTGCAAAAAAAAAGTACAATAGCTTGCACCAGGTTACATAGGTAATAAGTGCTGGAGCATGGATTCAAATGCAGGTCTGGCTCTGGACCTGAGGCTATTATAGTACACCAACTGCAGGGTCTCCTATGACATAACTTTGCAGTTTGGGGAATAAGAAGCACACAAATAAAACCTTGATTTGCTATTTCACTGACAGTTTGTGGTTTTACTTTATGTCTTTTTGTAAGATCCTTCATACCTAAAGGAGAATCGTATTGTGCTGTAGACAATGGCATACATAAAAAATAATCTTACATAAGTAGCAATGCTGAGACAGGATATAAATGAATTCTAATTGGATGTCCCCTCCTAACTCAGAAAGAAAGTCGCTCACTTATTTCATTTCCCAAAAGGCAAAAGGTACTATGAATTTTAACACCAACCTGGATTTCCTGTTTCAACAGAACTTAACTGGATGCCTGCAGCATGTGAGGAGGAAGGCTGTACATCCAGTGAACTTTTCTGTGAATAAGTACCAGAAAAATATTAACACTATAATTTTCTAAACTTAAGATGCTAAAAAGTAGAATGCCTCATATGAAAAACATTTTTTTCTAATTTTTTTCTTTTGATTAAAATTCCCTTTACAGAATTTTTTTGTGAACAAGTTGCTATTTCATAGATATTTATAAACCTTGGTTTAAACTTGCATTTGTGTTTCTTAACAGTACTTGGTTTTTCAACAGGTGAAATATTACCCCAAACACTGACTCTTACATATTTCCCTGCTGTAATCAATAATGAAGATGGATCATATTGCATCATGATCCATCATGTTGACCAGAACAAAATTCTTCTGTACACATATAGAAAATTTTCTAAATTTTGCCAGCTGAGTATTTAGTTGACTTTTCCAGGTTTTATAATATTGATCAAGAGGGAAGATAATTCTGTTTGCCATGTATGCCCCCCCAAAAGAGATGATATTCTCCACTATTTATACTTTGGACAAGAAAAATAATTGCACAACAAGTCCTTACAAAATTTCTCAGACAACAGCAGGCACTCTCAATGACTTTACTTTTATTAAAAGGCATTATTTAGGGAAGTCATATTTATGTGGAATAAGGACAATCAATCATAGGTTTGATTGATAGATGTCACCAGACAGAAGTAGTTAAAAATGAAAAAAAGCAAAGAAATTAAGTGTAGATTTGTCATCATTCTTGTTGTCATGATCCCAACATAACAGTGTTGTTACCCCTCTAAATAAGTCTTTTTAGAAGAATATATACAGTGGTTATGGTCTCAGCATCACACAGGGAGGTTAGGAATGTAGGAGGAGGCTGTAGCTCATGTCTGTAATCCCAGCACTTTGGGAGGCCAAGGAAGGAGGATTGCTTGAACTCCGCCTGTTCAGAAGTTCCAGAACAGACTGAGCAAGAGCAAGAGTGAGATGTCTTGCTGTCTCTACTAAAAATAGAAAAAAATCATCCAGGCATTGTGGCAGGTGCCTGTAGTCCCAGCTACTTGGGAGCCTGAGGCAGGAGGATCTCTTGAGCCCAAAAGTTTGAACTTGCTGTGAATTATGATGATGCCACAGCACTCTACCCAGGCCAACAGAGTATCTCAAAATAATAAAAATAAAAATAAAAATAAAATAAATAAGTAAATAAATAATAAGAATATAGGATGAATAAAACAAGATTATACCAATCTTATGTGGCTAGGTACTTCAGATCTACAACTACAAAACTGATGACACTGTCATAAACACATACACACACACAAATATTGTGCCTGAAGGTAAGGTTGGAGTGAAGGTCATGTGCTTTAGAAAGCTATGCCATATAAACTTAAAAGTATCATTAGTGATAAAAGTAAATCTCTGATGCTGAGAATTCTTGGGTGGAATTTAAAATATTAGGAAATGTGTGAGTGCAAAAGTTTTAAATATAGGTAAATATATTATTTTAAGTATTTTTATTTTATTTTATTTTATTTATTATTATTATTATTTTTTTTTTTGTAGAGACAGAGTCTCACTTTACTGCCCTCGGTAGAGTGCCGTGGCGTCACACCACTCACAGCAACCTCCAGCTCTTGGGCTTATGTGATTCTCTTGCCTCAGCCTCCAGAGCAGCTGGGACTACAGGCACCCGCCACAACGCCCGGCTATTTTTTTGTTGCAGTTCGGCCGGGTCTGGGTTTGAACCCACCACCCTTGGTATATGGGGCCGGCGCCCTACTCACTGAGCCACAGGCACCGCCCTATTTTAAATATTTTTATAAACAAAGTAAACACTACAAGTAGAAACTTTACTATTTCCCTTGCATCTATCAAACTATATCAAATAAACTTGGACTTTGGAGACAATTTTTCATTGGGAAAATGGAGAGATTTATATTTAGAAGTTCCCTTAAACTGGGTAAATGCAAGAAAAAAAAAAAGAAGAAAACTCTGCTCGAGTAACTCAGTGGCTTCTACATGTCCAGTTAAAATAGATGGAATTTTATGCAGTTTTGATTCTCTTTGAGTTTAACTGAAGTCAGTGGAATAAACCCTCCTACAGCTGTTCACTTTGATAGAGCAAAACTAAAAACTAAATTCTCACCTTTCTCAGTTGGCAAGCCAAAAAATAAATAAGGAGGATAATTCCATCGAAAGCAGCTATCACCAGTAAAATAATGGGTATAATCACTATGGCAGGAAAAGAGAGCAGAAAAATTACAAAAGTGTGAAATAAACTATCACATCTCATCTGAAAAACAAAGCAGGCAAAATCAAGTTCAGGCCTTTTAATAGAAGGTACATTAATATACTTTTTTATATAGTTCATCTTTTTAAAAATTGAGTGTTTCTGTGGGAAACAGGTCTTGAGTGATGCAGTCTCATGTCCAAGGTCATGAAAGCTAACAACAGAATCAAGACCCAAGGGTTCTGATGCCAAGTCCAGTTTTCCTGACAGGTGTAATTGTGCATAAGAGCTGAATGGACACAGTACCTGTACATGGAAAAAAAAAAAAGACCTAAACTCTTCATAGTTTGGATGAGAGATAATAATGTCTTAATCAATAAAAGGATGCTCATAGAATGGTTAGTTTAGAAAGAAACTGGTATATGTGTAAGCAATTTACAAATAAAAAGAAACCTAATGATGTTAGGTCCTAAGCCTAGGTCAGACAACTACCCTGTTTCCCCGAAAATAAGACAGTGTCTTATTTTAAGGTGTACCCCCAAAGATGCGCTAGGTCTTATTTTCAGGGGATGTCTTATTTTTCCTGTGAGTAGGTCTTATTTTCGGAGGATGTCTTATTTTCGGGGAAACAGTAAAGCGTAACTAGAATCCAGGTCACTTGCCTTCCTTCCAAGCATCCTTCTGTATAGTCCCTAATACAGTAGCTAAACATGTTTTTCAAATCTTTTACATGTTGGGAGTGAAACAATTAAAATCCATTTGGTTAGAGGTAGTTTCCATATTGATAGCAGATTTGTGATGCTTCCAGATGAAGTAACTAGAATGCCAAGCCAGACATACAGAAAAACAGCATGCTTATTTGGCTAATTTATATTGAAAAGCTCTAAATTGATTAAAAACAGAAAAAGTAAAAGCAGCTTTTCCTCTTGCTGCGTCGCTCAGCCTTCCTGGTCGCTTAGTTTTAATTTAGGAGACAGTGAAAGGCTGAAACACCTTAGCAAGGAGGGAGTGACAGGGAGTGACATCACTTCAGTAGAGGTTATTAAGAGACCCCAGAGTGATGGCACAGGGGTCATCACTGTGAAAGTGATGGGCCGAAAGTCAATCAGGATTGAGATACGAATGATCTGTTGTATTCAGACCATTCTTGACTAATCACTTTCTTGATATGGAACCAATTATATGGATGATTTTAAGCACTTTGCTTTCTTTACAGAGGGGAAGAGAAAAGTTCCATCATTTTAGCCTCTTAAGAGGCTTCTCAATTACCCACGGTGGGTTAGCAAGTTAAAACTTCCAACTTGAAATGAAAAGCTATCATCAAATTGTATATTGCTATTTCCAAAATCATTTAAAAATGAGAAATGCCTATTTTAACTTTAAAATTAGTTCTTCTGCTTGTAAAATTTTACGTGCCTATAGTTGACAATATATGTTCCTCTCTTTTAAAAAAGCTGACACTTAATTTTCATGGGCATTTGAAACCAGCCATACGTAATTAAAAATACAATGACAAATATTAACATACCTGCTTCTGAAAAAGTGTGCTCCATTTGTTTTCTTTCTTCTAAAAGGCAAAATTTCAAAATAAGTCAGAATAAATAGGGCGTGTATAAAAAAAGCCATTTAGGAATTAAATTGTTTACTGGGTTTCTTTTTCTTAATCCTTTTAAAAGAGTTATTGGTTGACTTTTAACCAATTTGTGAGGTAATGTGTCACGTTGCTGTCACCCTTGATAATTCAGTATCTATGTTAACTATCCGAGAAATAGTCACGTGTGAGAAATGAGCAAACTGTCTCATTAAGTGAGGAGAAAGACACAAGAAAGTTTTCAAAAACTACTACTCCTTTGAGCCACAGGCACCATGAAAGTAGCACATTTTTTAAAAGTGTAAAAAAGGTGAGAAGAAAGGAGGCTTAGTAAGCCTCCACTCCAACAGTCCAACCCAAAGAGGAGTCATGTGGCTGTCAATTTACAGATTTACGGCACGGCCACTGTCTGAATTCAAACCTTTCCTGTGTTATATCTGAGCTTTTGCCAATGTCCCACTGGATTCCCTAATGCATTTGTGCATTACCTAAATTTTTTCCTCATAGAAACCTAAAGAGATATGCATTATAATCCTCATTATAATGGTAGAAATTTCCAGCACGGTGGCCTTTTCCCCAGCTGACCTCCACCATCAATCCTCACCTTACCTTTCTCTGTGTTGTCTCTACATGTCATTGGGCATCGTGAAGCCCTCTTACTGTCAAGACGACATGATTTTCTTGAATTTAATTATTATGAATAACATATCACACTGTGTTTTATCATGTGGTCGAGACTGGTGGTACTTCGTCATTCTTTAGGAGTTATGTATAAGGGTTATTTGGGTCTTGTCTGTCTTTGAGGCCAACAGTTGTGGAGTAAAGCAGATGGGGTTTCAGTAATGAGTATGCCTCTTACTACTTGTATGGCCTTGGATAAATTAATAATCCCTCCATTCTTTTGGGCAAAATTAGGATTATAATGCCTATCTCTTTAGGTTTCTCTGCGGAAAAAAATAAGAAGCGCGTAGTGCAATGCCCCAGCACACTAACCATTATTTATGGGACACACAGCACTGTGTGGGTCTTTAGTTGGCCCTTAAATGCTTTCTGGTTTGGGGGCCATTATGTTGGCTTTACAATGAAGTCACTTGAAAATATGATAGTTTAATTGGACCCGATCCCCAATAATTAGTTTTAAGCACTTAGCTTAATTTTCTTCCTTTGGTCTCTGTTCTTTTAAAAATGCATCGCTTCCATTACATCTCAGTACATTTTCTCAGTATTTTTATTAGCTTATGACCCTGTGGCCACTTTAAGTTTTCCTTTAGGCTTTATTTTAAATTTAGAGTATCCTCTCCAAATTCTACTTACAAAGACACTTTTTTTTCTATTTTCAACCAGCTGTTGTAAATAGAGTTAAATCATGATTGTGACCCCAGAGCAACTGTTTTAAAGCAAAAATGAATCTCTTTTCCATTTTGGGAGGGGCTGGTTTGTAGTGCCAGTAGACTCTGCAGTTTTCATTTTAGCACTAGGAGTGCTTACTGGTGAGTGTTGTCTGAAAATGCCTATATAAAACAGAAGTTGAGAAAAGGATCAAGAATGAGGTTCCTGAATAGACCCTAAAGCATATCATGAAAGACAGATTTCTCCCATGCCCCTTCCAGGGGCAGCTCCAGAATTTCTGCTTCTCCCTTGAACACTGACGAGAGAGGGAATGCCACTTGGCTGCTCTTATCTCAGCACCCAGCTTTGCTTAGAGTTATCGTTTACTAGGCACCACGGAGGCATCAGGCTCTGAGCTAAGCACTTTCATATACTTCTTATTTAATCTTTAGAGAACAGTGAAATAAGTGCTGCATCTTTGGCTCTATTTTTAAATGAAGAGGACAGATGCCCTGCAGAGCGAGTCACCTAGGGGCAGTGGCTGGCTCAGGGTGGAGTCCAGGTCTGAGCACAGCCTGGTTTGCTCTCGGGTCCCTCTTGCCACCTCCCCAGTGGGCTTCCTTCATCTGGCCCACTGTATGGTGGTCACATCCATCATTTCTGTGCTTGGCAACTTTGTTTTACTTTTTTAACTCATGGGATTATTTCTGTGAGGCATTCCAGGGGTGAGGATTCCTCTGGAGTAGAGACTATGCGTAGTTAGCTCCTACTTCTCAGTGCTTGTTAGAGTATACCTACCTTTCAGTGGAGCTCAATCACAACAATAACTCCAGAGCGATTACTTAAAAATAAGAACAAACCTCTTTGACCGGGTAGGGCGGGTTTGTCTGTGGTAACAGGAGACTCTTTAGTTGTCGTCCCAACAGTAGCAGGTGGTGGTGAGGCTGCATGAAATAGAAGTTTAAAACTAAATCCATGCTTCTGTAGTGAACTTACCTTTGAATAATTTGCCAAGAACACGCAGTTGTCGTCAGTAAGTGGTGCTGGCAAAACTGGATATCCACGTACAGAAGAATAAAACTAGACTCTTATGTCTTGCCATATACAGAACTCAAATCAAAATGAATCAATGACTTAAATCTAAGACCTAAAGCTACATAACAGCTAAAAGGAAACATTGGAGAAATGCTTCAGGACACTCGTGTGGCCGGGGGCTTCTTGAGTAATACCCCCAAAGCAGAGACACCCAAAGCAAAACTGGACAAGTGATACCACATCAAGTTAAAAAACTTCTGCACAGTAAAGGAAATAATAAAGTAAGTGCATAGACAACCCATGGGCTGGGAGAAAACATTCGAAAACTACCCATCTGGCAAGGGATTAATAACAAGAATACACAAGGAGCTCCAACAACTTAATAGGAAAAAAATCAAGCAATTCAATTTGGGCAAATCAACTGAATAGACATTTATCAAAAGAAGACATACGAATGTCCAACAGCTGTATGAAAAAAACACTCAACATCCTTGGATAAATGCAAGTCAAAACTACAATGAGATAGCATCTTGCCCCAGTTAAAAAGGCTTTTACCAAAAAGACAATCACACATGCTGGTGAGGAAGTGGAGAAAGGAGAAACCTCGTCCGTTGTTGGTGGGAATGTAAATTAGTGTAACTGCTATGGAGAACAGTACGGAGGCTCCTCACAAAACTAAACATAGCATATGACCCAGTAATCTCATTGCTTAAAAAGGAAATCAGAATATTGAAAAGATATCTGCACTCCCACATTTATTGCAGCACTGTTCACGATCACCAAGGTTTAGAATTAACCTAGGTGTTCATCCATGGATAAATGGATACAGTAACTGTACATACACACAGTGGAATATTACAGAGCCATATCAAAGGATAAAATCCTATCATTTTCAGTAACATGGTTGGAACTAAGAACATTATGTCAAGTGAAATAAGCCAAGCACAGAAAGACAAATCTCGTATGTTCTCACTTGTATGTAGGATCTAAATATTAGAAACAGCTGGTCTCATGGAGACAGAGAAGAGAGTAATAGTCACCAGAAGCTGAGAAAGGTAGTGGGAGAGGAAGAGAAAGTGGGGATGGTTGATGGATACAAAAATATAGTCAGTTAGATAGAATGAACAATATTTGATAGAACCAAAAAGGGACTGTAATCGACAATAAGTAAGGGTATACTTCAAATTACTTAAGAGAGTGGAATTGGAATGTTCCCAACACCAAGAAGTGATGGGTACCCCAATTGCTCTGATTTGATTAATACAGACTGTATGCCTATAACGAAACATCACTTGTGCCCTATAAATATACACAACTATTATGCACCAATAATAATTAAAAATTAAACAATCAAAAGTAGAATTTGAGACAACAATTAAGAATGAGGTGAGGGCCCTAAAATATGTCATGAAAGACATATTCCTTGTTCCTTGTTCCTCCCAGTGGCAGCTCTAGAATTTCTACATAGCAGGGACTTATATATTTAAAAAAAAAAAAAAGCATGCCTTGAATTTCTCATCTGCAAAATGATAAATATCTGCCTCAAAATGTCACTGTGAGAACTAAAATAGTTTAAATACATGTGTGTGCGCGTGAGATGTGGATGTGCGTGTGTTTGCGTTTGGTACAGTGCTTTGCACTTAATGAGCGTTACTATACACATTCTCATGAAGGGGTAAGTTGGAGCTTTACTTGGGAAATTGTTCATGTCAAAAAAAGGGAGAAACTCATAATGATTATACAGAATGAATTTTCTTTCTCATCCCTCACTGGCCCTATCTCTTAGGTACAATGCTCCCTTCCCAAAAATAATTAAAACAAGCAAACAAAAATATCATTCGATTTGATATTTTCCTACTTGAGAGTGGTGAGTCATTTCTAAGGTTCCCCACTGATACTTTCCTTTCTTTCAAAAGCAGAAGGTCAGAGTTGTAATGGAATTGCAGTGAAAGTTGGCTCCAGCCTCAGACACCGACTGCGGAGTTAGATAACCAAGAGATAAAACAAGTTCTGGGTCACGGCTGCTCTCGAGCATAAATATACATGCACAGAGATGTGAAAATGGAAGGCACATTCTCACATGTCCTTTAAAAATCTCATTAAAATTATTATTATTTTTATTACTATGCAATATTTTATTTTAAAATAAATTTAATACATTTCAAATGTATAAATTATTTTATAAAGTTTTGTAAATTAAACAAGATTTTTTTGTCACAAAAGTAATACAGATGCAGTGAAAAACAAGAAAGCACAAAAAATACCATAACATTCATCTACCATCAAATTTCTGAGAATTAAACACTTGACCCAGTTTGGTATAGAGCCAAATGGACTTTTAGCTATTACTTCTGAATATGGGATCATGGTGTTTAAATATGTATGAATATACATATGTATATATAATATTTAGAAGTCTGAATTTCTATTTATTATAATATGTCAGAGACATCCCTATGTTTTCAAATATTCTTCTATGACAAGATTTTTAAGGTCTACACAGTATTACACTGTATGAATATACTATAGTTTGTATATTAATCTTCACTTTAAGCATTTGTGTTATTTTCATTCTTCTGAGAAAGGAGAAAAAAGTTTGCAAGTACTCGGTCAGTTAAAATTTTATGAAGTTCAACTGAGGCCATCTGGTAGTTTCGGCAATGACTATGAATATGCATCTTTCTCTAGGTTTCCTAAGTGTTCAGCAGAGCATTAGAGACTCCCTGAGTCAGAACTCCATGGGGCTCAGTTATGGAGGTGTGTTCGGTCCACAGGATGGTGCACCACTTTTCTTTCTGAACACCTCCAAGACTGCTTGATACATCCCTGCCTGCCTCCCTCCTTCACTGTTTACCACTCTACCCTTCCCTCTCAGGGCTCCGGTTACTCTGGACATCTCTGGGTTCCTCAAGTGCACCAGGCCCTTTTCCATGTCCTTACTTTAGTGGCAGCTTTTTCCTTCGTTCAAAATCTTTCCCTCCCTATCTTTGACTGACTATCTGCATTTGAAGTCTCAGTTCAATGCCGCTTCCTGGGGGGAAGGCTTCCCTAATTAGATTTAGACTATTAAAAGTTCCTTTAAATCACCAGGGCTTAGCAGGGTGTTATAAAGGTTCGCTAAAACTTCTGATTGTTTAGAATCCAGATATGTATTCCTTAGGCCGTGATGCTTACTGGGGGCCTTGGTGTTTATTACCTTGTTCATTCATTTATGAAAAAACATTTTTTTGCTTGTCCACTATGGGCTATGTGCTAGAAATAGAATGGTGAATAATTTATGATCTTTCCTTTCAAGGGAATTTCAATTCAATGGGGAAGGACGATTATTTAATCTATGGATAATAAATTAGTTCAGAGTGATGGTGGAAGTGGGGGCATAAAGGAGACGGTTATCAATTCTACTTGGTGGTGGAGGCAGTGGAAAGACCTCATGGAGCAATTGCTTGGATTTATCTTGAAAAAAGTCTAAGATTTTACCCAGTAGGTCATTTGGGCATTTAGATCCAGAGTCAACAGTGTCTGCCACGCTCTAGAATTCGAGGCATCATTGCAAGTTGGAGGAGGTGTGGGTTATCTGTGTGGCGCAGCACAAGATGTGAGAAGGATAGGAGTAGAGAAATGGATGCCCAGCAGGGCTGGGGAGGCAGTGCAGCACCACATGTTGTGGGTCATGTTTTGGAATTTGGACTTTAAGTCCACGGAAAGTCAATAAAAGGTTTGAACCAGGTTTTCATTTGGGGAAGATCACTATCAAAGTGTGGGTGATGCCCAGAGCTCCACATTTAGGGTCCCATCTCATGTTCAAAAGCAGCCAAGACAATCAGACCCTTTGCAGACAAGCTGCTCCTCCTCACAGAGGCCCCATATCACTTCCTGACCTTATGTTAGGTGGAGGCCTGTAGCCCGAGGCCTTAAAGAGGCAGAAAATTACAGCAGGATGTAAAAAGAATATTGCAATGAACCAGCAATGGAATCTAACAGCTCTTAAAACTGTCACTTTAAGGCTTTTAATTTGTTTAACAGTTAGAGAAGGTGAAAAAAAAAATTGTAAGCACAGAATGTGTAATTTTTTGTATTAAAATAAGAAAATCCTTAGAGAGAGCTCATTGAAATAAGGTTTGACCTTTGTCAAAACAATCTTAACCTTTTAGTAAATATGTAGATTTCTTCCTCCTGTGATAGCTGTTTCTCCTAGGAAAGGAGCATTTCATGGAAATTTTGTTCTGAAGGAGAGGCTGAAGTCACAGATACCTAAAACTATACCCAAGATCACACAGCAGGACTCAGACCATGACAGTGGCTTTAAAATTTGTCCTAAGTTAGACCCCAGTACCTCTCTTTCCAACCCCATCTCTGCGCCTCCACTACTGCTTCCCTCAGGGCTCTAAACTTGGGAATCTCTAAAATTAGACTGCACATTGTTTAGAAGAATGAAGTCCTTGAGGTGATTTCCAAAAATTGTACACACTTTATCTATGTCCCAGCTAAGGCACATCAGGTTCTATTTGTACACTTACAGAAACCGATTGGTGACCAAATTGATGTGAGGCAGAAATCCGCCCCTATGTTCTTAGCAATAGGAACATTCTCCAGATTTGGTTGCTTTGGTACAATTTTTATTATGGTCACTAAGTCAACACAGTAAGGAAATAAATACACAAATTCCCTAAAGTAAATTTGATAAAAAGGGCTTTTTATGTCATTTTCCTCAAAAATCCAAAAATGATAGCTGACCCTATACAATGACCCTTCTCACAGTTTTTCTTCCATTCCCAAGATCACCTCATACGCATTTCAACTGGAATTAGTGCCTGTGCTGGCTTAGTCACTAGGAAGGCGTAGAAACTTATTATTGAAAGTCCATAGTTTACAAAACAGTGTCAGCGTGACGGAACAATAGTCCCAATCAGAAAAATAAGCTCTTATATTTTCTACTATTTAATTACATTTTAAAGAATTTTTAGTTATTCTAGCATAGAATTACATAGAGCAATTTAAAGAATTTCATCAGTGGCTTCAGATAAAATAAACCAGCATCTGATTGAAAAAAAAATCACTTACTAGAAAGAAGAAACAAAAGAAACATCTCTCTATACGTCCTCAGATGCTGTAGATACTTTCGAAATTTAAGGTAGGGAAACCATATTGCTACAATATGTTCTCCCAACAACCACTAAGAATGTTCAAATGCTGTACATCCTGGAAATAGCCCACGTTTCCTTGCTCTTCTTAGTTCCAAAAACCCTAACCAGCTAATTGGTTAATTTGCAAACTCAATTCTGCAAGGCTGCAAAAAATGTGTGAATAAGTAGATTTTAAACAGGGCTTTTTACTATAGCAGCTTTAATTCAGTAAACTGGGTATAAAGCAGCCAAGCAAATCTGTAACCATTAAACAGCAAACGTTAGTTTGCCCACACCTGCTAGGGTCTGGATGATGAGGAGGGTCTCTCTCCAGCTCTTTCGATCTCTTTGTGCTTGGACCCCTAGCTTTCTGAAGCTAAGTCAGCTTTCAAAAATCTACTGTCATTTTTCCTAGAATAATAGTTTAAATACTGTCCTGTTGAATTCAGAAGGTACATTTAAGCTAGAAGGCTGCTTTCAGAACATCGAATCCAACTTCCTGCCTTCATGGATGAGAAATTCAGTGTCATAAAAATTAAATGATTAGCTCAGATTAATGTGGCTGGACAGGAGCAGAATAAGAACTTAATTCTTCTGACTTGCAGCCTTAGTCCCATCTCCCACCTCTCACTGCCTGGGTGAGATCATGTCAGCAAGATTTCTTTGATCTTTTAGCATATTAATCAGTGAGCATTGGAATGCATTGTACATAAAAAAAAAGGATAAATAAATTCCTTAATATTCTTGGACATCCCCAAAGCTATAATTTTCACGATTTTTTCACGCACTAATTGATTGCACTACTTGAGTATATCTCTTAGCCCTCAGTGTCCTCATGCTATAGCCACTAAAAGAAATTGTGTTTTGCTCTAACAATACTAACATGAGAGTCATTTTACACCTGTCTAGCAGGAATACATCCAGAATAGGACTGAAAAATTCCACCTCTCTCTCTAAGTGAAGGATATTTACCCTGAGTTGTTATGAAGACGTGTCCAGCATCTAGGTACCCAGGTAAATTGGGCCCTGCATCAACACTGCACATTTCCTTAGCTGCCTGGTCTTCACTCCCACATCCTTGCCCCATGCCTACTTGAACATTAATCTCTGGTTGAACCTTGAAGGCTGGGTAGAGTTTTAGGTGAGAAAGTGGAGGAAAGGCAAATTAAGATAAAGAAATAGTATGGGCTGGAATATGGAGAGAGGAGGGTACAATGTGTTGTCAGGTAGAGGCTGGGGGAAGCCGGAAGGCAACGGCGGGCAAATCTCTTAGATTGGAAAGAGTTTAATGTTAAGGTGGCAAATGAGTGTGATATAAAATAGATAGATGTGGTGACATTAGTAAGGCCTCAAACTCCAAGTTTAAAAAAGTGTTTTTTCAGTTCCTGTACACTGAAATGACATTTGGTACGATACTCTGTACAGAGGACATATTTGTTACCTGAACAACATTGTATAATTTAGATTTGGAAAGGGTGGAATGAATTCTTACGCCTCCTAGAAAATTAAATGTCCCCAATATGCATGGTCACATCACCCCACAGTTTAAACTTGTATAACATCTGACATGTTCCAGAACATTCCACCTTTCTTGTCTGTTATCCTCACTGCTCTGAAAACTCCACCAGCACATGATGTCTAGGTGTTGGGGGAGGGAGCACGAGAGGAATCCTGCCACTCTCTTCATTGCACCAAGAAAGTGAAGTGACTTGTGGGCTCAGAATATGTGAAAGGTACAGCTGGGAATAGAAATCCAGTCTCCTATATCTCTGCTGTATGTTCTATCCACTACACCACATACGTCTCCCAAACAGCTGACATTTCTAACATGGAACGTTACTAGAAACAGTAAAAGTAAAATGAAATGTTGGGCAAATACCCCGCAATTTTGCTGTCTGCCAAAACTTTCAGTAGCTGAGCACCTGTCGTAATGTGATAAAGTCAGCTCGTGCAGCTGCTGGTTTGGGTTTTGGTTCCCTCCTGACTTGCAGTTGATAGAAGTCTTATCTTTCATAGGCAAACTTCTACAAGGACACACCTTGCATATGAAATGTCTTAAATACTTTCCAAGTCAGAAAACTAAATTTTCTAAGATAGTGATATTTTTAGCTAGCAATTATTGTACACTTACTACACTTGAAACATCTTCTACCATTTTGAAGACAATTCACAGAGGACCTATTATTATATTATTATTTGTGGAAGATACAGAGTGAGATTAGAAATATTGCCTAACTTCCCAAGCTCATGATACTGCTAACTGGCAGAGGTGGATTTTGAATTCAGATCTGTTTAATTACAGAACTGTCTGCTAAGGTCCACCTTGATCTATGCGGAAAAAAATGAATGAGATCACCAAATAAATTTCATTAATAGAAGAGTAAATTCTCACCAAGTTACAATGCAAATAATTCTCAGGGAAGCTTTCACTTACAGTGAATAAGAGCTAATTAAAAAGACAAAATAATAACTCATCTTGTCCATGGCCTGAGGGTAGAGTTGTAGGGTGACATGTGTGGCAAATCCTCTTTTCAGAAGGGCAGATGTTTCTGCTTATACCGATTTGGTAATTGGAATCTTACTTTTTCCCAGGTGAGCATATTTCAAGCTGGTTACTCCTGCCTACTAAGGAATCCTCAGAACAAAAGAGGATTTCACATACTTTAAATGTTCTGGCTTTATTTTAAGATAGTGCCTTTCTGTAGCTGAACTTTATATATGGTAAGTTTGGACATTGGCAAGTTGGCCTCAATGAGAAGAATTCTAATTAAAAATCAATACCTTATCCCAAAGTTTTCACGACACCAGTAAAAATTTCTTGTCATTTGTTTAACTGACAGCAATGACCTAGATGGGCAGCTCTCACCCTTGACTGTGGGTCAGAGTCATCTGTGGTCATCCAGGCAGTTGACCATGATGTACCGCCAGCAGTAAGAACAACTGCTCCAGACTAGATTAACATGTGTGTACTTCATTTTCCTGGGCTTTGAGATCCATCTTTACCCTTTCTAAGGTTCTGATGCTACCTTTATCTGGAACTCAACAGTTTCAGGAAACAATGGGATATTACCCTGAATTGCTTGAGAAATATAAATAGCATCATTTGCCATCTCAAATGTTGGTATATTCTTGTGGTTTTGTTTTAGACAGCCCTCTCCCTTCCCTAAAACAAGATGAAAAACACACATTTGATTTTGGTCTAAGCACTTTCCATGGATCAGCTTGTGAGTTTGTGAAACAGAAAAAGTTGAATTGCTCAGTGGAAGCCAGCCTGGGTTACAGGGCTGGGTCCTCGCATCCTGAGTCTACTGCTTTGCAAATTCCACAGTAATGCAGCTTGGACCTCCTTAGTTTAAAACTAATCTTTCTAGTTGTAGATTGGGATCCCTTAGTGCAAGGATTAGTAAACTTTTTCTGTAAAGTAATAGAGAATAAATATTTGGGGCTTTGAGAACGACACAGTTTCTGTTACAATAATTAAACTTTGTTGTACAAAAGCAGCCACAGACAATATGCTTGTGAGGGCCCCGAATGGATTTCACGTGTGTCACTGTTGTGGGCTACTGATTCCCTCAGCCCCTCTGACAGCTGTGTATTCGCATGGGGTATGACCAGGTGCGTCAATCTGAAAACAGTCATATACTATCGGGGTATAGGGAATACAGACTATAATTCATGGCACACAGACAAACACACATATGTCTGAGACAAAATTCAGCAAAATAATATCTATCTGCCCTTAACCTGTATACTGTACCTAGATAGAGTCTCATATTTTATACATCTTCATTTTTTAATGCCAGTGACAACCCAGTGGACTGATTTCCTACATTAGTGTAGGAATGCACTATCTCGATCGCATGTTGGAATCACTTCAGAGGATCGAAAAAGTATTGATGACTGATTGGGTTCCACATCCAGAGATTCTGTTACATAATTATACTAACACAGGGGCCAGCAAACTATAGCCTGTGGGCCAAATCCAGTCCACCACCTGGTTTTGCATAGACTGCAAATTAAGAATGGTTTTTACATTTTTAAGCACTTCAAAAAATCATAAGAACAGTATTTTGGGACAGGTGAATATTATAGGAAATTCAGATTCCACCCACAAATTGTTACTGGAATGTGGCCTGGCCGTCCTCATTTATTTGTGCTTGGCTTACGTAGTGGTTGACCATCAACTTTTCTGAAAGGCTTCACCATGGTAAAAGTTCAAGCTGACCACTGATTTTGCAGGGCGAGGAAGAGCTGACTCTTTAACAACACTACGTATGACAGGGACAATGTACTGTGTCCCTGAAGTCTACAGATTGAAGAGTGTAACAGCCTGGGTCCAAACTAATCCCACTACAAACTACTTGAAATAAATAAATCTGCATGACCTTGAATTTGGCAATGACTTTTTAGATAATGACATCAAAAGCAGAAGCAACAAAAGACAATAATACATAAATTGGACTTTAAAATTAAAAACTTTTGTGCATCAAAGGACACTACGAAAAGTGAAAGAATTCATAGAATGGAATAAAATGTTTGCAAATAGTATATCTGATAAGCATCTATATCCAGAACACAAAATGAACTCCTACAACTCAGCAACAAAATGCCAAAAAACTTTTTTAAATTAGCAAAAGACTTGAGCAGACTTTCTACAAAGAAAATATTCAGAATACATACAAATGACTAACAGGTACATCATTAGTCATTAGAAAAATGCTATGTTTAAAAACTGTATGATAGGTTGGGTGCCCATAGCTCGGTGGTTAGGACTTCGGCCACATACTCTGGGGCTGGTAGGTTCGAACAAAGGCTGGGCCTGCTAAACAAACAACCAAAAAAAACCAAACAAACACCCCCAAACAAATAGGTATTGTGGCAGGTGCCTGTAGTCCCAGGTATTAGGGAGGCTGAGGCAAGAGAATCATTTGAGTCCAAGAGTTTGAGGTTGCTGTGAGCTGTGACACTACTGCACTCCATTGAGGGTGACAAAGTGAGACTCTGTCTCAATAAAAAACAAACAAATAAAAATAAACAAACAAAAAAATATGATACCTTCTGAAATGGCTATAATTAAGAGTGTGAAAAATTATAAGTGCTGGCAAGGACATGGAGAAATTGGAGCCCTCATACACACAGATACTGTGGAAAAACAATTTAGTAGCTCCTTAGCAAGTTAAATATAAAATCACTATATGTAGTAATTCCTGGGTTATGTACCCATGACTACTCAAAATGGGTTCAAACAAAACTAGTACGGGAATATTTGTGGGCACACTATTCACTGTACCCCAAAAGTAGAAAACCCAAATTGTCGTCAAATGGTGAATGAATAATCCAAATGGCTATATCTATACAATGGAATCATGTTTAGCCATTAAAGAGAATGAGGTACTGACACTTGCTCCAATATGGATGAACCTTAAACATGTTATCTTAAGTGAAAAAAGCCTTACAAAAAGGCAACCTACTGTATGATTCTATCCATAGGAAATATT
Source organism: Nycticebus coucang (assembly GCF_027406575.1). Classification (NCBI taxonomy): domain Eukaryota; kingdom Metazoa; phylum Chordata; class Mammalia; order Primates; family Lorisidae; genus Nycticebus; species Nycticebus coucang. The sequence goes on from NC_069780.1 coordinate 70,077,920, forward strand.
CCAGCTAGGCAAATCCATAGAGGTAGAAAGCAAATTAAATGTTTTGAGGAGCTGGGGAAAGTGAGGGAATTGGGAGTGACTGCTAACTCCTTCTGGAGTGACAAAAATGTTCTGGAACTAAGTAATGGTATTAGTGCTACCAAATTGTACTCTTTAAAATGGATAAAATGGCAAATTTTATGTTATGTGCCCTTCACTGCAATTGAAACAATTAAATGCATGTAAATTACTTAGAGCAGTGCCTGGCATAAAATAAGCGCCATATTGGTGTTGGGTCTTATTATTCAGAACCTAACTATATGAAGAACTTAACCTGTTGTGTATAAATCTAGAGATAGAAATACTGAAGTTGATTAAATAGCTATTTATAGAAATTTATACACTATAAACAAAGACTCCCTTTTACGTCCCCCCCCCCCCCCGTGCTTACATGTAATAATTTGGGTTACAAAAGAATTTTAATGAATATCCCTAAGAAGAAATTAATATAGGTCACAGTCCTTAAGAACCTCTTAGCAGAGATTGTGTTTCCTCAGTTTTCTTTGTAAAACATTTAAAATTTGTTCTGATTATATAATTCTTTTGCAGAATATATTGAGAAAGTATTAAACACCAAAAAAGTATTTACCTATAATCCCAACACCCAGAGATAACCTGGGGATGTTTATTATTGATATTTTTGATTTGGTTTTAGTAAAACTTCACAGAGAGGTCTTACTAAAGATGTGGATGCAATAATAATAGCTGAAAATGTATTATATAAAAATATAGGTCCCACCTGGTGTATGTTCGGAAGTAGCGTTGAGGTTTTGTTGGGTAGTAGGTGCTATGAAACCTATGAAGACAAGTTGGAAAAATTACTTTAAAATACACTTCCCAAATAATTTTATTTTCAATAATCTTCTAGAAACCAAAGTAGAAAGAAATTCACCCTGGGAGTGCTAAGCTCACTTTTCCAATCTAACATTGCTCACAATCAATTTTGAGACGCTCTTCCTTTCTTTCCCCTGCCATTGGGTGTCCATTTCTTTCTAAAACCCCAATTTCCCAGCAAGCTAAAGATACTCACAGGACTGGCAACTAGTCGACAGCTCATCTCAGGCTGAACTTTGGCAATCCAATGAAGTGTAGACATGGAAAGGATTTTATATACCGTCTCCTCCGTGCTATCTTTAATAGGCACAAGGAAACTGAGGCCCACAGGGATTCATTGATTCAAATTCTGGTCACTAGTCATTTCTGAAACTAATAGTTGTTGCTGAGTGCCTCCTATGTGCCAGGCAGTTTGTGGGACACATATGTGAAAATATGAGTTTTGCTGTTAAAGAATTTACAGTTATAAGGTCCCTGACACATAGTTCCTATAACTCTTTCTTGTAACCATTAAATGAACAATTAGAAAGGCTCTCTTCCTGGATCTCTGAGAGAAGAAGGGATTCCTTGCTCCTTTACTTCTAGGCGTGTGCTTTTCAGACTTGTGTATCTGTGGGCACAGGAATGAGATGTACAGGGTCCTCACGATCCTGGGACATCTGTTGTGCCAGAACAGATGAAAAGCAGTATTTCTTTTCTCCATTATTCCTCCCCCTTCCTCCTCCCTCTCTCCTTCTTTTCTTCCTTCCTTCTCCCTCTGCATCTTTCCTTCTCCCTCCCTTTACTTCCTTCCCTGCTTATTCAACCATGATCCTACTGCTCATCAGGAACTGTGCTCCATTCCGGGGCTACCCTGACGAGTAAAGCAGTCATGGTTATGCCAATCCTCCTGGATTTTCTGATTAAATTAATTAGTCAATTATGTCCCTTAATTCAAATGTGCTATACATTTTAAAATAAAAACATAAAACTTTATTTTATTGTTTTTTTTTTTTGAGGGTCCTCGTTTACGACATAATTTCCTGGTCCTACAACACTGTATTTCCTAATTGTTTCCATAGCTTCAGATCTGATTTTCAATAAAAGATGTCGCTTGTCTTTGTCTAGGAACTTCCACTCTTGTTCCTCTGCCTGCAGTCCCTTGTCCCTGGGCATCGCAGGATCAGCACTTCTCATTCCTCTGAGTGTACACATCTTCTACTCAGAAAAAAAGATTTCCAGCTATCCTTTCCCCGAGCAGCCTTCTGCACTCATCTTTATCACCTTATCTGGTTTGATTTTCTTTGTATTATTTTTCATTGTTTTTATCCTATTTTAATAGTTCAGTCGTTCTGTTTCTTAACTGTGTGCCCTCCCACCATCTGAGTGCTCCAGCCCGGTGGAGCACTTTTGTCTCACTCCTGCGTCCCCAGGGGCCCATTCAGCACCTGACATGTAATTACTGAGTGAAGGAATTCCATGACTGGGAATCAAGTCATTTCAGAAAAAATGGATTTTCCATTTGAAGGATGATGTCTGGTAAATTTAGAATCAGAAACATTGGCTTCATCTTTAAGATTACAGGAGAAAGCAAAGCAATCGTTTCCCCCCCATAGCCATAGATGCCTAACCTTCCTCACACTTTCCATAGTCAACCACTTCCATTAATGAGTAATGGGGGAAAAACATGCTCTTAAGCCTTTCTATTATACTTCAAAGTAGCTGCATCAAGAGTGTTTCCTTGGAGGGCTTCTGAGCTACAAAGACAAGGAAAGCTTGGGCACTATGGGCCATCGTAGCCGCCAGAGTCCTCTCGCCCTAGTGGCCTCCTCCTCAAGAGCCATTTAAGGTTTTAATCCACCCCCTGCTTGAATACCTGTGGAAATGAAGAATTTATTTATTTTCCAGGAAATCCTTCCAAATTTTTGGTACCTGAAAGTCATACAAAGTTTTTCTAAATATGCACCCCCATCCCACGGGCATAGGATGTCTAGTTTTGATCGCGTAGTTCCCAGTTTGCCCTCTGGAGCAACACACAAAATTCCTCTTCTGTCTTCCACATAATAGCCCTTCAAATATATATTTAAATATTACATTGCATCCCTTCCAAATTTAAATATTACATTGCATCCCTTCCAATTTAAATATTACATTGCATCCCAAAACAAAATTAAATGTTTTTAATACTTTCCAAGTTAAAAAAAAATACAGCCATTTTGTCTATCTTCTGCTTTCCCATAATTTTCCTTTTTTCTCTGACTTTTTAAGAAATCACCAGTCACATGCTTGGGTTTGTTGCCTGGTCTATAATTGTTATCAGAGCTACTACTTACTTTAATAATGTTTATATTATTAATACTTATTAATGATGACAGTTATCATAGCTAATACATAGTAAACGTAATATTTTATTTTGTGTCAGGCACCAGAGTAAGCACATTTCATTAAATACTTGGTTTGCTCCTTAAGCTATTACTGTGAAGTGGGTACCAGCACTTTCTGCCATTTTTTTTAAGTTTTTTTTTTTTTTTTAATTGTTGGGGGTTTCATTGAGGGTACAGGGCCTCTTATACGTGAGGGCACTGAGTCCAAGAGAGAGCAAGTGATTAGCCTTAATGTTCCCTACCCTTTCATATGTGGGACCAGGTTAGAACCCGGTTCTGGCTATTCCAGGCCTGTGCTCTTAACTCTGACACTACTTTATCCCTTAGGGATAGGAAGTGCTGCATCTCTTCTCTGGATCCCATAGAATGCTCACTAGATCCTTGACATGTGCTCTAACTTGGGTTACAGCAATGTTTGAGGGCCTCAATCCTTTTTAAGTAACTGCCTGCTTTTTATCCATGTGCCAGGCCTAGTATTTCTAACATGTAAAAACTGCATTTGAGAGGATGTTAGCTATAACATTCTAGAGAAGAGGCCAGAGGCAATGTTAATTGAGTATACTTTCATATTAACTCTACGTCATTTCTTTATTTTAATGAACTGATTTAGGTTTCGACCCAAATTTACACCAACACCTATTGACAAAGAGGTTGTTTTGTTTTGTTTAGTTTTCCCTCCCTACCCAGAGAGAAAAACAAACTCCCTCTGTTTCAGAGTTCGTGCTTGTGGCTTTTCCCTCCTTGGCAGAAGAGGGAAAATCACACTTTTTGAAAACTGAGGACCAACCACATAGCTACTGTCACCTTCACTCACGACTTTTTCATTTGGAAATTAACCTCCTTATATTCAAGAACAGCAACTAAATTATTCACAAAGATACAACAATTGATAAAATTCTTTTAATTCCAGCTAGGCTTAGAATTGAAGCAAGCCTCTCATACTGGATAACTGTTAATTCAGCCATAAATACTGGGTCCCCTTATGTTATTTCTCCCACATTTTCCTCTGAGTCCCAGTAAAATCCATCTACCGGACTAGAATCTGAGCAGCTACTCATTTATTTATTCATTTACACAACATACAGGTACAATGAGGTGGCTCGCATTTTAGTCTACGATCACTTACCCATCCTGACAGCACCAGCTAAACAATGTCACTTACCTGACAATAGCAAGGCAATGATTACTTTTTCATACATCTTGGAGATCACGAGCTGCCTTCCAAGGTCAGTGCAAGGAAACCGCCAAGGACAAATGACAGCATCCTTCCTGGGCCTCAGCTGTAAGCTCTTATCTTCCAGGCCCACCTTTCTGAGGCTGTCATCAGCTGATAGGCCTGGGTGGCATTTTAAATTGTGCAAAGTTCCTTAGTGTCTGCAATAAGGGTACACGGAGAGCTTCTTAACTGGAATTACAAAAGTGGTAAGTAAAATCTTCATTTCAGGAAAGTGGCTACTGCCTGTGAAATTTGCTTTGCATAAGTTAAGCGAATATGGCAAGGCAATAGTCAGGAGCACCCCAGACTGTGAAGTGTCAGGCCAGGGCATGTGCCAGGCTTAGGGTGGCTATTGTGGAGCTTCGAACCTCCTTGTTTTTAACATGGAGATCCTTGTGTTCCAAGGTGAAAGTGACTTCATATGTACGTATATGTGTAATAAATATATTTGAGCACTTTATCATGTGAGAGCTCTAAAGTTTGAAAAAACTCTCAAACTCAGCAGGAGTCACATAGGAATGTAAGGGATATGAGACACAAGAAATCTTTCATAGAAAATACAGTTGGAACTCAACAGCTAGTGCCCATGCTGCTGTGGAAACCCTGGGTCGTTTCCCTCTGAAATAAGAGAGAAATAAAGAGTGAGACCCAGACAATAGAAGCAAACGCAAACAAAGCAAAATCCTCACTGTGAACCAGGTTGAAATGAAGGGCATGGAAATTTGAGGAAACTCAATTTTAAAGGGAGACAGAACAAATAACAGTATAAATTAGATCTAAAACAGTTCAAATGAAGATGATTGTATACTCTGTGTAAATCCTCTTACTTCCTATAAGATCTGTGTGTATGTGTGTGAAAATCTTTCCTGTTTGACCTAGAAAATCAATTTACTATGTAAGCAACTGGTCAAATATGTCATGTTTACATATTTGCCCCAAATGTGTTTTTTAAAAATATCATTTATAAAGTTGAAATTTGCAGCTTCAGGAAACTGGGCCACAGAGTTAAAAAAAAAAAATCATTTCCTGAGGAAAAGATGGAGATAAATGTCAGCTGAACATTCCAGAAACAGAGGAGCCTGGGATGGGGGGTTGGTAGGGGGTGGCAGGAGCTGAGATGCAGGACTAGAGGAGACTGAGAGTGAACAACATAGCGGGGTCATCTGTGCCATGAAACAAGAATCTTTAAGAATCCAGAACCCAGAGTCTTTCTGAAGGCCCTGTCAAGTCATGCAAAACAACTGCAGTAAAATTATAAAAAGTCAAATTTAACCACTATTTAATAAATCAATACCTTTCATAAATTCTGTATTTGCTGCAGCTGGATTATCAGGTTATGTGACAGAAATTGTTCTCAGGAGACAGCCAAACAATGGAGATTTTGTGAATATTAATATGAGCAGTGAAGAATTATTTCACACGATTTTATACTGACAAGTGGAGAGCAATTAGCATGAGCCTTAAAAGTGCTATTTCCCTTTGAAAGTGATTAAATAAATTAGTCACTATTCTCACAATGGACTTTTGGGGCAGTAAAAATAGCTAAAGATATGGAGACTCTGGATAAAATAGGTAAGTGGAAAACAGCAAATTCCTAAAATCGTATATACAAAAACACAATTCTGCTTGATTCTTTGTTCCTCTGGGCTGTGGTACCTCTACCTGGAGCATGTTTAGTCTCTTCTTACATGACCTGCTCCAGCTCCCCCGAGGGTCTCGATTCTATAGTACTTCTTTTAGGAAGCTTCCCTGACTTCCTATGGTCAGCAGCTTAGGAAGGTGCTGCACCCCTTGCTCTGGCAGCACCCCCTGTCTGTACTGGTGTGGTGCCCTCTTCTTCCCTAGTTACAGGACTCCTCACACTGCATTGCAGTGGGCACACCCTGCCTGTGGCTGTGTTATTTACCACTGAGTACTTGGGGTAAAGTTGACAATAAAGATTGGTCAAATCGTTAAAAGACAAGTGAATAAGATGACTTCCCTCAGCAGTCTTGGGGTATTGGGGTTGATTATTATATATATATCATCATTATATATGATTATATGATTATATATATATGATCAACCCATACATATATATATATATACACACACACACACACACATATACACACATATACATAGGGGTTGATCATATATATATTATATATATGTGTGTATATATATATATTTTTCCCCCCATGGGGGTAACTTATGTTATGCCTTAGCTTCAAGTTATCCCCAACATGGAGATGCCTCAATAGGCAAGAAGGAGAAAAGGAAAAGGAAAATGAGCCTAAAATCCAGCTTTCGTACCTTCTTTGTCCTGGACTGATTGGACTCTGAAGACCCTTTCTCTCCTATGACCTCCTTCTTTCCTGCGTCATCGTTTCCTTAGTCATTCCTGAAACTTCTATAGCGCTGACACGCACCTCTTAATTGACCCCTGTTTCAGGTTGTTCCGAATGACCCATTTGTTTGCGGGTCCTGTCACCCTTCTTGTTTCCAGCATCTGGCAGAATGCTCTCCAGAGGCTGCGGGCAGTCAGCAAACTCCTGTCATCAATCTGGTGAGAAGATGACACAGGAATCCATCTGCATGAGCACAGGCCACAAGAAAGGGATGGATGCTTTGCTCCAGGTCCCCTGGAAGGACTAATCAACTAGGAACCGGGGAAGCAGGAGCTGACCTTGGGTTAAGTATAGGTTTGTAGTTTCCTTCAGGTGGACATGTGGACACTACCTGCCTGGACTAATGAAAAGCAAAACCTGGAGGGCTCTCAGCACAGAAATTGGGAGGTCAAACCAAGCATCATGCACAGAATGCGTGGAAGTAGAACCATACAATGACCTCTAGTGGTAAATCTGAACAATGGAAGGAAAAATGTCAACCCTGGAAATGAAACAGAGAAAAGTACACATCAGACTACACTTTTCTCTTTCCAGTTTGCTTTATATTCTTTCTTTTCCTTTGCATTCTTCTTGAACACATATTCAGGATCATCCTAAAATCCCACCTATGAGATATATCATGCAAACGTGTTAGACAAATCCACATATCTTTTGAGAATTTTGAATTTGTGCCTAAAATAAAACAAAACTTTTGATTAAACATAGAAACCTCAACCCCATTTCTTGGTACTCTATGTCTCTGGGCTATTTGTGTTTCTGTCGTTGGCTGAGTCGCTGCTATGACATGTAGGAAGGATGAAGTTCAATGTTTTGAACTAGGAGCTTGGATCAGTCAACAGACCTTACCTATTTTATGACAGGACCTATTCATTCTTAACAGCTACTTACCTCTCAGGTATTTCAAGCTCAGATTATTCCTGAAGATGGTTGCATGCTACCTTATCTGCCAACAGAGGAGTATGCTTTTTATGTTTTGTATGAAAAACAGGGGGAGGGACAGGGAAATTGAAACTCAGTGGTTTGCCTTTCTGGCCTCCTTGGTACCTTGTACCTCCTAACCTTGGAATTGTTTCATCTACTTTGCCAGAGTAGTCTAACTACTTTCCTTGACCTTCTTTATTAAAAAATAAATAAAAACAAGCCAAGACAAATATTACATTTAAAATAACCCTATTAGAGTGACAAAACAGTGGATGGGGGTAGTTATTAACTAGGAAGTAGAAAGAAATTACTGGGATTATTGGAAATGTTCTACATCTTCGTCCGGTGGTGGTTACACACATACACACATATGTATGCATGTAAGTTGTACTCCTATATTTTGTATATGTTACATTTCATTAAAAAATAAATCTTAGGCCAGGCACAGTGGCTCACAACTGTAATCCCAGCACTTTGGGAGGCTGAGGTGGGAGGATTTCTTGAGGCCAGGAGTTCAAAACCAACCTGGGCAACATAGAAAGACCCCATCTCTACAAAAAATAAAGAAAAATCAGCTGTGTAGAACAGTGCATGCCTGAAATTCTAGCAACTCTGGAGGCTGAAGCAGGAAAATAGCTTGAGTCCAGAAGTTGGAAGTTATAGTGAGCTATGATGGTACTACTGCACTCCAGCCAGGGTGACAGGACAAATTCTTGGTATTCATGTAGAGAATTAGAACCATATCTATGTTTACAAAGGTAAGGGGCAGAATGGATTGAAAGCTTAGACATTAAAAAGTAAACTTAAAATTTCAAGCAGGTTTGGATACTACTACAGTTTGTGCTTATTCTCTCTTTCTCTCTCTCAATTGCAGTCCATTACTCACAATGCTTTCCCTGCCTTAAATTTTCTTACTTCTCCTTTTGCCTGGCTGCTCATTCTTCCAATCTCACTGCTTTCTCTGGAAAGGCTTCACAGAGCCCAAGTCTGAGTCAGATGTCCCTCTTACATCCTCCTACAGTGTCTTTTGCTCACTACAGTGCACCCTTGACTTTCTTACTTGTTTTTGTTTCCCAAATAGGCTGTAAGTTCCTGCAGGGGAGTTTGAATTACTAAGGTTGTGTCTCCAGCACTTAACCCAATGCATGTTTGATGCAATTGTCGAATTCTTAGATGGGCGATGGGTTTACAACAAACTGAGACTATTAATTCCAGGCAGAAAGATTATAAGATCATCCATGATAGCTGATTTTGGCAGGGCAGTACAATGGACTTAGAAACAACCAGAAGCAGTTGTTCACTGCTGACCTTCTCATGTCGTGATGTGAGTTTCTGACTTCTTGAACTTTATTGAACCCATTTCTAGCGCACATCACATTATATTATAGTTGTAAAGAAAGAAACTTGGCCCTGGGTTAAATCTCATCACTAGAAGGCCTTGGACATATCTCTTAACTAAATTTGACTTGCAAATCCAAATGCAGAAAGGAACTAGACAAAGAGCATAGATGAATGCAATAGATTGCATTGCTGTTTCTAGTTATAGCCCTTCCTGTTAGTGTTTTACATATCTCTCACTATTGCCATATAACTGGCAGGACTCCCCTTTGGAAGAATTATACTTCCTTGTCTCATTGAGGGTAGCTTGGCCAGTGATTTGCTTTGGTCAACAGAATGTAAGCAAAGACACACACCATGTCTGAGCAGAAGCATTAAAAACATTTCCTAATTTGGACATTTTTTCATTTTCCTCTGCACCAAGAACGGCATATTCCAAATAACGGTGGCTCCTTTAGTCTGGATTCTGGAATCTGTTGCCATCACAGACAAAACAAAATGTAAACAGGAAATGGACCAGTGTTGCTTCAGGACACAGATTTTTAAGCTTTTATCACAGCAGAACGTAGTCTAAGTGACAGAAGAAAGTATCAGATGAAGGACTTGGCAAACTCAAAAAAGTCCACCTGCCATTAAATATTTGGGGGAAGATTTGAAATCTTAATAATATTGCATGTTCTAATCCATGAACATAGTACTTTTCTCCATTTATTTTGTTCTTCTTTCATTCCTCTCATCAATGTTTTATAATTATTTGTGTATAATTCTTACTATTTGTTAAATTTATGTTATTTGTAAGTGGTTTTCAACTTCAATTTTCAATTTTTTGTTACTAAATGGAAATATAACAATCTTTCATTTCGATTTTATATCTAGCAATCTTGCTAAAATCCATACATTAATTCTAATTTTTAATGGATTCTTTGTATATTCAAGGCACACAATCCTATTATTCTGCAAATAATGCTGGTTTTACATCACATGTATACAAACACAAATACATTTATTTGCTTGTTTTGCTTTGGCTAGGACTTCCAGTAAAATGTTTCATAAAGTAATGCTAGTAGGCACCTCCATCAAATAAAAAAGTTCTATTTCTAGTTTCTAAGAAATTTTATTATGAAAGATTGTTCAATTTATCAAGTATTTTTTCTGCAGCTGTTGTGAGGATCATTTACGTCTTTATTTGGGTAATTTAGTGACTGATATCAATTTGTTTTTGAATTTTAAAATGACATTCTATTCCTGAAATAAAGCCAATCTATACATAGTAGGTTATAATTTTTTATATATGTTCATATTCAATATGCTGATATTTTAAAGATTTCTGCCTTTACATTTATGAGGGAGAATGCCTTATAATTTCCCTTTCCTGTAATGCCTTTGTTAGGTTTTGTTAAAAGGTTATACTAGACTCATAAATAAAATAGAAGTATTTTTTAATAATATGAGTTTGTGTAAAATTGAAATTGATCTTTAATATTTTTTACATGTTTAAAAAAATTCACAATGATGAGGATTACCCAAGATGGTGGCTGAGTAACAGCTTCCTTGCAACTGGGCATGGTGAGTCTGGGGAGACAAGACTCCAGGAATCTCTGGCTGGTGCGATCCACCCATAAACATTCCTTTGAGGACACAGGGAATCAGCGAGAGACTTCTGGACCCCTTGATGAGGATAAAAGCAGTGGAGAATTGGCAAGTGCTTGCATGTGTTCATTCAATCTAATCCCACTGGCAGCTGTAAGTATAGCAGCAGTGAGATTGCAAACTGGAAACGCCTTACCTGTGAGCAGTTTTGTTTTTTTTTTTGAACGTGGCACTCAGTTGAACTACCTTGGGAGAACTTGGGCAAGAGTGCAGAGGACTTTAAGCATTGTCCAGACTGAGGGACCCAGGACTGAGCTGCTGACCCAGATGGAGCTAATAGTGTTCTGCTGTGGGCCTCGGGGAGCCATTGTGGGAGAACTGCCCTGGCAAGTTTTGCCCTCAGGGTCACGGAGCAAGGATCAGGAGAGAGTGAGAAATCTAGTGACTGAGCAGCCTAAAGGCGGGGACTGAGATGCCTTGCAGCCTTAGCCCTCAGGGGCATAGAATAAGACTGGTTTTGGCACACTGGGTAAATGGATCACTTCAGGAGTGATCCCAGTGACAAGCACTTTCCTGAGAAAGCTTCTGTTTAGCCAAGTTTAGCAGTTTAAAGTGCCTTTTAAGAGGGCTGAGGAGAGATTCAGGCTCTCCACCCTGCGGGGTTTGAAAAATCAGCAGAGTTTTCCAGTCTCCATCTCCTACAGGTGTATCAGCCTTGTGTTTAACATCTCATACCCCAGAAGATCACCTGTTGCCCAGACAATATTCAGAAAGATATATATACTGCTTTGTTTTTTGTTTTGCTTTTGTTTGTTTATTGTATTGTTCTTTAATTTCAACATTTTCCCTATATATTTTTCTTTTCTTTCTTCATTTTTCTAGTTTAAATATAATTTCCCCTTGTTGCCTTTTTCAACAATTAGAACTTCATTTCTGCTAGTGTTTCTATCCCTGTTATTTTCTTTCCCCCCCAATTTTATCCTGTAAAGTTTTCTGTTTGCTTGTTTTGGTTTGATTCATAGTATTTTTATCTTTCCCCTCTACTTGGTGGAGGTGGGGTACTGTGTCCAAACAGGCTAGCAAAGAGCTGCCGACCTCAAAGGAACCACCCAACGCAGCACCCCCAACCTTTGGGGGGTTTTAAGGTTGGGTTAAAGTACCCTACTGTACACCTATATTGTTCTGTCTCTCTCTTTCTGTGCCTCTCTTCTTTTTGTCAATATTCTCTTGTACCCACCTCCTCTCCTATCCCTTTTTTTTTTCTTTCTTTCTTTTTTCCCCTTCCTGCTCTTCAACCTTCTCATCCTTCTGGTCCTGTACCAAAAGTACTCATCGAAACAATATGCCAGAGGCATAGCAACTTAAAGAGCAAGAGGAAGTGAAAGGAAAATTAGGGCAAGGAAACAGATAAAAGAAATTACTCATGAGGAAGAATCAGTAGAAAAATCTAGGCAACATGAAAAACTAGTCCTGAGCAACCGCCCTAAGGGACCATGAGGTAGCTACTGCAGAGGATTTCACCCATAAAGAAAGTTAGAAATGACAGAAAGGGAATTTAGAATACAGATGATGAAAACAATGAAGGAAATGATGGAAGCAATGAAGGAAACTCCTGATAAAGTGGAAAATAACCAAAAAGAAATTCACAAAAAGAATTATATAAGAGATGAAGGATATGAAAAACATAGAAAGGATATAAGCAGAGCTGAAGGAACTGAAGCAGTCAATTAGGGAACTTAAAGATGCAACGGAAAGTATCAACAACAGATTAGACCATGCAGAAGAAAGAATTTCCAAGGTAGAGGACAAAGCTCTTGAGATAACTCAGTTAAAGAGGCAGAAAAGAAGAGAGAAAAAGCAGAACATTCACTGACAGAATTATGGGACTTTATGATGTGTTCAAACATACAAGTTATAGGTATCCCAGAAGGGGAAGAAGAATGCCCCAGGGGAATGGAAGCCATACCAGAAAATATTATAAATGAAAATTTCCCAAATATCACCAAAGATTCTGACACACTCCTTTCAGAGGGATATCGGGCCGCAGGTCACCTCAACTCTAACCGAGCTTCTCCAAGACACATTGTGATGAACCTGTCCAAAGTCAAGACAAAAGAAAAGATTCTTCAAGCTGGCAGGAGTAAGCACCAGTTGACCCACAGGGGGAAATCCATCAGGGTGACTGCAGACTTCTCTAATGAAACTTTTCAAGCAAGAAGACAATGATCATCTACCTTTATTCTACTTAAACAGAACAATTTCCAGCCCAGAATTCTATATCCTGCTAGCTAAGCTTTAAAATTGACAGAGAAATCAAATCATTTACTGAGATACAAACATTCAGGAAATTTGCCAGAAGAAGACCAGCTCTACAGGAAGTACTTCAACCTGTTCTACACATTGATGATTGCAATGAATCAACAGCAAAGTAAGAACTCAGCAATTAAAGGACAGAATCTAACTTCCACACTGATGCAAAAGGTAAAACTAAGCAATAGACTCTTACAAAATAAGATGACTAGAACACTACCACACTTACCGATTATCTCAACAAATATTAATGGCTTGAATTCCCCACTGAAGAGGCAAAAAAGAATACAAGCCATCTATTTGCTGTCTGTGGGAAACACACCTAGCTTCAAAAGACAAATTAAAACTCCGAGTTAAGGGTTGGGAGACAATTTTTCAGGCAAATGGAATTCAGAAGAAAAGAGGAGTTGTAATTTTATTTTCAAATACTTGTGGATATAAAGCAACTAAAGTAAAAAAAGACAAAGATGGCCACTTTATTTTGGTCAAGGGAAAAATACATCAAGAAGATGTCTCAATTCTAAATATTTATGCACCCAATTTAAATGTTCCCAGATTCTTGAAACATACCTTACTCAGTCTTAGCAATATGATACCCTATAATACCATAATAACAGGGGACTTTAACACTCCTCTTACAGAGCTGTAAAGAGCCTCTAAACAGAAATTAAACAAAGATATAATGGACTTATATGAGACCTTAGAACAACTGTGTTTGATAGACGCATATAGAACACTCCATCCCAAAGATAAAGAATATACATTCTTCTCATCGCCCCAAGGAACATTCTCCAAAATTGATCATATCCTAGGACACATAACAAACCTCAACAGAATCAAAAGAATTGAAATTTTATCTTGTATCTTCTCAGATCACAAGGCACTAAAGGTGGAACTCAACTCCAACAAAAACATTCAACTCCACACAAGGGCATGGAAATTAAACAACCTTCTGTGGATTGACAGTTGGGTGCAGGCAGAAATAAAAGAGGAAATCATTAACTTCCTTGAGCATAACCACAATGAAGACACGAACTACCAAAACCTGTGGGATACGGCAAAAGCAGTTTTGAGAGAATAATTTATCGCTTTAGATGCCTACATTCGAAAAACAGAAAGAGAGCGTATCAACAAACTTACAAGCCATCTTATGGAATTGGAAAAAGAAGAACAATCTAAGCCTAAACTCAGTAGAAGAAAAAAAATATCCAAAATTAAATCAGAGATCAATGAAACTGAAAACAAAAGAATCATCCAGAAAATTAATGAAACAAGAAGTTGGGGTTTTGAAAAAACAAATAAAATAGATAAACCTTTGCCCAGATTAACTAGAAATAAAAAAGTAAAATCTCTAGTAACTTCAATCAGAAATGATAAAGGGGAAATAACAACTGATGCCATAGATATACAAGAGATCATCTCTGAATACTACCAGAAACTCTATGCCCAGAAATTTGACAATGTGAAGGAAATGGATCACTATTTGGAATCGCACCCTCTCCCTAGACTTAGCCAGGAAGAATTTAGAGCTCCTGAACAGACCAATTTCAAGCACCGAGATCAAAGAAACAATAAAGAAGCTTCCAACAGAAAAATGCCCTGGTCCAGATGGCTTCACACCAGAATTCTATCAAACCTTCAAGGAAGAGCTTATTCCCATACTGCAGAAATTATTCCAAGAAATTGAGGAGGTAGGAATCTTCCCCAATACATTCTAGGAAACAAACATCATGCTGATATCAAAACCAGGAAAAGACCCAACTTAAAAGAAGAATTTCAGACCAATTTCACTCATGAATATAGATGCAAAAATTTGCAACAAAATCCTAGCCAATGGATTATAGCTTATCATCAAAATTTCATACACCATGATCAAGTAGGTTTCATCCCAGGGATGCAAGGCTAGTTTAATATATGCAAGTCCATAAACGTTATCTACCATATTAACAGAAGCAAAAATAAAGACCGTATGATCCTCTCAATAGATGTAGAAAAAGCATTCAATAAAATTCAGCATCCTTTTCTAATTAGAACACTGAAGAGTATAGACACAGGTGGCACATTTCTGAAACTGATTGAAGCTATCTATGACAAACCCACAGCTAATATTTTACTGAGTGGAGTAAAACTGAAAGTTTTCCTCTTAGAACTGGAACCAGACAAGGTTGTCCTCTGTCACCATTACTATTCAACATAGTGCTGGAAGTTCTAGCCAATACAATTAGACAAGACAAGGAAATAAAGGTATCCAAATGGGAACAGGGGAGATCAAACTCTCCCTCTTTGCTGATGACATGATCTTATACTTAGAGAACCCCAAAGACTCAACCACAAGACTCCTAGAAGTCATCAAAAAATACAGCAAACTCTCAGTATATAAAATCAATGTCCATAAGTCAGTTGCCTTTGTATATGCCAATAACAGTCAAGATGAGAGGCTAATTAAGGACACAACTCCCTTCACCATAGTTTCA
Source organism: Nycticebus coucang (assembly GCF_027406575.1). Taxonomy (NCBI): domain Eukaryota; kingdom Metazoa; phylum Chordata; class Mammalia; order Primates; family Lorisidae; genus Nycticebus; species Nycticebus coucang. The sequence continues at coordinate 70,093,395 of NC_069780.1, forward strand.
AATAAAATGAAATACCTAGGAATATACCTAACAAAAGAGGTGAAGGACCTCTATAAAGAAAATTATGAAATCCTCAGAAAGGAAATAGCAGAGGATATTAACAAATGGAAGAACATACCATGCTCATGGCTGGGAAGAATCAACATTGTTAAAATGTCTATACTTCCCAAAGCAATCTACCTATTCAATGCCATTCCTATTGAAATACCAACATTGTACTTTAAAGATTTGGAAAAAATGATTCTGTGTTTTGTATGGAACCAGAAAATAACTCATATAGCTAAGGCAGTTCTTAGTAATAAAAATAAAGTTGGGGGCATCACCATACCAGATTTTAGGCTGTATTACAAAGCCATAGTGGTCAAGACAGCATAGTACTGGCACAAAAATACAGACATAGACATTTGAAATCAAATAGAAAACCAGGAAATGAAACTATCGTCTTACAACCACCTAATGTTCAATGAACCAAACAAGAACATACCTTGGGGGAAAGACTCCCTATTCAATAAATGGTGCTGGGAGAACTGGATATCCACATGTAAAAGACTGAAACTGTACCCACACTTTTCTTCACTCAGAAAAATTGATTCAAGATGGATAAAGGACTTAAATTTAAGGCATGAAACAACAAAAATCCTCAAAGAAAGCATAGGAAAAACACTGGAAGATATTGGCCTGGGGAAAGATTTCATGAAGAAAATTGCCGTGGCAATAGCAACAACAAAAATAAACAAATGGGTCTTAATTAAACTGAAAAGCTTCTGTAGAGCTAAGGAAACAACAACCAAAGCAAATCAACAACTTACATAATGGGAAAGGATATTTGCATATTTTGAATCAGACAAAAGCTTGATACCTAGGATCTATAAAGAACTCAAATTAATCCACATGAAAAAAGCCAACAATCCCAGACAAATAGCTAACTAACATATGAAAAAAGGCTCATCATCCCTAATTATTAGAGAAATGCAAATCAAAACCACCCTGAGATACCATCTAACCACAGTGAGAATGGCCCGCATCACAAAATCTCAAAATTGCAGATGCTGGCATGGATGTGGAGAGAAAGGAACACTTTTACACTGCTGGTGGGACTGCAAACTAATACAACCTTTATGGAAGGAAGTATGGAGAAACCTCAAAGCACTCATGCTAGACCTCCCATTTGATCCTGAAATCCCATTACTGTGTATCTAGACAGAAGGGAAAAAAAAATCCTTTCATCATAAGGACACTTGCACTAGGCTGTTTATTGCAGCTCAATTAACAATCACCAAAATATGGAAACAGCCTAAATGCCCACCAACCCAGGAATGGATTAACAAGCTGTGGTATATGTATACCATGGAATACTATTCAGCCATTACAAAAAATGGAGACTTTACAGCCTTTGTATTAACCTGGATGGAAGTGGAACACATTATTCTTAGTAAAGCCATGACAAGAATGGAGAAGCATGAATCCTAGGTACTCAATTTTGATATGAAGACAATTAATGACAATTAAGGACACAGTGGAGGTGGAGAAAGGGGAGAGCAGAAAGAGAAAGAAGGAGGGAGGGGTGGGAAAAGAAAGAGCAGAGAGAGGGAAGGAGGGGGAGGAGTGGGGTCTTGGTGTGTGCCACACCTTTTGGGGGCAAGACACAATTGTAAGAGGGACCTTACTTAACAAATGCAATCAGTGTAACCTGGTTTCTTGTACCCTCAATGAATCCCCAACAATTAAAAAAAAAATGTTTAGTAGAAAAAATAAATAAACAATTCACATTGAAATCATCTAGACCTGAAGTCTTTTGTGTATGAAAGATTTTAATTTCTTTGAATTATGGATCCCATACATAAAATTTCTCTAGTAGGCAAAATATATTTCATGTATTTATTTCTTCTTAAGTAAGTTTTAGTAGATGCATATTTTCAACAAATTTTCTATTTTATGTAAGTTGTCAAGTTTATTGGCATAAAGCTACCTATAATATTCCCTTGTTACATTTTTAATGTTTATCAAATCTCTAGTGATGTCCCAGTTTTCATTCCTGATGTTGGTAGTTGCTATTTACTTTCACGTTCCTTAATAATTCTTATTAGTTTTGAAGAACCAACTTTGGACTTTATTGTTTTTTTCTATTGTGCATTTGCTTTCTAGTTTATTCATCTCTGCTTTATCTGTACTGTTTCTTTTATTCTACTTTCTTCCAGTTTATTTAATTTGATCTTCTTTTTAGATTTAGATAAAAGCTTAGGCCGTATTTTTCCCTCACTTTATTCTTCCCTAATAGAAATTAAAGGGATATATTTTTCCCTATGTAATATTTACCTGCATCCCACACATTTCACTGTTATATTTTCACTATAATTCAGTTCAAGATAGTTTACAATTTTTCTTTCTTTTTTTTCTGAAAACTTTATTGTTGGGGATTCATTGAGGGTACAAGATGTGTCACACTGAAACCCCACCTGCCTTCCTCCTTCTCTCTGTCTGGTCTCCCCTTTCCCCACCCCCCACTGTGTCATTAATTGTCATCAAATCAAGATTGAATACATAGGATTCATGCTTCTCCATTCTTGTCATGCTTTACTAAGAATAATGTGTTCCATTTCTATCCAGGTTAATAAAAATGCTGTAAAGTCTCCATTTTTTTAATAGCTCAATAGTATTCCATGGTATACATGTACCACAGCTTGTCAATCCATTCCTGGGTTGGTGAGCATTTAGGCTGTTTCCACATTTTGGCAATTGTAAATTGAGATGCAATAAACTGTCTAGTACAAGTGTCCTTATGATAAAAGGTTTTTTTGTTTTGTTTTGTTTTTGTTTTCCCTTCTGGAAAGATGCCCAATAATGGGATTGCAGGATAAAATGGGAGGTCTAGCTTGAGTTCTTTGAGGTTTCTCCATACTTCCTTCCATAAAGGTTGTATTAGTTTGCAGTCCCACCAGCAGTGTAAAAGTGTTCCTTTCTCTCCACATCCATGCCAACATGTGCAGTTTTGAGATTTTGTGATGTGGGCCATTCTCACTGGGGTTAAATGATATCTCAGGGTGGTTTTACAATTTTTCTATTTCTTCTTTGATCTGTGAGTTATTTAGAAAGATGTCCAACATCTCCTGGGCTCTTTCATCCTCTTCTGCCTGAGTATCAGTATTATCTGAGAAGCTGTTGAGCTGCCTCTTGTTTTCTTTGAGTTGAAGCTCCAAGTTCTTTACCTTGAGCTCAAGCTTCACCTTATCAGACTCTAGAGACTGAACAACTGAATGCAAGGACTTGGCAGAGGCGTTTTCTCTCCTGAGCACTGTGACCTCATTTCTCAGTTTTTCCAGCTCTGATGTTGGAAAGATGTCCAACATCTTTCTAAATGTCCAACATTTTGGGATTTTCTATTTATCTATTACTGATTTCTCATTAAATATCACAGTTGTCAGTGAATGTGCTCTGTGGTGTTTTGATTCATTGTCAGGTGCCATTTATAATGTAGTGCATGGCTTATTTGGTAAGTATTTTGTGGCAGTTAAAAAGTGCATTTTGTAATTTGTTAGCTGTAATATTCTATATGTTTCCGTTAGGTCAACCTACTCATGTTTTTATTGATACTTGATGTGTTTTTTCTGTGAGTTGCTGAAAGAGGTGTGTTAAACTGGTAAAAAACTGGCAAATACTCAGTTTTTACTGTGCATTTATTTCTTTGAATTCTGTTATTTTTTTCTTTATATATTTTAGAGCTATGTCATTAGGTGCATATATTTTAGAGCTATGTCATTAAGTGCATAAGCACTTATGATTGTTATATCTTATTATTGGAGTCACCCTTACAGATTTATGAAATGTTGATCTTTGTCTCTAATAATGCTTCTTGCATTAAATTTTCCTTACTGTGATATTAACCCTTTCTGATCCTATGTCTGGCCTTGTCCAATATAATGTGAGTTTTGGGGGGTTTGTAAACAAAAACAAACAAAACCACTTTATTTTATGTAACCTAAAATAGATAATAAAATCATAAAGTGAGTTCATCTTTATGTTTTTCTCTTTTAAAATGTAGAATAATTATAAGTAATCTACCAACTTCTTTACCCCTCCAAAGTAAGCAGGAGCTGGGGACTATGTCGGGACTATGTCGGTGGTAGAAAAATTGGATTGGAAAGGTTTAATATGATGTTAGACAATTTGAAAACTCATCCTAGAAAAAGTGCTACATAACTCATTGGTGAATATTGCTACTTTGAAGGAGTCTTGATATTTGGCAATGAGGTATGTAACATTTTTCTTAGGGTGAGTTTGTGAACTTAATTGTCATACTTTCTGTAGTCATATCAACTCTTTCTGGTTAATATTTTCATGATAAATCTTTTTTAATTCTTTTATTTTCAACCAACACACTTATAATTAAAGTTCTCTTACAAACAGTATACAGTTAGATATTTCTTTTAATTTAATCTAGTATTCTTTGTCTTGAGTGTTTATTTTATTTACATTTAATGAATTAATTTCAAAGTTGTATTTAAGTCTACCATCTTGGTTATCCTTTTGTTTTTGTTTACATATAATTTCCTGCCTTCTCTTTTTAGACTGATTTACTGCAGTCTACTCTAAGTTAGTAATTTCATCAATTTATGAACAATGCAAGAAGTGTACCACATTTTGCCTCCTTTTGCCTCCCACTGCCATTTGCAAAATTACTGTGTGTTTTTACTTATATTTATGTTACAAATATCACAAGACCTTATTGTTATTAGTTAAAATAGTCTTTTCTATTTACCTACATATTTATACTTTCTACCACTCTTTGTGCCCTCTCCAGTACTACACTTCCATCTGGGATCTTTCAGCTTGAGTAGTTTTCTTTAGTATTTTTGCTAGTCCTGGTCTCGTGGTAAGTAATTTACTCAACTTCCTTTTGTGTAATATTAAAATGATTTTCTTTTTCTTAAATTTTTAAAGTATGTCCTACCTGTGTATAGATGCCTGGATTTTCAGTCTTTTTCTTTTGACACTTGAATGACATTGGTCTTTTATTTTCCGGCTTCCATAATTTCAGTTAAAAAGTTATCAATCTTATTGCTCCTCCACTGAAGGTGATTTGTTTTTGACTTCTGGCTGCTTTTTAGATTTTCTTTGTTTTAGAATTTTTAGGAGCTTGATTATAATGTGTCTGCTTATCATTTTCTTTAGTATTTGCTGAACTTCTTAAATTTGGGATTGATATTTTTAGCAGTTTTATAAAAATCTTGACCATTATCCTTTCAAATATTGTCTGCCTTTTTCTCATGGGATTTCAATTATTTAAATGTTGGAAATTTTAACTGTTACTCACTTTTTCTTATTCTTTTTTTCTTACTATGCTTCAGTTTGTAGGATACTATTTAATGAGTTCTAGTAATATCTTCTGAGTCTAGACTGCTGTTAAACTTGTATAATGAGTTCTTTGATTCTGATATGGAATTTTTCAATTCAGAATGCACATTTGACTTTTTATACACAGCAACTCACAGTTGAAAGCATTTATCATTTATTTGCATTTATTCTAAGAACGCTTTACTGTGCTTTCTCAAATGCATAAATCAGAGTTATCTGTTGACTCCAATATGTAGATATCTATAGTTCACCTTTTATTTTATCTTTTTTATTATGTTAAAATATGTATAACAGAAAATTTACCATATTAACCTTTATATTGTACATTTATTTACATTCTTGTACTATAATCAGATTTTATTTTTAAAGATGTTGGTTATTTTTCTGTCTCTTTGCATGCCTAATAATTTTTTTTCTCTTATGCAGGATGTTGAGCTTAGCTTTTTAAGCTTTCCACTCATGCAACTTCAATGGAAATGTCTTGAGGAAAAGATTCATTGCATTTTATTGCAGGCTCCTTCCCTCTTGTAGGACTTTACTTTGTTTTTCCAATTTAGTTTCCCAGCCTACTAAAACTCAGCAAGAGTCTAGTGAGGAAAAAAGACTCTATGGTTGGGGCTCTAGTTTCTAATCTGTTCTGCCAGCCATGATTAACCAACAAAAGTTTTCTCCCCATCCCCAACCTCATAGTGTTCTCCGGCTGAGAGTCTATTTATGCTCTCACAAAAGAAGCCCACAAATAGGCAAATTCCCCCAGAAAAAGGAGGTTATTCTCAGGTGACTAAGTAGCTCCCTTATCTCTCTCATTCCTGCACATGGCTAAGATGCCAACAATAGGGTTTTCCCCAGGGTATTCCCACTCTTTCCCCCATTATGCCAAATTTGGAGGAGTTGTATCATGTTTCAAATGATCAATGAGCAAATAGACCAAGGGTCATTTTTAGTTACAGATTTCCAATTCCTTAAAATGTAGTTCTAAGACAGGAGTTATTTCATAAAATTCTAGGGCTATAGACCCCAATTTCCCTGTTCCTTTCCCTTTCTTGATTGCAGTCTTGAGTTAGAGGGAAGAAACTGGGAAGTTTTCTATAGCAATAAATATGAATGAATTTCTATAGGATTAAAGATAATAGATGGTGTATTTATTTTTAGGTTAATGCATAGGGTGCCTATTTCATTGTAACTCTATTGTATCTGTTCCTCATGCCTCTGACAAATCCATGATCTTAAGCACAAGTTAGTGAATACTTAACAAGTGTCAGGCATTATGTTAGCACCTTCTTGTGGGCAATACAGTATTCCTCATTATGATGTTACGAGGTAAATGTGGTAGAGCTAGGATTTGAACCCATCTCCTAATGTGGTAGAGCTAGGATTTGAACCCAGGAAATATGTCATCAAGACTGAAGTTTTTGCCTTATAAGCTCTATTGCCTCCTATTATATTAGACCATATAACACAAAGTCAATCAGCCATTGTCTGGAAAAAAAGAGATGAGTCAGATACTAAAATTAGTACATGGGTTCTAAGTTGCATGCTGGAGCATGTGCTGAGGGTTTTCAATAGAGAAAAGGGGCTGATGAATGCTGTTCAGAGGAGTGGAATTGACTCACATGACTAGGGAACACAGAGTGAGGGGTGGGAGTAGTGGCAAGAGATAGGGCTGTAGGCTGTGGGCAGTGAGATCATGAACTATATTAAGACTTGGGGCTTCATTTCACGGACAATTGGTAAGCCACCAGGTCAATGCAGAGGGGGGAGTTGTACTGTTTACAGAAAGGAGAGCAGATATTAGGGAGGTCACACTGCTGACAGACAAGCAGAATTGTGAGAAACCCTTGGCAGAAATTGAGATCAGCATGAAGTTAAATATTTTAACTACAGTTGCTATGGCGGCATTAGTTGAACTGATTCAACAACAATTTAGAACTTAATACCGAATGACCTTGTGTTTAATTGTGCCGCGCCCACGGCATATAGCCGTAGTGAGGCAGTGCTGTCCGTGTTACAGAACAACGGGAAGGTGGTTTGTGTTCCCCGGAGCTTTGCCCCCAGCGCCCCCAGTATGTACAGCATCAGAAATGTTGCCTAGTATACTCAGTTACCCACTTAAGTTTAAAGATTGTGGCGTCTACTCATGTGTTTGTCATCCTGTACTAGAAGTCTGTTTGTTCTAATAAATTGTCAATATGTACTTTCCTAAGAATGAGTACAATGCACTACTAATCCAGATAGAGTACAGCCTTGTGAGCTGTTAACTCAGTGGCATCAACAATGAGCACATAAAGATGTTTTCCTACCAGTGAGCTAAGACGATAAACCCAAGGACATGAAATACAAATTATCTACATAAGTTACAAAGTTACTGAAACACATCTATCCACCATAAAGTCCTGTTCAGAACATCTTGTTTCACCAATTGTCACACATAATAAAAATCAATAGGAAAAATAATACTTGTCAAAGAATTTACTCTAAATCAAAATTATAATTATCAATAACAATAAGATCAAATAGTAAATGTAGAATTAGTCAAACATTAACATAAAGAAGATGTCAAGCTATTCTAAAAAGATAATAAGAAACTGAGATAGGAGAAAGCAGGCAAAGTTAACTAATAACCGCCACCCTCCGGAAGCGGAACGTTAAAACATAACAATACATGATAAATCACACTTGTAAACGCAAAGATAACCCGCACACGTAAGCAAAAAGATTACATTATGTAAGCTCTGTAAAAATGTATAAATACCAACATGTGTACCCAATAAATACACAGCTACTTCCTTCATCACATGCTGTGTGGCAGTCTGTCATTTTTCCTGCGCCGACCTCTCAACTTTCCTCGTTCCTTCTCCCTGCACTCCCTCAGACTGAAGGCCACCGACAGGGCGGTCCGTTGCATAATTGGGTAAGGGGAATAAGAGAGGGAGGCTAAATAAAGGTTGATTGAAAAGTGTCCAGCATGTGTGGCAGGCTAGAGTGGATGTGTTTATGGAGAGGAAATTCTGGAAGCAAACCATGTTTGGAGAAAAGAGTTGTGACTTTCATCTTGTATATGTTCAATTTGAGGTTTCTCTGAAGCATGCTAGTGGAAGGATACAGGAGGAAGATGGATTATTGAACTTGGCACTCAGCAAGAAGGCCCAACTGGAGATAGAGATGTGGTAGTCATCCATCTGCCCATAAATAGAATGGAGGTATCTACTTCCTTGTGGTGGACAGCAGTCAGGGGAAGGACAGGTTTGCAGCACCTTCGGCCTGAAAGGACAGGCCCTGGAACATCTCTAAGCTTAGCTGTGGGAATAGGAGATGTGCAGGTGACTGAGGACGTGGCAATTTAAGTTTCAGGTTTCTGTTAGCACCCAACTGAGGCTTTCTAAGAGAATACCTTTCACCTAGAATCTACCCCCTTTCTTGGAGCACTTCCTTTTTCTTTAGGGGAGGGCCCTTAATAGACATGTTTTCTTATGTGACCATTAATTCTGACTTTGGCTGCTTAGCTCATGCATGGACACCAGCTACAACTGGAATTCATCTGATTCTTCTCTGCAGAAACAAGGACGAGTTGGGGAATTAAATGTTAAGACCTATTAATGATGGAGTTCTCAGGTGAATAGCAACAAAAATCTCCTGAGCTCCACGGGACTGTCCTGGTTACCATTCTTTCTCTTGCCTAGAATCTGGGAAGTAGCCCAGTAGCCTTCCAATAAATTCCCTTGTTCTGTGAAGTTATTTTGAAGTGGATTTGGGATACTTGTAACCACGAGTCTTAATTAGGACAGGCCTTGATGTGTCTAATTAGCGATCATTAACAGAATGAAGTGAAGGCTGAGGCTGAGCTGAACTGGCCAGGGACCAAGATTAGCGGCTTTACAAATCTTCATGACACAGTGAAGACTGTGGTGACTGCACTCACTGAAGCCACTGCAGATAATTTGGCTTCAAATGGCTAAAGGGGCTCTTTGTGCATGGCTAATCATGTGGGGATATTAAGCACAATCCCAAATATGCCTTTCAGTCCTGCCACGCTCTCCCATAAATGAGATGTGAGCCTGAATTGTCTCTTCCAGACAAACCCTGCTGCTTCAGGGTTTCCCCCCCTCTTTAACTATCTGTCTAGTGTCAAAGGGATTCAATTACCCCTTAGCCTTAAAAATATGCCCATGGATGGTGTTGGCTGTCTGTGGCTTGGAGGAGCAAACTCACATTACACAAATCTGTTTCTCATTTATGTGGTTTAGCTAAATCACCAGGGTTGTTTTTTTTCCCCCCTTTATAGAATGTGACAGTCCAGAAGGCTGGTACCCTTTTTATATGGACATTCTACTCAGATCCTGGATGTATGGATGAAGGAGAAGATATTGCTCGAAAGTTTTAATGTCTTTATTGGTAGGACAAAAGATCCCAGAATAAGAAATATTGGAAAAGGTCATTTTTACTCAGTCACATTCTATTTAATAGACTCTATCACGGTAGAACTCATAGCTGGCTACCCGCCTACATTGACCATCTCCTTAAGCTGACCTCATTTTCACAGACCAGTCATGCACCACATGTATATATTAGTACAGTAGCTTAGTTCCTTATGTTAACCACCTCTGTATGTTGACCAGTTTGTCACAGTCCCTTGGGTGGTCAACTCACAGAGGTTCTACTATATATTATTATAGTTGGTATGATTTAATGAGTCATATAGTAATGTTTCTAATGTACTGCCTTCTGTACAAATTGTAACTGTGATGCTAAATATAGTTTAAAAGAATAAACAAGATAATATTATGTCATAAGAAAGAAAACAAGGTTTTATTATAATAATACTTCAATAACTTCAATAGAGATTTAAGGATTTGTCTGTTTACATTTTACAGATGTGTTTAATGATTTTCAAAAACGCCATAGCAGTTAAAAGAAAAAGATGAACACCCAGAAATAGCCTATAAGTTACTTCTAAAAAGACATAAGACCGTCAATGAGAAAACTAATGGACATCATTACTTATCTGTGAAAGCCGTAAAGTACACAGTAAATATCTCACTTTGATAACATGTACAGTTTAAGAAATAAAATTCTCTCTGTCTCTGTGTGGAGTATTTCCTTTGGGTGAGCAGGGTCGAAGGAGATAGCTATGTATCATCCATATAGCATTTTGAGTAGAGAACTCAAAGACAGAAAGTGGTTTGAGCCAATTCTTCCTAATGAGGACCCAGAGATATGACCCTTTAGGGCCTTCTTCTTGGATGTCCTGAGCTACTCTTTTTGTTTTATTTATTTATTTTTATTTTTATCTTCCATTAGCTAGCATTGACTTATTTTGCTTGAAATCATATAACGCTAACGAACACAAACACAGTAGAAGGTACGCATGATTAAAGAGAAAGAGCCTTCAAATCAGAATCTCAGAGTTGAGATTATATCTGGGGACTGTGATACTCAGATTCAGGCCAGATCTTTTTTTATCAAAGCACTGTAATCTTTGTGGCAGAGTATCTTTGTGCTGCTGAGAGAAAGCTGAGGTGATGGGCTGGGAGGCCCTCTCTCTCTATGGAGACTGTGCTCCTGCCTTTGTTATGTAATCTCAGGGAAAGCACCCAGGGAGTAGCTATCTGTAGCTACTGGGAAGCCAGCAGCTGGGCCTTAAGAGTGTGGCTTGAGAACAAGGGCAAGTTGGCCACCCTTCAGCTTCACTAAATGATTTCCCCAGCCTAGAAACCCTTCCCCAAGGCAGCATCGCTCAACGTTTTTAACCTCTGTCACCCATCCTTTCCATCCATTCTCAATTTCAAGCAACTCAGAGATTGAGGTTTTACTTTCTATAATTGATATTAAGAAAAAAGGGTACATACATATGTTAGCTTAACAAATACACCCATCATATTCTAAACTTACTCCTGGGTTTGTGGAGGTACAGAATTGTTGTCAAATGCAATAGATAACTGACAGTATAAATGCATAAAGATTTATAGTCAGGAAACCTTTATACGTACAAAATATTCCAGAATGTTCTACCTTTACTTTGATAATTGCAAAAATCGATGTCCAGTAGTTCTTTTCTTCCCACTTACACCTATACTGCAAACTTTATTCATGTATTATTTATCTTACAAAGAAGAAAAAAAGAGAACTTTGCTTTTATCTTGTATATGCAAAACCATAATTAAACTTAAAAAATTAGTTAAACTTTTATCAAACATTCTCCCCATGCAACTTTCAGATGATAGCTGGAAAATGGATACTTCACGTAAGATGAGAGATGTGGGAACTGTATGTTTGTATGTTTGCAAAATATAGTTCCTTAGAATCTGAGACTCCTTAATTATTTCCTTTTGAGTGGTATAACCTTGAATTAATTGACACATATGGCCATGATGCAGCTCATTTTTTAATCACAATTATTCTTCATTTCCTCCTCAGTGTCAGGGCCTTCAAGGGATGGCTGGGTGGTAGCTTTGCTTTGTACAAAGCTGCCAGAGACTTTCTAGCTTACTGAATGCTCCCTTTGGATGGTACTATGATGTGTAGGTGACCATTTCTTTCTCAGAATTATCTCTCAATTAGAAAATATGTATTGAAAACCATTGCATTTTCCATACAGTTTAAACTGGAAATTTTGTTTCTAAGACTTTATCTCAAAGCTATAATACTGGAATAGTACAAAGATTTAGCTTTCCTAGATAATAGGAAAAAAATTAAAGCAATCTAAATGACTAAATAAATTACAGTGAAATACCAAATAGCTAGTAAAAAATAATGTCATAGAAGGACATTAAATAATGTGGAAAGGTATTCTTGATCTACTGTTAAACAAAACAATAAAAGTTGAAAAATAATATGTCCTGTATGATCCTATCATGAAGAACTACCTCCTTTTGTGTGTTGTTGGGAGCCTGTAGGGAAATTCATAGTAACAAAACTGGAAAAAATATGTTTCATCTCAAATAATAAGATTGTTTTTTCCTTGTGCTTATTAAATGTTTTACCATGAGAACACATTCCTGTAAACTAATAAGAAATATAAGTTACAGTATTTTACTTAAAGAATGAGTGAATGCAAGGAACTCACAACTCAATAGTAAAAAATATATGATTCAATAAAATATAGGTAAATGATCTGAATAGTCACCTCCCAAGAGAAGACATATAAATGGCCAACTAACTACAGATGCTAGTTAATAATGTACAAAAAAAAAAAAAATGCTGAGCATCACTCATGGATCATCAGGGAAATACAAATCAAAACCACAACAAGATATTATCTCACCCCAGTTGGAATGATAATTATCAAAAAGACAAAAAACAAAACAAAACAAATGCTGGCCAAAGACAAAAACCAAAACAAAACAAATGCTGGCCAAGATGCAGAGAAAGGGAAATACTTACACACTGTTGGTGGGATGTAAATTCCGTCATTTTGGAAAACAGTACGGTGATTCCTCAAAAAATAAAAGCAGGGATACCATAGGATCCAGCAATTCCATTATTATTACTGCAACACACAAACACACACACACACAAGGAAATCAGTACATTGATGAGATACCTGCACCCGCATGTTTATTGCAGCACTATTCACAATAGCCAAGGTATAGAATCATCCTAAGTGTGTATAATCAAATGAATAAATAAAGAAAATGTGATATATTAACACAATGGAATACTATTTATTAATCCTTAAAAAAAAAGAATAAAATCCTGGGCGGTGCCTGTGGCTCAAAGGAGTACGGCACTGGCCCCATATACTGGAGGTGGCGGGTTCAAACCCGGCCCGACCAAAAAAAAAAAAACAAAACTGCAAAAAGAATAAAATCCTATCATTTCTGGCAACATTATGATAAGTAAAACAAGCCACATACAGAAAAATACATATTGCATTTTCTCATTCATATGTGAAAGCTAAAGAAGTTGATCTCATACAAGGTAGAGAGTAGAACAGTGGTAACTAGAGGCAGTGGGGGCAGGAATAGGGAGAGGCTGGTTAATGGATGCAAAATTACAGCTGGACAAGAGCAATGAGGTTTTTGATTCACAGCATTGTAAGGTGACTATAGTTAATGACAATTTATGGTATTTCTAAACAGCTAGAAGGAAGGATTTTGAATGTTGCCAATAGCAAGAAATGATAAATATTTGAGGTGATAGATTTACTAATTACCCAATTTTGATCATTACAATTGTACACATGTATTGAAATACTACATTATGCTCCGTAATTATGTACAATTATTATGTTTCAATTAAAAATAAAGTTTTTAAAGTAATGGGTGGGAAAATTACAAAACAAATAGGTAATTTCTGATTTTGGAGACCCTACTCTTCTAGAAGAAAAAACCTGGTACATTTGTTCCCTGTTTTGATCGCTAGGGGTCACCAAAGTCATAGAGAGTATTAGTATTTTTTTTCCTGCTGTCTTGGAGTCACAGAGGGATGTTTCTGGCCTCTCCCTCTATGCAGTTTTGAGCATTTACTGGAAGACCTCTTGACGCTTAGTCTTAAGGAGAGTAAACTGTTTGGACTAGTTTTTTCTAATATTAAATATTCCCTGAAACAGGCAGCCATCTATCTATGGGACTATTCAAAACAGATGGGTGTTTCTGGGGAATGTGATTTATTTCCTCCTCTGATACCAAAGGGCCTATTGGCTGATATCTGCTGAATGTGAGTTCTGAGCGATGTTGTTGAGACTGAACCACAGAACCCCCAGCAGCAGCACACACCGTTTCAAATGAAACAGCACGGACCATTTCAAGGAAAAGACGTTGTGCCTTTACCAGTAACATGTGTGGTGTAGGAGGGCTTCAGTGAAGCAGAACATTCAAGAACACCCATTGCATCTTTTGAATTTCAGAACACACTACTTTTTGCATCTTAATAATTCTGCATTTTTTTTTTAACTCAGCATTAGCCCAAATCCTCAGGCCCTGAATTATGGAGAGACAGGGAAAGATTCAAAAATGACATTGGAACCCTGCAAACGTTTGTAGAAACGATGGCACTTTAGAAGGTTTATATAGCAGAAATAGAAGGGTATAACAACTAATTTCAGGGTCCTTAGCATGCTCACATTTTAGGGAGGCATAATTCATATTAAAAGATGAGTTTTCTGTAATTAAGATGCAGTATGTATAAGAGGTATTATTTTCCAGGAGCTAAATAGAGCAAAGATTCAATAGGCAAGAAGCCTCTCACATTTTCAATGTATCAATTAGCAATAGGTAAATTAGTTTCCTGGTTACGTAGATAAGTCTGTGTTTAAACAGTCTCCTGAAGGAACTAACCAAACCTTTTTTTCCCCCATAAGAATTCCCAATACTTAGATATCTGACAAATTCAAGGTCAAGGCTTTGGTACAAGCCAATATCAATGTGACATATTTTGCATTCAGCCCTGTTCCTTATTCAGTGGACTTCATTTGCCTTTGATCTTGGTTAACTTTGAATTCCCCCAAGTTCCCACTTTCCATAAGTTTTTTTTTTTTTTTTCCTAAGTTGAATCAGGCAGGCAAAGGAAATCTAAACCTTGAAAGAAGTGAAAACAACTAGACATGGTCAGTTATATATTTTCACTACTTTGTTTAAAGCAGCACATTGCTGTACTTAAAACACTTCACATCAGTGAGTTATTTATTAAGTTGTAAATATAAGTCACATTTTCCACTGTATCTTAGGAGACACATTTGAAAACATGTTCAGAACCTGTTGTATGATTCGTGTAAAAAGTCTGATTAAGTGCAAAACTACAGATGCTAGTTAATAATGTACTAAAAACTATCACCATTGAAATAGCTGTTAACGTAAAGGAAATATTTCTGTAGGCATTCTCATGTTTGCAATCTTATGTCTGAAAGCTGAGTCTTTTATGAAATTTCATAATTATGCTTCCAAAATTGACTAGAAACTAGGGTTTGCATTTGTACTTTTTTTTTTTTTTTTTGCAGTTTCTGGCCGGGGCTGGGTTTGAACCCGCCATCTCCTGTATATGGGGCCAGCGCCCTACTTCTTTGAGCCACAGGCGCTGCCTGCATTTGTATTTATAAAGTGATTCGGACCCATGTCTCAAATATTCATTAATTTTTATTTACCCTAAATTACCCTGAGATTTATGGGACAATTTTCTTATTATCATGAAGACAGTTTTATTTATTTATTTTTTACATTATCCTGTCAATTTATTAAGTATCACCTACAGAGTATTATATATCCATTTTATGTAAGAAGAAAGATTTTTCAGTATTCATAACAATTGCTCCATAGAAGTTTCTGAGTAGTCAACATCAAACCCAGCACTGTTTTCAGACCAACCAAGCAACTTCAGGTATAAAGTTGACATTGTATCCTAATTCCTAAATTTGTAGTTAAAGACGGGTCAGAGATAAGTATTATGAAATTGATAAGAAGCTAAAATAAGTTCTTAAGGAAAATTGCTATGAAACCTGCACAGAAGACTCTTTAGTTTCTAATCTAAAAACAGCTTCACAAATTATTTGAAAAAACAGTCTAGCAGTAAACATAACTAACTACATTTCCCTCCCATTCTTGAAGCCAATCAGAAGACAGTTTCATTGAATAGTGAAGTATATTTAACATATACACACAGACAACATACGTGCATGTGAACTTACTTAAAGCAAAAATAAAATCAGTTATATATTGTTTGTAAAATGTGTATTAAAGAATATTAAAAGAAAATTTCTGTTTTGAAAGATTTTAAAAGTCAGTTCACTCAGGTACCATTTACCTTTTTGGTAATATTGATACCTCACTTACCTATCTTATCCTGTTCTAGGCAAGGTGGAACTTTCCCACACTAAAGAAAACAGCAAATTTGTGTTATACCAGATTATAGTAGGGTGTCGTAGGGTCAGTTCATGTTACCATTTCTGCCCTATGACAGAAAGAAGCAAAATGTATGTGAATTATCTTTCAGGTCACTTAAAAGGGCTAAATTCTTTATGGGGCGAATCTGATTCTGTCAAATTATAATTTTGATACAGTTCTTGGGCATGTAGTCTGACTGGTGATTCATACAGAATTTGGTGTAATTGAGTTACCTACCTGACTTGGCTTGAGAAACATTTTGGAATAGAATAAAAACTTCTCATATATTTGGAGACAGGAAACCTCATTCCTGCACCAGTTCTTCACCTTGCTATAGACATCTGGAAGAAGGTCAGGAAGAATTTGTTTACTTGTCTATAATTAAGAAGTTTAGGGAAGAAACTTTAAAGAAGAGATATTAGAGATATGAAAATGGGTATAAAAATGTCTAAGCCTCTGTGATTATTTTTTTCTCATGAAAATTGTTTCTGGTAGAATGACATGTACAGAATAGGCTCTGACTCCCATGGCTTTGACCATGTTCTTTGGGATAATACCAGTAACCACCTTAGCAGGCTGGGGTACCAAGGCAGGGTTTGGGTCTCGATACTCTTGGGTAGAATTCTAAAGCTGTGTGATACTGGATAAGATATTTATCCTCCTTTAACCTAAATTCTATTATTTATAAACTGGGGATAATTTGTGCCTGGGAGGACTGTTGTGAAAATTAGGGCAAGTCTAAAATGTAAAGTACTAACATAATATCTAGCTTGTAATACACACTTGATCTTAGCCAAAAGGTGGAGAAACCATGTAATACATGATTAATAAGAGTTTGTTTCCTTTTTTTTGAGACATAGCTCACAGCAACCTCAAACTATTGGGTTTGAGCAATCCTCTTGTCTCGACCTCTAGAGTAGCTGGGATGACAGGCATGCACCACTTTGCTTGGCTAGTTTTTCTGGTTTATTTATTTATTTATTTTTTTAGTAGAGATGGAGTCTTTCTCTTGCTCAGGCTGGTCATGAACTCCTGAGCTCAAGTAATCCTGCCTCGGTCACCCAGAGTGCTATAAAGTTTGTTTCCTTCACAGAAGTTAGTTGTAGAATTAAATGACAGTGTTTGTAAAAGTGCTTTGTAAACTAGAAAGTGCTAATCAAATATCAGTTATTTGTTTAAACCTGCATTTTATGTGTACTTCGTTCTTTTGGTGGAACGTTAACCATCAAAATAGATGGTAGAGCTGATACAGGAATTCTACCAGATAATCCAAAGTCAAATTTCAGAGAGCATTCATTTTCCTCCAAGAAAAATTATATAAAAAATAACAAAAAACTAACATTATTATTTGGAATAACTACCATTTTCCTTCCTCTGGACACCAAGATGCTTCATAGGTAGGTGAGAGTGGGTGGGAAGGGCCAGAGAAAGAAAGGAAGGCAGGCGAGGAAAGGCATCAGGACCGTCTGCCGAGTGAGTGACTGAGCATGGACTGCCACCTTATCATTTTAAGGAATAAAAAATCATTCAAAAATGTAGTTTAGTTTGAAGAACACATTTATTTGACACCCATGTTTACCCAAATACCACTAAATAAGCCTGGAAAATGCTGATCATTTTGAGCTGAAGTTACAATTTCAAGGAACAGGGAACTGTTCCTGAAGCTTTCACATGTGTAGGACAAGTTCCAGTCAGGTGAACTAAGTCATAGGTCCATCCTGGCAAAAGCTGATCTCACCAGAGGGTTGGACACTCCTAAGAATTAAGTGCCCTGGGAGAAATGATTTTGGATATCCCTAAGGGGCCACTAAAAATAGGAACTGAGCACCTACGTACTAGAGGGCGGAATATATTCAGGCCTCTCTTACGAGCAGGAAGCAAGTAGAATTCTCTAAATCCAAACTAATACTCCTTGGGAATATTTCTTTAGTAACCAAGATTTGTTTAAGTACTAGAAGGCATCATAGGAAGGTTCACGGTCATAAGTCATCTGATATGGGATTAACAGGCAATGAGCCACAAGAGGAAAATAGCATCAAGACTGAGAGAACTTGCTAGGAAATCAAACCAGCCTGTTTCTATCTCTTACTTTGTGACTTTAGTCAACTTGTTTGAACGATGAGCTTCCATTTGTTCATCTGGAAGAGGGTGATGTAATAAATTCCTTGCAATGTTGGCATGAGGAGGAAATTAAGAAAAAAAGCATGTAAAGATTTTCGCACTGTGACATAATAAGTAACCGTGACCGTGAATAATATTTTTAATAAAATTGTACTCACAAAAATACTCTATCATGTGGAGAGGGGCCTCCAACCAAGGGCCCTTTGCGGAAATATGTGAGGAATGCAGGAGCTGTCCTGAAGAATGTTCTGTGCTCACTTTAACTGAGAGTGAAAAATGACTGCTTAGATAACAAGAACCAAACAAAATGGGAATCTCATTCTAATATGCTCTTTGAATATTTCTTCAAATAATAGTCACATGAAGCTAAGTAGAAACAGCCTCCTGCCCAGGAGTTACGTCTTTTGAGCTGTGACAATTGTCTTCATGCTCATGGAACTTAAACATGCTGTTTTAGCTCTGAAGAAGACATCATTTAAAAATATGCTTTATTTAATTATGTTAGCCAGCTAGAAGTGCTACATTAAATATTCTGTATTCTGTAAGTGTCTGTGAGATACATTTAAATCTGTATTTGATCTGGATTTATTTCTTTTCAAAAACTTCAGCTAAGAAAATAGATGTCCAGGAATTAATATGCAAAGCCAAATTTAAGCCAGTATCCATTTCATTCTAAGGAAAATTTTATAGTAATTGACAAAGAATTGACTTTATTGTCCGGAATATACTTTCTTTCTTTCTCTGAACACCAAAATGCTCCCGTGAGTGTAGCTATTGGACAACCTAGGGAATGAGACATCATCTTCAATACATTACTTTTCCTCATTGCCTACACTCGGTTGTTCTCTGAGTTTGCCTCCAGCCCTGCAATCCGTGTGGCATCTGCTGTGAAATCTGCCTCTGGTATAGGTGGGTTTCCTAGAGGAAGACAAAATAAAATCCCAACTATCCTGTAAAATGAATGCTCTGTGAGAGAAGGAAGAAGGAATGGAATTACTGTCCTCCCTTGAGACAGATTTTGTCCTCACATGGCCAAGACTTGCATCCCCAATCTCAAAGTCACCTTGGATGCTTCACTCACATGGTCCTTGAAGGCCATACAGGTATAATTTTCTCAGGTACTTTTAATTAAAACATTTATAATCTTTTGTGCATAAAATATTAACATAATATTCAGGAAAGCAGTCATAAAAGTAAAAGGTGACACTAAGTGATTACAACAGAATAAAAGAAAGTTATCATAAATTCTTCCAACAAGAACAAATCCATTATGGCAAAGTTGAGCCATGGAGAGAAAAGATTGAAAATACAATCTGAGGATAGCTGAACAAAGTTTTGGTAAGGCAAGAGCAGTGTTATTTAATAACATTAAATAAATAATGTTTAACATTAATGTAATAAATATTATTTAATAGATTATAATAGATTTAGAGGACAAAATGATAATAAATGTCAAAAGCCCTAAAACATTAGTATCTATTGAATAATTCTTATTAAATTTTTATTTAATAATATTTAATAATTTGACTTCTAAGAAGCTAACTATGGATGTAGACAATGTACAAAACAATGTAAACTAAAATAATTAAAGGTGCAAAACAATGAAATTTTAAACTGGAAATCTAATACAAGGATAACAAAATCAATCATGGTATGTCTATAGAACAGACTATTCACCATTAAAAATAGTTTCTTAAAAAAAAAAATAGTTTCTTGAAGAATCTTTAAAAATGTGAGTGCTTTGGTTTTCTCTTGCTGTTACAACTAATTGCACCAAAAACATAGCTTAAAACATCCAATGTATATTGTCTTACCCAGTTTCTCAGGATTGGGAATCTGGGAGTGGGTTACCTGGTGGTTCTGGCCCAGGGTGCCTCCTGAAATTTTAGCTACGCTGTCAGCCAGAGCTGTTTCTTCTCAAGGCTTGACTGTGGCTGGAGAAGCCCTTTCCAAGCCCGTGCATGTGGTTATTGGCAGGCTTCCTGGATATGGGGTGGGAGCCTCAGTTCCTCACTATGTGGGTCGTCCTGTCACAGGGCTCCTCTCAACATGGCAGCTTGCTTTCCCCAGACAGGGAGATGAGAGAGAGAAGCCAATAAGGAAGTCACAGTCCTTTATAACCTATTGATCACACAGCCCAATCTTGGTATAATAGGGGAGGGGCCTACACAAGTATATTCACACCGGGAGACAGGACAGCTTGGATTCTGACTATTATAGTAGGACAAGACTGATGATGAAATATTAACAGTGAAATAAAAGAATATAAAGAGATCTTAATTCGTCAAAAAATGCAGAGAAAAGATAATGCAAAGTTACTAAGCTATTAATGTGTTTCTCTCCATTGCATGACATAGTTTTATTTTCTTCTTTATGGCCTTTGATATTTCTTAAGAATTTTATGATTAGCATGTATTTTATTTATCATATTTTTTATACATGTCAAAGAAGCTCAGAAAAGACATAGAGCTTAAAGTATGAATTATCTTTACATAGAGTGTAAAGGAAGATGTCCAGTAAAACTCAAGTCCTTTACTAAACACTGGAGTGTGCTACTAATTTAATATGATTAGTTAAACTCAGGATCAACAGACTATAGCTTGGTTTTTTAAAAAAGCAGTTCCATATGTTTCCTAGCATAAATATTTTGTAGAGATTCAAATATAATAACTAAGTCCTAGATTGATGAGCATTAAAATGATTTTGCTTTTCAATTTGCCTACTTTATAAACAAGTACTATTTGCCTAGGCTAAACATTCTCTAAGGTAACTTTTTAAACTCTAAAATTCATTAATTTTTAGCAGATATTTATTAAATATTTAATAAATATTTAAAGCACAACACTTTCTTAGGTAAGTGCAATACAGTGCAAGATTCCTCAGGAATTTGAAGGTGTTTTTGGAAAGAAAAGTTGGTGCAAATGTTTATTTTTTACTTGCATCATGAAATCTAGGCCCTACCCCAATATACCAGAGATTGGCATATGGAGATGTGAAGGGCAATGCAGAAGTTTTCTGCAGCATTTACTGAGTTTCAGGAGCTGCTACATGGAGTGGAGCGTACTTGTGGATTCATTTAGTACTGAGCAGTGTCTATAGACACCCCAACACAAGTCTTCCCTGGTGTTTTAATATTTACTGGTATTTCCTTTTGCAGGATGTCTGCTCTGCTTGTTTTCCCGCATGAGAGACAGCAGATGTTCCTGAAAGCATTTGTGCATGGATTTACTTGAAGCAAGATGCTGAGGCAAGGGGCAAAGCTGGAAGGGAGCCGTTGGGCTACAAAAAGGAAGGCCACTGGGCAGTGCTTTCCTGACTACTGAACATAAGCTGCTGTTTAGGGAACAACTTCATTTTCCTTTTCCTCTGAGAAAGGGCTTTTGCTGTCACAGAGGCCAGACATGTCCTTGCACCCTCCCAAATTCTTAAGGTCCACAAATGGCCAACAGACATGTGAAAAAATGCTCATCATCTGTAATTATCAGAGAAATGTAAATTGAAACCACCTGGATAGATCACCTAACTCCAGGGAGAATGGCCCACATCACAAGGGAAACTTCATGCACTGCTGGTGGGACGGTAACCTAGTATAGCCTTTACAGAAAGAAGTAATTATCTTTACATGGAGTGTAAAGGAAGATGTCCAGTAAAACTCAACTAGAACTAGAATCGGACCTTCCATTTGATCCTGCAATCCTATTGCTAGGTAACTACCCAAAAGAAAAAAAGTCATTTTATCATAAGGACACTTACACCTGAACATTTACGGCAGCCGGAACCACAATGCAAAGATGTGGAAACTACCCAAATGCCCCTCAACACATGAATGAATTAATAAACTGTGGTATATGTATACCATGGAATTCTGTTCAGCCATAAAAAGATGGAAATTTTGCATCTTTTGCAAGAACCTGGGTAGAATTAGAGAACACTCTCTTAAGTAAAATATCACAGGAATGGAAAAACAAGCATCACATGTGCTCAATAGTAACTTGAAACTAGTAGATTAACAACTATGTGCTCGCTTGAAAGAAAAACAATTAAATTCAAGAAAGGGAGATTGAAAGGGAACAACACACCAGTATATAGTACATTTCCTGGGAGAAGGAAACAACTACAACTCAGACTTTAGCTTACAAGTGCAAATAATATGGCTCAATCATGTATACCCTCTTATTAACCTGGAACTAAAAAAAAAAATTCAAAAAAAATTCTTAAGATCCAAATGTCTCCATTATGATGACACTCTTGGAAGTTCTGCTTGCTCTGATGAAGTGTCTTCCAAACATTCTTAGTATCTGAGATTTGAGAAGCCTGGAAATAGGAAAGGTATGTCCAAGGAAAAAGGAAAATCTGATCTAAGCAGATAAAATGAATGAGAGATTATAAAATCTAGTTGAAAGAACTCTATAAACATCTCAATGTAATACTCACATGATGTAACTTCTGCCTCTGTGAAGAGATTTACAACCAGGCTTTTAGGTTGTAGGTGACTACGGGTGCAAATAAAATAATTAAATGTTTAGTAACTTGTGTATTATACCCTTGAGAGTGACTAGGTGATTCCTTGAAGATGGAAAGCACTGGGCTCTGCCCCAGGGATGCAAAGACTTACAAGACAGGGAGAAATGCCTTGAGGATATTAATGTCAAAAATATGAACACAAAAGGACACACTTCGAATACGTATACACAATGATGATAAATACATTCTAAAGAGAAGGAATGTTCTCTCAAAATGGCATGTAAAGCAATGCATACCAAGTGAGTTAGATGTGGTATGTGGGCTAATAAAGACCTGTCCCAGTGGAAGCACAGTAGGGATTTTAGATACTTAGTTATGTTGACTCAAACCGGTTCACTGTGCTAAGGAATACAGAAAATTCTTGGCCATGTTCAAGTCACACGGCAGACGTAGGAACTATTAATACAAAGGTTAGTCTGAGAAGATAAAGTAACTCCTGACATCTTATTTTTTACCAGTGCTTCACCAAATCACCACAGTTTGCACTAGAGCTTAAAATAAATGAATGAATAATGAACACAGAATAAGATTAGGAGGTAAGCTGACTTCGAAGTTTGACCTTCAAACTGTAGTATGTACCTATGAACTCCTGGCTTTTTCTAACCGAATCCTTAAATGTGTAAATATGGTGTAAATTACAAAAAAAAAAAGTCGACACTCTGGTAGATGGCTCTATTATTGCCTATCAGATTTTAGAACATCTGATCACTCCTCATCATGGTCTTTGTCATGGTGAAGCAAGGCCGATTCTCTGAGATGAGAAGAGGATTTTGTAAGTTCATAATAGACAACACATAAAAGTTGCCCATCGTGAGGAAGAATGAAAAGAGGGAAAAGAGGTTGTCTCCCACTCACTACCCTAGGATGTATCATTAATATTTAATGAATGTTTATAGTGTACTGAATAGTAGTAGTCACTTTTGTGCATTATCTCATATAAACCTCATAATGATTCCATGAGGTAGGTATATATTTTGCTAATGATAAAATCAGAGGTCAAAGTAATGCCATGTATAAGTAGCAAACTGTATCTCTGACACATGCCTTTTAATGCTGAAGTCCCTTCTCTTTCTATTCCCCAGTGCCTCTTTCCTGGGATCCCTGCATGCACTGACCCAGGCAGCACAATTAAAATGGAACCAGCTACTCTACTATTCCCCCAGAAAGATCAAACTTGCTTTTGCCTGCTTTCCTCTGCTTCCAGGAATTAAGGACTTAGGAATGCCTTTCCCTGAAGTGTAATTGAGATCACTGGACTCTGCTGTTTGGGCTTCCCATGGAATTCATTGTAAGGTTAAATAAGAGCAGAATAGTAGATATTCTCCACAATTGGATTTGCTGCTACTTTTGTCCTAAAACTTGAAAAGAAGTATATTAATTTTTTATCATGCTTTGCCTTTCAGTGAATTATTACTATCCTTGTGCAGATTAGATTAAGTGGGTCTGTTAAGCAAGACAGCATTAATTGGGTAGATTCCTCATGTTAAAGTGCTAAGGTTTTTTATGGGACAAGGGTATTATTCTTGTCTCATTGTCAAGGAGTGGAGACAGGTAGAAAATATTTTTGTTTAAGCTCTGCTTCTTCTTTTTCATGTTCTTCAAACCACAAGGATTAATCTTTAATTCTTCCCTGGCTTTAAATAGCAAGACAAAGTAATTACAATAATCTAGATAGGAGAATTGATAAAAAGTTGTTTTTAAAAATTAGGCAAAGTATATTTAATGTCCTTCTTACACTAAAGAAAGAAATAAAAGAGGAAAAAAGGAAGAAAGATGGTTAAAGAAGAAATAAACTGAAAGTCCATGTGATTCATTTTGTTAGTGATCAAACTCATCTTGCATGATTATAACTTTGATATATAGGAGACATATTACAACTGTTTTCCTAAGAATACGTACTAAAGTTATAAAGCTATTTAAAAATGTATTTGTATAAAAATATATACTTTGAAATGTATGTTTATCTTATACTCACCTGGATGAACTTTTCACAAACTAAACAGACTCATGAAGCTAGCATCAACATAACAAACGAACAAACAAACATAACAACAGCCTGAAAACCTTCCCATGCTTCTTTCTAGTCACAAGATTAATCACTATTACGACTTTTATAAAGCATACTCTAATTTACACTCTTTATATGAATGGAATCACAGAGGAGGTACTCTTTTGTGTCTGCCTGCATTTGTTGAGTATTTTGTTTGCAAGATTTACCCTATTTTGCATATGCTTGTAGACCATTCATTCTACTGCTGTATAAAATTCCATAGAGTAAATTTGCCCCAACTTATTTACATACTCTATACTGACAGACATCTTGATAGTATCCAGTTTGTTTTGGGACTGTGGCAAATAGTGCTGCTATGAATAGTTAAGTCTTTTGGTAAACTCAGCTATGTACTTTTGTTGAATATATATGTTTACCTAACTAGAGAAAAATTCATTGATACTTCCAGTTTTACAAAGTGGTTGTACCAATTTAACATCAGTACCAGAAGCACATAAAAAGTGGAGTCTTTGGGATTTTCCTAGGCACAGATTATAATGCCAGTGAACAGGAATAGTTTGACCTCCTCTTTCCTGATTTAGATACTTTTTATTTCCTTTTCTTGCCTGATTTCTCTGGCTAAGATTACTAGTACTATATTGAATAGATGTGGTGACACATGGGCACCCTTGTCTTGCTCTGGTTCTTGGAGGGAATGGTTTCAACTTTTCCCCATACATATGATATTGACTGTGAGTTTGTCATATAATATAATTCTGAGGTATGTTCCTTCTATGCCTATTTTGTTGAAGGTTTTTATCAGGAAAGGTGGGTGCTGGATTTGGTTAAATGCTTTCACTGCATCTATAATTCTGTGAATGTGTCTGGTCTGACAATATTTTTTTTGTGGTAGATTTTTTAATTACTGCTTCACTCTCACTTCTCATTATTGGTATTTTCAGAATTTCTATCTCTTCCTGGTTAGGGTTTGGAAAGTATTTATCAATTTCCTCCACATTTTCTAGTTTGTGTGCATAGAGATTTATGTAGTATTCATAAATGATACTTTGTATTTCTGTGGTATCTGTTGTTATGTTTCCTTTTTCATTTCTGATTAAGCTTATCTGGGACCGTTCCCTTCTAGTTCTTGTTAATCTAGCTAGAGATCTATCAATTTTACTTATATTTTCAAAGAACCATTTTTGTTTTATTGATCCTTTATACTTTTTTTTTTTTGGATGTTTATATTTCATTTAGTTCTGCTCTGAGCTTTGTTATTTATTTTCTTCTGCTAGCTGTGGTTTGGTTTGTCCTTTTTCTAGTTGCTTGAGGTTGTTAATTTGTGATTGCTTTGTCTTTACTATGTTAGCATTAAGGCTATGAATTTCTGCCTCAATATTGTTTTTTTTCTGTATCCTATATATTTTGCATGCTTGTGTCATGGTAGTCATTTAGTTTGAAAAAAATTTTAGTATTTGTCAATGTCAAAATTGACGAAAGGATTGATTGTGCAGCAGCCGGTTGTTTAATTTCCATTATTTTGTGTAGATTTGAGAGTTCTTTTTGGATTTGATTTCTGGTTTTATTCCACTATTATCTGAGAAGATAAATGGAATAATTTTGATTTTTCTGAATTTACTGAGATTTGTTTTGTAAGCTAACATACGCTCTGTCCCATGTACTGATGAGAAGAATGTATGTTCTGTAGTTTTGGGGTAGAATATTCTGTAGAGTCTGGTAGGTCCATTTGTTCTAGAGTCCTGTTTAAGTTCAGGGTCTCTTTGTTGATCTTATGCCTCAATGATCTGTCCAGTTCTGTCTGTGGAGTGCTCAAGTCCCCAGTAATTAAGGTGCTGCTATTCACTTCTTTGATTAGATTTCATAATATTTTATTTCTGAATCTGAGAACTCCTATGGTGCTATGCTGTTTCTCCCCTACTCCCCTCTGTCACCAGACCACTGTGGCAAGGCCAGCCCCTGGTAGTAGGTGCACACATAAGGTGGAGCTGCCCAGGACAGGGTCTGTGTGGTGGGGATGAATGAGTTCCACTGGGCATGGTGCACATACACGCAGGTCTGGGCAGCTGAGGTGCCAGGCACGTGGGCTAAGTGGGTACAGGGCATAGAAAGTTCTCGGGGTGTAACTGCCCACAGGCCTGTGCAGAATAGGGCAAAGTGGTCCCCAGTGCAGAATTGGCTAGCAAGTCACAGCTCATGTATGAAGTGGAGCAGGACCCCTAGACAGAGAGGAGACCTGGGGCAAGTCACCTACAGAGCAGGTCTATCAGGCATGGTGCTCACACATGTGGGCCAGGGTGGCTGCTGGCTGGGGCTCAAAGGCAAGGAATGGCATAGACTCAGAGTGTGTGCTGTGTGGGTCTATGGCATTTAGACTGCCCATATCCAAAGGCCATGGCTTTTCTGGCTTTCATTCTGCTTGAGGCCTTTCAGGCAGTGGCAACAGTGACAGCTGTCCAGCTGCTGTGGGGGTGGGCAGTGGACACTGACGGCTATGCTCTTCCTGGGTCCTGCAGGAAATGCGGTTGAGTAAGATCACTCAGTCCACAGCAGCAAGTGCCAGGCCCTCTGTCCCCTTCTCTGCTTAGGGCTCCTGGGAGCAGTGGTAGTGAGAGTGGAGGGTTCAGTGCATGTCACCTCAGGGTACATGCAAACTGCAGGATTCCCTACCCCCTCCCCACCTGAAATGGGTAAGGAGGAGACTGCAGTCACAGATATGGCTCCTGGACAGAAGTAGTGTTCCAGGGGTTGGGATGTTACAGTGGGCTGACAAGTCAGCTGTCCCTTCTCTGTGGAACAACACAGCTGCCAACCCTCCAGTCAGGTCTCCTTATCAGTCCCAACACCTGCTGCTGTGGACGGACCCCAGGCGGCTCTGGTTGGACCATCTTCAGGTCAAGCATGGAGTCTGGGTTTTTCTTCTCTGTCCCTTTCCCACATCCAGACATCTTCCCTAATTTCTTGGTCTTGCTGAGCAGCTTGTCCCACTTCTGTCTTCTTCGCTTCACTCCCGCCTCCTCTCTCTGGGTTCTCAGTGCTCTCCCTCAGACAGTGATCCAAAGAAAGGTCTCTATGCGCCATTTTCAGTTGACTATGCAGCTGCTGCTAGTCTGCCATCTTGCTCCTGAGTCTCCTGAATTCAGGTTTCTGCTTCAATCACCTTGCTTCCTCCTTAGACCTTCTGTGACTCTCTAGCCCCAGCTACTCAGAAGGCTGAGGCAGGAAGATCACTTGAGACCAGGAGTTCAAGGCTGGAGTGTGTTATGATTGTGCCTGCCAATGGCCACTGCATTCCAGCCTGGGCCTACCTCTGGTCATCAAGATGGCATTACTGTAATACACCATAGGGGGTCATAGATCAGCAACCAGGCAGCCACCAAGTATCAAGAAGTCCATGAATGTCTGCAAAGGTAGAAAACAGTCTCTGACATCCAGCCCACTGAGGTGATGGCAGAAGCCCTAGCAGACGAGGCTTTAACAGTGGAAGTGGTTCCATGAACAGAAGAATTGGGATTCCTAGCACTAATGATCTGCGTGTCAAACTCCTTGAAGCCCCTCACCATTTTTATTCAACTTTCTGTTTTTAATCATAATTTTGGAAAAGCAATAATTATTCCCACGGCATCATGGGAATAATGGTGATAATTTCTGAAATTGTATTAGCACCAAAGGATTTCAGTCTGAAGATCTGAAAAATGTGAAAATCTTAAATTGACACTAGGCACAGACTCCTTAGAAAACCGTTAGTGTTCTGAAAACCATAAATCAGAAAATCAATTTTTAGTTTCCAATAACACAGTGAAGATGGCAAAGAAAGGTACCATTGTAAGAATCTTTTTGGCTCCGAGTTGTAAGACTTTATTATAAGTGATATTTTTATTTAAATAAAATCAAGGTGCTGGGTGTGGTAGCTGACCCCTGTAATCCTTGCACTCTGCGAGGTCCAGGAAGGAGGATCACTTGAGCTCAGGAGTCCAAGACCTGATCTCTACTAAAAATAGAAAAATTAGCTGGCCATGGTGGCACATACCAATTACTTGGGAGGCTGAGGCAGGAAATAGCTTGAGTCCAGGAGTTTGAGGTTGCAGGAAATAGCTTGAGTCCATGAGTTTGAGATTGCAGGGAGCTATGATGATTCCATTACACTCTAGCTGGGGCAATAGAGAGAGAAAGACTCTGTCTCAAAAAAAAAGAAATAAAGAAAAAAAAAGAAGAAAGAAAGAAAGGAAGGAAGGAATGAAGAAAGGAAGGAAGGAGAGAGAAAATCGGGACTTGAGATATTATTATTTTAACATCTGTAATAGAATTTAATGCTAGAATTAAGAATCCAACATAAGATTTATATTGGAAAAAAACAAATAACAGCTCTTTGTATAATAATGTGAATGAATGGACACACTCCCTTGCAAATGGAATTTACTATATGAAAGCTTATAAATGAGGAATATTTTTAAAAATCTTGGCTCTAAAGTGATTTGGTGAAATAATTATTTTCCTCATAAGACAAAATAAATTCTTGTCATGTTATTAAACATTTCACAACCTCAAAATGCCATTTTATGGTGGACCAGCTAGAAGTTAAGATTAAAGCCAATAGTATTGTTTTCTGGTCAGAGTTGAAGCAGAGGACACAGTTTCCAGAAGTCTTTTCTTCAGGCTTGTGTCAAGGATCATTCAGCTGCTCAGCACCAGAAGGCCTCTAAGTTCATCAACTTGCATCAACTGTGTTCATCAACCTCCAGTTCATCAACTGTGTGTGTTGCCCTCCCTATCTTTGGAGAAAAGTCCAATTTCCCTAAATGCTATTTGTGCCCTTTTTATGTTTTCATCATTATTAATTACAGAAAAACATTGCTATATGCCAAGTCCTACTAGAAAACAAATAAAAGTAATGCAGGAAATACTTATAAGTATCATTTATGAGTAAAAATAAGAGAGTGAAATGTTACTGTGTCAGAAATTGAAGTATTTGTTTAAATATCAATTAGGTATTTGTGGACTTTGCTAAATTCTAAGTGCCTCAAAGGTAGATCGGGATTTATTCATCTTTATAGCCTTGGTGTTCCTAGCATATTACTGCCAATATGGTATAAGTACAATTGATACTTGTGAGCTAAGTAAATGTCAACTTTCATTTTTGGAAATGTCAAGATATGAGCTTAAGGGATGCTGTCTCTTATGATCCTTCATTTCCTAAGCACACAGAACTTAGAAAATGGCTTTTTAATAGTAAAATTTTCTCTCTAAATGTGTTATGTTTCTTAAATAAAAAGAGATAAAAAGAAAGGAAAATAAACTCGAACTATTATAAAGTTTTAAAGAGCCCAATCTCCCTCCAGGAATGTGTAAAGAGGTAACTTCAGAACTGCCTTACATAAAGTTTTTATGGGTTAAATTTTCTCGAAACGTAATCTGTTTTATTTTGAAATGTAAATATTTTTAAAGCATAAATTGTAAGCAACTGGAAAATTGGTTTCAAGCACAAGTGATACACCATTTCACTAATGTTTAGGATCATGGTATTATTTTCATGACTATGAGATTTTGTAAACAAATTATATAGCAACTATTTGTGGTTCATTTTGCCTCTGCACAAATGAAGTTCTTAGTACAGACAAAGGCATTTTCTATCCATTATTATAGATGCTATATTTTAAATGAAGATTTTCCATACAGCTCTATAGCAAAATGTACCATTTTCCTCTCAGGTTATGTATCTATGGCTTAAGTACAAGTATAGCTGATATTTGCCTGGTAATGAGCCTGCAGCTAGCCCTTGTAAGGTAAACTGATATTACATGCAAATTTTTTTTTTCATCTATTGCATTATGAACACTTGCTGCCCAAACTACTTAATTAATATAATTTTCACTGCCTACTCAGCCTAGTACAATATTAATTCTGTTTACCTATCCTTAACTTACAGTAGAATTGAAACTATAGAGGAAAATCTCTTTTCCTTATTAGCCTGCTGGCAAAAAAATTCTCATACTCTGCAATATCTGTTTCTAATTTGTCTTTGGGGAAAGGAATGCCAAATAGTTGCCTTATTTCCCCCTTTAGATATTCAGAACCTCACCAAACTGCAGTCAAACCACGATGCACACCCTAGCATGGGATTCCCCCCACCCAGGATCATAGTCAATAAATTTGATTAGTTTGTAAAGCATTTCAAGTTACCAGCCCACAGAGCAGGTTGAGCCAATGCCTCCACTGACTCCCTGTTCGTTCTAGACCACCAGGGCTCTAGTTTGTATTTTTAAACCTGGGTTAAATTGTGGCATAACCACAAACCATTGTATGCTATTAACAGTGGGGTTCCAATGAATGACTGACAAACAAAATCTAAGCACACGAAGCCCACTTCTCTCAATGG
Organism: Nycticebus coucang; assembly: GCF_027406575.1. Classification (NCBI taxonomy): domain Eukaryota; kingdom Metazoa; phylum Chordata; class Mammalia; order Primates; family Lorisidae; genus Nycticebus; species Nycticebus coucang. The sequence goes on from NC_069780.1 coordinate 70,124,590, forward strand.
TAAACACATGTTATTAATGAAACGTTTCTAACGGGCTCAGGCAGCTTGAAGTCTGTCTTGACTGACAAGACGGCATTTTGCTATACGGGCTAAACAAACAAAACATTTAAAAATAGTTTATTAGAAGAACATGTTTTGGTAAATCACAAATGTATAATTTGCAGATCTGGATTCTGAACTAAATTTCTCCAGGGTTCAAAGATAGCATATAATTTTTATATCTTCTTTAAGATGCAGATGGTGTTAAATTCAACTCCTGATCCAGCCTCAAAGAAAGTTTATCTTGATGCCAAAAGAGCTTGACTCAGATATTACATGAGACTCTGCAGAGGCAGACAGGTGAACACGTGCAGCTCTGAGCCTCAGAATCTAGTTTTTGCCATTGCTATGTAGGATACTAAATCAAGATCAGATGTGATTCATCCTCAGCTTCCCCTAAGTTCATGAGCTAGGTGAGTGAAGACTGTTCATGTGTATTTGATGTTTTCATTTATCAGTAACATTGGCTACTTAGTATGTAGGCATCTGCAAAAATAGACAGCGAGTCTTTTGTGCAATTTTTCAAAACTCCTGTTTAACATAAAAGGATAACAAACCCCAAACCAAATAAAACAACACTGGTGTTGCATTTTAGATGTGTTTGAAACATTCCAATGTTTTGGACCACCAAACTCGAACCCACGAGATGGCTGCATTTAGTTTTCATCAAACTGGGCAGTGCTGCCTCAAGCTGGTATGCATTTCTCTCCAAATTTACCCGACTCTGTTAGAGTAATCAGAGCACTGCAAAGGAACAATGTATTGTTAATCTGTCTGTAGAGTTCTTTTGAAAGTCACTAGAGTAGTGAGGAAATGAGGGATGGGCTATGCCTCCTACTTCAGCAGTAGGTGATAGCTCTATTACCAAAATAGCTCCCAGTATCAAAGGTTTCTAGGAATGGATCATCACTGTTTCTGACATCAAAGTAGACAATTCATCAAAGGTCAGAACTTTATACAAACCATATATCCATGCTGAAAATAATTCTTTGCCTTGATTTAACTGGGTTACTTTCCCTCCACTGAATTGTTACATTAATGTCATAGGAGTGGTCTATAATTAAGCTCAGAAAGTAACCCTAAAACAGTTTAAGGGCAATGTTGGAGGCGGGGAAATGTCTAGCAGCTGAACCAAAGAACAAGTGTGTCAATGAGTAAGTCTAACCAACCCCACTCGCACTCTGTCCCATTCTCTTACTTTCTTTCTTGTCTCTATTCCACTTATGCCTTATGCTCAACCAACCGCACCTTCTCTCCCTTCTGCTAATCTTCTCCACCTTCACTAATGTTTAGGATCATGATATTATTTTCATGACTATGAGAGTTCATAAACAAATTACATAGCAACTATTTGTGGTTCATTTTGCCTCTGCACAACTGAGGTTCTTACTACACACAAAGGCATTTTCTATCCATGCTTATAGATGCTATATTTTATTATATTTTAAATGAAGATTTTCTGTTTTCCCTTTAGCTTATGATCTAGTAAAAAAAGTAGTTTTTCTACTTTCCCTTGTGGTTCTTAGTGTTTTATTTCCTCTGGAGGATGCCTGGAGGATGGCATAGCCTGAAGGATGGGGGTCCGGAACTGTCCTTTTTGTGCCCAGGGTCTTCCTGCTGCTCTCTGGGGGCCCTTCACTGCCCTAACTTGGGAATGCACACTCCCATAACACACCTAGCCTTTTTCCTCTTGCTCACCAAGCATTCTTATTGGCTACCCTTGTTCCTAAAGTCCCTGCTAGTGGACTCAGTAATCTAAAAATACTCTGCCGGGCTGACGTGATTAAAATGAACTCAGTTCCTTTTATGTGCATTTCCAAATAAAATGCTTAGAGAGACCCTATTTTAAAATATATTAATTACATATAATTGGCAAATCGTGAAGCTATGAGGAAGCAAAGGAAAGCTTCCAGTTGTCTTCTCATGTCTTACCTTCTGGGTGGAGCTGCCCTTGTTATTCAGAAACCCACTGAATTATCTCTGCACAAATGCTGGATGTTCAGAGACCACACTTTATACACTGTTCATCACATTCCCACTTCTCAGGTTAAATAAAACAATAAGAAACCATTTCTTTGAAGCTTGATTAAGGAGAATTCATTTATATGTATTTGATTGACTAGTGGGGGGAGAAAAATAAAGAGTATGTCTATCATCAATGTTATGAGAGAGAATTAAGAATTCTAGAATTTTATAGTTAACAGGGAATGAAGGAAACTAAAGCCAAAAAATTTAAATGATTAATAGCAGAATAAAAACCTTTTGGCTTTTCAATTCAGTGTGAGTGTACTTACAATTTTATACTGTACATTACAGTGCAAATGATATTGTATAAACTTTATAACTGTATTATTTATAGCGTATGTCTTGTAAAAGTGCTGAAGTTACTGGGAACTTGGTTGAATGGTGCACTTATGTTTATGTTATATTAAAAACATATATTTTATGTACATGTACATACACATAAAGACTTGGGGAATCAGAGACTTAACTTTAAATATACTTTCAATTTGTTCTTTTAAATTTGAGGTGCTTACAAATTTCAGGATAAGAAAAAACTGTGATGTCATTATCTCATTATTAAAAAACCAGTCACAGTGAACATCAACATCTATTTCTTGCTTTGGTTTTTAAATTGGTGAGCGCTCTACTGTAAAATTTGTGCTCCAAAGATTTAGGAGATGAGCCTGGATGAGGCAAATGTTATTCATGGATAATTCTCAAACCTAATCTTAAGTGAGAGTCTACAGTGTCACTGATTATTTCATTCATTCATTCTATAAGCATTTATTAAGTGTTTAGTATAGGCCAGGCATTGTGTTCTTTAGTGGGGAACACACACAGTAGAATAAAATATTTCTGCCTGTGGCAGTAACTGTTAGTCCTTGCCAAAATGAGCACTTGTTCTTCAGGGCACACAGCTGTACTGCATTCACCAATCCCCTTTATCCTGCTCTGGCTAGCAGGGTGAAAGTGGAAGTGTTACATGCCTCCTTCAGACCTGCCCTACAAATATATCCTATGTATAGTTCTCTTTCTGTTCCCTACGTGCTACCTAAATGAACTAGACTGTAAGGACCTAGAAGAGAGAGGAGACTGGGTTTCCGAATGGTTTCGTAGAGCAGATTTTTTCCACCTCCATCAAATTACACTGGACTGTGACTTAACAAGAAATAAATGTCACTGTGTTCCATCACTAAGAGGTGCTAATTGATTGTTAGAGCAGTTAGTCAACTATATCAGTCTTGCTTTATAATTAACAACACTAGACTTAGTGGCTTAAGAATAAAACCATTCTCAGTGTTAGTAATCTGGATGGGCTCAGCCGGAACGGGTCATCTTTCCTCCTCAAAGCACTGGCAAAGCTCACGCATAGGTTTACCATAAGTTGTCTTGTCAAATGGTAGCTGTTTGGTCCCTGATGGGCTATTTGCTCAGCCCTGTGTCTCCAGTATTCTAGCCTAGACTCATTAAGAGGAAGGGAAAGCTCTGATTCATAGCCATTTTTAAAGCTTCTGCATACATTGCATTTCCGAGTGTTCTAGTACCCAAAGAAAATCGTACAGCCAAGCTTTGAGTCAATACACCAGAGCATGGATACAGAAAGGCGTGATTCATTGGCAGCCAGTATTTTAAAAATTGCTGCACCAACCTTGATGCATGCATTGTCCTTAAGAAGCTTGGAATTATAAGAGGAAGAGACAAATAAATAAATAATTACAACACTCTATAAGATAGGTTAGGATCGAAATATTCAAAAAATATTTCACTGGCAGTTAAAAAGGAATAGTTAACTCTGCTTTGCCTATTATAACAGCAAAGCTTTCACAAATAAGGTAATTTTGTTGTTGGGTCTGGATAGAGGCATAGGAGTTTTATAGGAGCACACAATGTAGTTGTGGGAAAGAAGAAAGGACATTCTAGGCAGGGAAAATAGCACAAAAAAGGCCTAGATGTCAGAAAGAATACAGCCTATGTGGGAATGGAGAGAAGTTCTAGCCTGTAGGGCTTTTAGTAGGAAGAGAGTGTTATAAGATGAGCTGCATATATAGGAAGGGCTGGGTGGTGATACAAGTCTTTGCTGGTAGGGTGTCTTGACTCAATGTTGATAGCTGCTGACTGACCACAGTAGTGGTTGCTGAAGGTTGAGGTGGCTATGGCAATTTCTTAAAACAAGACAACAGTGAAGTTTGCCATATCAATTGATTCCTTCTTTCATAAAAGATTTCTCCATGCCACATGGTATTGCTTGAAATAATTTTACTCACAGCAGAAATTTTTTTCAAAATTGGAGTCAGTCTTCACATACCCTGCTTATGTAATATTCTAAATATTTTGTGGTCATTGCAACAGCGTTCCTAGCATCTTCACCAAAAGTAGATGCTATTTCAAGAATCCGCTTTCTTTCCTCATCCACAAGGAAGGAGAAGCTCCTTACTCATTGAGGTTTTGTCATGAGATTGTGGAAATTTGGTCCCTTCTTCAGGCTCCATTTTTACTTCTAGTTCCCTTGTTATTTCCACCACATCTGCAGTAACTTCCTCCATGGATGTCTTGAACCCCTCAACGTCATCTACGAGGGTTAGAATCAACTTCTTCCAAACTCCTGTTGATGTTGATATTTTGACCTTTTCCCATGAATCATGCATGTTCTTAATAACATCTAGAACAGTGAATACTTTCCAGAAGGTTTTTAATTTAATCTTCCCAAATACATCAAAAGAATTATGGTCTATGGCATAGAACTATGGTCTATAATCTTATGGAATGTATTTCTTAAATAATAAAACTTAAAAGTTGACTTCTTGCTGCATAGGCTACAGATGGATATTGTGTTAACAGGCATGAAAAAAACATTAATCTTCTCATACATCTCTGCCAGAGATCTTTGTTGTCTAGGTACACTGTCAATGAGCAGTAATATTTTGAAATGAACCCTTTTTTCCTGAAGAATAGGTCTCAATAGTGGACTTAAAATACGTAAGTTCTAGATGGCATCTTCTTCCCATAGAAGGCTATTTCATTTCACTAAAAGTGGGCTTTTTAGTGCAGCCACCTTCATCAATTATTTTTAGCTAGATCTTCTGGATAACTTGTCTCTTCTAACTTAACATTTGCTGCATCATCTTGTTCTTTTATACTATGGATATAGCCTCTTTCCTTAAGCCTCACAAAACAACCTTTTTGATCTTTTTCTATGCAGTTTCTGCACCTCTTTCAGCCTTCATAGAACTGATGAGAGTTAGATAGGGCCTTGCTCTAGATTTGGCTTATGGCTGGCTTTACCTTCTAAACAGACTATTCCAACTCTCAGCTATCAACATGAAGCATCATTTGCTTTCTTAACATTTGTGTGTTAACTGGAGTAGCACTTCTAATTTTCTTCAAGAAATTTCCCTTTCATTAACAGCTTGGCTAACTGGTGCAAAAGGCCTGGCTTTGGGCCTTTCTGGGCTTTCCACATGTCCTCCTCACTGAGCTTCATCATTTCTTGCTTTTGATTTAAAGCGAGAGACATGTGACTCTTTCTTTTACTTGAACACTTAGGGGCCATTTGTAAGGCTATCAATTGGCCTAATTTCAATATTGTTGATTCTTAGGTAATATTCTCAGAGAGATAGATTGGAGAACAGCCAGTTGGTGGAGCAATCAAAGCATCATTCTCCACATTTATCAGGTTTGTTGTCTTATAAAGGCACTGTTTGTGGAGCCTCATAACAAACTACTGTACAATCACAAATAACTGAACACAGAGCACCATAACAGATATAATAATAACCAGTCTGAAATATTGTGGGAATTACCAACAATGTGACACAGAGACACAAAGTAAGCACATGATGTTGGAAAAGCGGTGCCGGTATACTTGTCTGATGCAAGGTTGCCACAGACTTTATTTGTTTAAAAACAAAAAACCATGATGTCTGTGATGCTCAATAAAACAAAGCACAGTAAAGGTGAGATATACCTATATGTGTCTCCTCACTGGAAAGGTTTGCCTCTTAGGACTTTATTTGCCAGCATCTTTTTCTCCCATATTCCACAAATTAATCTAAGAGGTTTTTACCCTCCATGAGAACTTATTCAGAGCCAGGAAAGAAATCTTCAATCTTCTGACTCCTATGGATGAATAATGAATTAGCTCAATATATAGCCACTTCAGTGACTGTTTATTTCATGGATTTTAGTGGATCAAGAGTCTGGACAGGCCCAGAAGACATGCTGGCTCTGCTCTGTGGTAAATGGTGCCTTGGCGGGGGCACTCACAGGCTAGAGGAGTCTCAAGATCTGTGTCTGGATTCAACTGAAGAGTTGTCTACTCACATGTGTGGAGCCTGGGTTAGGATGACTTGAAGATAGGACTGCTGATTGATTGGAGCTCCTGATGTGGCCTTTGCTCAACTTCTTTAGAGCATGGTGGCCACAGTCTAGTCAGAATTCTTACAGAACAGTTCTAGGCACCAAGAGCCAGTCCTTTAGGAGATAAGGTGAAAGCTGAATCATGTTTAATGGCCCAGGCTTAGTTGCCAGACAAAATCACTTCTGCCCCTGGTTGAAGAAATTAAAAGTACATACTTACAGGTTGGGATCAAGAGAATACTACTCCGTGGGCAGAGTGATAAAGAATTTTGGAGTCATGATTTGGGGTCCTTTCCATTCCACTGATGGTCTAAGTATTTTGAAACTCAAAAGCCAGAAAGAGGTGGAAAGAGCTGTTTACTTTTTATTGTTATGTTCCTTTCCTGAGGTTAAAAAGTTTGATAGCAAAAGCCTAATGACCTGAAGGGCTGGAGGACCAAAGGGTAAAGAACAATCTGTGTATGTTTTGGTGGGAGGGAAGATACCGTTCATATTAGTAGACAACATTTTATTTTATTTTTTATAAATGTTCAATATTTAAGTATTATCCCTCTAAACATGCAACAAAACAAACAAAAATGTTGCTCTACTTTTATAATTTTGCCATACAATCCCACCATCCTTATGTGAAATGGCCTTTTTTGATGGTACATCTCTCTCTCTGTCTTTCCTATTCTTTTTTACAATTTTTTTAATTTAATGGACCCATTTTTGGGGTAACATTCTATTAATTTCAAGGTATAGCAACCATGAAATATTCTGATCTAACTTCTCAAGATTATGCCAAATCTCTAGTACAGTTCTTCCTCCTCCTCTCATGCCATATGTGATCCCATAGTTTAGCTTTCCATCCTCTTCACTATACAGATAAGAAATATAAACCTATTTAGAGCAGAGTGAGTTATTCAAGGATACAAATTCTTTGAATTTCCCATGAAAGCTCACTTATTGACAGACTAAGAACAAAATGCAAAGGCCTCTTCTTTATTAGGAACAAAAATATTATCAAAGAGATTTCATGCTAAAGTAACAATCACAGGTATGGTTAGTGTTCAGTCAGGTATTTACTTCCTGATTTCTAGTTATGGGCACACTGGCTATCACATAGTTGATTGGTTTGTTCATACTTCTGTGCTTTCTGCCCATATCTATTTCTGCATCAGTCACAACACTTGAGAGTTTGATGTTTTCATTCAGACCCTTTCTTGGAGGAGGAGAGGTGGGAGGAGGCAAAGTATTAGTTTCTTGGGAGACACTTGGCTGTGTGACATTGGGGTGAATACCTGGAGACAGGATTCTGTAATGGAGGAAAAGTAGAGAGTAGATACAATCGATCATATCTACTACAGAGAAAAACAGAGAACTTGCATTGTATAGCCAAAGAATCAGACTAAAGGGACATGTGTGTAATGCTAATATTCATTCAAGAGATGACTAGACATTAGTTCACAGACTGACAGACTAACTAAGTTAGGAGTGCTGCTGATTGAATTCTGTACAACATCAAGGTAAAGGACAAGGCCACTAAGTGCAGACACCAATGGCCAAGGGATTGCCTGGCATGCTTATGGAGATGGCCAAGGGGAAGTGTTAACTTCTGTAACAAATTCTCCGTGTAGACAAAACCAGACTCTTAAAAATGATGCATGGTAGAGTCTCTAACAGCAAACAAAAGAACAGTGTACTTGATTTCAAAGATAGATTTATTCTTCTATTTCATAGAAATGTATAGATGGCTCAGTACTTATATCCCTCTTAGACAATTTGGACTTACAAAGACTCACAAAGAAATGGACAAATAGTCTTTGAGGACTTCATGTGAGCTTCTTTATATCTGGGATACTATTCTGTGCTTCAGAGCTGAATGGACTGTTGAAACCCAGTACCTACTGGCCGGTGAGCACAGGCGTCTAGAGGCTAATGTTTGGGAGCTGTTTTTCTTTTGAGCTAGAATAAGAGTTTGAACCAAATCAAGCCTGAGTCAGCTTCTAAACAAGGATGAAATTCAAGTTTACAAAACTTGCTTGCAAGCCTGAAGCAGCTTATTTATATATTTATAACATTTGCCTTAAAAAGAAACATTGGTCTATAACTTCATAAAATACCGAGCTGAAAACTCAGCAAAAGCAAACTTAAGCTGCTTCAAAAATTTTCCTCCAACTAGGGCTGGCAGCAGAGCCACAGTGACAATATAGTAAACAGAGCACCATGTTACAGGGCAGGAATCCTGAGAGCCCCTCCATGCCTGGGCATCAAGAATGTCTTCATCTTGGACAAGTCACTTCACTTCTATAGGTCAGAAAGAGAGTAACCTGTCAGATGCAATGCCTAAAGCACTAAGACATATTAATTTAGCATTTTCATCTGATTTTAAGGTTGAGAAATCTGAGTACAGTTAAGCCACTTGGCTCCAGCTAAATCTTGAGTCAGTAGGCCGAGATAGCCCATATCCCCCTGATTCTGAGGCCAGGACTCTCTTTTTCTCTTCTAGTGCTTTCCAGAATGTAGTTGCAAATCTGACCAGGTCTAATGAAAGAGCTCCTTCTGTCAGTGCCACCCACAGTTAAGCACTTTGGCCCTGGAGCTCTGTCCAGGTATATTCCTAGCATTCATCTAGGCTTAACCCACATACCCCATCTGCTACGGCATCTCTGAAGTGCTATCTGCAAGCAAGCACAAGACAGAAGGAACAATCCACCGTGATGAACAAATAGCTCCCTAAACCCCAAACATGTTCAGAGTGTCACTTGGATTGGTGGATTAAACACATTAGTTCAAATGGTTTGACTAATTTTGCATTGCATAATACATGAAAGCCTCAAAGTGATGGACATATTATTTTACCAAGACTTCCTAAAGGAAAATTCAGAGATGAGAGAGAAAATTTTGCATACAAGGCATTTAATCCTTTGGCCATTGGAAGGTTTCTCACACAGTGTGAGACATAGCATTGGTGTGCTCAGGGTGAGGATGATACAGAAAGAGGAAAGGGGCTCACAAGCATACAATTCCCCAGGGCAATTTTCTCTAGAGCTGCGGTCCCAACTCCTGGGCTGTGGACTTGGACTTGCCCTTGTTCTGTTAGGAGTCGGCTGCACAGCAGGAGGTGAATGGCAGGCAAGGAACCAACCTTCATTTAAGCCACAGGAGCTACCCCATATGAATGACGCCCCATGAATACATCAATGTACACAGCTATGATTTAATAATAAAAAAAAAAGAAAAAAGGAACCAAGCTTCAGCTGTTTTCACATCCACTCCCCGTCATTCATATCACTGCCTGAGGTCCACTTCCCATCAGTCTAGCAGCGGCATTAGACTATAGGAGTGTGAACCTGCACATATGTGGGATCTGTGTTGACTGGTCCTTATCAGAATCTAATGCCTGATGATCTGAGGTGAAGATGTAATGTGCTTAAATCATGCTGAAACCACCCTCTCCTCCTCCCAAGAGCTTCCCTCCATTCCACAAAAAAATTGTCTTCCCTAAAACCTGTCTCTGGTGCCAAAAAGTTTGGTGACCACTGCTCTCGAGCAGTTGATAAAGACGGTCTCTTTACTGGGCCTTAAAAAGCCCATCTCTTGTCTTGAGAAGACTTCAGTTATATTCAGAAGCTCACACCAAATATGCAAACCATTCAATTCACTTGTTTCATTTAGAATAAATTTCACAACTACTGCAGAGGTAAGAGAAGTACAGCCTTGGTCTCAAATGGTTGTCACCCAGGATTAGGACAGTGACTGTCCTCCATGTTGTTCACTGTGTGAGCACTCAGCCTACCAGGCTCTTGAGATCCTAACCAGGGCAGTTCTAGCCCATTTGCTGCCACAGCCCTAGATCCTGAGACGACGAGCTCAGAGAGTCAGACCCTGCCTGCTCCTGGCCTATCTCCCTTTTCTCCCCATATTTAGGGGTCAACTGACCCTTCTAACAGGCTTAGTATTGCCTCCTCAGGAGTTAAATATTTTTGTAACCCTCAACAGCTCAGAACTGCCTTTCAGTTTACTCTGGCCTGGCCCTGGTCTCCCTAACAGGCAAACTCTGGGTTTCAGCTTTGAGTCCTAGATGTGAAATCTCTTCAGGCTTCTGGGACTCCAGAACCTTTGTTTTTCTCCTGCCAGATTCTATTCTCAGTAGCTGGGAGGGTGTGCAGGAGTGTCAAAGAGGCCTAGGTTTTGGTCTTTGCTTTGTGATATTATCTAAGTGACATTAGGCATCTTGGTTGCACACATGTAAAGTAAAGCTAATAGGAAATGCTATCTCAGAGGGCTGGGATGATGAGGGAATGAGATACTGTTTGTAACATGCTTAGTATAAAGCCTTGTGGATAAAAGCTGCTCAGTAAATTTAAGCAATTAATAATATCATATCAATAAAATATATAGAACGTTAATAATTCTATATTGATTTCTGCTTTACTCATAAATTATTATTTTCTACCAAATTGGGTTGTAGGTTTTTTTTTTTAAGTCAGGAGCTATACTTAAAATGGTTTCAAGGGTACATGTGAAATTTACTAGGTGTAGAATATAAATGTTTTAACACCATAACTAAGAAAATGCCGTGAAAGCTATGTTAACCAGTTTGATGAAAACATTTCAAACTGTATATAAAACCAGCACATTGTAGCCCATGATTGCAGTAATGTACACAGGTATGATTTAATAAAAAAATAAAATAAGGATCTATAAAAATAAAAGATATTATTTAAAAAAAATGGTTTCAGATTTCCTTCAGAATTGACCCAAATTGAAAGGATCATGTGAGCCACCTCACCCAGCCCATTGTTGACTTTTAAATTATTAGACTATATAAAAATTGCAAAACTCCAATAAGCATGCACAGCTTTTCTTTGTCAGGTACTCTAGAAAATAACAATCAAGAAAAGACATTTCTTACAAATTAAAAAGAGGAGGGGTCAGACAAAGCAACACACATCAACTACCAGCAGCAAAAACCAACTGTATTAATGTTTATGAATGTGGAAAGTTTTTTGTTTAAACACAACGTGATTAATAAACACAGATTTATGAAATCCTTTCTTTCATCAATGAACTATGGCAAACTTGAAATACATGGATTATATTTCTTTTTTTTTTTTGGCCGGGGCTGGGTTTGAACTCACCACCTCCGGCATATGGGACTGGCGCCCTACTCCTTGAGCCACAGGCACCGCCAACGGATTATATTTCTGAGTGTTGAAATTCAAAAGGCAGGAAAAAGTCCAGGACCAGATTCTCAACAATAATAGGTTGAGAATAGGCAGTTTATATTGATATTCTTCCTTACTTGTACTGAGGCACCCAAGTCTGTGTGTGTTTCTTTTAGTCATTTAACTAAAAACAATCTTCGCAGTCTCCATAGGTTGCCTTGTAATATAGCTAGAAAAAGTAAAACTATTAGGCACACTCTAAATGTTGTTATTAGTAATTTTGAAGGCTTGAAATATGTGTTTGCCTTAAAAATGATAATAATTAGTATGTATTCTTTGGAATTGGAATTCCATAAAATTTAAGAACACTATGAATTCTATAGGATGAAATATTTTGCTTTTTTTTTTTTGGTTTGTTTCCTTGCATGAATAAAGCAACGACTATCTTCAATCACCACAAGTTTTACCATTAATTGTGAAAGGGGAAAAGTGTATTTTTCCCCATGGTTATCTTTATTTCAATTTTTCTTCTGTTAATTCCCACATATCTGCCCAGCCCCTTTTTATAATAACTTTATGTTGTATTTGTTGCAAGAAACATTGTGTAGTTTCTAGAATCTGATAAAAGACTTAACTTCTTTTAAAAACTTTGCCAGGCATGGGGGCTCATGCCTGTAAATTCTAGCACTTTGGGAGGCCGAGAAAGGACCATTGCTTGAGACTAGGAGTTTGAGACCAGCCTGAGCAGGAGTGAGACCTTGTCTCTACAAAAAATAGAAAAATTTGGTTTCTGGGTGTGGTGGTGTGGGCTTATAGCACCAGCTTCTGGGGAGGCTGAGGCAGTACGACTGCTTGAGCCTAGGAGTTAGAGGTTGCAGTGAGCTACAAGGATGCCCCTGCACTCTGGCATGGGCAACAAAGCAAGACCCTAACTTAAAAAAAGAAGAAGAAGAAGAAGTTCTTGTTCTGATAAAGGTTTAGTGAAGATTAAATCAGTGTCAGTTTTGAAATAGAAGGCTCCCAGGTCACCATCTGTATGTTCCTGTGTGTGTGATTGTGTGCGTTATACTTCCTTTATAGAGAATATATAGAACCTTCTACACATTATCTTGGTTCTATTTGTCACATGTTTCCTTCTGACTCAAGCAACTCACTGCAGGGTCAAGCTCCAGGTGACTGGGACCAGGCTGGGATACCTCGTTATCACTAGGCTAGTCTGAAGAGGAATGGCATTCAAAGAGTGACTTTCCTGGCTTCTTGCCCCACCCTGACTTGCTTCTTCTCCTTGTCTGTTCCTCACTCTGATTGGTGTACAGCATCTAAAAGTCAACATTTCTCAATTGGGAAGGCAAATCCATTACAAGGCTGTCCATACCATGGACATCTTTTCTTTATTTCCCTAATAGAACAGTCCAGTGCTAAGTATTATAGATGTACATTTTCACAGGTCTAGATTCAGAGTGGTGGGAGCAATACATGGTAAGAAACCCATTCTCTGCTTATCTAAGCTGTGTCTTCTAATCTAGCTTGTGCATGAAGTTGGCACTGGTAGCTCCTGTGTCAAAAATTCCGAACTCAGGTTATACCTGGGTTATAGCTTTCATATGAAAGCCATAAATGAGTTTCATAGTAGGGATGAGTACATTGGATACTTTTTAATCCATTCTTGAGATACTTTAGTAAGAAGAATGCATCTTACAAGGGTACGTGTGAAACTTAGTAAATGTATTAAGAAAATGCCAGAAAAGCTATGTTAACCATAGCTTTGGTTAACATTTGATGAAAATGTGTTGAACTGTTTATAAAACCAGTGCATGGTGCCCCATGATTGCATTAATGTATACAGCTATGATTTAATATTAATAAAAAAAAAATTCCAAACTCAGGCAGGGAAAGGGTGTGTCATTTACTGGGCACCCTTAAATGCAAATAATTACATGAACAACTATAATCCAGATTTTCAAGTTATCCCACTGACGTATTTATTTAGCCTAGGAATTTTCTATAATAGTAAAGTGTTGAAATAAATCCCAGGTTGACAAGGCCTCAGTCTTCAGTCTTCAATAAGAATGAAGTGTTTCCTCTTTTTTTCCCCCTACAGTTTTTATTTGGTAACTTTTTATTAGCTGTAAAATAGTTGCAGTTCCCATAACACCTTATGATTATTTTGTAGGAATTAAGTCTTTTTAAAAAATCTCCTGTTTTTTTCCAATATAAGGTTTGTCAGAGAACTTCTAGAATTTACACTGTGTCTGTGTTGCCAACATGGGTCTGCAATTACATTCTTATAAATGATGAGTTGAATGCATACTCAGTGAAGTTGATTTCAGATAACCATGGTTTGTAAAGTAAAGGAACTAAAATTAGAACACGTGGACCCTTATTGCATGAGCTTGGACATATGTTCCTTATCTTTTCTGGATGTGATAACCTTACTTGGTCCTTGAGAAAAATAACATCTGCCTTGCTTACCTTACAAGACTGCTGTGAAGGTCACAGAATATGAACATTTGATGAAAAGTCAAGTATTGTGCAATTTCCTTTGTCTGACTCGTTTTCTAAGTATCATTCTATATAGCTGACCCCCACTTTCTCTGAAAATTCATGACACTCATTTTCCATTTTTTTTCGCCACTGCTATGACTTCTTCCCATTTTGTCCGTTTGCTCACAGTTAATTGATTGTCATAGTGACAATGGTAATGGACAACTGTATATTAAATTAAGGTACTTCTATATGTATTCTTTTAATTGACTCTCATAATACCTCTTTGAAGTTGACATGGAAATTATTAGCACACTTATGGATAAGGAAACTGGAAGGCAAAGAACTGAAAGTACTACTAAGTGGAAAAATTAGTATGGTACTTTGCCAAGTGTCATGTTACAAACAAGCCTACTGTCTGCTATTTTCCTTATTTACTAAATGAAATGATATTTTGCTAAGAGTATGGTGTTTGAAATCAGAGAGAATTAAGCTTTTGCAAAAATCCACTAGCTTAGTCTGAGTTTTCCAGAAAGGATTTAAAAATTTGCAGGAATGTAGTTGATTTGAGCAGTGACCCCAGGAAGTAGAGTTGAGAGACAGGGGGAAGGAAATAGAAAAAGAGAGCAAACCAAAGCAAAAATGAGTTTGCCAATATTTTTGGCTAATTAGTCATAGATCCTGGAGGAGCTTTTGAGGCTCCTTTGAAATGCATCTCACAACATCTGTCTGGGGATGAAAGGAAGCATTTGTCCATTGCCACTTCATCTCCCACTGGTGATGCCGTGAGCAGTGACTGCTCTTCACTTCCACATGACACACGTGAGCACTGAGTGGTTCCCACGATGCAGCACACAGAGGAGCCTAGTGTGTGCTGGTGAGATGCCTTGTCAGGTCACACCTGTGCAAATGTTGCAGACGAGTGTGTGGAATTAAGTCACCAAGCAGTGTCTGGATTAAGAGGAAGTCGAGTGGACTGAAGTGCAAAAGAGGTGTAGATATGCAGACATCTAATTTTGGGATTCCAGGAACTTCTTTTCTCTTAACAGTCTGCTACCTTCCTCAGTGGTCACATCTATTTTTACGGTTGAAATTATCATCTATAAGCGTGTAATTCCCAAATTTATGTGATTAGCTCAGATTACATATTCATTTATTCTGTTTCTGCATGGCATCAACTTTAGAGTATTTCAAGGAATTTACAACTCTGTGTGGGCAAAACTAACTCTTGGTCTTCCTTTACAAATCTATTACTTCCCTAGTCTTTAGCCACTTAGTAAATAGTACCTCTAGATGCTTAGGCAAATGCATTACTTCGTATTGCTATGTAACAAAACATAGTAGCTTAAAGTACCAATTTATTATCATAGTTTGTGTGGGTAAGGAGTTCAGCTGCAGTGTAGCTCAGTGCTCTGGCTTAGGGCTTTCTCATGAGGCTGTGGTCATGAAGGTTTGACTAGAGCTGGAAGATTTGCCTCCAAGTGGCCCTCTCAGGTGGATTTTCACAAGAGCCCTCAGTTCCTGGATGGCTGTTGGCTGGAGTCCTCAGTGATCTTCCACATGGGGCTCTTCATGGGGCTGCTTTCCCCAGAACAAGTGGTCTAAGAGGGAGGGGGCAAGGCAGAAGCTGGAATGTCTTTCATGACCTTGCTTTGGCAGTCATGTTCTCTCTCTCCTGCCACATTCAATGGATCGCACGGACCAGCTCTGTTATAATGAGGAAGGGGATGACACAAGGAGTCAGAGGTGGACATTCTTCAGGAGGGGTAGATAATCTGGGGCTATCACAGAGACTGCCCACCATTTCAAGAAACATGAGAGGAATCTTCCCAGATCCATTATCTCATCAACTCCCATGGACTTACCTCCAAAACAGATCTCAAAACTGTCCACTTCTATCTTCACGGCCATGTCTTTTATCAAATCCACTTTGCTTGGACTGTAGTCTTCTAACCACATATCCTTGTGTCTACTCTTACATTCCTTTAATCCATTCTTCAGAAAGTAAGCAGAATGAGTTTTGGAACACATATCATGTATGTCACTCTTGAGAGTCGCCAGGCACACCACATCACCCTCAGAATAAAATCCTGACCCAGCCCATCCCTTTGGCTTTACTTGTCACTGCTTCTACCCACTCTTTCTTTATGCTGCAGATCCTTACCCTCCCCCCCCCCACACACACCTTTCTCCAGCTTTCGTAACATCTATTCTACTTTTTTGGCTAACTTTGACTGATCTTCATGTATCATACTCAATTTTAGGGAAATCTTTCCTAGCTCTCCAACCTAAGTCATCCCCCCTTTCTTTGTTCTCCAGCCCTGTACACTGTCTATAATATTCACTGATATTCATCATTTGAAACGCAGCTCTGTGTGTGTTTGTTTGCTATCTGTCCCAGTGACCAGGAGCCATGTCTATTTTGCTTACATATTTCTATCTACTGACATGTGCAATACCATCCCATACTTATTAATTAAACAGTTGTTGAATAAATAAACGCTATACCAAAGAAAGTCTTTCTGCTGTTATAGTTTAAACAAAAAATGGTCCTGTCTTTCTGTGTCAAAATTTCCCACAAGTTATGAAGGATTGTTTATCAAAGGTTGAAGAAGAATTCTACTTAAAGGAACTAAAATATGGGTCACTGTCCGCGTTGCTATAAACTTAACAAAATGAGATACAAGCAACCAGAAAGATAACAAACATGAACAGAGAGAAACAAACAAAAAGCTATTTCAAATGAGGCCAAGAGAGCGCCGGAAGTATGTTGTTATGAGTGAGAATGCCAACTTAGAGTTGCAATATAGTTCAGGAGTTCAAGGCAAACTAAAAAATAAATGACTTTACATGTAATGTTTTGCTTCCTAGATCATTAATTTACTGACTGACAAAAACATAAAGATAAAGCTAACGTCTTTGACAAGTTCATTGCCCATAGCAGCACCCTGAGCATGACTAGTCAGATGCGATCTTTTAATATAAAACAATCCTTTTTTTAATTCCTAATGATATCAAGCTGAAGTCTATTATACACAAAAAACTGAAGTCTTCACACGTGTTCTTCACACAATAGGCCACTAATTCAGATGAAAGGATTTCAAACATTTACCAAGTAACAGCTTTTGGAATTTGTTTCCCAACCTCTATCATCATTGTTGGCTTTTGCTCACAGGCACCCCTGTTCAACATCATGTAACTTGGACTCCTTTCTCAGGAAAATCAGCAAGTTCAATTTTTATTTGTACAATGTCCTCTGCGTAGGAACTGATTTTGTTGAAATATTGTTCCCTCTCTCCTCTCCTCCCTCTTCTCTGCTCTCTCCTTTTCCCCTTTATCCACACATCAACTTGGGGAACTGTAATACTTTCAATTATCATTTTTCAAACCCATCCTTGTACTAATTGTTACTTATGTAAGCATTTAACAGACCTAGCTGAAGAAGGGAGGAAATGAAAGGTTTTAAACCAATGAAGGGCCAGTTATAACCAGTGCATGTATATGTATATATAATCAAAAGAGATTTCACCTTCGATTGCTGAAGTGAGAACTGAAGCCTCTTTGAGAACACGAATTTGCAGTGTTTCTCTGTGGTTCCTCTTAGCTTAAAGAAGAAAACTTTAAAAAATTACCTTTCCATGGTCAGTTGAGATTTGACTCCTTGGAATGAACATATAATTTCTTAGAAGGTGATGAAAGAAACAGTAAAAAGAAAATGAATTTCAGTACTTGGTCATATAAAACATCTCTGGAAAGCTCTCAGTACATCTGCAAAGTTGATCTGGACTAATGAGCGAGTAAATGTTTCCTTAAGTAAAGGGAAATATATTTTTTAAACCCTATATGCCATTTAAATTGAGTTACAAATACCTTATAGCAACAGGTTGGTGTTCCAAAACAATTTTTTTATGCATTTCAGAATTATTGATAGAATGACACCTTAAAAATATGAAAGGGGAATTGTTGATAGAATACACGTATTACTATGGTGATATTTTTGGAGCATACTGTTCGCCAGGAACATGGTGTAATTCTGGCTAATTTCAGCTCAAATTAAATGCTGTTGTGACAAACAGAAATGTCTGTTGGTCACATCAGTGTGATTTGCGCTGGGAAATTAGATTATTCTTCATTGGAAACATCGGTTACAAGGCATGACCACATTGCTTCATAAATCTTTTTGATTTAAGAAATGGAAAATGTGCTCTTGTAATGTAATTGTTATTAATAATTGTTCTGCATTCTCAAGATACCAGTCTGTGTTAGGAAACAGCTCAAAGCTTTACCCTTCTAACTGCTACTCTAAGATGTCCCCTTCCAGACCATAGTTTTCCTAGAGTAAGTGTCCACAAGGGGATGAGTTTTCAGTGTGAAACCCCAGCCATCCCCTCAGGTTCCCTCCACAGCAACTTCTATTTCATATGGTACCTTGCGGTGAATTCTGGAAGATGTTTCTGAGTTACATGTCTTTGTGTAGATTTGCAAAAAGGATTTGGGAGCTGGGTTTATTGTTTCTCTACTGTGGAATGATGACAGCAGCTGGTCCCACTACTGTCTGGGGACACCTGGGAGCTAACCAAGGGTACACTTATTTACCTGATGTTAGTAGATGTTCAGAACATCTAGATTTTAGGAAGGAAGTAGAAAAAACATGTTTATATGATGTATATTTTGTGTTTTTTTTTCCAGAATGTAGGCTTTTGGGGTTGTCCTTTGTATTTCTGAAATATAGACCAACTCAGTGCTTGCCAACCGTTTCAGCTGAAGCACATAGACAATGATGATTTTTGTGCAGGACATTAGGGTGGGTGGGGGAAGTCACTGGAGGCTGAAGGTGATATACTGAGGGCTCCAGGCCCACCCTGCTGCTGGGAGAAGTACTCAGTATTGGGAACACTTATAATCTATAGTGCCTGAATGTGCCATGGCTTAAAGGTAGGATACTCTGGCTAACCAATCTGTTCCTCTGTCTTTCCCACAGAAGCCTGCAGCTGTTTCCTCTGAACCTAATCTAAATTACCTACATCAGTTTAAATTGTACAGCTCAGAAATGCATCCAGTGTTATGATAGCAAATGTGATAAATTTGTTTAGATATTTACATTTTAGCTCCCATAGACTACAGCTCTAGGTTAAACATCTCAGTGTCACGTTTCTTTCTTTAAATCACAACCACAAGAACCAACCAAATAATAACAGAAGTACGTGTTTTAATTTAATTTGTGATCAATTATTAATCTCTAAGTCTTTGATTGAGTTATATCCCTATAATAATTTCCCAAGGGCCAATAAATACATTCTTAAGAGTCTAAATTTGGGAAATATATTAAATTCTTTATAAAAGTAAGGTAAATCATCAATTAGGTCTTTGACCTCTCACATATCATAAGTTTGATATGCAAACAACTGACTTTATTTTTCTGAATAGAATGAAGAATATTGGTGATCATAATTCTCCCTTTATAGGGCAGTTTGGTAGGCCTCATATTTCCAAGAATGAAGGGTACTCTATTCAACTTTATTTTCTATACTATGTGCATGTCATTCTTCCTCTCTCTCTCTCTTTCTCTTCTCACTCATACACTAGGAATATGTTCAGTTTCTTCATGTAAATGCGTATATACCCCTCCCCCACCACACACACACACACACAAATATTTGATGGAAAGATATTCTCTAAACAGAATTTTTGGAAACAAGGATTGTAAGTTTCACAGAGGTGGTAATTTATAAGTTGTACTTCATTTAATTTCAAATATTCCTTCCTTTAGCATTTGTCTCCATAGTTTCAAATAGGACTCCATACTTCATTTGGCCAATTCTGGAGCTTTCATCTCCTAAATAATGTTGAAACCAACTCATAAAAATAGTTTTATATAAAACTAAAAAAGGAAAGACTCTGTTTCCTGGAGTCCTATAGACAGATTTATTCCCCCCCCCCTAAAGTGTTTTTATTTATGCTTGCCTAGACTAAGTAGACTGAAACTCACTGCAATGCCACAGAACTAAGAAATTATATTCATGGAATGTTAAGGCTAGAAAAACTCTTAGAAATTTAACTTACTTGACACTCCACATGTCATTCCTCTCCTTTTTAGCATCAGAACTCTCAGGGGCTCCCTGTTGGTTTTCAGGGCAAGTACAAATGCTCTAATTTGGTTTTCATGGGCCGTGATCAACTGGCTTCACTGGAAGCACTGGTATTTATCTGCCACTTCTTCCAAAATTGAACTTCTCCCTTCAGCTAACCCAGTCCTTTGCCATCCTCCACTCAAAGTTTGCTTCTTTCTGTCTCTTTTTCTTAAACTTGAGTTTCTGCTCAACAGAAAAGCACACCATCTCCTGACTCTGTAGATACATCTAAAACATTCCCAGATCCCGTAGCCTCCATGAAGCTTTTCCAGATGAAGTTGAATTAAAAATGCCCTCTTGGTAAAAATTCCAATAGCATTTATCTTACCAATGAAGTTAACTCTATTCTATCCTGCATCTTCTCAACTGGAACTCTTCCCATTTTGTCTGTTTGCTCACAGTTAACTGATTGTCATAGTGACAATGATAATTGACAACTGTATATTAAATTAAGATACTTCTATATGTATTCTTTTAATTGACTCTCATAATACCTCTTTGAAGTTGACATGGAAATTATTAGCACACTTATGGATAAGGAAATTGGAAGGCAAAGAACTTAAAGTACCACTAAGTGGAAAAATTAGTATTGTATTTTGCCAAGTGTCATGTTACAAACAAGCCTACTGTCTGCTATCTTCCTTATTTACTAAATGAATGCTAAGAGTATGGTGTTTGAAATCAGAGAGAATTAAGCTTTTGCAAAAATCCACTACGCTTCTTTGCTGTGCCTCATTCTAGTGAAAACTTCATTCTAGATGATAGAAAAATTTAGGGCTTTTCTTTGTTTTCTTTTCTGTCTTTTTTCTTTTCTTTTTTTTTTTTTTTGTTTTGAGACAGAGTCTCATTATGTTGCCCTCCACAGAGTGCTGTGGCATCACAGCTCACAGGAACCTCAAACTCTTTGGGCTTAAGTGATTCTCTTGCCTTAGCCTCCTGAGTAGCTGGGACTACAAGCCAAGAAATTGATTTCTTTCTTTTTTTCTTTTTTGACACAGAGTCTCACTATGTCACCCTTGGTAGAGTGCTGTGGCATCATAGATTGCGGCAACCTCAAACTCTTGGGCTTAAGCAATTCTCTAGCCTCAGCCTCCCAAGTAGCTGCCACAACACCTGGCTGTTACTATTATTTTTTTGGTTGCAGTTGTCATTGTTGTTTAGCAGGTCCTGGCTGGGCTTGAACTCACCAGCCTCAGTGTATGTGGCTGGTGCCCTACTCAATGAGCTATGAGCACCAATCCTGGGGCTTTTCTATAGTTTTTATCCTCTGTGTTATTTAAATAAGGAGACTGAAAATTTAAGACTTTTTTGCTTTCTTTGATTTTTTTTGGTACATATCTGCTCATCTATACACTGACCATCCATGCAGAATGAATAGGATTTATAGTAGAGTACCCAGGATAATGTCATTATATTGCTGCCATTACTTTATAACAAGGAGATAATAAAGCAGACAAAACATCATATGTATGGAGCTCATGATATGCATCTCTTGGCTTAATTCCATTCAGTAATTCACAGAAGCGATCCAGTCATTGAATGATAAATTCATAGAATAGCAAATATAAGTTCAGTTTGATTGAAAAGGTAGTATGCCCAGGATGACAAATAAATTATTGCTTATAAAATTCTGAACATACCCAAAGTCCTGCTAACTGAGAGAAGGAGTGACTCCTCAAGAGCTTTTTGTGTCATTGCTCTGTACAGTCTTGGTGGGTATCAGGTGGAAGAAAAGCAAAATGGAGAGTTGCGGGTTAAAACTCTTGAACTCTGACCTCGTGGCAGCTGGGTACTTGACCCTGCCCCACGGTCACGTCCATGTTTAGCCCTAATAAACATGTGGGCATGCGTACCTGGGGACTGCTGCCTACATTTCCTCTTTGGAAATGGTCTTAGTCCATTTTATGTTGTTGTAACAGAATACCATGAATTGGATAATGTATAAAGTATGGAAATGGAGTGATTCAGGGTTCTGGAGTTTGGGAAGTCCAAGTTAGGGGCCCCAGCATCTTACAAGGGCTTTCTTACTGCATCATCACATGGCAAAAGGCAGAACGGCAAGAGACGGTGAGAGACAAAGAGCAAAAAGGGGGCCTAATTCATCCTTTTATAAGAAGGATTCATCCTTTTATAAGAAACCCACTCAGAGATAGTGGAATTAATCCATTCCAGAGAGAGGAAACTTCGTGGTCTAATGACTTCTCATTAGGCCCTACCTCCCAACACTGTTGCAACAGGGATTAAGTTTCCAACACATGCTTTTGGGGAGACACCTTCAGACTACAGAAAAGTTGTCCCTTGGGATAGATGTTGGGCTCTACAACATACCTAAAGGTTGACAGAGCTGCTCCACTTTGCCCTTGCTGCTGAAAACTGTCTACAGCTAACTCAGGCCTAATTTAAGGTATTTAAGACATAGTTTGCAAATTCATAATTAGCTAATTAATTTTTGGAAACAAATTTTATGAAATGGCTCAATATTTATTCTATGCTTTTGTTTCTGAAACTGCAGTTTTTTCAGCTTCCCATAGCTGTGAAAAATAGGCATATTCCAGTATCACACAAAAGAAACTAAGAAAAGAAGATAAGACAATTAGGATTATGGGCACATCATTTAGACAAAAATTCAAGGCACAGAGCAATGTAGAACCAACCCAGCACTAGCCAGGACCTAGCCAAGGCCGCCTTCGGTTTGGAGCATTCAGCGTTCACTGACTCATATGTCATATGACTCTAATGAGAATTGGCAGACCTAGGTTCGAGAATTGGCTCTCTCCCTTCTACATTTTGTATCCTCAAGTAAAACATTAGAAGATAAGACAAGGTAATTTCTATTCTCTTTGGCTATAAGATTCCTTGGACTTTACAATAAGAGTTGCCAGGAACCGTGAAGCCACGTGCCTGCTATTCAATTTTAATCTGGAATAATTTATCTGCTTTGCTCCTTCCTTTTTTTAACATTAAACTTCAGTAGAAGTCAATTTTAGGCACTGGCTCATTTTTCTCTTTGGGCTTGCAGTGAAGCAGTGAGAATTTGGTGTGAAGCCCTTTGATAGAATGAAGTGCTGCATCTTTCTACCACATTTCCTATGACCACTCTTCAACTCTGCTCATACTTGTCCTTCAAATACAACAGTTAACCACTTTTGTATCTTATTGAAGATGTTTGTTGGTATAATTCTTATGGGTGAAACTCTTTGGCAAATGTGAATTCTCCTCTTTTACTTTTCATTGTAAACAAACATCCATGCATACTTACTCTTGGGCATTCATCTGTAACCTTTTTCTTAAGAAAGAATATCACTTTTTATTTCAGATCTTTTTTTGAGATGGGTTCCTCTCTCTTCCTCTCTCTCTCTCTCTCCACCTAGAATGCAGTGGCATCATCATAGCTCACTGCAACATCAAACTCCTGGGGTTAAGAGAGATCCTCTTGCCTCAGCTGGGACTATAGGTGCATGCCACAAAGCCTGGCTAAATTTTCTTTTCTTTTTTTTTTCCAGTAGAGACTTGGTCTCTTGTTCAGGCTGATCTTGAACTCCTGAAAGCAAGGGCAGCTCCTGCCTCAGCCTCCCAGAGTGCTAGTATTACAAGTATTAGCCACAGAGCCTGACCTCTTTTAAATGTTTTTGATCACATAAACTAGAGTATGTATTTGCTAAAATTTGTAAAACAGCATAAAATTGAAATAGTCTTTAAAATGGCATGATAAAATTATGACCAGCTGAGTTGAAAGTTAAGGTGTCTTCAAGGGTGCCATAGATAATGGACTATATACTTAAGATAAATAGCAGACTTTAAAACAATCTCTCAGCAAATTATTTTAGATTTAGTATCATATCAATATCCTCTATTACCCAAAGATTCTAATTTTCTCTATTTTTTTTTTAAGTGTGGGACATGGGAAGAAATGGATTGCTAAAAGCAAGGGAAGAAAGTTGTTGAAAATCATTCCATGTATTTTCTGACTGTAACCACTACCCACTATTGTTCTTAAATACCTTTTCCCACATACCACAACATCTGTGGTTGTATCTAAGTTCATAAGGAGCTAGGACATTTTGCACCAATTTGAAACCTATAATCTATATGCTTTTGAAGGATATGTGGCTCTGTGAATTTATCTTCACAGAGAGGCCCACCCAAGGAAGCAAATAGTTGCAAGTAAGTGAATAGCACAGATTTTAAAAAAAAAAATCCAGATTTCTATAAGTAATTCTAGAACCCATTGGCCAACACCCCCAATCTATGTGAATCTCAAATCATTCCCTGACTTTGCTTTTGAATATCATCAGCAGGTAAGTATTGGTTTTCTAATGGGAAGGTATTGAGAACATTTGGCTATCATCGCTACTCAAATCTGGGCTCCTTGTCTAGCAGATGTTTCCAGTTGTGTTAATGGTGCTGAGTTGTGTGTGGGATATGATGATGTAGAAACCCAGAGAAGAGTTTGAGACCAGGCCAAACATTGTTGCTTGTTGCTTATTATGGGCCAAATTTGAACTCATGCTTCCAAGGATTCAAAAGCTAGCACATTAGCTTCTCCTGGAAAATACAGATTCCAGAAAAATAAATCATTCTCAAAATAAAACCAACTTATTTTTGTACATTAAATCATTACTACATGAGCCCCTTTCCTTTTAACAGGGGAAGGATGCAAGCTCTTCTTGCAGAGTGAAGAAAATATGTCCTCATGAGGCCATATCTTAAAGTGTAAAACACACAGTTAAGGAATTTGGTAAAAGCATCCAGTTTCTACAGGGAAGATGAAAAAAAAGTTGAGCCAAATAGTATCGTATTTCCTGGAGGATTTTCCCCTCTCCCGGTGTGGATAGGAGCTTGAGGTTTTATCATAAAGGGATAAAATAGCAAGAAATTATTTACTGGCTTGCAGTCATGGAGGAAAGGCATTCACATCTGTTTCTGGTATTGTGTTGAAGAATCTCTCCAGTTGATAATTTGGATTGGAAGCAAATTGGTTTGTTTTCATAGGTCCTTTTCTTCCAAGCTCAGATAAAACAAACCTATCCTGTGGGTCCAATGGTTTGCATTCTGAATTCTTGGTTTACATGGCACGAAATCCTTCTATTCTATTGCTAACACATTATCCATCTTGAAGAGAACAAAACTGGCTAAGTTTTAGCAGGATTTATATTACATGAACTCCCATGACTGACTGCAATTGTGTGCATATGTCACTGTGTGTGTGAAATTAGCATTATTATAGATTTCTAATGTACTTCTATCTTTTAATCTTATATTTGCTTTAAATGACTTGGGCAGTAACAGTTTACTACAACTTTTTTAAAAAATGTTATTTCTTTTATTAAATCATAAACACATAGATCATGTATACATTAATGCGTTTATGGGGTATAATGTGCTGATTTCATATAGAATTAGAAATGCTTACATCACACTGGTTAATATATACCTCATCTCGTTTACTTAGTTATTATGTTAAGACATTTATACTCTATACTACAGCTTCTTGTTTGGAAAACTCTATTCCGGTATTTCCCTAGCAAGATAAAAATAAGGATACAATCCAATGACTAAAGATGATAATGGAGGCTCTGTGATAGGGTGGGTGTCCTCTTCCTTGCTTGACTTGTTATCTGAGGAATATGTTTTGTTTTATTCTGTAAAGAGTCATTAATGGATGAAGAGAATACCATACATAGATGAGTTTTTAAGCTGAAGTGTTAAAATCAAGAAAAAACAAAATCCCCTCCTCACAGAGTTTAAAATACATTAAAAGAGAACAAATGCAAAAGTAAATAAAGAAAAAGTGAAAAAAGACGCAAATGCATAAACACAGAAACATGCCAAAATGGCTGTTTATTAGCTTTGGTGGTAGAGAAAATGACTGAAGCCAAGGAGCAGTGAACCAGGGAGATAACAGGAAGTGGTATTTTTCCAAAGAGTGATTGAAAAAAACAGGGGCTCGAATCTAGGAAGAGAAGGGAAATGCAGATGAAAGATTCCTTACTAAGTACCTAATTAATAAAAAAAAAAAAAAATTCTCTTTCTTCTATTCTCTTTCTGCTGGAATTCTGCTGTCGTTTTCTCCGGAATAAATAATTTTCCAAAATTAAGTGAAACTACCCAATATACCTTTGGTTCTTTCAGTTAGATTTTTAAAAAAGAAATTCACATTGGGTAAATTACTACTCTTTTGAAGTGATAAAAATTTGAAAAATCTTCACAAAGATAATTTTTTGGAGGTTATAGTAAGAAACTGAAAAAGTGAAATTATGTTAGAAAATGTCTTTTTGTCTCTTCCCATGAAGAGACATATCCAGCGATATAAACAAGGAGTGGATTTCCTGTATGGCCTAATGAAACATAAACGAAGATAGCAAAGGAGAAATGAGCACCAGAGTACATGGTTTAAAAAAGAAAACAACAACAAGAAAAAGAAAAAAAACAAAACAACCCACATTATGAAACTGGCGACACTCATTGATTTATTGACACGTCGTTTCGTATTTTGAGGCTTTTCTAGTTAAATCATGTTCAATGGCTTGAACTAAGAGTTCCCTGTTTTACTTACCATCATTCTGAAATTGTTTGCCATCTTGTTAGTAGCGTGGAATTCCACTCCAATCTTTTCTAATAATCTCTGTCTTGCCTATATTTCATATCTCCATGGGATACATTTTCTTTTCTATAGTAAGTTTCATGCTCCACATGGAAATGGTTTTTCTTTTATGTCTTCTTAACTTTAGTATCTAAAGAGCTAAGCAAACACAAGGCCAGTTTTTTTTTATTGTTTGTTTTGTTTTGGGGGGCGGGGGACAGAGTCTCAAACAGTTGCCCTGGGTAGAGTGCCAGTGGCATCACAGCTCACAGCAACCTCCAACTCTTGGGCTCAAGCCATTCTCCTGCCCCAGCCTCCCAAGTAGCTGGGACCACAGGCACCCGCCACAATACCCAGCAATTTTTTCATTGTTGTTGTTGTAGTTGTTGTTGTCTGGCAGGCCCAGGATGGGTTTGAACCCACTAGCCTCCATGTATGTGGCCAGCATCCTACCCGCTGAGCTACGAGCACCGCCCACAAGACCAGTTTAAAAAAA
The DNA here is from genome assembly GCF_027406575.1 of Nycticebus coucang. Lineage (NCBI taxonomy): Eukaryota > Metazoa > Chordata > Mammalia > Primates > Lorisidae > Nycticebus > Nycticebus coucang. Next base: position 70,151,836 of record NC_069780.1, read on the forward strand.
TTATAATAATAATAAGGAAATTATTTTCACATAGTCTTTCAACAAAAGCCTGCTTCTAGGAGGAATTAATAAATTCTATTTTTTATTGAAAAAAACCCACAAACTTTTTAAAATAAAGAAAAGCCTAATTGGACAAAATAGCTATGTAGATGAAAGATTCCTTACTAAGTACCTAATTATGTTTAAATCTAACTTTGCTGGGTTAAAATAGAAGCAGTTGGTATTTTAAATTATTTTATGTTAATAATACTTCTGCCCTTTCCTACTTCCTATTCCCAACCCACATGAATTGCTTTATTATCAATCATGGATCAAAAGTTGGTTAATGAGTCCATAACCTATAAAAAACTGATTAGTTTTCATCACTTAGAATTTTAGAGAAAGAGGCAAATCAAAGAGAAAAGGTTATATCAGGAATTTATTAAGGAGAGAGAGGGGAAGGGATGGGGATATGGGAGGAGTAAGGGGATGTGGGGGGACCTCACCTAACGTGCATGATGCAATGGTACATTTCAAAACTATTAAGAAATGAGTATAATTGTGGTGGATGTGTGACTTAGTTCAATGTATGCATTTCACATTGTATATCGAAGCAGTACCCTGAACCCCATAAATGCACCAATGTACAAAGTTATGATTTAATACAAAATAAAAAAAACTATTAAGGAACAAGTATAATTGTGATGGATGTGTTACTTAGTTCAATGTAAGCATTTCACACTGTATATCAAAGCAGTACGCTGAACCCCATAAATGAATCAATGTACAAAGTTATGATTTAATAAATAATAATAAAAAATATGAAAACGATAATTTCACAATATGCCCTGGACTTAGTATAATCATAGAACACAAGGGCTGAAAATAATCACAAAAGCAGAGAGGCCCACCTAAAAATGCTTATGGGTTAAAATCCCAACTGTACCATTCACTTGCTTTGTGGCTGCAGTTTAATCACATAATCTTACTATTTTGGAGTAAAAAATAAATATAAAATTGATTGCAAATCTGTAAATAAAATCAACATATCAAAGGTATTTTTTTTTTTAATTTAAGCAATAGAAAAGACTTTGGGCAATGAATAGGTCTTCCTAAATCTCAAATCATATATACATCTCTATGTTGCCTTGATCCTCACGCAGTAGGAATCGGAGAAGGGGAATCAGGTAGGTAAGATCTATGCAGTCCCCAAGGCTGTGACTTTAGACTCAATGGCCACAAGGGTCTTTCCTTCCTAAAGGTCAATCACTAAATTTTTACACAGTGGATGGGAACCCCTGTAAAAGCCATGTTGTGTATGCTTTATTTTCTGAAACTAATTTTATAATTTAAATGCATATGATAAAATACATGATAAACCTATGTTAAAAAAAAAACTGCTGGTGAGTTTCACTATTTTCTTACTAGACTAGCACTGCAATAATTACTAACAAAACAGTTCTGAAAGGTTAAAAAGGAAGAGTTAGTGTAATTGCCAATGTCACACAGGTCATGTTCCTATAAATTAGCTCTTCTGTTCCTCATTATAATTGTAAATGATGAAACTCTTCATTCATAAAAATAGTTACTAAAATTATAGGCTTATTTTATTAAATAAATACAACATAAAATATTATAGGAGTTAGAGAGTATTTTAAAAATACTTAAGGAAACCTTAGTCTAGCAATCTGCATTTAAGTTGTAATCCCGGGATCTAGAGATTACTTATGGGTTTTATTATTCTTACCTTTTTCTTAGGAGTGATGTTCATAAAATAAGCAATATTTCCATCATTTTTTCAACAATAATAATAGAGAGATAGCTATGAATGCTTTAAAATTAAGATATTTGAAATTTGTTTCAAAATGATGTAGTTATGCAAAATTGCAGTGAAACAGACTTATTTACTTCAGAATTATTTTACCAATAGTTGACAAGTCAGTGACATATTGGGAACTATAAAGCTTTGGGGTCATAAAGAACTCAGGCTGAGATTCAGCTGACTCATCTATAGTTACATGGGCATGGGAAAGTTTTTTAATCCTTTTTGAACTTCAGTATTTCTATCTGTAAAATGGGGAGAATGTGAGGGTGTTACAATAAAGAGCTAATTAATGTGTAGTGCCTGGCGTTCAAAATATGGAGATGGTTTTTAGTTGTCTAAAACTATCCTTATATTGAATATTTTAAGGAGTTTATAAAGGGAGTCAACAGGTATGTCAAAGTTAAGATACAAAAATGTGATTTTAAAGTAGAATGTATGTCTTCAAACTAATATTCTCTAAACCGACAGGTTTCAAATATATAAATACGTTATATTTTGAAAGTAAAAAGAATTTTTTCCAAAATGATATTGAAAATCTCTCTCTAATACAGTAAAATTTTAAAGCAAATAAATACCATGATGAGTGAATATTCTTATAAACAGATCACAGAATAATGAAGGATTTTGAACCTCTGCACATTTAGAAAAGAAATACTTTTCCTCCCTCTCTGAGTTCATCTGTTACATTTTTAAAATTACTTTTTCTGACTGGACCAAGAATACATTTTAACCATTAAAAATGTGAAATAAAAAAATATATAGTAAAACTGACTATTCCAATAGCTTCTTTCTAGAAAAAAAGAGCACATATCAAAATTAACCTTCCCTCAGGTGTCCGCTTGTAGACAGACCCTGGGTTCTACTGCTTATCCTTCTTTGAACTTCTCAAAATTGTCCCTGGACTTTTCTTTAGAGAACATCCCATCTTTCCCACAGAGACGTTATTGCCTGATGCCTCATTTCTCTCTCTATTCAACATTCTCCAATGCACAGTATCCCTAGAAATACATTCTTAGTCTCTGAAATTGGAGTGTAGACTATTTGGGGAGGGGTGGATGAGAACTAGGGGCTTCTTGCCGTGGGATAGTCTGTGTCAGCTGTGACACTGTAAGTGTAGGGTTCGTAAAATTCTTCATAAGCAGTTTTAGGTGCAGAATGGTGAATTTGTCTAGTTAGGGCAGGTGAGCACTCCATACAGGCTCATGCACATGCAGGTGTGTACACACACAGCTTGAAAAGATAAATACGTGAATTCATGCAGGCATTATAGTATAACCCCTAGATGGGTATTAAGAAAAAAAAAAGTCTCTGTAGGCAATACAGTCTTGCTGATTAGGCTTTTCTCAACGGTCTTTCAGCATTAGAAGTATAATACATAAGAAATGGTGCTCATTACCAAACAATCTACTCATAGGTACTAATATAGAATTCCTCCTGCAGCTGAAACTTTAAAATTACACATCAGGGCACATTCCTAAGCTGTCTGTGAAAGGAAGAGATGCAGTATGAAAATTTGTGATCTTCTTATAGAAAGCATTCCCCCAGGGACTGAACTTTAATTCCAAGTGTTTAATTTATACTTCTCATCCTAGTTACAAACCTTTTTTATTTCTTTAGTGTTTTTCATTTTATTATTGTTTATTGTTGTAATATTATTTTAAACCGACGTATAGTAAAATTGACATTTTTTTCAGAGTTTAATGAATTTTAACATGTAGTCTCATGTAAAACAGTTCCTAAAAAATCTACCTAATGTTAAGCTTTTGTAGTCATAATCATCACCACAATTAGGAAACAACGCAGTTCCATCTCCCCCCAAATCTACCTCATGCTATGTCTTTGTGGTCATACTCTCCTTCTACCTCAACCCCTGGCAACCACTGGTCTGTTCCATGTCATATAATATTGCCTTTTAGAGAATGCCATATAAATAGAATGATGCAGTATATACTCTTTGGAGACTGACTCACTCAGCATAATGCTTTTGAGGTTCATCCAAGGTTTTACAAATGCTAGTGACATACCTCTTTCACTGCTGAATAGTATTTCCATGTATGTGTATACCACTGTTTGCTTATCTACTCACCCACTGAGTACTTCTATAAACATTTTTGCATAGGTTTGTATCTGAAGATAAATTTTTATTTCTTTAGGTAAATATGTAGGAATATGATTGCTGGGTCATATGCAAAGTATGTGTTTAAATTTATAAGAAACTGCCAAACTATTTTTAAAATGGCCATACCATTTTGCATTCCCATCACCAATGTATGAGTATTTAATGTTTCCTTAGGTTAGTATTGCCAGTATTATTCATTTTAGTTACTCTAGTTTTCTCATCATCATTTTAATCAGCATTCCCCTAGTGGCAGCAGACATGGTTGTTTTCTTCTATGATAGCTTTGAATATATCTTCCATTACAGATTGTGCATTGTTCACTGTAGGGATACCACACACCATTCCATTATTTAGTATATATTTGTATTCTTTATGTATTTTCTCTCTACTTACTTTAACTCTATTATCTTTTTCATTGGCTTTTACTGTGATTATCACAAGTCTTTCTGTTATATAAATAATTCAGTTTTCAAAAATGTTTATTCAGAACTTGTCCATTTGTAATTATTTATAACTACTTATTTGACAATTATAAATGGTATGTATTTATGATATACAACATGATGTTTTGAAATACGCATGCATTATGGAATGGCTAAATTTAGCTGGTTAAAACATGCGTTATCTCACATACTTATATATAATTTTTTGAGGTGAGAACACTTATAATCTACTTTCTCAGCAATTTTTAAGAACACAAAACGTTGCTCTTAACCATGGTCATTATGTTATACATTGGAGCTCTTGAACTCGTTCCTCTTATCTAATTAAATTTTGTGTTCTTTCTCCCCCCCCCCCCCAAATTTTGTGTTCTTTGACAAACATTTTAACTTCGCTGTAACCTCAGCCCCTGGTAACTAACATTCTACTTTCTTTTCCTGTAAGTTTAACTTTTATAGACTGTGTATGTGTTTGCTACTTGTGTTTCTTTGTCTGGCTTATTTCACTTAACATGATATTCCCTAAGATCATCCGTGTTGTTGCAAATGACACAATTTCCTTCTTTTATAAGGCAGAGCAGTATTCCACTGTGTATATGTACTACATTTTCTTAATCTGTACATCTGTTGATGGACACTTAGGTTTTTTCATATCTTGGCTATTGCAAATAATGATGCAATGAATATGGGAGTGCAGCTATTTCCTTGATATACTTGATATATATGTACCAGGAGTGGGATTGCTGGATCATCTGATAGTTGTTGCTATTGTTATTGTGTTTTTGAGATAGAAAAACAGCACTCATTTTGTTCCCCTGGGTTGAGTGCCATAGTATCATAGCTCACAGCAACCTCAAACTCTTGGGCTCGAGTGATCCTCTTGCCTCAGCCTCCCAAGTATCTGGGACTATAGGTGCCTGCCAGAATGTCCAGCTAGTTTTTCTATTTTTAGTAGAGATGGAGTCTGGCTCTTGCTCAGGCTGGTCTCAAGCTCCTGAGCTCAAGCAATCCACAGCCCTGGCCTCTAAGAGTACTAGGATCACAGGCATGAGCTACCATGCCCAGCCTGTCTGGAAATTTTATTTTTAATTTTTGAGGAAGCTCCATATTGTTTTCCTTATTTATTTATTTTTTATTTTAAGCATCAAGTTTATTGTGGTATGATTTATACACACTGAGATTTATCCCTTTTGTCCTTTCTAATGGCATAATTCTATAAATAATAATTTTAATTTTGTTAAACATATACGTCCATGAAACTACCACAAAAATCAAGATATAGATTTTATGTCTCTTACAGAAGAGTCAATCTCCTTTCCTAACCCTCAGCCTCTGCTAACAAATAATTTGATTTCTGAATCTATAGTTTTATCTTTTCCAGAATATCATGTAATTGGAGTTATATATTATGTATTCCTTTGGTCTGGGTCATTTGACTTAGCAGAATAATTTTGAGATTCATCTTTGTTGAAGCATGTATCAGTATTTTGTTTTTGCTTGCTGCTGTACAGCATCCTACTATGTAAATTTACCACAATTTATCCATTCAACATACAGATATTTGAACTGTTCCTAGTTTTTGACTGTTATATACAAGCCATTGTAAATATTCATGTAAAATTCTTTGTGTGAAAATGTTCTTATTTATCTTGGGTAAATATCTGGAAGTAGCATTGCTCTGTCGTATAACTATACGCCTTTTTTTTTTAATTTAATCATAGCTGTGTACATTAATGCAATCATAGGGTACAATGTGCTGGTTTTATATATCTAACTTTCAGAAAACAGATAACACTTTTAAAAATATATGCACCATTTTCTATTATCATCCACAGATATACTGAATCCTCACCAGTGTATGATATATTTATTTTCAAAAATACATTAGACATTTTGCTAATGGATAGTGGAATATTATTGTTGTTTTAATTTGATTTTTCCTAATGATTAGTGATATTAAGTATCTTCACATGTGTTTATTACCAGTGTATCCTTTTTGGTGAAGCATTTGTTCAAATATTTTCCCATTTTAACTGGGTTGTCTTCTTTTTTTTTTTTTTTTTTGGCCGGGGCTGGGTTTGAACCCGCCACCTCTGGCATGTGGGACCGGCGCCCTACCTGCTGAGCCACAGGCGCCGCCCGTGGGTTGTCTTCTTATATTCTGTACACAAGTTCTTTATCAGATACATGTTTTTGAACTGTTTTCTTCGAATCCATTGTTTGCCTTTTCATTTACTTAGGAGTTGTTTTCATAGAGTGGAAATGTTCAGTATTGAAGTCTAATTTATTTTTTTCTTTTCTGGTTTGTCCTATTTGTATTGAATATAAGAAGTTTTTACTTAATCCAAGGTCAAAAAGATTTTATCTTATGATGTCTTCTAGAAATTTTAGTTTGGGGTTTTACATTTAGGTTTATGGTCATTTAAAGTTAATTTTATATGGTATGAGATATGCATAAAGATTAATTTCCTTTTGCATGCGAGTATCCAATTATTCAGCATCATTTTTTTAAAAGTTTGATCTGAAAGAAATCATAAAATTTCTTCACATCTTTATCAAAATTAAATTGATTACATATGTATGTGTCTGTTTCTGGACTCTTAATTTTGTTTCATTGGTATATATGGCTATTGTTATAGGACTATCATACTGTATTGGTAATGGGGGCATTTCCTTAAGTCTTGAAATCAGAAAATGTTAGTCTTATAACTTTGTACGTTTTCAAGATTGTTTTGACTATTATATTCCTTTTCTCTCCATATAAAATTTAAAATTAGATTGTCAGTTTCTAAGGAGGAAATAGTCTGCTAGGATTTTGATTGGGATTGTTTTGAATCTGTAGATCAATCTAGAAAATCAGTATCTTAACCATATTAAGTCTTCTGATCCACAATTGAGGTATATAACACTGATTGTTTATAAAATTTGTTTATAAAATTGTTTATAAAATTTGTCCTTGTAAGGTTTTGTAGTTTTCAGTATACAAATCTTGCACAAGTTTTTAGATTTATGTCTAAGTATTTCATGTTTTTAAATGTTATTGTAAGTGGTATATAGTTTTTATATTTTTCAAATCTAAAAATTGTTGCTAGCTAGCATATACAAAATAATTCATTTTTATGTTTTGATCTTACATCTTTGGCAGTGTTTAACCTCATTTAATTGTAAAGCATTGTGGTAGTATCTAGCAAGCATTCATAGTATCCCTGAATAAAAAAGTTTTATTAATGTTTTCTATTTTTAAGTCTGACTGTGTTTTAATTCTTTTTTTTAGATTATTCTGCTTACTATGCCCCTCTGGGACATTTTCAATAGAGAAAGCACACATCTTTGCCTTGTTTCAGATCTTAAGATGAAAGGACTCTTAGCCGGGTGCTGTGGTGGGTGCCTGTGGTCCCAACTACTTAGGAGGCTGAGGCAAGAGAACCGGCTAAGCACAAGAGTTAGAAGTTTCTGTGAGCTGTGATGCCATAAGACTCTAATGAGGGCAACATAGTGAGACTCTGTCTCAAAAAATAAAAAAATAAAAAAAGATGAAAGCAGCCTTTAACCATTAAATATGATGTTGGCAGCTGGTTTTACATAGATGGTCTTTAGTAGATTGAGAGTACTTATTCCCTTCCATTCCTAGTTTACTAAAAATCTTTTTTAAAATCAAAATCAAAATTTTTTCAAATGCCTTTTTCAGGATCTTTTGAGATAAACCTTCTATTCTGTTTTTCCTTTTCAGTCTATTTAAATAATGAATTACATTGATTTCTGAATGTCAAGTCAAATTTGCATTTCTAGGATAAATCTCACTTGATCATGATGTATCATCCTTTTTACAAACTGATTGATTTGATATGCTAAAATTTCATAAAGTAAAACATCTATCTTTATGAGGAATATTGGTTTGTATATTTTTTTCTTATAATGACTTTGGTTTTGGCATCAGAATAGTGCTGTCTTATCAAATAAGATGAGAAGTATTTCCTCCTCTACTATCCTGAAAATGTTTGTGTAGAATTGCCTTTATTTTATTTTTAACTGTTTGACAGATTCACCTGTAAAGCCATGTGAGTCTAGAGTCTTTATTTGTGGGAAGATTTTTAACTACAAGTTCAATTTGTTTCTAACTGAATTTTAATAAGCAATGCTATAAATTTGTCTATTTGATCTTGATGATCAAATTTGTTGGAAAAAAGTTTTTCATAAAATAATCTTTTTAACAAATCTCGTAACATCTGTAGGCTCTTTAATTATACCCCCCTTTTCATTCCTGATATTGGTTATTAGTGTCTTTATTTTTTTAATCAATTTAGCTGGAGGTTTATCAATCTTATTGACTCCTTCAAAGAACTAGCTTTTGTTTTAATTTTTTCCATTGTTTCTCTATTTCTATTTCATTGATGTGTGCTCTCATTTTTAGTATTTCTGTTGTTGTTCTTATTCTGGTTTAAATTGTCGTCTTCTAATTACTTTAAACGAAATCTTAAATCATGAATTTGAAACTTCATCTCTAATATAATAACTAATGTCATAAATTGCCCTCTAAACTCTGCTTCAAATGCATCTTATAAATTTTGATATAGTATCCAGAAAGATCTGTTAGAACTAAACTGAATTAGAGGACACTCAGCTGGTGGCTGCTACAGAATTGCTTGGGTATTTGAGGATCCTCCCCAATATGTCACCATAAAAGTGTTCTGTGTCAAGCGTGAGAGTAGAGAGCAGGAAAAGCACTTTGTTCTTTCCTATCCTTAATACTCCACTTCCTTTTGGCCTATCAGTTCTGCCACCAACACTGTTGATCACTGACAGTCCTTCCCTTTATATGGGCCCAGGGCCAGAATTGATACCACTAGTAACTCTCAAGGTTCTGCCTTGGGCTTATTCTACTATCTTTTTTGTACAGTTCCTCACTCCAGAAAGGTTGGGGAGAAATAACAGCTTTGTATGGGAAATAATAGTAGAAAAGGATAGAGGAGGAAAGGAGAAACCTTATATTACTACTCACTGTTGCCTTAATTTCTTCTGCTTACTGTTTTCAGATTGTCAATGCTGTCCCTTATTCCTCCTCCTTCCCCATCACAATATATAAGTTGACTCTTTGCCTTGCCATTGCTGTCAGAGGTCCAATCCTGACCCTGTCAAAATTTGTCATTGGTGAATAAGGTTGACTTTAAGTATGACTTAGAAATTGATAGACACAAAAAAGGACAAAAAATGAGTAAAGAAAAAGCTAGTTCTTTTGCCATGTACAATCTCTTTGGTGCATTACAATTGGCTTACTTCTTTTCATTCTCTTGAAATCCTATCCCCTTATTTCTCTAGGATTCCAGAGACCCAGTCCTATACACACAGCTTGTAGACCAATGATCCAGGCTTTCATTCTAAATTATGTGTTTCTAGATATTCACTTATCATTATGTTATGAACATCTAATAGAGTGCCTGACACATGAATGCTTATTGAGGAAATGAATAAACCAGGCTTGAAGTACTAAGTTCCTACTTTACTGGCCTACCAAGAGTGACACAGTATGAAATTGCTGTTGAGATATATGGTCCCCAAAATCCTCAGTGGGAGCTATGGTTTCATTTTTCCAGATAAATCCTGTTGTTCCTGAAAGCTAGACTTTGAAAAGAGCAGACTTAATACACATAAAGCAAATGTTTTTGAGACTGAGATTTCTGGACTGATATGGAGATAGTGATGATGACTGCCATAAAATTGCTACCGATGATAAATTCTCCAATAAGACAAAAGTGTTCAACAGGCAAAGTTAATTTTGGAGGGAATTTCATCCTTTTCCATTTCCATTTCATACTACTCTTTGATAGACTTGCCAAGATCTCCTGCCAAAAAAACTGCTTATCTTCTTTTCTGAACATTTTAACAATATCTATGCAATTGTCTCAAAGCTTTTCCTAAACTCAATGTTTACTAATCTTTCTAGATCTTGGAGACAGGCCTTCTGACATTGATATGTGTTGTAAATATCTTTTCCCACTCTTTGGTTTTTTTGTGGTTTCTTTTAATAATCAAAAGCTTAAGATTCTGATGAAGTCCAATTTATCAATCTTCTCTTTTATATCTGGTGTTTTCTGTATCCTTTCTCAAAAATCATCACTGATCCCCAAGGTCATGAAGATATTTTCCATTATAATTCTAGATTTTACATTTAAATTTGTGATTCATTTGAGTTAGTTTTTGTATGATGTGAGGAAGAGTTAAGTTATTTTTATCATATAAATATTCACTTGTTCCAGCACTATTTGTTGAAAAACTTACTTTTTCCTATTGAATTTCTTTGGTACTCTTTTCAAAAATTATTTCACTCAATATGTGTTAGGTACTTTTCTAGGTTCTTTATTCTGTTTTTTTTTTTTTTTTTTTTTTAAATCTATGTTTCTATCCTTTCACCAACACCACACTTGGTTACTGCAGCTTTATACTAGGTCTAGAAATTAGATAGTATAGATAGTTTGACTTCATTCTTCTTTTTCGTAATTATTTTGTATATTATAGTTCCTTTGCATTTCTGTATTAGATTTGTCCTGCCACTTTCTAAAAAAAAAATAAAAATAAAGTCTACTTGGATTTTGATTGGGATTGCGTTAGATCTGTAGATCAATTTAGGGAGAAATCCATCTTAATAATATTGACACTTCCATTCCATAAATAGGGTATAGGTTTTGGGTTGACTTGTCTTTCAAAAAGATATGTTTCCTAGTACCTCAGAATTTGAACTTATTTTTTAAAAAAGTAGCCCTTAGTAAACAAATAGCAAAGTGAAGGTCATTATATGATGATAAAGGAGTCAATTCAGCAAGGGAATATAATAATAGTTATATTATTATAACTACACTAGAGCGCTCAAATATATGAAGCAAATATTAATAGATTTAAAGGAAGAAAAAGACTACAATACAAGAATAATAGAAAACTTCAACTTTCCCCTTTTGGTAAGGGGAAAAACTCATTTTGCCTCATTGAGGCAAAAACTCAACAAAGAAATATGGGACTTAAACTATACTCTAAGCCAAATGGATCTAACAGATATTTACAGAATATTTCATCCAACAGATCAAGCTAAAAAGCTTCTGCACAACAAATGCAACAACAAAGTGATGAGCCAACATACAAAAAGGAAGAAAATATTTGTAAACTTTCCATCTTAGGAAGAATGAAGAACCAGAATACATAAGGAATTCAAATAGGTCAAGGGCATTCCCCAATAATCCAACTTAAAAATGGACTAGAGTTATGAGTAGATTATTTTTCAAAAGAAGACATACAAATAGCCAACAGGTATATGAAAAAATGTTCAACATCACTAATCATTAGAGAAATGAAAATCAAAACCACAGTGAGATTTCATCCTTTCCAGTCAGAACATTTATTATCAAAAAGACAAAAAATAACAAATGCTGGTGAGGATGCAAAGAAAGGGAAACATTTGAAAATTAATGTGAAGTAGCACAGCTGTTATAGAAAATGGTATGGAGGTTCATCGAAAACTTCAAATAGAATTACCATAAGACCCAGCAACCCCACTGTTAGGTGGGGGCCAAAAGAAAGGAAATTAATATGGTGAAGTGATATCTGCAGGCCATTGTTTTTTGCAGCACTGTTCACGAATTCAAGGTATGGAATCAACCTAAATATCCATCTTTGAGTCAACAAATGAAGAACATGTGATATGTATACACAATGCAATATTATTTGACCATAAAAATAATAAAATCATTTGCAACAACATAGATGGAACTGGAGGTCATTACGTTAAGTGAAGTAAGGTGGGAATATAAGGACAAATATTGCACGTTCTCATTCAGATGTGGGAGCTAGGAAATTGGATCTCATGGAAACAGAGAGTCGGACAGTGGTTACCAGAAGCTAAAAAGACGAGAAGGAAGGGAGGAGGAAGAAAAGTTGGTTAACAAGTACAAAAATACAATTAGATACCCATAAGAAGAATAAGTATTTGATAGCATAGTAGAGAAATTATAGTTAATTATCTATTATATAATTTAGAATAGTGATAAGAGAAGAATTGTAGGGATTATAATACAAAGAAAAGGTAAATGTTTGAGGTAATGGATATCTCAATTATCCTGACCTGATCATTACATTCTGTACATGTATCAAAATACCACATGTACCCCCAAATACGTACAGCTATATCATTATAATATACAAAATGCTTTACAATTATTTGTGGGTAGGTAAATATTAAATGATACTATATTAAATTAATCATTAATTTTCAAGATATAATACCTAAAACATTTATAAAATAAAAAATTCTAAATTTAAAGATTTGCAATTTTAATGACTAAATATTTAGCCCAAATTTCCACAAGGAATAAATAGGTCAAAAATTCAAGTTTTGAAATTTGAAAGATTTAACTATGGACCATTCTAAAAGTTATATTTCATCTAAACTCCTTGGGGTATAATCTACCTTAATTTTATTTATTTTTTTTAGTGTTTTTCTATGGTCTTTATTCAACATATTTCTATTATTTGGCTTTTTAAGTTTTTTAAATTGATTGTTAAGCTTGCTGTTATGGTAGTACCTCAACTTTTTTTGAATGTAGCTATTATTATATAATATTACGTTTATCTGTCATGGCCAGTCAGTATTCACTGAGCCCTGATTGTTAAGGACCACACAGCCTAGTAATAATGATGACAGTAAGAATAGAAATCTTACGTATTGAATGTTTACTATGTTACAGCTACTACACTCAGCATTTTATATGTCAGATCTCACTGAATTCTTACAAAGCTTCTTCATCTATCACAGATAAGCAAACTAAAGCTAAAAATATTTAAGTGACTTGCCTAAAGTTAATGAGACAAAAATGACAGAGAAGGATTTGAATCTGAATCTTTTTTATTCCACAGCCTTGCACATAACAGATGTTTAATAATTATCTTGTTGAGTCTTTCTTTTTTTTTATTTCTTAGTAATTTTTTTCTTTATCATCTAAGTTCCATTTTACTTCCAAATTTCCCATTATCATGTTAATATAATTTTCAATTGTGTTTTTTATTCCTGGAAAATTTTGATTGCATAAAATATATACAATCTATATTGTATGTGTGTGTGTATATATATATGTATACACATACACAATGTATATTGTAAAATACATACAATCTGTATTGTATCTATACATCTTTCTATCTATATATACAAACACACAATGTATATATATATTTTACAAAATTTCAACTGGAACACTTGCTAATAATCATGCTTACAAAACTTCAGGTATACCTTGTTCTTTACACAGAGAGACTTATTTCTCTGGGTTAAAACTAGGTGTTAATGAATAATTTTTTTTTTTTTTATTGTTGGGGATTCATTGAGGGTACAATAAGCCAGGTTACACTGATTGCAATTGTTAGGTAAAGTCCCTCTTGCAATCATGTCTTGCTCCCATAAAATGTGACACACACTAAGGCCCCACCCTTCTCCCTCCGTCCCTCTTTCTGTTTCCCCCCCCCATAAACTTAATTGTCATTAATTGTCCTCATATCAAGATTGAGTACATAGGATTCATGCTTCTCAATTCTTGTGATGCTTTACTAAGAATAATGTCTTCCACGTCCACCCAGGTTAATACGAAGGATGTAAAGTCTCCATTTTTCTTAATGGCTGAATAGTATTCCATGGTATACATATACCACAGCTTGTTAATCCATTCCTGGGTTGGTGGGCTTTTAGGCTGTATCCACATTTTGGCGATTGTAAATTGAGCTGCAATAAACAGTCTACTACAAGTGTCCTTATGATAAAACGTTATTTTTCCTTCTGCGTAGATGCCCAGTAATGGGATTGCAGGATCAAATGGGAGGTCTAGCTTGAGTGCTTTGAGGTTTCTCCATACTTCCTTCCAGAAAGGTTGTACTAGTTTGCAGTTCCACCAGCAGTGTAAAAGTGTTCCCTTCTCTCCACATCCACGCCAGCATCTGCAGTTTTGAGATTTTGTGATGTGGGCCATTCTCACTGGGGTTAGATGATATCTCAGGGTTGTTTTGATTTGCATTTCTCTAATATATAGAGATGATGAACATTTTTTCATATGTTTGTTAGCCATTCGTCTGTCATCTTTAGAGAAAGTTCTATTCATGTCTCTTGCCCATTGATATATGGGATTGTTGGCTTTTTTCATGTGGATTAATTTGAGTTCTCTATAGATCCTAGTTATCAAGCTTTTGTCTGATTGAAAATATGCAAATATCCTTTCCCATTGTGTAGGTTGTCTCTTTGCTTTGGTTATTGTCTCCTTAGCTGTACAGAAGCTTTTCAGTTTAATGAAGTTCCACATGTTTATTTTTGTTGTTGTTGCAATTGCCATGGCAGTCTTCTTCATGAAGTCTTTCCCCAGGCCAATATCTTCCAGTGTTTTTCCTATGCTTTCTTGGAGGATTTTTATTGTTTCATGCCTTAAACTAAGTCCTTTATCCATCTTGAATCAATTTTTGTGAGTGAGGAAAGGTGTGGGTCTTTTACATGTGGACATCCAGTTTTCCCAACACCATTTATTGAATAGGGAGTCTTTCCCCCAAGGTATGTTCTTGTTTGGTTTATTGAAGATTAGGTGGTTGTAAGATGTTAGTTTCATTTCTTGGTTTTCAATTCGATTCCAAGTGTCTATGTCTCTGTTTTTGTGCCAGTACCATGCTGTATTGACCACTATGGCGTTGTAGTACAGCCTAATATCTGGTATGCTGATGCCCCCAACTTTATTTTTATTACTAAGAACTGCCTTAGCTATACGGGTTTTTTTTGGTTCCATACAAAACACAGAATCATTTATTCCAAATCTTGAAAGTACGATGTTGGTATTTTGATAGGAATGGCATTGAATAGGTAGATTGCTTTGGGAAGTATAGACATTTTAACAATGTTGATTCTTCCCGTCCATGAGCATGGTATGTTCTTCCATTTGTTAATATCCTCTGCTATTTCCTTTCTGAATATTTTATAGTTTTCTTTATACAGGTCCTTCACCTCCTTCGTTAGATATATTCCTAGGTATTTCATTTTCTTTGAAATTATGGTGAAGGGAGTTGTGTCCTTAATTAGCTTCTCATCTTGACTGTTATTGGTGTACACAAAGGCTACTGACTTGTGGACATTGATTTTATATCCTGAAACATTACTGTATTTTTTGATGACTTCTAGGAGTCTTGTGGTTGAGTCCTTGGGGTTCTCTAAGTATAAGATCATGTCGTCAGCAAAGAGGAAGAGTTTGACCTCCTCTGCTCCCATTTGGATTCCCTTTATTTCCTTGTCTTGCCTAACTGTATTGGCTAGAACTTCCAGCACTACGTTGAATAGTAAAGGTGACAGGACAACCTTGTCTGGTTTCAGTTCTAAGAGGAAAAGCTTTCAGTTTTACTCCATTCAGTAAAATATTGGCTGTGGGTTTGTCATAGATAGCTTCAATCAGTTTTAGAAATGTGCCACCTATGCCTATACTCTTCAGTGGTCTAATTAGAAAAGGATGCTGGATTTTATCAAATGCTTTTTCTGCATCTATTGAGAGGATCATGTGATCTTTATTTTTGCCTCTGTTAATATGGTGGATAACGTTTATGGACTTGCGTATGTTAAACCAGCCTTGCATCCCTGGGATGAAGCCTACTTGATCATGATGAATGACTTTTTTGATGATAAGCTGTAATCTATTGGCTAGGATTTTGTTGAGAATTTGTGCATCTATATTCATGAGTGAGATTGGTCTGAAATTCTCCTTTTTGTTTGGGTCTTTTCCTGGTTTTGGTATCAGGGTGATGTTTGCTTCATAGAATGTGTTGGGGAAGATTCCTTCTTCCTCAAATTTTTGGAATAATTTCTGCAGTACAGGAATAAGCTCTTCCTTGAAGGTTTCATAGAATTCTGGTGTGAAGCCATCTGGACCAGGGCATTTTTTGGTTGGAAGATTTTTGATTGTTTCTTTGACCTCAGTGCTTGAAATTGGTCTGTTCAGGAGCTCTATTTCTTCCTGGCTGAGTCTAGGGAGAGGGTGTGATTCCAAATATTGATCCATTTCCTTCACATTGTCAAATTTCTGGGCATAGAGTTTCTGGTAGTATTGAGAGATGATCTCTTGTATCTCTGTGGGATCAGTTGTTATTTCCCCTTTATCATTTCTGATTGAGGTTACTAGAGATTTTACTTTTCTATTCCTCATTAGTCTGGCCAATGGTTTATCTATTTTATTTATTTTTTCAAAAAACCAACTTCTTGTTTCATTAATTTTCTGAATGATTCTTTTGGTTTCAATTTCATTGATCTCTGATTTGATTTTGGATATTTCTTTTCTTCTACTGAGTTTAGGCTTAGATTGTTCTTCTTTTTCCAATTCCATAAGATCTCTTGTGAGACTGTTCATGTGCTCTCTTTCTGTTTTTCGAATGTAGGCATCTAAAGCGATGAATTTTCCTCTCAAAACTGCTTTTGCAGTATCCCACAGGTTTTGGTAGCTTGTGTCTTCATTGTTGTTATGCTCAAGGAAGTTAATGATACCATGTTTTATTTCTTCCTGCACCCATCTGTTATTCAACAGAAGACTGTTTAATTTCCATGCCTTTGGGTGGGGTCGAGCATTTTTGTTAGAGTTGAGTTCCACCTTACTGCCTTATGGTCTGAGAAGATATAAGGTAAAATTTTAATTCTTTTGATTCTGTTGATATTTGTTTTGTGTCCCAGGATATGATCAATTTTGGAGAATGTTCCATGGGGTGATGAGAAGAATGTATATTCTTTATCTTTGGGGTAGAGTGTTCTATATGCATCTGTCAAGCACAGTTGTTCTAGGGTCTCATTTAAATCTCTTATATCTTTGTTTAATTTCTGTTTAGAGGATCTGTCCAGCTCTGTAAGAGGAGTGTTAACGTCCCCTGTTATTATGCTATTATCAGATATCATATTGCTCAGACTGAGTAAGGTCTGTTTCAAGAATCTGGGAGCATTTAAATTGGGTGCATAAATATTTAGAATTGAAATGTCTTCTTGTTGTAGTTTTCCCTTGACCAATATAAAGTGACCATCTTTGTCTTTTTTGACTTTAGTTGCTTTAAATCCACATGTATCTGAAAATAAGATTGCAACTCCTCTTTTCTTCTGAATTCCATTTTCCTGAAAAATTGTCTTCCAACCCTTTACTCGGAGCTTGAATTTGTCTTTTGAAGCCAGGTGTGTTTCTTGCAGACAGCAAATGGATGGCTTGTGTTTTTTAATTCAATCAGCCAATCTATGTCTCTTCAGTGGGGAATTCAAGCCATTAACATTTATTGAGATAATTGATAAGTGTGGTAGTATTCTATTCGTCTTATTTTGTGAGAGTCTATTGCTTAGTTTTCTTTTGCATCAGTGTGGAGATTAGGTTCTGTCCTTTAATTTCTGAGTTCTTACTTTGCTGCTTATCCATTGTGGTGGTCAGAACAGGTTGCAGTGCGCAGAACAGGTTGAAGTATTTCCTGTAGAGCTGGTCTTGTTGTGGCAAATTTCCTCAATGTTTGTATATCCGTAAATGATTTGATTTCTCCGTCAATTTTGAAGCTTAGCTTAGCAGGGTACAGAATTCTGGGCTGGAAATTGTTCTGTTTAAGTAGATTAAAGGTAGATGACCATTGTATTCTTGCTTGGAAAGTTTCGTTAGAGAAATCTGTGGTCACTCTGATGGATTTGCCCCTGTAGGTCAACTGGCGCTTACTCCTGGCAGCTTGCAGAATCTTTTCTTTTGTCTTGACTTTGGACAGGTTCATCACAATGTGTTTTGGAGAAGCTTGGTTAGAGTTGAGTTGACGCGGGGTCCGATATCCCTCTGAAGGCAGTGTGTCAGAATCTTTGGTGATATTTGGGAAATTTTCTTTTATAATATTCTGTAGTATGGCTTCCATTCCTCTGGGGCATTCTTCTTCCCCTTCTGGAATTCCTATAACTCGTATGTTGGAACGCTTCATAAAGTCCCATAATTCTAACAGTGAACGTTCTGCTTTCTCTCTCTTCTTTTCTGCCTCTTTTACTATCTGACTCAAGAACTTTGTCTTCTACCTCTGAAATTCTTTCTTCTGCATGGTCTAACCTATTGCTGGTACTTTCCATTGCATCTTTAAGTTCCCTAGTTGACTGTTTCAGTTCCTTCAGCTCTGCTATATCCTTTTTATATTCTTCATATCATTCATCTCTTATTTGATTCTGTTTTTGGATTTCTTTTTGGTTGTTTTCCACTTTATTGGTAGTTTCTTTCATTGTTTCCATCATTTCTTTCATTGTTTTCAACATGTGTATTCTAAATTCCCTTTCTGTCATTCCTAACATTTCTTTATAGGTGGAATCATCTGCAGTAGCTACCTCATGGTCCCTTTGCAGGGTTGTTCTGTACTGTTTCTTCATGTTGCCTGGAGTTTTCTGCTGATTCTTCCTCATGAGTGACTTCTTTTATCTGTTTCCTTACCCTAATTTTCCTTTCACTTCCTCTTGCTCTTTAAGTTCTCATGCCTGTGGACTAAGGGTTACAGGACTAGAAGTGTGAAAAGGTTGAAGAGCAAAAAAGGGATGAAAGAAAGGAGGACCGAGTGATAAGAAAAAAAAAAAATAGAGGAAGGAGAGGGGGTGGGTAAAAGGAATATTGAAAAAAAGAACAGAGGCACAGAAAGAGGGAGACAGAGCAATATAGGGGTACAGTAGGGTACTTTGACACAACCTTAAAAAAAAACCCACCTTCTGGGGGTGCCCTGTTGGGTGGTTCCCTTGAGGTCAGCAGCTCTTTGCTAACCTGATCACACACAGTACCCCACCTCCACCAAGTAGAGAGGAAAGACAAAAATGCTATAAAACCAAAACAAGCAAACAGAAAACTTTACGGGATAAAATTGGGTGAAAAACCAAATCATAGCCATAGAAACACTAGCCAAAATGAAGTTCTAGTTATTGAAAAAGGCAGCAATGGGAAATTATATTTAAACCAGAAAAATTAAGAAAGAAATAGGATCTGTATGGAAATTTTGAAATTAAAAAACAAAACAATGTCATCAACATCAAAATAAACAAAGAAAACACAACCAAACCAAAACAAAGAAACAAAAAAAAAAAACACAACCAAAAACAAAGCAGTATGTATATGTTATTGAATATTGTCTGGGCAACACGTGGTCTTCTGGGGTATGAGATGTTAATCACAGTTCTGATACGACTGGAGGCTGCTGATTTCTCAAAACCCAGCAGGTAGACACCCTAAATCTCTCTTCAGCCCACTTAAAAGGCACTTTGAACTTGTAAACTTGCTGAGGAGAAGCTTTCCCAGGAAAGTGCTTGTCGCTGGAATCACTGCTGAAGTGGCTATCCACTTACCCAGTGTGCCAAAACCGTTCTCACTCTGCTCCTGAAGGTTAGGGCTGCAAGGCAGCTCAGACCCCACCCTTAGGCTACTCGGTCGCTGGGTTACCAGCATCCACCCGATTCTAGCTCTGCGACCCTGAGGGCAGAGCTTGCTGGGGCAGATTGCTCACAATAGCTCCCTGTGACCCACAGCCAAACACTATTAGCTCCGTCTGGCTCAGCGGCTCAGACTGGAGCCCTAGACAATGGCCAAAGTTCTCTGCACTCCCTCTCATGCTCTCCCCAAGTCAGTTCAACTGAGTGCCAAGTCCAAAGACACCAAAACAGTTCACAGGTAAGGCCTTTCCGGTTTGCAGTCTCGCTGCTACTGAACTTACAGTTGCGGGCGGGTTTAGACGGATTGAACACACGCAACCACTTGCCGTTTTTCCACTGTTTTAGTCCTCCTCTTGGGGTCCAGAAGTCTCTCGCTGACTCCCTGTATCCTCATAGGGGTGATGATAGGCAGATCCCACCAGCCAGAGATGCCTGGAGTCCTATCTCCCCAGACTCACGGTGCCCAGATTCAAGGAAGCTGTTACTCAGCCGCCATCTTACTCCACCTCCCTGAATAATTTCTAAAGGACAAAGTTTCTTGGTTAAAATAATATTCATATTGTTCCCAATGCACTTTCATTTATATTATTTCTTCTTTTACAAGACTGTGTAGTAACCAGAGAGCTAGGATAACCTCTGTCTATACAGGAACAGAAGATAGTAAGGGACAGAAGTGAGCCTGGATCTCAGTCTTTCTTCTTCATCCCAGTTCAAGTTTTGTTCCAGGTTCTCATCATGGCTGGTTCCCCAGCCTCCTGTGAGCATATTGATTTGTCTTCCTCAGATCATATCACAGCCCTGAGATTAAAAAACAAAGCACTTTGAAATGTGAGTCACTTTACCCTCATCATTATTTATATCCATCCTCTTTTTGTTGAAAAACATGACCAGTTTATGGTATGTGTTATTAATAGTTCCAAACCATGCAACAAAACATGGAGTGAATGAGTATGTCCACTATATATGTTCTCCTTTCTATTATTTTCTACTAGAAGGATGTGTCTGGTAATATCCAGGCTCTCAATTTTTCATAGACTGTCACAGATCTTATACTACTTTCTATACTCCCCTTCACAGACAGCAGACTTTCCTTAGGAGGAATTAGAGGGAAGGGATAATTTTTCATACTATCTGGACTAATAGGTAAAATTGTCTGTGAAACACACTTTATCAAACAGTGCTGGACTAAAAGCGAAAGCACAATTTGCTTCCACTTAAATTTCTGGTTCAGAGCACTTAAATTTCTGGTTCAGTGCATTTTGCAAACTACTTCATAATGGAAAATAAATGTGTTTCAAATAGGAAATGAAGAGAAAAATTACAAACTATTTCCCTAATTGGTTATCAGAATGGTTATCAAACGTGGTGGTGTTCCTTGTGAATACATTTAGAGGATACCTTACTGAGTTTTATTTATTTGTCCTCCCATATCTTAGGTGAATTTGTCTGTGACAAATAGTCAGATATAAAACATTCTATTTTTACATAATGATAAACATGATCTCTTCTCATTAACATTCCTACAAACCTCGAACATACAGTGAGATTTTGCCCCACTTCATCAGAGTTTTTCCACACATGGCCTGGTCTTTGAAGTTAATTGGAGCCCTCCAAGTTGAAGTAAGATGAGGGGTAAAAGTGGAAGTGAACTCGTGATAACCTCCACTACAGGATTAGACCCGTTCTAGCTGCTGTACAGAGAACTCTGTACACAGGTAAGGACTAGCAGGTAATATATGGTGAAGACAACAAAGCACTGGACACTATAGATAAGCACAGTGACCTATATGTGAAAAGCAAATGTTTTGTTTCTCTTATGACTCAATCACTGAATATTTGACTTGGAAATAGACTTTGGAAGACTGTTATTTACATTTAACCTACCACGTAGGTTACCACGTTACCTTCGCTTTCATTCATTAAAACACTGGTTTGAAGTTATTTGATCATCCATCTACCCATTTCTAAGCTAAGTGTTATTTACAAAGCTAAATAGGATCACACGTGTCTTTTAGGCAATGTTACATCCTCCAACTAACTACCAGATTACCTTTCTAATTCCTTTGTGCTTTGTTGATCAGTAGTTGTTGCATGGACTGATGCTACCTACTTGTAAAACAAGATGATTTCTTTCAATTTGGGCCATTCATTCACTGCTTCTTCAACAATAATGTATTGAGATTATGACATGTTCTGAGCACTGTATTAATCACTTGGGACATAGCACTAAACAAATAAAAAGTGGAGTTCTAGTCTTTCACCTTGAATGAAAATTCAGTAGCTATATTCTTGATTAGAAGTTAGACTATAGCCATTTTTAGTGATTAAAATGTATTTCATAATATTTTGATAATAAAGCACCACTTTTATTTTTACTGCTATTAACTTATGGGTGCTAATTACTCTGTAGAGTCTTTCTTATAGTATTTCATTTAGTTCTTTCAATGATTATAGGGGACAGATGTCTTTCTTCACTGGTAGCTGCTTGAGAGAGAGAAATAAAATACCTTGCCAGGATCAAATAATTAACAAGTGGTGAGTTCAAATCCAGACCTCCAATCACAAACAACAGGCTATAATGCTTTTATTGAAATGAGAAGTATAACTTGCAAGACTTTCAAGTCACATATATATGAAATCTTATTGCCTTACATAACCAGAACATGCCTAAAATGCGCAGAAAAGGACTATTCTCACAATTTCATTTTCTTCTTCAAAATTAGGAACCTCCACTAGGCAGAGTGTGAAGATACCAGACACCAAGGTACGTGTTTTCTTTTCTTATGCATTTAATGAAACATTGACTGCATTGGGGTTCTTTGTATTATTTTTTGTTTTTGTTTGTTAAAAATATTTTTCTGATGGCCATATTTAGCAGAGCTGGGGCGAGCAGACACTGCACTGGTTTTCCGGCCAGGCATTATCTTTCGTCTGCCCTGTCCATCTCCAACTCCACAAATCTCAGCTGCTGTTTGCAAAGTGTCTTCATTCATGCATTTAAATGACAAGAGAGTTGAAACTTGTCAATGAAGGTGAAACAAATAATCCCTTACACTTTGTTTCTGGATATGAATTTAGATTAAGCCATTGTCAAAGTTATAAAATCATTTACTAGAGACAGTTGAGAGAGTGGCTAAAGAGACTCTACCTTCAAAATGATTTCAGGAGAATTTATTCTGGAGACAAATCTGTGATGTGAAGATTTTTTGAGTATCGGGTCCATGTAATGCACATATACTCTGCATAAAAGAAAAAATACTGCTTTTAAACTCACACACGCAATTTTCACCTTTAAATGAGAAGCACATGATTATAAAGTAATGGCAGCCTAAGCAGGAAATTTGCTTTACCAGTGAACGTGCACGATAGGATGAATTTGAGCACCTGTGTAACTGATAGATTAATATCAAAGACGTAAAATCTACTTTTTTGGGCCAATAAAACAGAACAAACTACTACTCGTGAGCAGGCTGGGGGGTGGGGGGTACGGTAGGGGGTTGGAGTGGAACCATCTCTGTCCCACGCTAATGCAGCCCACTATTAAATGAACCACTATCCTCCCACCCCTTTGTTCACAATGATTTTCAGCACAAAAATTTTCTCAAGAACTGAGAAATCCATCTTATTCTCCAAGATTCTGTTAAATCTTCCTCTTACAGTCTGTTTCCACCTTTCGCCAAGGTACACCAGCCTTCCGCAGAAGCTGATGCTGCCTCGGGGTGAGGCTCTCAATCCAGAGATGAGCAAGCACCAGGCTGGGCAGCGCCAGCCCCGCACTGGATGGGGGCCGTGGACTCTGTCTCTGAGAATTCCTGCATCTACTGGGCCCCTATTCTGCAGGACAAGGAGGGGACCATAACAGGATAAGATTGATGCCCTCACTAAAGCAGCTGGTATAAAAGTTGAACCTCTTTGGCTCGGCTTGTTTGCAAAGGCCCCGGGCAAGGTTCTCGTCAGGAGCCTCATCCACAGTGCAGATGCTCCCGCAGTGCAGTGTAGGTGCTCCCGCAGTGCAGGTGCTCCCGCAGCGCAGGTGCTCCCGTAGTGCAGGTGCCCCAGCAGCGCAGGTGCTCCTGCCGTGCAGGTGCTCCCGTAGTGCAGGTGCTCCCGCAGTGCAGGTGCTCCAGCAGCTGGGCTGCGCTGCGGGAGGCCCTGCCCCTCCACTGCTTCTGCCCCTGCTGAGAAGAAAGGGGAAGCAAAGAAAGAAGCATCTGAGGAGTCTGACAATGACGTGGGCTTTGGTCTTTTTGACTAAATTTCTTTTATAACAGGTTCAGTAAAAAGTTGAACTCAAAAAAAGAAAATCATCTTCTTGCATGTACACTGCAGCTACCTGTGATAGCAGAAATCCCAGCTGAAATTTTATGTATGGTTGTTTCCGTGTTTCATACTTCCCCTTCATTATTCTAGAATTTCTGTGGGTTTGACAATAAGATAGATTTGTTTTTTCACAGTTGATGCTTACTTAGCACAATAACCTAGCATTAATAAATGAATAAGTTTGGACAGGGATTTGAAAGGATTTGTCTTTTTTAAGTTTAAAAGTTTAGCATGGGAGTTATTAGAAAGAGTTACCAAGTACATGTCAGGTACCAAATAAGCCACTTTTTTTTTTTTTTTTGAGAAAGGATCTTGCTGGGGCTAGAGTGCCATGGCCTCAGCCTAGCTCACAGAAATCTCAAACTCCTGGGTTCAGGCAATCATCCTGCCTCAGCCTCCCAAGTAAGTAGGACTACAAGAGTCACCACCACACTCAGCTAATTTTTATATTTTTAGTAGAGATGGGATCTCTCTCATTCTTGCTAAGGTTGGTGTTAAACTCCTGAGCTCAAGCAATCCTCTTGCCTTGGCCTCCCAGGGTGCTAGGATTACAGGCGTGAGGCACCAAGCCTTGTCCAAGCATTTTTTTTCTTTTTTTCTTATTATTATTAAATCATAGCTGTGTACATTAATGCGATCATAGGGCACCATACACTGGTTTTATAGACCGTTTGACACATTTTCATCACACTGGTTAACATAGCCTTCCTGGAAATTTTTTAGTTACTATGTTAAGACATTTATATTCTACATTTACTAAGTTTCACATGTACCCTTGTAAGATGCACCGCAGGTGTAATCCCACCAAGCACCCTCCCTCCACCCCCCTCCACCCCTCCCTTCCCTCCCTCACCCCTTCCCCATATTTTTAGGTTATAACTGGGTTATAGCACTTTTATATATCATCTAATTCATTCCTCATGGCATCCTGAGGAAGTACTTACTCTTGTCACTACGTTACAGATGAAGACATAGGTTGTGGCAGAGAACACAGCGTTGTACAGCTGCACTTCTATGCATTATGGCCTCCACACATTGTTACATTCAGAGGTGTTCCATCAGCCACACAGTTTTAATAAGGTTGAAGAAATAATAATGCTGATTAAAAACCCAAAATACCAAGATTCTAAATGGGTTCAGACTACTCATCAGGTATGATCACTAAGCTTAGGACCAACCTGGTAAACTAAGATTTCTCTTAATTTTCATTAGATGACCGTAACCTCCCAACATACATCTAGCATCCTCCTTCATCTATCTGTTAGGGAGTTTTTCTGAGACAGTCCCAGTTGATGCCCATCCTCCTGGTGAGGTTATTAATAGCACCTCCCTTTACTCACAATGTGTTCTGCTTCGATAATATATCTCCTCATTCTTCCTTTCACAGCTCCCTTGGCCTCTGCCTTCCGGGGATCCACTGTGCTTGTTATTTAGTGCCCAAACTATAATGTTTCATTTGCTAGGAATCTTGTCTTACCTGTCAGTCTCTATTAAAATTACTTTCCTGAAAAGCATTGCCCTTAGTCCTTATTCTCTGCGGCCCACCATTCTATTCCAAGTTCCACACCTCACAGATGACATACATATATTTTAAATCGAGCTTCCATTTAGACACGTAGATTTTTTATAGCCAAAATTAAATTTGCCTTTTAAATTATTCCTAGTTATAGCAGCTGCCTTCATCCACCTAAATTTTAAGAACCATTGCTCCAAGATAAAGATTCTAAGCAAGGTACTGAGGATGGGCAAGACCATAAAAGCAGATCCTATTTTCACAGAATTTGCAATCTAAAGAAAAATGTTACCCAGGTGGAAAGATCAATCATGACTCTAGCAAACTTAAATGCTACCTCAGAGACCGTACAGGTCATAGAAAGATTCTGTATGGCTGGGTGATATTATGTTTGTTAGATAATTAAAGTCTCTGAAACTCAGATTCGGAGTCTTTTTACAGGAGTTCTGTTCTTAGTGCCTCAGAGCTGTTTTGAGTCTATTATGAAATTAAATAAGTTTTCTTAATCATCATTCTCAACTGGGGGTCATATTGCCAGCTAGGGTACATTTGGTATATGTCTGAAGGTATTTTGTATTGTCTCAACTGCAAAAATGCTGCAGGGATCTAGTGGGAAGAGGCTGGGGGTGCTGCTAAACATCTTACGGTGCACAGGACAGACCCTTACAACAAAGAATTATCTGGCCCCAAATGTCAATAGTCCCGAGATTAAGAAACCCTGCTCTTAATCACACATATTTTGTGAGTACGCTATACTAGATGGTTATTCTAGTATAGGTTATTCTGCAGCCTCCTGAGATAACTTATAGACGAGTTGGCTAATAATAGCGAAGTGTCAGAGACTAGATCGTGACTGTTTGGGGTAGATCTAGCTCTTGTGTAAACTCTCAAAGACGCTTTTCTAAACTCTAAAGACCCAAGACAGAGGGCTTGTGCAGGCCCCCTGACTGGCTGGCAGTGCTGTTGGTGATGTTGTACACAGGCAATGCCATCCAGACAATTTTACCCGAATCGAGATTTGTATGAACATGACATTTTGTTTATTCTGTTGCCTTTTTGTTCTTCTGATTCATAAACAGCAATAAGAGTGGAACAATTATCTGTTCTTGTTGCAGACACAGTTGTGTAAATGCATGAAGCTCTCAATGAAAAATGCCAAAACTCTTCATATTATACCTCATCTACTGCACTATAGAATTTCAGACTATGACAGGATGGAAAACACTAACCCAGGCCGAAGAGTGGGCCCGCGACAGATGTGTGCTGCAATCAGAGAAAATGCAAGCCACAGTCCCAGATTATAATTTTTGATTCAGCCTCAGCAGATGATGTTTCATCAGATGGTAAAACTTGAATTAAAAAGTTTGATTCAAGGAACTTCCTTTTTTATATTTCCAGTTCTCTGTTCTCTGAAGCCAGGAAGGGAAACACTTCAAACACTTAACCTGAATAGCTAAAAATATTAAATGTGACTGTGGAAATGCATTTTCACCTATTATCTAAGGATTAAAGGCAAGGGTCTGTAAACTTTCTGCAAAGGGCTAGACATAAATATATCAAGTTTTGCGAGCCAATGGTCTCTTTTCCAATGACTCAATCTGCCCTTATAGCACAAAAGCACTTATAGACAACATGTAAGTGAACGAGTGTGACTGAGCTCTAATAAAACCTATGGACTCTGAAATTTAAATATCATGTGGTTTTCATGTGTTGTAAAAACATCATTCTACTTTTGACTTCTTTTCAACCATTTTAAAAATAGAGAAATAATCTGATAGACAACAAAAAACAAGCAATGAGTTGGATTTAGTTCCCAGGCCATACTCTTACTTAGCAGGGACATGACTGCTTAGATGAGAAAAATGTGGTGGTATAAGAAAGAAATATAACACCAATCAGAAGGAAGATGATCATAAGAAAGATAGGAACCTACACTGGATTTGCATCTTAAGCTCAAAGATATCTTTAAGAAACTATTCTTATTTAATAATAAAAATAATTTGATATAATATATATAAATATATAAGATATAATAAATCTACTAGAATGCACTTTATTTATTTATTTATTTATGTTGCAGTTTGGCCGGGGCTGGGTTTGAAACCACCACCCTCGGTATATGGGGCCAGTGCCCTACCCACTGAGCCACAGGGCACCACCCAATGCTCTTTAATTAAATTAAAATTTTTAAGAAGGCTCACATTCTTTAACAGTATTTGATTTTTTTTTTATGGTAATAATGGTGGCTTTGAAAAATACTCTTAGAGAAATTTAATCAGGAACATTCTCTACATATGTGAAACTCTTCTCTTCGTATTTTCTTTACTCACTGATTTTCATGGATTTGGCTCATGGAATGTCTATTGTCATTAAACATAAGTAGAAAACTTACTCCTAAACCCTTTTATTTGAGTGTCATATTACTCATTGTTGGGAATGAGAGGAATGTCAGTGAAGGTATTTGGTTTACCTACAGCAGATATATGTCTAAAATAGAAAAACAAAATCTCAGTCTCACAATTAATAGGCCCCACTTAAGGGGCTATTCCTTTTCTTCTTAAAAAAAATCCTGAATATGCATCTCAAAGATAACCATTTGAATGGGTATCTTTTGATCTGAATGGACTTGCCTCAAAAGCAGCCACTGGAATAGAGAATGATATCTCTCTTCATAGAAAATCATCTAATGAATATCCCTCCTTCTTCCCTTGGTTAAATCCTGAAAGCAGCAGTTATTGAAACCCAAAATTATTTGATTCCAAAGTCTTTATCACCCACAATACCTTTTGAAGTTATCTCAATTCTTTCTCATGTTTAATCCTGCCGTTCCTCTGCCCGAATGGCCTTCTCTTATTGTTCAAGAATATCTCAGATGCAATCTCCTGGGAACTCCACCTTCATATTCTTTCACCACAGAGATACCTACTATGATGCTTACACTATGTATTCCAGTTCCCTATGTATGCTATAAGGTCTTGAAGGACAGAAGATATGGTACCACAGCACCCAGACTAATACTGGGGGCAGATGTAGAGCAAATGTTAGATATTTAAGGTGCTTCTCATAATTTATAGGGCAGTCAGGTTTGCTCTTACTGTCCCTCTTGTGAACCATCTCAGATTTCTACAAAAAAGTAGCATCAGGGCTGAAACTAAGGACTGCCTGTGACTGGTGTTGGGGCTCTCTTGAGGAACTAAAGACCCCCTTCCTTACTGGAGCCCAAGACTGAACTTCCAGTACAGCCCCCTTTCCTGAACCCACAGGCAGCTCCAGAATGTCTATACTGAAGGAGCATAGAAGTGGAAATCTGACAAAAAAAAAAAATGGGAGTGGGAAAGGGACCTAGGGAAGGTGTCTTCAGGATACATGGGCAGAGCAGGAACAGTTTTTTTTGTTTGTTTGTTTTGTTTTTGTTTTTTTTTTGAGACAGAGCTTCAAGCTGTCACCCTGGGTAGAGTGCTGTGGCATCACAGCTCACAGCAACCTCCAACTCCTGGGCTTAAGCAATTCTCTTCCCTCAGCCTCTCAAGTAGCTGGGACTACAGGCACCCGCCACAATGCCTGGCTATTTTTTGGTGGTAGTTGTCGTTGTTTGGCAGGCCTGGGCTGGATTCAAACCTACTAGCTCTGCTGTATATGGCTGGGTCCTTAGCCGCTTGAGCTACAGGCACTGAGCCCAGGAACGGTATTTTTATTGTCTTTCACTAGAGTGGCACATAGGAGCTTTCAGGCTAAAGCTCCTCCAGCCAACTCTCAGTATCGCCCACTGCTTTTGCTTCTTTGTCCCAGTATTCCTACCAGCATAACATTCTGGGCTGCAAAATATAAACATCCCTTCTTCTATGGCAAGTGAGATCTCAAAAGGCTGTGACAACATAAAAGAAACAAATTTTCCAGCTAGTTTGGATTTTCCCTTGCATTGCCCCAGGAAGTCTGACAAGTAACAATAAAAAAGGAACTTTACCTTGCTCTAACCAGATCTATATTCCTACATCTATACTTTTGGCGATTTTAAATTTTCTCCAAAAATCCTTTGAAATTCCTCTCTTTAGGAGAAAAATCTTAATTTCTCATTTCTTACCTGTAGGCTGCACTTAGACTCACTTCCAGCAACTTAATATGATGGAAGTCACAGTGTGTTATTTTAGACTTGGTTACAGAGAACAGTGTGGCCTCCTTCTTACTCTTCGTCCTGGACAAGTCAGCTGACATGAAAATATTCAAGCACTCTGATGGAGAGGTTCATGTGACAAAGAACTAATAATTTCTATCCATAGCCATGGGACCAAGGGATTCTCTCCAGCCCTAGCCAAGCCTTGAGGTAACCGTAGCCCTGGCCAACAACTTGATTTCGGCCTCATGAAAGACCAGGAAGAGAGAACCATTGAGCATGTCAGATAAATGTTATTTTAAGTTTTGGGTTAATTTGCCATCATGTAATAGACAAGCAGTACAGGACTTTCTATACATTGCTAAAAAGTCAGCAGCATTAAAGGGAGAAAAGGTAGTCTGCAAAGAGTAACATTCAACCAAATAGATCAATAGCTGAGTTTGTAGCCAGTTCCTGGATAACTGTTATACTTAGCAATAAAGTCATGTAGATGAATTGAGACTTCTTTTAGTTTCAGACTCATATCTAATTGTCTGCATGATATTTCCATGAGGATATCTCTGGCAGATTTCTTTCAAATATGGAGGTAACAATTTTTCCCATGATCCTTTGCCCTGTGACCATGGTGTTCATCCTTATAAGAAATAGAGTCTGTTTCTTTCCCTTGCATCAGGGCTGGTCTAGAGGCCTGATATCTTCTGCTTTTATTTTCTTAGGGTGTTACTTTGAAAAACAGCCATGTACAGAGTCAGTCTGTGTGCCAGCCACCACTCTAAGTTGGACAAGATAATGTCCCTTCCACTCCTGGAGGATCAGAAGACAGTCTAACCTACTGTCTGGATGAGAGACTAGGAGGAGAAGAACTGAGGCTTCCCAGACAAGAGCAGGTACCAACTTTGAGCTATGTGAGTGAACGAAATCTTCCCAGATCTTGCAGATCATAAAATCATCCAACCGACTGCAGTGACATGGGTGAAGTCAAGTGAGATCAGCAGAAAAACCACCCAACCAGCCCAAAGAACTGTGAGAAATAATAAGTTGTTGTTTTAAACCACTGTTTTGGAGTGACAGGCTATGCCGTAAAAGATAACTGATACAGAGTCTATCTCAAACTTAACATGTACCAAATTAAATTCCCTTTTTTTTTGCAGTTTTTGGCCAGCGCTGGGTTTGAACCTGCCACCTCCAGCATACGGGGCCAACGCCCTACTCCTTTGAGCCACAGGCGCCGCCCTGAAATAAATTCTTTATTCACTCCCTCAAATCTGATTCTCATCCCATATTCTCCCTCTTAATGCTACTCAGTTGCTCAAGCTAAAAACCTTGGTATCATCCTTATTTTATACCCCTGTTCAATCTATCTGCAATTCCTAATCCTCTCACCTTTCAATGTATGTCTTAAATACATGCTTTTTACTACTCTGAGTTTTTTAAACCACTATCCTCTAAAATATCAACAATTCTTACACAAATTCTCAAAGTAGCTTTTCAGGGGATGTTCCTGTTCCTCCATGCCCAATCCATTCTCCATACACTAGCTAATGTGATCTTTTAAAAACATTTCTCAGGGCCAGGCACAGTGGCTCATGTCCATAATCCTAGCACCCTGGGAGGCCAAGACTGGTGGATTGCCTAAGCCTACAAGTTCAAGAAGAACCTGAGCAAGAGTGAAACTCTATTAAAAAATAGAAAAACATAAAAAAAGAAAATAGAAAAACTACCCGGGCATTGTGGCTGGTGCCTATAGTTCCACATACATGGGAGGCTGAGGCAAGAGGCTCACTTCAGCCTAAGAGTTTGAGGTTTCTGTGAGCTATGATGATGCCACTGCACGTTACTCAAGGGGATTGAGTGAGACTCTGCTTCAAAAAAAAATTCATAAACACTTCCCTGCTTCATACTATCTTATGGCTTCCTATCACATATAGTATGACATTCTAATCCTTTGCCATTCTCTCTCCAATTTCTTCTTGTACTATAAGTCTCCTTTATTGGTTCCCAACATGCCAGTTCTTTTAACGGTAATATGTTTTCACTTGCTAATCCTCCTGCCCAGACCACTCTACTTTTGGCCATTTTCAGGCTAATTCTTTTGTGTTCTTAAGGTCTCAGCTCAAATTATTCTCAGGGAGATGATTCTTGACCACACAAGTCAAGGAGGCCCTTGTTAAAGTCGGTGTCAATTCTTGTTACAGTCAGAGTCAATTGCAAGCACCGAAAGTGACTTTTGCTATATTAAATTGAAGCCATTATGTGCTTAACTAAATTTTTGGAATGACCAAGGTAGGAGGTTCTATGTTAGACCCCAAAACGGTTATAAAAACATTTACCAACATTAACTGTTACTTTTGCCACATTTTGGAAACTGGGTGATCAGCAAGCACTCTCAGAACTGCCAGCTCCTGAATCATGCTTGGCCAGACATCCAGGGCCCAGAAAGTGAGGGTTGCAACCATTACCTACAGGAACATACCTAGTATAACTGTTAGTTCAAAACCTACTCTGCACCTGCTAAATCTTAGCAGTAAAATTTATGCCTCATAGTCACTGTCTTCCACTTAACATTTCCCTGAATTCAAGTCTTTTCTAAGTATGTATGATTGGTGGGATTCATATCACATCCAGAACTCTAGCTTTAAGGGAGTCTAAGAATACAATTCAAAGTTTATGATCTTTGCAGCTAGAAGGAATGGTGGAAGAGGTTGGAATAGATGTCATGTGAGCCAGTTGGTCATCTCTGCCATTCTCCTCCCCGACACTCCTGCCAGCTCCTAATGCTTCCTATTAATTCTTCATAAAATCTACTGCAACTTGAAGCCACATATGTGTGTATGTGTAAAATTTTCCATTTTTTTCATTGAATTGTGAAAGAAACCTTTCCATGAGTGCAAGGATATTGTCTTTGTTCATAGCAGCACTTAGAATGATGTCTGACACATAGGAATGCTTCAGTACATAGTGGTAGAATAAAGGAATGGCTAATAAAATAAACAGCAGTCATTTTGACAAAAAGAACAGTCATTTTATGGTGCAGTCCTTCTGAGGGAGGACATTCCTCTCGATGCTACTTCCCCTTCTGACCTGGCTTTCCTGTCCTCAGGAAGTTCTCTGGCTCTCAAAAGAACTGTGAGAAATAATAAGTTGTTGTTTTAGCTTTGTCCACAAGCATTTCTTCTAATTTACAACTCCACCAGCACCTCCATTCCTTCTCCTTTCAAGAAGGATCTCTCACCCCTTGGGGAAAGTCTTTTGGAGCATGGAAGCACCCTATGTGTTCACAGAATGAGGACTAACGTTCACCTGTATTCCATGTTAAAGTAATGGTTGGGAAAGAAATAATAGTGGAAGGTATTAACTCCAATTCATGAGCAAAAATATACGGAACTCGCATTTCTGTGTCAATTTTTCCACAATGAAAAGTACACACATCTTAGATCCTAACTGAGACCTACTTTGCAATTCTTTTAAGATAAGCATTACTTATCATTTCAGTCAATAGCACATTGAAGAAAGAATAATTTCTCTTGTTTGCAGAACTCTGGTGCTTCCCAATACATTTCACAGTTTCTCGTAATTAGATTGGGGAGTGTCAGGTTCTTTTCTCCTCTCTCTGAACATAGACTTTTAATGTCTCTTTTCTTTGTTAGCCAGGGCATGACGATGGCTCCAATTAATTCTTTTGATACGTTCTGGTAAATTTGTGGGGGAATAGAAAAAATGCGGTGCTGCCATTTCTTACCAGAACAGCATTGAGGGTGGTCAGAGGGTAGTTTATCTATAATTTATTCTCTCTAGATTACTGTTGGCTATTGGCACCTCAACATGTAGGATCTTGGTCATTTTGTATTTTTCTGCAAAAGAAGCATCAAGAAAAGTAAATGCTGATGACTAGCTCGATGTCTGCATCTAACTTCAATCAGGGGTGTCCAACCTGTGGCCCCTAGGCCACATGCAGATTTTTTGAGGCCTATTTTGCTGGATATTGCAAAAATGATGTATGTACCTTTTTTTTTTTTTCCTCATTAGCTTTCATTACTGTTTGCACATTTAATGTCTGGCCCAAGACAACTCTTATTTTTCCAATGTGCGCAGAGGAAAAAAAAAAAGGTCAAACACCCCTCGTTACAAATGGGTTAGTTAGTCACCTTGAATCCTCTTCTCTACTTAACCAGAGCCTCAGTTCATCTTCACATGTTAGATAAAATGTGTTCTCTTTCCTTCTGCTGAATGTCTAAAGCAATATTAATCTAACCTTTATTAATCCAATTTATAAATGTGGTACTACCCTCGGGTCATGGAAAAAGAAATAGAAGTGTAGTAACCAGGTAGTCTTCTCAGGAGAAATCAAAGGGACCAAAATTTTACACAAGAAAGATGAAACTTTGGGAGAAAGGGCATGCTATTAATATTATAAACCTAGGCTCAGAGAAACAAAAATGGTTTATCTTTGTTCCTAAATCGTGGTTAATCTTACTTCACAAATAAGTTCAGATGAGAATAGATAAATAATTAGGGATAAGGAAAAAGAATCAAGGTGAGTAACTCACTTTTCTAATTGGAATATGATGCAAAGATGAAAATGATCACCTATTCTTAGAGATGGAGTGAAAGAAAGTTATGGCAGATCCAACAAGCACAACTTAGAGAAAGGAGAAAAAGGCTGCTTAGAATTTCCCCCCAAAGCAGAGAATGTTTATTAATCATGACGTAAGTATTTCAACTTCATGGAAAAATAAGTTGAATGCACTGAAATGGTTTGTGTCTCAAGGTGCCATTTTTGTCTAATTGCTTGAAATATGACAACAGAACTATCACTGCATCACATGAGGCAAAGTCTGAAGTGCATCAGTTCAATTCTAAAACAGAGAGAGCTAGAGGAATGAGGACTCCCAAGACTTAGGTTTTGGTCAAAGTGGGTAGATGTTAAAATTAATGTTGATCTTTGGGGTTAAATGAAAAGTCAGGAGCTTACTATCCAAAACCAGGATGACTCTTTGAAGCTTTTAACCTCCTTTTCAGAGTCTAGAAGTCACACATATGAGGCTTTAAGTTTACTTTAAAGTCTTCAGTATGTGATGAACAATAATGTGGTTTCTGTTTTGGCTTACTCGATTGCCTGTCTGTGTTTATTTGCGGGTTGCAGCTAACTGATCACACACGGTATCTGTTCTATTGCGGTAGACCAGCACTATTTGCTTTGTTATTTTCCTGGAGGTTGTTTGTAAAGTGTTTCCAGACGTCAAACAACTGGGTTATTCCAAGCACTCTTGATTTCTAAGCATTTAGTCCACCTCCTCCAGTGACTTGGTTTAAAACTTTGATCTGTTGATTTAGGTGGTCAAAGTATTTAGGTGGATGATGGATGGACAGATGGATGGATGGATAGATGAAATGCTTTCAAAAATCATTCCATTTATGGAAACATGGATAATTAGTTTAGGGGTTGTACATTAGGATGGAGATAGGAAAAAAAGGATAACTAGTGCGAAAGAACATAAAAGGGAGAAAGAAAGAGATGGAGACCAACAAACACAGTGAAAGTCAGTTCAAGTGAGTGACTATAACCTCTGGCAAGAGATCAGACAAGCAAGTTCAACCCAAAGTCAATTTAACTTTATTGGACCACACTGTTTCAAGCAATTAGAAAAATATTTGTAAAACATCAGATGAGAAAAAGGAACGTGGAGCCCAATAATGCAAAACAATGTTTATAAGAGAGAAATCATGAAGTGGGAAGAGTAAACACAATTATTCTATCAGCACCTCCTGTTCTTCTAAAGATTACTTTACTTACGTGCAGAGAACAAACAGCCAAAATAGTTTCTTGCTAACATACTTTTACCCCCAAAGTAGTTTAAGAGTATTTTTTTTAAACTTGAGGAATTTTCGATTTTAAAGAAATATATTTCATAAGATTATCAATTATTTTAAGGCTAATAACAGCAGGCCAAAAAATATTGTCTTTATAGTTCCTATTTGCCCTTTGTTTTATACTTTGAGTGAAAAACTACTTGATAAAAAACACAAGTGATAGCCCCAAGTTGAGGCTATACTTACAAACTTATTTGGAGAAGAAACTACACTTCAACTCTTTATCCAACCAAATGGACTTTCAAAATTCTTCATAGTTCATGTAAATTTAATTCAACTCAGTGTGGTATTGGATAGCTTAGCTTGTTTTACAATTTTTTTTTTTTTTTAAGACAAGATCCCACTCTGTCATCCAGGCTGGAGTGCAGTGGCACAATCATAGCTCACAGCGACCTTGAACTCATGGGCTCAAGCTATCTTCCTGCATCAGCCTCCCAAGTAACTGGGATTACAGGTGTGTACCACCATACCCAGCTAATTTTTTTTTTTTCTTTTTAAGAGATGGAGTCTCACTATGTTGCTCAGGCTGGTCTTGAACTCCTGACCTCAAGCAATCTTCCCTGCTCAGGTTCCCAAAGTCTAGAATTACATGAGCCACCACACATACACTGTTTTACCAGTTCTTACAAGTAGCAATAGCTGAGCATCTCATGGAACTGGCCAACATGAAGTCCTGGAATCAGTCCCATCTTCTAGTGCATGTAACACCCACCTACTCATCCCCACAAACACAAGTACACACACAAAAAGCTTAATGGTCTGCTCCCAGTTTATGTTGACTATGTGGTGGTTCTGTGCTTAATATCTTCCTCCTCTGAATTCCTCCTTTCCACCAGACCCCACTCTCTTTACAGAGTTATTCTTGTTATTCCCCTTTTATCTAACCCCTCCTAATCACCAAATTCTGTAACCTGCTATTGAAAACAAGATAAAACTGGACATACAGTTTTCTTCTAAGATCTTCATATTCTCTACATGAAAAAAAAATGAGAGTGAAGGTGGTCTTTCATGCCTGCCAATTGGATGGAATTGGATATTGGAATTGGATATTCCAATTAACTATTGCCTTATATGTCAGCCCCCAAATCAGTTTTGCTTCTTTGGAAAAGTAATAGGCGTCAAAATCTACACCAGTTTCACTTTATCTTTTTTTAAAACAATCACTATGAAATACAGACAAATATTTTTTGATCCATGGTGACTCATCGAGAAATATTAGGTAATAAAAATCCACCTACTGAAGATTTCCAATACTAATTGTACTCTTAAACGTTTCTTGCTTAGGATTCACTTGTAATCATCATTGTTCTGTGAAACTTGATGAGCCTCTTGGCTTTTTAAAAAATGTTTTTAAAGAAGAAAGAACCATTTTCTTTTGAGTTTGCTATGATTATGTATAACAATTGGTAGGAAAATTTGAAGACTAAGAAAAAGAATGGCTACATACCTATAGTGAGATACTGGAGAGCTAGAAATACCAAGCAGATAACAGCGTGACATCCCGGTGTGTGTGTGTGTGTCTGTGTGTCTGTGAGTGTTTTTGTGTATGTGACTGTGTTTCCTTCTTTATCCTTCTGTTTTGAGTAGTTTTAGAATGTGAAGTATTTATCGTGCCCCCTAGCCAAAACAGTGGACGGCGGAAGAAGCTTCCATGGACCTTTGGTCACTTTTTAAGTACATTATTGAATCAGTGTTCTTGGAAGAGACTGATGTGGTAAAACATTTCTGTTAATTTCCGCTGAAGAATGTCACATTGGGTAATGTTCTGTGGGTGGTCATGTAATGAGACACTGGTGTCTGTCTATGACACATACTGTGTATGAAAGGAGATAAAGGTAAGTTGAATTCCATCCCCCCCATTGTTTATATGATGCTTATCACCATGCTTTCTAGACACCCAGACTGGAAGCTTTGTAACAAGTAAATTTCCTACCTCCATTCAACTGACATCCATGGATAATGAGTCTGGGCAGGCTCTTGAAGGGTTAATAGGCACATATGCTTCTGGGTAGTCAGGGGTGAAAATGGACTGACCCAAGCAGCAACAATTTTCCCATTTCCGATAATGTAAGCAACTGCTTTAGTGGAATACCACTGGAAATGAATCTTCTATATTATAAACATATTTTAAGTGCATTTGCAAGCATGTAGCTATTTAAGCCATTTTTACCTAAACCAGTGACTTTAAGAAAATATATAGCTATTCACAGTCGAAGTTTATTTTGAAGAGTAGCAGCATGAAAAATTTCAAAGGAAAATAGTCATTTTTTTCTGCAGAAAAGAATAAGTGTTATAGCAACTCTGTGTACGTGTGTGCATAAATACATATTATACATATTACCTTTAATTCAAAAGTATTAGAAGTACCTCTTTCTTTTCGTATGTAAATAAATTTTAATAAGAATAAATTTATTGTCACATCCTGGAATAGACACAACGGAGCATGTTGTTAAGATGAAACATCACTAAGTCTGATCGGACTTTTTACAAAGTTGAATTATAACAATCATGAGACTCTTAGAACATCTGTATTTTCTTTTGGAGAGTCTTTCACTTCCTTCCTCTTTCTAGCCTCTAACTTTCCTTTGTTTTCTTTTTGTCTTGAGCTGTTACCAGGACATTCTGGAACATAGATTTATTCATTTGACCTCAGCTGTGATTAATCCACCCGCGACAAAGATCAACTTCTGGCAAACACTGGTTCCCTCTCCTTTGTATCAGTAATGCACATTTGCCCAGTTGATTGCAGTATCTGGCTTAGGCGTCATTGAAAAAGAAAATCCAGAAAGCAAAGATGCAAGTTAGCTGTGATTCATTTAACAAACATTGATTGGACACCAGTTAACATACAGGTATTTGGTAAGCAGTATGTATAATTAATGGATATTAATTTTAGTGCAATTAAAACTCTAAAATGCATGGATGATGCAATTAAAACTCTAAATGGATGATGAATGGCTTGCAGTCTACAGTTGTATAGAAACAAAATTATTATTTTTTTTGCGTGGGGGGAGATACTAGTGTAGATTAATCAAAGATACTGACTGCTAAGATGAATGAAACCTTAGTTAATACTAAACCCTCATTGGAACCATCAGTTCTGACCTCCTTATCAAAACTTTTACCCAGGCTGCTAATAATTAACAAAATGGACACATCTGCATTTCAGTCTTTTGCTTTTCTTCTACTGGTCATCTGTCCATCAGTAGCTTTTATTGAAAATTCACTATATATAGGACATGGAACAGACCTGGAGCTTCCAATCCCTGTGTGAAGGAAAAACAACTTGAAGGAGCATTAATAGGCTTCTTGAGACAAAGTTGTCACTTTTGCAAATAAGTTAGTTCAATGGTTAAAAAATGGGCTTCTTTTTACCACAGGCCTCAGAGACACTAATTTTCTAATAGATTATTGATATCCAAGAGGAGGATTTAATATTCAGCATTTACTTTTGTTATCCTTTGTTATCCAGGCACTAATGAACATTTCCAGGAAATAGCATTCCATAAATCTCAATGAACTGGTCTTTGTTTTCAGAAAGGAAGGATCATATCATGATTGGAGAGGTTATTATAGAACCATAAAATTGTAGAATAAAAAATCGTAGAGATCACTTAACCCAGTGGTTCTCAAGCCAAAGAGATCATTAGATTTTTCTTGGCAACCATTAAAAAATACAAATTCTTTAAGTCAGGTCTTCCTCCAGACTGAATGAGAATTGGGGTGGATAGAACCAAAACTCTCAAGGTCCTGTGTGGACTTTGATGATCAGCTGGGTGTAGGAGACACTGTGTAGGCCAAGCCAATCCAGGCCAAGTGGGGTAAAGCCCTTTTAGAGAGTCTCTAGGCCTGAGCATGGAGGCAGCACTGCTGGAGAGCCAGGCTTCACCTCCTGCCCCCCTGGCAGTGTGTGGGAGAAGCTGGCATCCACATGCTGCCAATGCTGACGCCGCAGCAGCACAGAACAACTGCAGAGACAACTAGCTACACCAATCAGTTCCTCTCGGCACTTCATACTAGAAAATAAAGAGATAATGGGGACCTTGAGCTAAGAGACATGACGTTGAAGATAATACACAGGAGAAATTCATGAGACAAGTTGAAATCATGATGGTCTCTGAAGATGAGGCAGGCGGTGTGAAGAAACAGGCCACGAGGCAGAACAGAGCACACAGAGAGAGAACAACTAGGCCAGCGTTTCTGAAATTGCAGTGTATGCATCATTTGAAATCAGAGCAGATGACTCTGGTGGGAAACTCCACAGCAAGGCACTGCCTAGCTTTTATTTATGGTCGACAGCCTTGACTCATCTTTGAAGGTCATTCAAAGTTGAGGTAAAGAGAAGGAGGAATCACTCAGGTTCTCAGCTTTGGCTGCAGGTTGGAATTGCCAGGGCTGGTTTTGAAAATGCTGATGCCCAAGCCTCCTCACAAAAGGGTTCATCCCTGGCAGTGGATTCCAGGCATTTATGGGTAGGGGGATCCTGGGGCCTTCTGATTTCAAGATTGTTCTTTTTTTAAGCACCAAAGAAGTTTCATCTTTCTCCACTGCACCCCTCTTAAGAAAGGAATTTGTTCTGTAAAATGTGGATTCAGTCAAAAGGCCACACTTAAGGAATTAGAAGGCCACAAATATTGTGGCTCAAACCTATCATCCTAGCTCTCTGGGAGGCCAAAGCAGGTGAATTGCTTGAGCTCAGGAGTTCAAGACCAGCCTGAGCGAGAGCAAGACCCCATCTCTACTAAAAATAGAAAAACTAGCTGGGAGTTGGCAGGCACCTATAGTCCCAGTTACTTGAGAGGCTGAGGCAAGAGGATTGCTCAAGCCCAAGAGTTTTTGGTTGCTGTGGGCTATGATGCTACAGCACCTTACCCAGGGTGAAGGAGTGAGACTATGTCTTAATAAATAAATAAATAAATAAATAAATAAATAAATAAATAGAAAAAATATTAAAAATGGTATCTGGGTGCTCCTTTAATTTCTAAGGCTACTCTGGAGATCAATCCACAGACCACACAAGAGATCTAGTTTGACATCCAGAATGTCGCTTCTGCACATGGTCTGTAGAAACATTGCCCTGCTAGATTGATAAAGAAACAAGACACATAATCCTATACAAATACATATCTTATATGCACACACACATAATCAAACAAATATGAACATAATTGAATTGCAATGGTCCTATTAAATAGAACAATAAGTAGGTAAGACTTAGT
This sequence comes from Nycticebus coucang, assembly GCF_027406575.1. Classification (NCBI taxonomy): domain Eukaryota; kingdom Metazoa; phylum Chordata; class Mammalia; order Primates; family Lorisidae; genus Nycticebus; species Nycticebus coucang. The sequence goes on from NC_069780.1 coordinate 70,192,681, forward strand.
TTCTTACCTGTTGGAGAAACTTTATGGAACAGGTATGAAATACTTTGTGTCCTCAAAAAAGGGTAAGACAGGTTTGGTGCAAGACAGAAAACTGAATGCCAGGGAGGGGCACTGACTTGGGGTAACCAGCGCACATGCAAATAAGGAGGAGATGCTTTGCTTGACTGAAGGAAAAATAGAGAAAAGAGCAGCTGAGGCAGGAAGCATTCCTTAGTATGTGCCCTGCCACAAAATCCGTGACTCAGATTTTAAATATGGTTCAAGAGTTAATTGGAAAAAATATTACCATGTTAAAATACCATCATTTTAATGTTAAAATGTATCTAAAACTATGTTTAGACACATTACTTAGTACTTTCCATCCTTTGACTCATTTTTTTCCTTCCAGTACACCCATGAAGCAAGATAAACTCACTCGTGTCCTAATACACAGTGGGAGAAACAGAAACTCAGCGACCTTATATATTTTGCCCAGGCTTGGTAAGTGTTAAGACTTGGATTTAAACACAGACCTTAATCTCTAGGCTATACTGGGAGTGTTATAAATATTTTTGAATAATCAGATAGACGTGAAAGAAAAAGTGAAATCAGTGTCCTCATTAATCCAGTTCTCGGATCCTGACATTTCTGTTTTGTGAGAGTTAATTTTTTCCTCCTTAAAGTTGATATAATAAAACTCTGCTAGAACAGAAATTTGGAAAAAAGCCTAAAGGTTATGAAAACCACACTATAGAAATTTAGAGAATTTGAGGTGTTGTAATGATTAGAAATGTGTGTTTCATAAAACATATTTTAAAACTGGAAATGTGTGCTGCTTAGTTATAAATTTATACTTTAAGCTGATAAGTTCACTAAAACTCTGGCACAAGGTGTCGTTTTAAGCACATTCCTAAAAAACTTTCAGAGACTATGTTTTATAGGAAAATACATGATTAAATACTTCTATTGTGTAGTAAAAAAATAACTAAAGAATAGATACCAATCATTTTTCAAATCACTTTTTCCAAATGCTTCACAATTATGTTTTAAGGTGTTGTATGCTCTTAGTAAAATTTTTATTTTCCTAAAGGGCTTTGTCAGGGGGATGGGTAGAGGAGCTGGCTCTTACAGCAGAAGAAAAACCCATTTAGTAGAGAAACACCTGTGATGATGGGAAATATTATTAGGGTGGGAATTCTTTAAGCATGGAGCTGATACCCACCTTCTTGGCTAAAGATATGGGAAGTTAAAATATAGAAAAAGAGCTTTCTAGCTTAAGAATCTATGATTATTTCTCAGGTCTATCTTCATTTGTCTATTCTGATGTCACTGATTTTGTCTAAAGTTTTGATTAAGTTTTATAGAGTAGAAAATGAATGTCTAGAAACATTTGTCAAATTTTATCTATTTCTGCTAATTTTCATGTTTGTGTCAATGGAAACATGCAAGGATCCAGAATCTCCCTTCTCTTTTTTGAGTGAAGGGTACATTTTCCAGATATTCTGGGTCATAGAAACATTAAAAAGTGAATAAAAGAGAAGAAAAAGAAGTTCTCTGAGAGTCAATTTCACATGAAGTCGGATGATTCCAATTACCTTGTCATGCTAGGATTTATCTTTCTATACTAAAAAGCTATGTGCTTTTGGAAATCTCTATAATAATATGCCACATATAATCACAATTACATAATTATGCAATAAAAAATGATTACTTAAGTAACATTACCGGTTAATCCTGGTAATTACCTGTACATGCATGTGGGCAAACAGATATTTTACTACAGAAGAAAACTGTTTGAAACTGAATTTTTTTTTTTTTAATGGCAGTTCTGCCCCATGAAAACAAAAGCCACTCAAAGCTAAAAAGACACAGTTTTGATTGCTTGGCTTATGAATAAACTTTCCAGAATGCTTTTCAGACTTGGCAAAGAAAAATGTCACAAGTCAAAGAATCAAAGACAACTTGCTGAAGATTTGTGTTGGGTTGATAAATAAGTCAGCAAGGCTCTATGGGTTTGTCTGAAACTTGGAACAGGAGATACTTGAAATGAGAATAAAGTTGGAGAATGAGATGTATGTACAAGTGAAATCATGCCTGCCTCAACTAATAATAGGGTTATATTAGCCTGGATTCTGGAAGCTTCCTCCAGAATCACTGTCTCCCAGAAACTGGAACTGCTATAAGAACAGAGACAGGGAGAGACAGAGCTCAGAGTTCTTCTTTCGGGAAATATCTCACTCGTCCCTAACCCTGGCAACCAGTTCCCTCCAAAAATACTTAAATTGTATAGGTTGCAGTGTAGATTGTGCAATCTATTTGTTTAATTAAATGAAGCAATTACATTTTTCAAGAAAAGAAAGGAACATAAGCTTGTCAATTTAGTGAAAAAATAAGTCAAATGATTGGATTGAATTGACCTGTACTCAGTCAAAAAGGACCCAAATTGTTGGCTGGAGAGAGAGAGAAAGCCCAGGAACACCTGGGGCAATTCCACGTCCAGTTTCCTTAATGCTCATTGGTGCTCATTCTTATAAATATTGCCTTCCTGAAGTGATTTACAACAGAAGTAAAATCAGAGGAATATATATACATTAAATATATTATGTATATGCATATATCATATATATGTGCAGAAAAGAAAATTGATGGTGATTAAATTTTAAGAAAGAATTCATCCCTTGGAAAACTGAAAATTATTTTTCTGCTTTATTTTGCTTTTTATAAGAAAACTTCCTCTTGGGCGGCGCCTGTGGCTCAGTCAGTAGGGCGCCGGCCCCATATACCAAGGGTGGCAGGTTCAAACCTGGCCCCGGCCAAACTGCAACCAAAAAATAGCCGGGCATTGTGGCGGGTGCCTGTAGTCCCAGCTACTCGGAAGGCTGAGGTAAGAGAATCGCTTAAGCCCAGGAGTTGGAGGTTGCTGTGAGCTGTGTGATGCCATGGCACTCTACCGAGGGCCATAAAATGAGACTCTGTCTCTACAAAAAAAAAAAAAAAAAGAAAACTTCCTCTTAAAATCTGCCTCAAAATTGAATTCTATGTACTTTAATTTTTGTTTCTAAATTTGCTAAAGAGATTTCCTGGTCTACCTGTAACTGTCAATAGAGATTAAAACACAATACCGAAGAAAAAAATTGTATTGATCTGATATTGACCTAGTTTTCTTATTTGTAGCTTTGTTCTCTGATCTGTCTCTGTGCTACACTTTTCTCAGAATTCAGCTAAAATATGCATAATAATCTATATTTTTAATGAAGAGTATTTCTTTTGACTGAATAAATGACAAGTAAAGATAAGCTAAGTATATTAAGCAACAGATAAATCACATTAAATTTGGCTGAAAAGAAGTTTATAAAATTGACATTGAACCCCAAATTAGCCTTTAAATTACTGAAATGACACGAATGCAAACATTATGTAGGCTGAATTACCAACATGGAGTGTCAGTGCTCTTGAGCTGTTTAGGTATGCGGCAATGAAATGACCCATGGGCAAGAAAAATACACACGTAGGTTCTGCAATGTGCACTGAGTAATCTGAAGCAGGGGCAGCCACACAAGTTCTAACACTCGTGTGATCACACAAGGGTTCCACAGAGAAGGGGTTAAGAAGGTACAAGGGAATAGACTGATGTTTTAGAGAAAAGAAAAAAAATAAAAGAATGAGATTTAAAATTCTCCAGATACCAGAAATGAACTCTCTTTTTCCCCTCAAAGAACAAAAGCCAAATAAAGTCATCTTTACCTTAGTAATAAAAGCCTTGGAAAACACAGCCACTAAACACAGGTGTATGTCTTAGAAGACAAAGAAAACCAAAAGAAGCTTACCTGAGATGTTAGTATTTAAGGAATATTGAGTTTTCCCTTTGATATTGGAATATTAATGTCTTTCAACTTATTTTAAAGAAAAACTAATGCTTGGTTAAGAGGTACTTATTTGTAGGTAATTTTGTCTTGTTGGCAAGTAGGTAATCTGACTTTGATGAAATATTCAATGTCTATTTTTTTCAATGCCATAAATTATTTAGTTTTCCAAAGTTTTGAATTATGACAACAATGATTTTGGCAAGGTCTGATTTTATAAAATTGATGATCAGTTATGCTGATGGCAGAATTTAAACATAGCTTGAAAGGAAAATCTGTGTGTAGTAGAGGTCTAGAGAAAACTCAAATTATGTCCATGAAATGCATTCCACGTTAATCCTCACGACTTAGTTTTTACAATGTTTATAGTTTTCAAAGAACATCACGCTGGTTACGTTTTTTGATGCTCATAAACTCTGCGATATTGGGAAAGTAGAATTATCATTTCTATCTTACAAATGAATGAACGAAGAGGTTCAAAGAGTCTAAACGACTTTTCTCCATTCTCTTGGATTTCCTCTTGGAGTACTTGGGTTGAGTGAGGAATGGACAGAAAGCCTGAGCCCTCTGTGTCACAAGTCAGGTCTCTGACTCATTGTGGTCACTTGGAGGCCATCGTGGGCCAGTTCTATGCCCTGACCATTGTCTTTGGCCCCAAACTCATCATGCAGTCGAGTAGGAAACATGGAACAGTTTGAGCTTAGATCAGGAGGTGCTCCTTGGGACCCAACTGGAGATACATGGACATCATCAGCCCAGAGGAGTTAGTCTGAGACACATGAAATAGAGATCGTGAACAGATCAGAATGGAAAGCAGAAATCTGAAAGAGAATGAGAGAAACTTTGGTCTGGATTTATAGGATGTTGGCTTTTGGTCATTTTACCTTCCAAATGGAATTACTATGTCTTAATTCCATTAGGAAAACACACAGTCATGCCTGGTCATCTAAAGAGCTAGCAGTATACTTATTCACAATAAGAAAAAGAAAGCTTTGGGTTCAAAATGCTTGGCTATTTGGAAAAAATATTATTATAAAAAAAGTCAAACATGCAAAAATAAGCCTGCTAATATTCAAAAGCCACTTACCCATGACCTAGCTTTAACAATTACAAAATCATGACTAATCTTACTTCAGTCAGACCTCCCCCCACTTCGCTACTACTTATATTATTTTCAAGTAAATTTCTAGTCCCATATCATTTATTTCTAAATATTTTAGTGCAAAGCTATAGGATATATGCCTTTGCATTGAATGTTGGACATTGTGTATTAAAAAAATCCAGAGATAATTTGAAATCTAAGATGAATTTCTCCGGAGAGGTTTTGTGGAGAAACTGATTTAGTCAGGAAAAGTAGCTTTCTTATATTTATGGAGTTGGGATGTAAACTCAGGTCCTTTGACTTCAAGCTTAATCCTCCTTCTATCATATGAGATTGTTTGGAAAAAAGGAAGAAAAAGTGCTCGCATTTATTATAGCTCTGTTTTCTGTTATAACCACTGGACTAGATGCATTATATACTTTACCCACCATATGTGTGTGTGTGTTTTTTTTAATGGTGTGTTAAATAAAGTACATCATTATCCTAACCTGGTAAAGCAGATGTGTATTTCTTTTGATGTTGTTGTTGTTTGTTTGTTTGTTTCTCTCCCCCACCTTTATATTTTTGAAGAGGAACTCTCAGAGAAGTTAGGTAAATTGCTATTGCTACCAAGTTACTACTTAAGCTTTAAGGCTTTACCTTAAAATCTATTATTTCTTTTTTTCATTTTTTTTTTATTGAATCATAGCTGTGTACATTAATGCGATCATGGGGCACCATACACTGGTTTTATAGACCATTTGACACATTTTCATCACACTGGTTAAACATAGCCTTCCTGGCATTTTCTTAGTTATTGTGTTAAGACATTTCCATTCTACATTTACTAAGTTTCACACATACCCTTGAAAGATGCACCACAGGTGTAGTTCCACTAATCACCCTCCCTCCATCCACCTCCCCCCTCCCTCCCCTCCCTTTCCCCCTTCCCCCTATTCGTAGGTTATAACTGGGTTATAGCTTTCATGTGAAAGCCATAAATTAGTTTCATAGTAGGGATGAGTATATTGGATACTTTTTCTTCCATTCTTGAGATACTTTACTAAGAAGAATATGTGCCACCTCCATCCATGTAAACATGAAAGAGGTAAAGTCTCTATCTTTCTTTAAAGCTGCATAATATTTCATGGTGTACATATACCATAATTTATTAATCCATTCGTGGATCGATGGGCACTTGGGATTTTTCCATGACTTAGCAATTATGAATTGGGCTGCAATAAACATTCTGGTACAAATATCTTTGTTATGATATGATTTTTGGTCTTCTGGGTATATGTCTAGTAGAAGAATTATAGGACTGAATGGAAGATCTATTTTTAGATCTCTAAGTGTTCTCCAAACATCTTTCCAAAAGGAATGTATAAATTTGCGTTCCCACCAGCAGTGTAGAAGTGTTCCCTTTTATCCACATCCACGCCAACATCTCTGGTCTTGGGATTTTGTGATATGGGCTAATCTTACTGGAGTTAGATGATATCTCAATGTAGTTTTGATTTGCATTTCTCTGATGATTAAAGATGATGAGCATTTTTTCATATGTCTGAAGGCCGCACGCCTATCTTCTTCAGAGAAGTTTCTCTTCAAGTCCCTTGCCCAGCCTGTGGTGGGATCACTTGTTCTTTTCTTGCTTATATGTTTCAGTTCTCTGTGGTTTCGGAGACATAACCTGCAAATATCTTCATGCATTCTAAGGGCTGTTTGCTTGCTTTACTTACTGTGTTCTTGGCTGTGCAGAAGCTTTTTAGTTTGATCAAGTCCCAGTAGTGTACTTTTAAAGCTACTTCAATTGCCTGGGGGATCCTCCTCATACTCGCGCAGACTGATTTCTTCAACGGTTTTCCCTGCACTCTCTTCTAGAATTTTTATAGTTTCATGTCTTAAGTTTAAATCTTTAATCCAGTGAGAGTCTATCTTAGTTAATGGTGAAAGGTGTGGGTCCAATCTCAGTCTTCTACAGGTTGCCAACCAGTTCACCCAGCACCATTTGTTAAATAGGGAATCTTTTCCCCACTGAATGTTTTTAATTGGCTTGCAAAAATCAAATAACGGTAAGCAGCTGGATTCATCTCTTGGTTCTCTATTCTGTTCAGACATCTACTTCTCTGTTTTTGTGCCAATACCATGCTGTTTTGATCACTATCAATGTATAGTATAGTCTGAGGTCTGGTAGTGTGATTCCTCCTGCTTTGTTTTTATTTCTCAGTAATGTCTTGGCTATTCAAGGTTTTTTTCTGATTCCATATAAAACGAAGTATTATTTTGTCAAGATATTTAAAGTATGACAGTGGAGCTTTAATAGGTATTGCATTAAAATTGTATATTGCTTTGGGTAGTATGGACATTTTAACAATGTTGACTCTTCCCAGCCATGAGCATGGTAAGTTTTTCCATTTGTTAATATATTCAGCTATTTCTTTTCTTAGAGTTTCATAGTTCTCTTTATAGAGATCTTTCATGTCCTTTTTTAGATAAACTCCCAAATATTTCATCTTCTTTGGCACTACTGTGAATGGAATAGAGTCCTTAACTGTTTTTTCAACTTGACTATTGTTGGTATATATAAAGGCTACTGATTTATGAATGTTGATTTTGTAACCTGAGACGCTGCTGTATTCCTTGATCACTTCTAAGAGTTTTGTAGTATAATCCCTGGTGTTTTCCAGATATACAATCATCATCTGCGAAGAGTGAAAATTTGATTTCTTCTGACCCTATGTGGAGACCCTTGATCACCTTCTCTTCCCTAATTGCAGTGGCTAAACTTCCATTACAATGTTAAAGAGCAGTGGAGACAATGGGCAGCTTTGTTTGGTTCCTGATCTGAGTGGAAATGATTTCAATTTAACTCCATTCAATACGATATTGGCTGTGGGTTTGCTGTAGATGGCCTCTATCAGTTTAAGAAATGTCCCTTCTATACCAATTTTCTTAAGTGTTCTGATAATGAACGGATGCTGGATATTATCAAAAGCTTTTTCTGCATCAATTGAGAGAATCATATGGTCTTTGTTTTTTAACTTGTTTATGTGCTAAATTATACTTATAGATTTACAGATATTGAACCAGCCTCAAACGCTTGGATAAAACCAACTTGGTCATGATGTATAATTTTTTTGATGTGTTGTTGGATTCTTTTTTTTTTTTTTTTTTTTTTTTTTTGTGGTTTTTGGCCGGGGCTGGGTTTGAACCCGCCACCTCCGGCATATGGGACCGGCGCCCTACTCCTTGAGCCACAGGTGCCACCCGTGTTGTTGGATTCTGTTTGTTAACATCTTGTTGAATATTTTTGCATCTATATTCATTAGTGATATTAGTTTATAATTTTCTTTTCTTGTTGGGTCTTTTCCTGGTTTGGGGATCAGGGTGATATTTGCTTCATAGAACATGTTGGGTAGTCTTCTTTCTTTTTCTACATTTTCAAACAGGTTGAGTAATATAGGTACTAATTCCTCTTTAAAGGTTTGGTAGAATTTTGATGTGAAGCCATCTGGTCCTGGGCTTTTCTTTTTAGGGAGGTTTTGTATGGTTGATGCTATTTCAGAACTTGATATGGCCCCGTTCAACATTTCCACTTGATTCTGGCTAAGTTTTGGAAGGTGACGTGCTTCCAAGTATCTGTCAATTTCTTTCAGATTTTCATATTTCTGAGAATGAAGTTTCTTGTAATATTCATTAAGGATTTTTTGAATTTCTGAGGAGTCTGGTGTTATTTCATCTTTGTCATTTCTGATTGATGAGATAAGAGATTTTACTCTTTTTTTCCTCTAGGTTAGACAAAGGGTTATCTATTTTATTGACCTTTTCAAAAAACCAACTTTTTGATTTATTGATCTGTTGTATAATTCTTTTTTTTCAATTTAATTTAATTCTGCTCTAATTTTGGTTATTTCTTTTCCTCTACTGGGTTTGGGGTTGGAATGTTCTTCCTTTTCCAGTTGCTTGATATGTCCCATTAAGTTGTTAACTTCCTCTCTTTCCATTCTCTTAAGGAAGGCTTGCAGTGCTGTAAATTTCCCTCTTAGGACTGCCTTTGCGGTATCCCAGAAGTTCTGATAATTCATGTCTTCTTTGTCATCTTGTTCTAAAAATTTGGCAATTTCCTTCTTAATCTCATCTCTGACCCAGCTATCATTCAGCATAAGGTTATTTAACTTCCATTTTTTTGTATGAGTATGCAGATTCCTGTTGTTACTGAGCTCAACTTTTATTCCATGGTGGTCCTAGAAGATGCAAGGAATAATTTCTATTCCTTTGAATTTACTGAGGTTAGATTTGTGACCAAGATGTAATCAATTTTGGAGTATGTTCTGAGGGCTGATGAGAAGTATGTGTATTCAGTTTTGTTGGCATGAAATGTTCTGTAGATGTTTGCTAAATTGAAATGTTGCATGGTTAAGTTTAAATCTAAAATTTCTTTGCTCAGCTTTTTATTGGAGGATCTATCCAACACTGCCAAAGGAGTGTTGAAATCTCGAACTATTATGGAACTGGAGGAAATCAAGTTGATCATGTCTTTTAGAGTTTCTCTTATAAATTGAGGTGCATTCTCGTTGGGTGCATAAATATTAATAACTGAAATCTCATCATATTGAGTATTACCCTTAACAAATATGAAGTGACCATTCTTATCCTTCCTTACTTTTGTTGGTTTAAAGCCTATTGTATCTACAAATAAAATTGCAACACCTGCTTTTTTCTGATTACCATTAGCCTGAAATATGGATGACCATCCTTTCACCCTGAGTCTATATTTGACTTTTAAAGTAAGATGTGACTCTTGTATGCAGCAAATATCTGGCCTGAGTTTTTGTATCCACTCAGCTAACCCGTGCCTCTTTAGAGGACAGTTTAAGCCGTTCACATTAATGGAGAATATTTATGAGTCTGGTAAAATTTTGGGTATCGAGTTTTTCGAAACTCCAGTGGACATTTTTAATCCTTTCACCACTGTGGAATTTGAAGTTTGATCAAAAGTTTCTGAGTGAGTTTACTTTTGTGGTAGAGTATTGGGCTTTCATTATGGAGGATAGGTCTGAGAATATCCTGAAGAGCTGGTTTGGTTATGGCAAATTTCTTCAACGTATGAATTAAAAGTATTTAATTTTTCCATCACAAATGAAACTCAGTTTAGCTGGATACAGTATCCGGGGTGAAAGTTATTTTGCTTTAGGAGATTAAAAGTCGATGACCACTCTCTTCTGGTTTGAAAGGTTTCAGCAGAGAGATCTGCAGTCATTCTAATATTCTTCCCTTTGTATGTAATGGATTTCTTATGTCTGGCTGCTTTCAGAATTTTCTACTTCATATTAACTTTAGTGAAGTAAATTATGACATGCCTGGGGGAAGTCTTATTCAGATTGAGTCATGCTGGGGTTCTGAAACTTCTGCTATCTGAATTTCAGAATCTCTTGGTGTGTCTGGAAAATTCTCTTTCATAATTTCATGGAGAAGAGCCTCTGTGCTTCGCTAGGCCACTTCATCACTTTCAGGGATTCCAATGAGGCGGATATTAGCCTTCTTCGAATTATCCCAGAGCTCTCTGAGTGAATGATCCATTTTTGCTTTCCATTTCTCTTTCTCTTTGAGGGTTTGGGAGCATTCCAAGGCTTTGTCTTCGATGTCAGAAATCCTTTCTTCTGCTTGTTCCACTCTGTTACTGAGGGATTCTACTGTATTTTTCAGATCTTCGAGGGCTGCAAATTCTTGCTTTAGTGCATCAAAATCTTTGATGGTTTTGTCTTTAGATTCGTTAAATTCTTGAGAGAACTTTTGAATTTCTCTTTAAATTTCTAATTCTGACTTTTGAATTGCTCCTCAAATTTCTAATGCCAAATTTTCTTCCATTTTATTAATCTTGTTTGCCATCCAAATTCTGAATTCTGTTTCTGACATCTCGGCCAGCTGTTTATGAATGAGATCTTCAGTTACATCTGCCATATCTTTCCTTGGGGGGATTGATCTATTCTGCTCATTCGTGTTACCAGTGTTTTTCCACTGATTCTGCCCCATGATTGTTTTACACTGTCTGATTTTTCCCCTGGAGCTTTGTCGAGGACCCATACAATGCTATGGCCTGAGAAACTGGGGGCCTGTTTGGTGTGGTGGGGCTAAGTGGTTTTGTCTTGTTTTCATGTGGTCTCTGTTAAACTCTAGTGAAACTGTTACTCTGGGTTGAAATCTCAGCTGTGGAGAAATACCAGCAATTAAGTCACCCTGCCCCCCATGGGCAACAATTGGAAAAGGAAAATCAAACCTTCCTACAACCACACACCCAGGGTACCACCTGAATAGTCCTTGGGCGATTGGCTCAGTTCAAAAGGTCCAAATCAATTGTCTCAGTCAGCACCTGTCTCAGGAGGGAGAGTTGAAAAGATCTCTGGCAACTGGATCACAGGGGTCTGATGACTACTCTAATATGGCTTGCTCCAATGCTCTCTGGAGTCAGGAGGAGCCACCCAGCAAATAGATCAGTCTGGGAAGGTTGATGCCTCCTTCCCCACCTTGCACTTCTGTCACACCCAGTCACTCATAGTCCTGCAGGGCTTTGACCCAGTTGCCTGCAGTGAACTGATACTCCAGGGGTTTGTACCTGCCTGAATCACAAGGAAATCTATTTCTGCTCAGCCAGACTGCTGAGCTTTGCCTCTATCTAGCAGAGGGAGGTGAGGCATGACAACCTCGGGGGCTTGATGGAAGCTGGGGGGTGTTCACTCAGTTCCAGCCCCAACCCTGATTGATGTTACTGACAGAACAGAATAGAACAACTTTTCAGGAATTTGTTTCTGTCCCTGATAAATTCCCCTGCAGAAGAGAAGCTGTTTTGAGTTCCCAGAGCCTGCGCCTCAGGCCCTGTCTTTGCTACTGCAGGTTTGTATTCGGTTACCTGTCAGTTCTAGCCTCCTGTTTTCCTTTGTCTATAGACTGACAATCCCCTTGAGGGCCAGGTGCGTCTTAGGCTCAATAAAGTGGTCCTCTGGGTCAGCCCCACCTGGGAACTTCCCAGCTCTGCGTGTGCGTTTCTAGTCCCCGCGCTCCACCCAGGCCAGTACCGCCTCATGCAAGCCCTTTACCTACGGAAACTGCGTTTCCATTTCAGATCTGTTCCATGGTGGTTGCCACCTGAGTAGATTCCCGGTCTCCTCTGGTTGCCCAGGGAGACAGGGGGTTTGGCTTCAGAATATCCAGGAGTGAGCCCTATTGTTGCTAAAAGACGGCTGCTGCTCTGTGCCTTGGGCCTCCACCGCCCCTGTGTGGTTCCCTATCAGCCCACCGTCCTCTCCTGGAGTGCCCCAGAGTCAGCACTGACCAGCTGCAGTTTAGGCCCTGTTCACACCCCTCAAGAAATCACCCAAGAATCTGGACTCTTGGGGGACAGGCCTCCAGACCTCAGAGTGAGAGTGGAGGGGAGTGCTAGGCGCTCAGAGTTGCAGGTAGAGAATATATACAGTTTTATGCCTCACAGGAGAATGCCATGGCACCCTAGTAGGGGAGGTAGGTCCAGGTTTTAGAGGGTGTCTCCCATGGAATGTAGTGGGAGGAACTTTGAACTCTGCTCGTTTGTTTGTGGGGCACTCTGAGCCGTTCTCATGGGGGAGGGGACTCCCGTTCGCTTGGTGGTGGATTTTGTAGCTTTTGTTTGTATTTTGGGGGTCACAGCTCGCCTCAGCAGGGTTGATGTGTGTTCTTCAACCTTCTCTCTTGGTGTAGCTCTAATCCACCAGATTACTTGCTAAATTTCTGTCCTTTAACTCTCCTTCTGGACGGGAGCCTCTGTGGAAAGCTGGCTTCAGTCAGCCATCTTGTCTCCACCCCCCTCAAAATCTATTATTTCAATTATGTTTTATAATAGTGTTTTCTAAAACATGAAACCTGTAATAATACATTTCTTTTGTATCTGCAATGCCTTAAATAGTTTGATGCACACTGGTGGGTTAACATGTATTATATCATTTCTATGAAAAAGTATGCATGTATTCTAATTTTGCAACAAATGTTCTACAAATAGAATTTTGGGAATAAATCACAATAAACTGAAAAACCAATATAGGAGGATACTGAGGCCTAGTCAATGGCCACTGCAGGGCATTGCCATTCCCTGAAGGCAACTTGGGTTCTACCACATCTCATCATGCCTAACTTGCTCTCTGCTAAACACATGGTTTCCTTGTATGTATGGTTAATTTTTTTTTAATTATTTTTATGGTCATCTTTTAATGATTTGGAAAACTATTCAATTTCCCTGAAATGAGATCTGCCCAAGGGAATTCTTGATAAGTCCATCATATTAAAATTATTTGAGCCACAGACTATGTTTTATTTGTGTGTGTAATAAGGTCCAAGCATGAATTAAGGAATAACTGTATATCTGTGTCACACTCAAAAGGGTTAAGAGGGTGACTCTGGAATCAAATTGCCTTGTGTTTCAATCTCAGATAGCAATTGCTAGCTGTGTGGTTTTGGTTAATAAACGGCCCATAGAATGGAAGAAATTATTTGCAAACTGCACCAACAAAGAACCAATTTCCAGAGTCTACAAAGAACTACAACAAATCAGCAAGGAAAAAGCAAATAATCCCATCAAAAACCGAGGAAAAGACATGAAAAAATTGTTTTCAAAAGAAAATATACAAACTGCCAACAAATATGAAAAACTATTCAGCATTGCTAATCATCAGGGAAATGCAAATTAAAGGTACCATCTTACCTTTATCAGAATGGCCACTATTACGAAATAAAAACAATAGATGTTGGCATAGATGCGGTGAAAAAGGAATGCTTATACACTGCTGGTGGGAATGTAAATTAGCACAGTCTCTATGGAAAGTCCTCAAAAAACTAAAAGTAGACCTATCATTTGATCTGGCAATCCCACTGATGGATATCTACCTAAGAGAAGTCATTACATGCAAAAGATACTTATACGGGTTTTTTGATAAACCCAGTGTTTATCACATCACAATTCACAATTGCAAAGATATGAAATCAGTCTTAGTGGCCATCAGCTAGTGAATAGACAAAGAAAATGTGGTATATATTATTCCTTGAAGCACCACTCAGCAATAAAAAAAGTGAAATAATCTCTTTTGCAGTAATCTGAATGGAACTATAGGCCACTATTCTAAGTGAAGTAACCCAGGAACAAAAAACCAAATACCTGTTCTCACTTATAAGTAGGACCTAAGCAATGGATATGCATGGTGATACAGAGTGACTTAGTGAACACTGGAGCCTCAGAAAGGGGAAGGTCAGAGGGGACATGGGATGAAAAATTACCTATTGGGTACAATGTACACTATTCAGGTGATGGGTATATTAAGACTTTCAACTTCTCTACTATGTTATTCAACTGTCTAAAAAAACGCCACTTAAATACCCTATTTTTTTTTTATTTTTGACAAAGTCTAACTGGTCTGTTTTTTAGATGTCACATCTAAGAACCATTGCATAATGCAAGGTAATAAAGATTACCAAAAACCAAAAGCAAAACCAAAACCAAAACAAACCTAAAAACGTTCCTTTAGAGGTAATATACTTTATAATATCTAGATATTTGATCCACTTGGAATTAAGTTTTGTACATTGAATGAGGCAGGGCTCCAAGTTCATTCTTTTAACAAATGTTGTTTCATCACCATTTGTTAAAAAGACTCTTCATTTTCCTTTGCATTTCCCTATCTAAAATTGACCATAAATGTATGGGTTTACATCTGAAGCCAATCCATTTTGAGTTAATATCTGTGTATGATGTGAGATAAGAATCTAAGTTCATCTTTTTGTATGTGGATATCCAAATCCTAGTCCTGTTTGTTATAAAGAAGACTCGCCTTTTATGTTTACATGGATGGAGCTGGAACATATTCTTCTTAGCAAAGTATCTCAAGAATGGAAGAAAAAGTATTCAATGTACTCAGCCCTACTATGAAACTAATTTATAAATACCCGCACTTCCATATGAAAGCTATAACCCAACTACAGCCCAAGACAAAAGGGAAGGGGAGGGGACGGGAGGGGGAAGAAAGGGTAATTTGTGGGACCACAGCTATGGTGCATTGTACAAGGTACATGTTAAATCTACTAAGTGTACAACATAAATGTCTTAACACGATAACTAAGAAAATGAGGTGAAGGCTAAGTTAACCAGTTTGTTGAAAGTATTTAAAATTGTATATAAAACCAGCACATTGTACCCCATAATTGCATTAATGTACACAGCTATGATTTAATAAAAAAAAATTAAAAAAAAGCTGACTACCAAATGGAATATGTAAAACATGATTATATATCCTACCAAATGGTGGGATTATTTAAAATGTTTTTAACTGTGGCTGATACATGGCTTCTTAAAAAAAAGAAAAAGAAAAAGAAAAGAGGACTCTCCCTTCCCTGTTGAAATTGCTTTGCTAACAATCAGTGGATCATAAATGTAAGGGTTTGTTTCCGGACATTAAATTCTGTTCCACTAACCTATATGTCTATTCTTATGAATTGGTAATTTTTAAGTTTTGTCTTACATGTATGTGAAGACATAGAATATTCTGCTCATATTGATAATTCATGTCACATTTTCTTCTAAAGAAAATAAAGTAAAATAAGGAGAAATTAAACTAAAAAAGAGTGAAGTTAAGACACAGATTAAAATAAATAAAAGACTACTAGAAGAACCCTGGAAATCAGAAGAACTGAATATGAATTGTAGCTTGCAAAGTCTAAGATAATGGGAATTCTGAGCTCCACATTTTAATTAGATACAGAAATAAAATTGATGAGAAACATTTTGAAAACTAAAAGGTACAATGACAGGTATTGAAATAGGGACTATATCAGTACTAACACTAGATTGTATCACAAACTATGTCCTTGAAATTGATTTTCCTGCCATGAAATACAACATCTTTATTATTCCCTTGGCAGTGGACTAAATTAAAGTGCAGGAAAAAGGAAAGAATCATTGACAGATTTCTACTTACAGTCAGTGGAAACCAGTGTCCTGGGGAGGAGGACTCACGGAACATTACCATTCTTGATGCAACACACATGTTGGACTCAGGAAGGAATGCAGGGAAAACTCTTGACAATCAAAATAGGATTTGCATATGCTGGCTTTGCTGGTAGACAGTAGAGTCTTCCATACCTGCCTTGGGCATTTAGTTGTACTTGTAGTCATCCCACTGCCTGAGGGATGTGGAAGACTTTTATAAAATTTAAATTGAAGGGAATACAGCAGGAGCAACACTGTACTCTTCCTTTTTTTTTTCTTTTTTTTTTTTTGTAGAGACAGAGTTTCACTTTATTGCCCTCGGTAGAGTGCCGTGGTGTCACACAGCTCACAGCAACCTCCGACTCCTGGGCTTAGGCGATTCTCCTGCCTCAGCCTCCCGAGTAGCTGGGACTAAACATATTTGCTCTGATATAGGAAATATTGGGGGAAATAGCTATTTACTCTTCCTAAACATATTTGTTCTGATATAGGAAATATTGGGGGAAATAGCTATAGAGGAGAAGAACTAGGTCTTGTTTCAACTAACCCTGGCTACATGTCTACTCATTTTATATAAAAAAGTGACTTAAATAGAGGATAAACATATTAGAAAATAACATTGAATGAAGCTAGAAACATGTTAATTCAGTTACAGAAAGCAATGAATAAGCAAGAGTTTCATTCTATACTCTAAAAAGAAAAAAGATAATGGCATTTGTCCCCATGCAGAGCAGAAGAGATCCCAGGAACCATGTGACTGCTTAAAAAACGAGCCACTTTTTAAACAAAACTGATAGATAGATGATAGATAGATAGATAGATAGATAGATAGATAGATAGATAGATAGATAGATAGATAGACAGACAGACAGACAGACAGACTCCAAAAAGCAGAAGAGTGGAAAGACTAAGAGAATGTACGTCAGGGCAAGAGTCCCTGGATATGCCTTCTAAATCTGGCACTTACTGGCTCTGTGAACTTTGGGAAGGAATTCGATCTCACTGGTCCTCCATGGCTTCTTCTGCAGAAAGGATTAATATTATACTTAGCTCATGGAGTTGTAGTAAACCTTAAGTGGATCATTATGTATAAAAAGTTACAAATAACTGGAACCTACTAAATAGTAGGTGCTTACTATTAAATTCATACCCTTTATTTTTATTATACATATTTTCAATTCCAACTGACAAACTTGAAAGTCATTTTAAAGCTTAAAACTGTTCCTCCCATTTTTTTAGTAAAATTAGTATATAAATTAGTATCAATATTATCTGATAATAAGAAATCTAATTTGACATTCAATGGAGTATTAAACATACTGATTACATGGTGTTCTTGATTCACAGTTAAATTAGCACTTCTTTGAAAAGGGAAGTAAAAATTGAATGAAAACTCTTTATATATAATAAATAATCCATATTACTTTAATAATATAAGTATGATGATAAATGCACTTTACTTTTGAAATGTTTGCATGTAAATGACTATTGTTATAAATCAGTTTTTACTCAGGAAAATGGAACAGAGAAATCTAAGTTTACACTATTTTCACAATAGACATGTTATTGAGAAGTTAAGCATAAACAGAATATTTGAAAATTGAAGACTTATTAATATTCCCTTTCTGTGAAGTGACAAAATTTCACATTTTTGTAAAGAATTACCTTGCAAATTGGATTTGTTGTATGTGTGTGTATAGAATTTCAAGTAGAATCAAGAAATATAAATATAAATGGAGCTTAATTTACAGTTTCAGTTCTAGATGCTCTGGCATCTCTAGATGATCAGGAGACCCAATGCTCCTTTCCCTTGTGGTCATAGAGCCTTTGGACATGGTGCATGAGAAATAGATGCTGTCCCAGGCTGTGGCCAAGGCTAAGGTGAAAGTATTGCGTGGGACAACGTAAAATGTCTTTTAGAATTTGGGCTAAAGAAATCTCATCCTTTTTTATGCTGCTCCCTCATGAGATGATCTTATTCCACTCAAGTGAATGCAGCTAAGATCTTTACAACTCTCTGTCTCTGTCTTAGCTTTACCTCTACAGTTCGGCTCTTCAATTTCACACTCAGTCTTTGACTCTTATGTCTTTCTCTCTGAATCTGTGAACTTCTGTGTTTAATAATGCTCCCTAAGGGAATTTTCACCTCGCTGCTTTCTTCCTCCATTCCTTGCCAATCACCCTATTAATTTCCACACACAAAAAAATTAAATTTCTGTTCACCACCCTCCTTGCTCTGGCTGCTAGATTTCTTCAGCCACCCTCTCAGAGTTTTATGG
Source organism: Nycticebus coucang (assembly GCF_027406575.1). Lineage (NCBI taxonomy): Eukaryota > Metazoa > Chordata > Mammalia > Primates > Lorisidae > Nycticebus > Nycticebus coucang. Next base: position 70,210,885 of record NC_069780.1, read on the forward strand.
CTTGTTTGCACCTAAGGTATGTAATGCTACACTGTACAGAGTGATTGCCAAGCAATGGCATGCCGTTCACCCCCAAGGGAATTCCTAAGTTCTCATTCAAGAGAGGTCATCCTTTAGACATCTGTCTTCCTTTTTGACCTGCTGTCGATAAGCGACAGCTGTTGGGCCATACTTAGCTCATATCATACGCATTGTCTACTACAGTCATGACATTCCAAGCAATCCCATGCTTCTTACAGGGTGCTATTATTGTTCTGAGATGCCAACCTCGCCAGCTGGATCTGTTTGTGGGCACAGTAATTTCCCCTGTGGAGTTCTTGTTCCCTACAGTTTCTTGTCCTGGGAATGCTATCACTTGGAGAGATGCTATATCACCAATAAGAAAGCATTTCATATAGTCCCAGCTACTTAGGAGGCTGAGGTAAGAGAATTGCTTAAGCCCAAGAGTTTGAGGTTGTTGTGAGCTGTAACTCCCTGGCACTTTACCCAGGATGACAGCTTGAGACTCTGTCTCAAAAAAAAAAAAAAAAGAAAGCATCTCACTCTCCACAATCCTGGGTCACCCTTGTCTACAGTGCCCATAACAGTTCACAGCTGTCCTTCCAGTAGCTCCCCATTGTCAGGGTCCAAAGGAATAAATCCCCAAAGCCATGCAGATGTGCAGGGCCCACCACAAACTCTGTTCTTACTTGAAATTGTGTTGGGCAAATAGATTCATTAGCTTATTAATATCCCTGCATACCATGCCTCATGTCTACTTTTGATCACCGTCTTTTTGCCTGTGTAACATTCCTTTCCTCCCCTAGTTCCTCCCCCTTCTTCAGTGTAGTCATCTTTCAAAATCAAGCTCGAGTTGCCTCTGTGGACACTGCCCCCAACTGACCCAGCCCTATGAGATTTAGCCCACTCTCAATTTTCTTTAGGACTTTTTCTACCACTGATTTTGCCATATCACATTTCTTCTATAGATTTCCAATATTTTAGAATTGGAAGGAACCATAGATTAACATTATAATCCATCTGTTTTCTCTATCATGAAAGTCTTACTAAGGCCCAAAGAATCTGAGTGACTTTTGAACAGGCCTGTACAGCTCCCTTCCTCTGAGTCTCCTCTGAGGAGTTCTGAGACTCTGCTCTTCTGGGGCTGGTGTACTGACATGGAAGAATACAGTGTTGGCCTGCAGCCTTACAGTGCAAAGAAAGGGAAACTAAGTCTGAGACATGGGTAGAGAAAGGCTCAGGAAGACCAAAAGTTTCACTTCCAAGGGGAGAGGCCAAGAGCAAGGATCAGCCACTAAAGGAAGGAATACATGTAGGAAGCAATCACATTTAAGTGCCTAGATTTAGGAGCTGAGCCAGGGAACAACCCCTGTGGCAATGGTATTCACTGGTATTAAAAATATAGTAATCAGAAAATAAGACCTCAGGAAGAAGCTTCTAGGAAATGCACACCTATTCATATGCAAAGCTGACATAGTGGCAGTTATATACATACATGTATATATTTACTGTAATATGCATATGCATACACACATATGTGGTATATATACATATATGCGTATATCTATGCTACCATATAGAAGTGTATATATGTATATGAGGTTAGACAATTAAGTTTGCAAACTTGTCCTAGCAAAAGTGCTAAGAATCCTCATTGATGACTATCACTATGGTCACCTTCAAAGTACCTCCCCACGCCCCCCCCCGGGAAGCTATGTACCAATGCTAGCTCCTGGTCCACCTTCAAAGCAATTTTAGAACTCTTTTTCTGTATTGGCCATCAGAGCTGTTGTTGTATAATATCTAACGATTAAGCTCATCTTAGAAAAGTGTGTAGCTTCCCAAGGGGAGTACTTCAAAGGTGATAGTAGTGATATTCAGCAATGCAGAATGTAGCCCCTTTCCCAGGATAAGTTCACAAACTTAATTGTCCAACCCTGTATGTGTATGTCTATGTATATATGCATGTGTATGTCTTATCCTGTGCCTTGTTGTGAGTTTCAACATGAACACTGGTATCCAGAGCTCCTGCCTGAGCCACATTCACAGTAGGAACATGATAAAATTTAATTGTTATAATGGCAAGTTTCATCAGTTTTCAGGAAACTTTCTCAAGCAGGGCCTTAAGGAATTGCTAACTAAGAGGAGATTCAGAGGGAGGGAGAGAGGCTAAGCCCTTGCAAAAGTCACTCAGATTCTTTGAGTCTTAGTTAATTACTTTCATGACAGAGCCAACAGATCAATCAGGTGTCCCCTGGGACTACTCTCTACCTCTGGATGGCCTAAGTGTTGCTACACTTCCATTCTAAACTTACTACTTGAATACTATACTCAAGTGACAAGTGTATAATCAAACCCCCCTGATTCTGTATCTGTGATAGCATACTACTCTCAGATGTTCCAGGGGGTAGTCAGGTCAAGGCCAGCCCGAACATCCAGTCTCTCTGGAGTCTTTAGAAACTTCATCAGTTTTGGTGATTTGTTGCCAAGAGAACTAACATGGTTCACTTAGCTGACTTTCTGGAACAGGCTCATGTTGGATGTAACCTAACTAGTGCAGACAAGTTAAAGGTAGTTTAAATTTTTCAAAGGCCATTAGCAATTACCATACTAGAGTTACTCAGAAAGAATGCTGTCACATTCAGAGCAGGCCTGTCTGAAGTCATCATCACCACCTCTCTCATTCCCAGGATCCTCAACCTTTCCTCCATCTCCTTGCTCTCTGCACCTACTGGTCCTTCTAAGCACACACTTTCAACCTTGCCTAAGTGGAGCTACCCAGATGGCATTCTCAGCTCAAACTCATTTATTCTCTGCCAGACCTAGACTCCTCCCAGGCTAAGACTCAATGACAAAGATGCTTTGAATAAGTAGAAAACAGGCTGTCCACTGCTTAGGAAGGAATCTCAAGACCGGACTTGACCTGAGACCCAGGGAGCAGTATGAAGGGAAAAGTGAAAATTTAGCACTCACACTTCTGTTAGAAACTATATATAAGAAGACATTCCTGTTCTGAAATACCAGGGGGTATAATGCATGTGAGGGAAATTTGATAGGGATGAGAAAGCATCTATGCCAACCCTCTAACTCCTGATTTCTGGTTTCCCTTGGGACCTTGGAAGGGACACCAGCCAATTGCTGCCCTTCTAGAGTGATGGAGGTGGGAAAGCATGGTTAATGGAGGTCTTTTGTGAATTCCCAAGCCTCATTTTCATCATTGATTTCATCCTCCTTTCCCACTAAACCTCTGGAGCTACTAAAAGACTTGGGTGGAGATTTACTTCCAGGTCTACCCTCTGTCAAGATGCTAACTGAGCCAGGAAGAGAGTTCTCAGTTCAGGTCCAAGGTCCACAGTGAATTAGTGAGTGGAAACCCTGTAAGATTCTGGAGACTGAAGAAATTCCTAGCTTCCTGGGAGGCCAGTGGTAACTGAAGGAAGAGGGAGCTGTGCCTGCCAGAAGCAGATCACCTCACTTGAGGATTTGAGTACCTGTCCTAATTTGGGTTTCATGCATCCTGGGAGCCTTCAAGACTTTGTCTATGAGCAGAAGTATCCTTTCCCTACTCCCAAATTACAGTCAGTCATTTGGGTATAACAAGTATTGATGGTGAAATATAAATTAAATAATCAGGGAGAAAAGCTGAGCAGAAGAAACAGTGCCTGAACTGACACTCATAGGGAAATGGTGTCCCAAGACGTGCCCTTGAGTTTGGTGTTTGCCAAGGATGGTGCTGAGCAGACCCCTCCAGAGCCCCTGGTCAGCTGTTGGAATCTGTGTATAGTGTTCAGAAACAGATCATCAAATCCTTTGTGTACATGCTGGATTTATAGAGTCCTTAGCTCTTACTGCAGGTAGAGGACTTCAGATATTATCAACCCTGCATACTTTCTCCCACCCCTCCTCATTGCAGATATTTTTCACAAGCAAGAATGAATTTAGCATTAGCGGTTGGAAAGATTTTTACTTCTCTTGCAGCTGCCACCTCCAGAGTTTGTAGAGCTGACTTTGTGGGGGACCAAATGATGTCATATCAGTCATGGCATCATTTTGTTTGCTGAAACAGACTTCCCTCTACCGGTAAAAGTAGAATGGATATCATTCTCTGTAGATTTTATATCATGTCTTAGGAAAAAGAATATATCACCCAAACTCTTGACTAGATATCACTTTATCCGGTAGTTCAAAAATAGTGTTATGATAAAGGGGCTATCATTCTCCTTTCCTTAAGAGACTCAGAGGCAAAAAGAAAGCAGATCTATGGGGAAACATCAAAGAAATGCACTTCCCGTGTACTTTCTCCAAAGAGCAATGACACTTTTATGTGAAATGTTGCAAATCAGGACGCTTAAATTCCTTTCAATCTTGCTCAGTTTGAAAGTTTCAAAAAGAATTCCCCCCAAATGTGAAACAGTTCCAAAATGTTTATGTCACTGATTTTTTCCATATTATGTAACTACCTGAGGGCAGTAACAATTATCTTCCCCTTGTATTATATACGGCCTAATATGAACTCGGCTATGAACTCACAGTCACTTTAAAAGCATTAATAATAATCAGACATTTCATTCTGTTGATGTTAAATATTCCTTATAGTTAAAATGAATGTATCATTTATTAAAATATGGTAAGGGAGAAAATTAAAAATGACCTTCCTCGGGGTCTGCATTCTTTTTCAGTTGTAAGTTAAGAAACAGGCTAACTCTATGGGCAAGAAGTATCATAATTAGGTTCAGGCTGGTTATCTTGCTCTGACAAATTAACTTGATGTGGCAAATTCATTTTGATAAACTTAAGAACAATATTGGAACAGGTTCTCAAAGTATTGATAAACAGAAACTTTTCATTGTTCACACATAGACAAGGGTGAAGAAAGGAACTCTGAAATTCCAAACTGCCAGTATTCTCGAGCATGAAAACTGGGTTAGAAGAAATAGTCTTTGCATATTTTAGGCAGCGTGTGGTTACTCTGGTTAAAAGCTCATAACCAAACCACCAGAATTTTACCAAGTTCATGACAAATTTTCAAGGTCGATTACTTTTGAAAATACACAAAAGCTATCTCCTTACACATTTTAGTTCATTGATTCCATCAAGAAAATGTTAAAACTTTTAGTTCCATAGCAAACCAAATCCATATTTAAACCAGTTGGTAGGTCTTTTCACAGAGTAACTTTGGGAAAATAAATCAGTGTTTCTTTGGTTTTTGGTATGCTTTTGTTTATTTCTTTACTCAAGTTTTCTGCTAAATGACTCTGTCTTTGAATAAAAGTCCTTTTTCAGTGTATGTGCCACCATGTTTCTGGCTGGGCAAAGGTCTTAGAAGATCCCTCAATTTGCCTTTCTAATTTCAGTGGTGAATCTTCTCAAGAGGATTAAAGAATATGAAAGAATAATGTCATTTGTGGAGGAAAGTGACATTAAAAAAAAAAAACAATTATTTTCTCAAGCATAGCCACACTGATATTACCCTGTTTCCCCGAAAATAAGACAGTGTCTTATTTTAAGGTGTGCTCCCAAAGATGCACTAGGTCTTATTTTCAGGGGACGTCTTATCTTTCCTATAAGTAGGTCTTCTTTTCAGAGGATGTCTTATTTTCGGGGAAACAGGGTATATTTGGAGGCAGTATTAGCAAAATTGTGATTAAATGCCTATGTGATATCCTGGGAGAAAGCAACTGTTTTATTAAAATTATACACATATCCTCCAGCATGCCAGAAGTATCAGGAAAGATCCCAATTTTTTAGGTGAAGACAAGAAACTATTCTCTTAGTGTATGATAAATTTCTAAAAAGGTGTCCATAAGCATAACCATTAGGATCTCTCCTGCCCACATATAAAGCAACCTCTCCTTGAGCAAAGTCTTTGGGCAGGACATTATGTGGCTCTCTCGTTGCCTACCATAGACCCACACAGGGCTGACTTTTGTAGTCTTTCATATGTCTAATCTCCTAAATTCTCTTTCACTATTAAAATTCACCTGCATTGGTCTTATTCTCTTAGGGACTGATAGAGAATTAAGATTTCACTTCTCATACTGAAGTACTCATATATCCTAGAAGTTTTGTGGATTATGTCAGAAGGCATGAGACTAGAGGACAGACTAAGGGACTTCCTCTAGATTTCCAAGGATGGACACTCCTTTTGCATGATAAACATATATTTTCACTCCTCTTTTGTCACAAACATATATTTTAGAAAATTAATCATATTCATAGATTCAATTTTGTTGCAATAAAATCTTTCATGTGTAGAAGCTATTTATTGTACTCCTAAAGTGATTGTGCAAACCTATCCCTGGAAATTCCTTGCAGAAGATTTCCTCATTTAACTCAGAGGGAAATCTACTTCTTTTACTTGGGGAATGATTTCACTAAGACCCCACAACCACCCCACCACCACTTCTCCAAGAACCAACAATTAGGAGTATGTTAAGAATGAAATTAAAACATGGGTTATGGAAAGCAAGCTATTCAAGATTAATGTGCATTTGCCACTAATGAGATTAATATATGAACAGTAATTTGAACTGGATGACCTTCAAGATCCTTTACAATTTTGAGTATCTATAATTTTAAGTCCTCTTTTTTAACAAGCGTAAATACTCGTTTAAAAATTTCATATGTCATAGATAGTAAAATTATATTAGACAAGGCCTTAGAGCAACTAATTCAAAATCTAGCACAATCTCATTTTTACATAGAAAAATAATTGAATACTTAAAATCCCACAGCTAGTAATTCAACTCAGATCTATTTATGCCATTTCACACATTCCATATTGCCCCTAGAAATATTTACTGAAACAAATGATAAGTTAAACATTTGACATCTATTTTTAATGATTACCATTAAATCGTTAGCATGCATACTTGACATAAGTTCATTGCATCCACATTCCTGTTCTCCTTTCTGAGATCCATCTTTTTTCTTCTGAAATTTATTTTCTAGTAATGGTCTATCTTCTCTGTGATAAAAATTCTTAGTGTTTATCTAAAAATGTCTTTATTTCATGTTCATTGTGTAATAATTTCATTGGGTGTAAATTCTGAATCAAAAAATCATTTTCCTTCAGAACTTAGACAATAAGTTTACATTGTTTTCCTTGATGCAAAGACTACTATCAATATAAAGAGCACTTTCTCTGGAGACAATTTAGCTCTCCTTTTGAGTTTTGTTTCAATTTTGTATCATACTTACTAATCATCTTTTTGAATATTGCTTTTATTAGATTTTCTGTATTATCTACACTTTTAAAATTCTTAAACATAAATTGGATTTGATCAGTCTCTTATTCATGTTTATCAGTCTGTGTTTAATGTTTTCCACCTCTGTGCATCTCTCTGTTATTTATTTTGTATAATTTCCTAAAGCTTAGCTTCTAGTTCACTAATTCTCTCTTTTGCTATGTCTAATTTACTTCTTTTTTTTTTTTTATTGTTGGGGATTCATTGAGGGTACAATAAGCCAGGTTACACTGATTGCAATTGTTAGGTAAAGTCCCTCTTGCAATCATGTCTTGCCCCTATAAAGTGTGACACACACCAAGGCCCAACCCCCCTCCCTCCGTCCCTCTTTCTGCTCACCCCCATAACCTTAATTATCATTAATTGTCCTCATATCAAAATTGAGTACATAGGATTCATGCTTCTCCATTCTTGTGATGCTTTACTAAGAATAATGTCTTCCACATCCATCCAGGTTAATACGAAGGATGTAAAGTCTCCATTTTTCTTAATGGCTGAATAGTATTCCATGGTATACATATACCACAGCTTGTTAATCCATTCCTGGGTTGGTGGGCATTTAGGCTGTTTCCACATTTTGGCAATTGTAAATTGAGCTGCAATAAACAGTCTAGTACAAGTGTCCTTATGATAAAAGGATTTTTTTCCTTCTGGGTAGATGCCCAGTAATGGGATTGCAGGATCGAGTGGGAGGTCTAGGTTGAGTGCTTTGAGGTTTCTCCATACTTCCTTCCAGAAAGGATGTACTACTTTGCAGTCCCACCAGCAGTGTAAAAGTGTTCCCTTCTCTCCACATCCACGCCAGCATCTGCAATTTTGAGATTTTGTGATGTGGGCCATTCTCACTGGGGTTAGATGATATCTCAGGGATGTTTTGATTTGCATTTCTCTAATATATAGAGATGATGAACATTTTTTCATGTGTTTGTTAGCCATTTGTCTGTCATCTTTAGAGAAAGTTCTATTCATGTCTCTTGCCCATTGATATAAGGGATTGTTGGCTTTTTTCATGTGGATTAATTTGAGTTCTCTATAGATCCTAGTTATCAAGCTTTTGTCTGATTGAAAATATGCAAATATCCTTTCCCATTGTGTAGGTTGTCTCTTTGCTTTGGTTATTGTCTCCTTAGCTGTACAGAAGCTTTTCAGTTGAATGAAGTCCCATTTGTTTATTTTTGTTGTTGTTGCAATTGCCATGGCAGTCTTCTTCATGAAGTCTTCCCCCAGGCCAATATCTTCCAGTGTTTTGCCTATGCTTTCTTTGAGGATTTTTATTGTTTCATGCCTTAAATTTAAGTCCTTTATCCATCTCGAATCAATTTTTGTGAGCGAGGAAAGGTGTGGGTCTAGTTTCAGTCTTTTACATGTAGACATCCAGTTCTCCCAACACCATTTATTGAATAGGGAGTCTTTCCCCCAAGGTATGGTTCTTGTTTGGTTTATCGAAGATTAGGTGGTTGTAAGATGTTAGTTTCATTTCTTGGTTTTCAATTCGATTCCAAGTGTCTGTTTTTATGCCAGTACCATGCTGTCTTGACCACTATGGCTTTGTAGTACAGCCTAATATCTGGTATGCTGATGCCCCCAGCTTTATTTTTATTACTAAGAACTGCCTTAGCTATACGGGTTTTTTTCCAGTTCCATACAAAACGCAGAATCATTTTTTCCAAATCTTGAAAGTACGATGTTGGTATTTTGATAGAAATGGCATTGAATAGGTAGATTGCTTTGGGAAGTATAGACATTTTAACAATGTTGATTCTTCCCGTCCATGAGCATGGTATGTTCTTCCATTTGTTAATATCCTCTGCTATTTCCTTTCTGAGGAGTTCATAGTTTTCTTTATAGAGGTCCTTCACCTCCTTCGTTAGGTATATTCCTAGGTATTTCATTTTCTTTGAAACTATGGTGAAGGGAGTTGTGTCCTTAATTAGCTTCTCATCTTGACTGTTATTGGTGTATACAAAGGCTACTGACTTGTGGACATTGATTTTATATCCTGAAACATTACTGTATTTTTTGATGACTTCTAGGAGTCTTGTGGTTGAGTCTTTGGGGTTCTCTAAATATAAGATCATGTTGTCAGCAAAGAGGGAGAGTGTGACCGCCTCTGCTCCCATTTGGATTCCCTTTATTTCCTTGTCTTGCCTAATTGTATTGGCTAGAACTTCCAGCACTATGTTGAATAGTAAAGGTGACAGAGGACAACCTTGTCTGGTTCCAGTTCTAAGAGGAAAAGCTTTGAGTTTTACTCCATTCAGTAAAATATTGGCTGTGGGTTTGTCATAGATAGCTTCAATCAGTTTTAGAAATGTGCCACCTATGCCTATACTCTTCAGTGTTCTAATTAGAAAAGGATGCTAGATTTTATCAAATGCTTTTTCTGCATCTATTGAGAAGATCATGTGATCTTTATTTTTGCCTCTGTTAATATGGTGGATAACGTTTATGGACTTGAGTATGTTAAACCAGCCTTGCATCCCTGGGATGAAGCCTACTTGATCATGATGAATGACTTTTTTGATGATAAGCTGTAATCTATTGGCTAGGATTTTGTTGAGAATTTTTGCATCTATATTCATGAGTGAGATTGGTCTGAAATTCTCCTTTCTGTTTGGGTCTTTTCCTGGTTTTGGTATCAGGGTGATGTTTGCTTCATAGAATGTGTTGGGGAAGATTCCTTCTTCCTCAGTTTTTTGGAATAATTTCTGCAGTACAGGAATAAGCTCTTCCTTGAAGGTTTGATAGAATTGTGGAGTGAATCCATCTGGACCAGGGCATTTTTTAGTTGGAAGCTTTTTTATTGTTTCTTTGACCTCAGTGCTTGAAATTGGTCTGTTCAGGAGCTCTATTTCTTCCTGGCTGAGTCTAGGGAGAGGGTATGATTCCAAATATTGATCCATTTCTTTCACATTGTCAAATTTCTGGGCATAGAGTTCCTGGTAGTATTCAGAGATGATCTCTTGTATCTCTGTGGGATCAGTTTTTACTTCCCCTTTATCATTTCTGATTGAGGTTACTAGACATTTTACTTTTCTGTTCCTTGTTAGTCTGGCCAATGGTTTATCTATTTTATTTATTTTTTCAAAAAACCATCTCCTTGTTTCATTAATTTTCTGAATGATTCTTTTGTTTTCAATTTCATTATTCTCTGATTTGATTTTGGATATTTCTTTTCTTCTACTGAGTTTTGGCTTAAATTGTTCTTCTTTTTCCCATTCCAAAAGATCTCTTGTAAGATTGTTGATGCACTCTCTTTCTGTTTTTCGAATGTAGGCATCTAAAGCGATGAATTTTCCTCTCAAAACTGCTTTTGCAGTATCCCACAGGTTTTGGTAGCTTGTGTCTTCATTGTTGTTAGGCTCAAGGAAGTTAATGATTTCCTGTTTTATTTCTTCCTGCACCCATCTGTTATTCAACAGAAGATTGTTTAATTTCCATGCCTTTGGGTGGGGTCGAGCATTTTTGTTAGAGTTGAGTTCCACCTTTAGTGCCTTATGGTCTGAGAAGATAGAAGGTAAAATTTCAATTCTTTTGATTCTGTTGATATTTGTTTTGTGTCCCAGGATATGATCAATTTTGGAGAATGTTCCATGGGGTGATGAGCAGAATGTATATTCTTTATCTTTGGGATGGAGTTTTCTATATGCGTCTATCAAGCATAGTTGTTCTAGGGTCTCATTTAAATCTCTTATATCTTTGTTTAATTTCTGTTTAGAAGATCTGTCCAGCTCTGTAAGAGGAGTGTTAAAATCCCCTGTTATTATGGTATTATCAGATTCTAATTTACTTCTTAACTCACATGATAAGTTTTAATTTGAATGACTATATACTTTTGTAAAGAAAATTCTAAATGTTCAGTTTGGTTCTATTATAAGTTTGCCTATATATTTTCCATTAGAGACTTATTCTTTCATCACAGTTCCTATTTCTTTCTTTTTACCTTGACAATAATTTAAACACATTTCGTTTATAATCCTCTTCAGGTTGTTCTACTACATTTAATTCGCTAACTATCTTGTCTAATGTCTGGGCTAATTCTTTCTCATAGTGTAAACATCTTCTTGCAATTCATACATTTTTACTCTGAACTCACTCCCTTTCTATCTTTTCTCTATTTTTTTCAAAGATATGAGAGTTTCACACCCGGGGTTCTGTGAATGCTTCTAGAAATTGGTTTCAAGTTTTTGTTGCCTCGGTCTGGTGATTTCATATTTTATGTTAATTTCTTATATATTTTATTTTATATTATTTCTTTTAAAACATACAGTAGAACTGTAAGTTGACCACCCAAGGGACTGTAACGAACTAGTCAACATGGGAGGTGGTCACCATAAGGGAGTAGGTCTATGTATGTACTTTACTTTTTTGTATAGCTTTTATTAGAGAATATCACATAAAATCATACATAATCAAAATACAGCAAAATCATACATATAGTATCATACAAAATCAATACATTTACTGCTTTCTCATAGTTTTTTTTTTTTTTTTTTATTGTTGGGGATTCATTGAGGGTACAATAAGCCAGTTACACTGATTGCAATTGTTAGGTAAAGTCCCTCTTGCAATCATGTCTTGCCCCCATAAAGTGTGATACACACCAAGGCCCCACCCTCCTCCCTCCATCCCTCTTTCTGCTTCCCCCCCATAAACTTAATTGTCATTAATTGTCCTCATATCAAGATTGAGTACATAGGATTCATGCTTCTCCATTTTTGTGATGCTTTACTAAGAATAATGCTTTCTCATAGTTTAATTATTCTGCCTGACCAAAGACTCAATCTTGGTCTTATTCTTATTACAAACATAATAGAGAAAGTACTCTGAATGCTGCCTGTGCTACCCAGCATACCTGGCCTTTTTCAACTGCAGATGATTTCAACTGCATTATTAGATGCCTGACATCCTCTTCTTTTAGATTCTCTGCGACTTCTGTTTTATCCTCACTTGCTTCTTCCACTTTATCAGCTACTTCATGAAATTTTACACTGGCCCATACTTCAGTCAATATCACTTGGAAAATTGCTTTTGGGTAGCATTCATTACAGATTGCCATCTCATCATCCATTGAAACAAAACCTTCAAAATTTATTCCTTTGAATTTTGCCATGGAAGATGGGCTATCTGATCGAGCCAAAACATTGTGCTCTTGGGTTGTCAAAAACCCAGTTTTCGTAAAACACTTCTGTATCCTTTCTAGCTGAACTTTATTGCAAGCAGAACTGATCCAGAGGATAGCATCCAGAGTGTTAACTGTTGTAGTGGTTGAAGTTGCTTCCCCAGGTGGACCACAGAGCTGTGTTTTAGTAATGACTCACTTCTGGGCTTAGTAGTGCATATTAAATTTTTCATGATGGCTTGATTAAGAGGTAGGATTGTTGAGGTTGTGTTTGGAGGCAGAAATTTCAGTGTCACATTTGTGAAATGATTCACTTGTGGGTGGCCAGGACAGTTGTCTACTATCCTGTTTCCTCGAAAATAAGACATCCTGAGGTGGGAGACAAGATGGCGGACTGAAGCCAGCTTTCAACAAAGGCTGCCGTCCAGAAGGAGAGTTAAGGGACAGGAATTTAGTAAGTATCCTGGTGGACTTGAGCCTCACCAAGAGAGAAGGCTGAAGAACGCACATCAACACCGCTGAGGCAAGTTGTGATCACAAGGACGCAAACAAAAGGTACAAAATCCACCACCAAGCGGACGGGAGTCCCCCTCCCCCATGAGACCGGCTCTAGAGCCCCACAATTGAACAAGCGGGCAGAAATTAAAGGCCCTCCCACTACACTCCACGGGAGAGACCTTCTAAAAACTGGACCTACCTCCCCTACTGGGGTGCCGTGGCGTTCTCCTGCCGGACATAGGGCTGAATAAAACTTTGGGAATCCTTTGCCGGCAACCCTGAATCCCCGGCGCTACCCTCCCGCCCACTGAGGTCTGGAGGCCTGTCCCCCAGGACTTTGGATCCTTGGGTGATTTCTCAAGGGGAGTGGACAGTCCCCGAGTTGCGACTGGTCAGCATTGACTCTGAGGCGCGCCGAGTGAAGAGAGGGCACCGGGCTGAGGGGGAGTCACGCCTCGCGGCACTTCCCTGCGGTGCAGTGCACCAACCCTCCCCGGGCATACGGGGCCCAAGACTGAATCAGACTCTGGCCTCCCCGCTGAGAGCTGAGAACCCCTACTCTCACTCGGGGTCTGAGGGCCTATCCCCCAGGAGTTCGGCTCCTTGGGTGATTTCTCGAGGGGAGTGCACAGTGCCTGAGCTGCGTCAGGTCAGCGCTGACTCTGGGACACGTGAGCGAGGAGAGGGCACTCTGCTGAGGGGAAATCAAGCCTTGGTGGCACTTCCCTGCGGTGCAGTGCAGGAGCCCTCCCCGGACCGTAGTATTGCGTGAAACTGAATGAAACTCTAGCTTCCCCCCGCCCCACTCCCAATCGGGGTCTGGGGGCCCATCCCTCAAGAGTTCTGATTCTTGGGGGATCTCTTAAGGGGTGTGGACCCAGCACAAACTGCAGCCGCTCAGTTCTGACTCTGGGGCGCGGGACAGAGGAGAAAAGGGTCGCCTGAGTGCCCACACCAGAGCAGCAGTTCCCTGGAGGTAGATCAACAGCCGTTTTTTCTTTAACGGCAGAACGCTCACTTCTGGATATTCTGAGGCCACACCCCCTGTCTCCCTGGGCAACCAGAGGAGGCCACCGGTGACACGGCTCACAAACCCGGAAGCCTCCAGGGCGGGGCCGACCCAGAGAGGTGTTCAGACGCAATTCTCCAGCAACAAAGATGTTTGAACTCAAAACAGCCCGTCTCCTGTAGGCGACGACAGGAACAGAGACAGAACCTCACAAAGTTGTCTGTTCTGTTCTGTTCTGTTAGCAGCATGCATCAGGGACGGGGCTAAGCCTGAGTGAACACCTCCTTCCCATCACCTGCATCAAACACTCAAAGATGTCAGGCCCCATCTCCTCCTGCTAGATAGCGGCAGTCTGCGGGGGCCTGGCAGACTTCCTTGCGATTCAGGCAGGTGCAAACCCCTGGAGTGTCTGTTCACTGCAGGCAACTGGGTTAGCCATCTGCAGAGATACCAGTGACTGGGTCCGACGGAGGGGCAAAGTGGGGAAGGAGACGTCAACCTTCCCAGACTGCTCTGTTTGCTGGGTGGCTCCTCCTGACTCCACGCTGCACTGGGGTGAGCTGTGTCAGAGGAGTCACCAGGCCCCTGTGATCCAGTTCCCAGAGACCTCTTGAACCCTTCCACCCGAGACAAGTGCCGATTGAGACAGTTGATTCAGACCTTTTGAACTGGGCTAATAGACTGAGGACTCTTCAGGCAGTGCCCTGGGTGTGCGATTGTAGGAAGGTTTGATTCTCCTTTTCCAACTGGGGCCAGAGGTGGGCAGGCGGGGTGACTTAATTGCTGATTTTTCCACACAGCGGAGACTTCAAGCCAGAGTACAAGTTGCAATAGGATCGAACAGAAACCAGCTGAAAACAAGACAGAACCACTTTGCTCCACCACACCAGACAGGGCCCCAGTTTCTCAGGCCACAACACTGTACGGGCCCTCGATAAAACCCCAGGGGAAAAACCAAAGGGAGTAAACCATGGGGCGGAATCAGCGGAAAAACTCTGGTAACATGAATAACCAGAATAGATCAACCCCCCCAAGAAAAGATACGGCAGATGTGATTGAAGATCCCATTCATAAACAACTGGCTGAGATGTCAGAAGTCGAATTCAGAATTTGGTTTGCAGACAAGATTAATAAAATGGAATTAGGAATTCGAGGAGAAATTCAAAAATTGTCTCAAGAATTTAACGAATTTAAAGACAAAACCACCAAAGACTTAGACACACTGAAACAAGAACTTACAGCCCTCAAAGATATGAAAAATACAGTAGAATCCCTCAGTAACAGAATGGAGCAAGCAGAAGAAAGGATTTCTGACATTGAAGATAAAGTCTTCGAACGCTCCCAATCTCTCAAGGAGGAAGAGAAATGGAGAGCAAAAACGGATCAGTCACTCAGAGAGCTCTCAGATAATTCGAAAAAAAAACAACATAAGGGTTATAGGAATTTCGGAGAATGATGAAGTGGCTGCCAAGGACACAGAGGCCCTTCTACATGAAATTATGAAAGAAAATTTTCCAGACATGCCTACAGAATCTGAAATTCAGATAGCAGACAGCTTCAGAACCCCAGCACGATTCAACCCCAATAAGCCATCTCCCAGACATATCATAATTAGCTTCACTAAAGTTAACATGAAAGAGAAGATTCTCAAAGCAGCTTGGCGAAAGAAAACTATAACGTACAAAGGTAAGAATATTAGAATAACTGCAGATCTCTCTGCTGAAACTTTTCAAGCCAGAAGAGGCTGGTCATCAACTTTTAATCTCCTAAAGCAAAAAAACTTTCAACCCAGGATCTTGTATCCAGCTAAACTGCGTTTCATCTATGATGGAGAAATTAAATACTTCAATGACATTCATATGTTGAAAAAATTTGCCATAAGTAAACCAGCTCTTCAGGATGTTCTCAGACCTATCCTCCACAATGACCAACCCAATCCTATACCACAAAAGTAAACTCACTCAGAAACTTCGGATCAAACTCCAACTTCCACACTGGCAAAAGGATTAAAAATGTCCACTGGACCTTTGAAAAACTCGATACCCAAAATTCCACCAGACTTATCAATACTCTCCATCAATGTGAACGGCTTAAACTGTCCTCTAAAGAGGCATAGGTTAGCTGACTGGATACAAAAACTCAAGCCAGATATTTGTTGCATACAAGAGTCACATCTCAACTTAAAAGACAAATACAGACTCAGGGTGAAAGGATGGTCATCCATATTTCAGGCAAATGGTAATCAGAAAAAAGCAGGTGTTGCAATTTTATTTGCAGATACAGTAGGCTTTAAACCATCAAAAGTAAGGAAGGACAAGAATGGTCACTTCATATTTGTTAAGGGTAATACTCAATATGACGAGATCTCAATTATTAATATCTATGCACCCAACCAGAATGCACCTCAATTTATAAGAGAAACTCTAACAGACATGAGTAACTTGATTTCCTCCAGCTCCATAATTGTTGGAGATTTCAACACTCCCTTGGCAGTGATGGATCGATCCTCCAGAAAGAAGCTGAGCAAAGAAATCTTAGATTTAAACCTAACCATCCAATATTTAGATTTAGCAGACATCTACAGAACATTTCATCCCAACAAAACTGAATACACATACTTCTCATCAGCCCACGGAACTTACTCCAAAATTGATCACATTTTAGGTCACAAGTCTAACCTCAGTAAATTTAAAGGAATAGAAATTATTCCATGCATCTTCTCGGACCATCATGGAATAAAACTTGAATTGAGTAACAACAGGAATCTGCATACCCATACAAAAACATGGAAGTTAAATAACCTTATGCTGAATGATAGCTGGGTCAGAGATGAGATTAAGAAAGAAATCACCAATTTTTTGGAACAAAATGACAATGAAGACACAAGCTATCAGAACCTCTGGGACACTGCAAAGGCAGTTCTAAGAGGGAAATTTATAGCACTGCAAGCCTTCCTCAAGAGAACGGAAAGAGAGGAAGTTAACAACTTAATGGGACATCTCACGCAACTGGAAAAGGAAGAACATTCCAACCCCAAACCCAGTAGAAGAAAAGTAATAACCAAAATTAGAGCAGAATTAAATGAAATTGAAAACAAAAGAATAATACAAAAGATCAATAAATCAAAAAGCTGGTTTTTTGAAAAGGTCAATAAAATAGATAAACCTCTGGCCAACCTAATCAGGAAAAAAAGAGTAAAATCTCTAATATCATCAATCAGAAACAACAAAGACGAAATAACCACAGACTCATCAGAAATCCAAAAAATCCTTAATGAATATTACAAGAAACTTTATTCTCAGAAATATGAAAATCTGAAGGAAATAGACCGATACTTGGAAGCACGCCACCTTCCAAGACTTAACCAGAATCAAGTGGAAATGTTGAACAGACCCATATCAAGTTCAGAAATAGCATCAACTATACAAAACCTCCCTAAAAAGAAAAGCCCGGGACCAGATGGTTTCACGTCAGAATTCTACCAAACCTTTAAAGAGGAATTAGTGCCTATATTACTCAACCTGTTCCAAAATGTAGAAAAAGAAGGAAGACTACCCAACACGTTCTATGAAGCAAATATCACCCTGATCCCCAAACCAGGAAAAGACCCAACAAGAAAAGAAAATTATAGACCAATATCACTAATGAATATAGATGCAAAAATATTCAACAAGATCCTAACAAACAAAATCCAACAACACATCAAACAAATTATACATCATGACCAAGTTGGTTTTATCCCAGGGTCTCAAGGCTGGTTCAATATACGTAAATCTATAAATGTAATTCAGCACATAAACAAATTAAAAAACAAAGACCATATGATTCTCTCAATTGATGCAGAAAAAGCTTTTGATAATATCCAGCATCCCTTCATGATCAGAACACTCAAGAAAATTGGTCTAGAAGGGACTTTTCTTAAACTGATAGAGGCTATCTACAGCAAACCCACAGCCAATATCATATTGAATGGAGTTAAATCGGAATCATTTCCACTCAGATCAGGAACCAGACAAGGCTGCCCATTGTCTCCATTGCTTTTCAACATTGTAATGGAAGTTTTAGCCACCGCAATTAGGGAAGAAAAGGCGATCAAGGGTATCCATATAGGGTCAGAAGAGATCAAACTCTCGCTCTTCGCAGATGATATGATTGTGTATCTGGAAAACACTAGGGACTCTACTACAAAACTCCTAGAAGTGATCAAGGAATACAGCAGCGTCTCAGGTTACAAAATCAACATTCATAAATCGGTAGCCTTTATATACACCAACAACAGTCAAATTGAAAAAGCAGTTAAGGACTCTATCCCATTCACAGTAGTGCCAAAGAAGATGAAATATTTGGGAATTTACCTAACAAAAGACGTGAAAGATCTCTGTAAAGAGAACTATGAAACTCTAAGAAAAGAAATAGCTGAAAATGTTAACAAATGGAAAAGCATACCATGCTCATGGCTAGGAAGAATCAGCATTATCAAAATGTCCATACTACCCAAAGCAATATATAATTTCAACGCACTCCCTATTAAAGCTCCACTGTCATATTTTAAAGATCTTGAAAAAACATTACTTCGTTTTATATGGAATCAGAAATAACCTTGAATAGCCAAGACATTACTCAGAAATAAAAACAAAACAGGAGGAATCACACTACCAGACCTCAGACTTTACTACAAATCGATAGTGATCAAAACAGCATGGTATTGGCACAAAAACAGAGAAGTAGATATCTGGAATAGAATAGAGAACCAAGAGATGAATCCAGCTACTTACCGCTATTTGATTTTTGACAAGCCAATTACAACCATTCAGTGGGGAAAAGATTCCCCATTTAACAAATGGTGCTGGGTGAACTGGCTGGCAACCTGCAGAAGACTGAAATTGGACCCACACCTTTCACCATTAACTAAGATAGACTCTCATTGGATTAAAGATTTAAACTTAAGACATGAAACTATAAAAATACTAGAGGAGAATGCAGGGAAAACCCTTGAAGAAATTGGTCTGGGTGAGTATTTCATGAGGAGAACCCCCCGGGCAATTGAAGCAGCTTCAAAAATACACTACTGGGACTTGATCAAACTAAAAAGCTTCTGCACAGCTAAGAACACAGTAAGCAGAGCAAGCAGACAGCCCTCAGAATGGGAGAAGATATTTGCAGAGTATAACTCTGACAAAGGTTTAATAACCAGAATCCACAGAGAACTCAAACGCATCAGCAAGAAAAAAACAAGGGATCCCATCGCAGGCTGGGCAAGGGATTTGAAGAGAAACTTCTCTGAAGAAGACAGGTGCACGGCCTTCAGACATATGAAAAAATGCTCATCATCTTTAATCATCAGAGAAATGCAAATCAAAACTACTTTGAGATATCATCTAACTCCAATGAGACTAGCCTATATCACAAAATCTCAAGACCAGAGATGTTGGCGTGGATGCGGAGAAAAGGGAACACTTCTGCACTGCTGGTGGGAATGCAAATTAATACATTCCTTTTGGAAAGATATATGGAGAACACTCAGAGATCTAAAAATAGATCTGCCATTCAATCCTGTAATTCCTCTGCTGGGCATATACCCAGAAGACCAAAAATCACAACATAACAAAGATATTTGTACCAGAATGTTTATTGCAGCCCAATTCATAATAGCTAAGTCATGGAAAAAGCCCAAGTGCCCATCGATCCACGAATGGATTAATAAATTGTGGTATATGTATACCATGGAATACTATGCAGCCTTAAAGAAAGATGGAGACTTTACCTCTTTCATGTTTACATGGATGGAGCTGGAACATATTCTTCTTAGTAAAGTGTCCCAAGAATGGAAGAAAAAATACCCAATGTACACAGCCCTACTATGAAACTAATTTGGGACTCTCACATGAAAGCTATAACCCAGCTACAACTTAACAATAGGGGGAAGTGGGAAAGGGGGTGGGTGGGTAGAGGGAGGGGAATCGGTGGGATCACACCTGTGGTGCACATTACAGGGGTATTTGCGAAACTTGGTAAATGTAGAATGTAAATGTTTTGGCACAGTAACTGAGATAATGCCGGAAAGGCTATGTTAACCACTGTGATAAAAATGTGTCAAATGGTTTATGAAGTGAGTGTATGATGCCCCATAATCATATCATTGTATACAGTTATGATTTAATAAAAAAGTTAAAAAAAAAGAAAAAAGAAAATAAGACATCCTCTGAAAATAAGACCTACTCACAGGAAAGATAAAATGTCCCCTGAAAATAAGACCTAGTGCATCTTTGGGAGCACACCTTAATATAAGACACTGTCTTATTTTTGGGGAAACAGGGTATCAGTAGAATAGACAATTTCTTCTTCATTTCTTGGCCAATATCCCTTACCCATTCCTCAAATAGGGTGTCAGTCATTTGTGTGCATTTGTTTATCTCCAAGTGATGAAGAGATCTTTGGGTTTGAGATTCTTGAATGTACGTAGCTTTGCTGATTTACCAGTTACCAAGGGCTTTAGTTTCTCTCCAGTTTAGCTAGCACAAAGCAGAACTGTGAAACATTCTTCAGAAAGTTTTCCAGTCTTAAAGTTGTCACCCTTCATGCTGAGGCTCCTGTCCAGTATTTCCTTGAAAAATATGCCTTGTCAACATTAAAGATATCGTTATCTATGAAGCCTCTGTGATGCCCAGGAACTTTCTGTCGAACTCTTTCATAACTTCACTGGAACTTCATCAGATTCACCATGCAAGATGTTCTGGGAGATCTTGTGTAGCAGTTCAAATTTCTCAAGCCAACCTCTTGATGCCTGCCAGCCTGAATTTCTAGGTGATGTTTTTAACAACTTCTTGAATCATCAGCCCAGAGAATCAGGTGTTAATGGCCTTCATTAGCTTGAACCATCCCGATATTGTTTCATTAACTTCATCAAGGAAGTTTTCCTCTTTTTCCCCTGTAAAAAAAGGGGGGGGGGAGTTTTCCCCTTTTTACCACTTTCCTTCCCATATCACTTCAAGTACTTATGTTTACATTTTTGGATGCTGCTAACTGTGGTCTCGCTAACAACAAAATGTTCCACCATTTTTCTTTGCCTGCTGCTTTGCAGAAAATGTAGACATTCAACCTTTTCCCTCAATGTCAGCTCTTTGAGTTCTTTGCTTTGAGACAGGATGTCTTGATTAACAGTAAAATTTTTCAGTAATTGTAGGATGTACCTACAATTCAGTCCAGTCCTTCGTGTTGACAAAATCTTCTGCAACATATGATAAACAGTAGGTTGATCCAATGTGTGATAATAACAAAACATGAAAAAAACGTATACTAAAGAGAAAATATTACAATAAATGGGCTAAGCCCACACATTCTATTTCTTGGTATCGAGTAGATTCAGCTGGTCATGTTATAGAGGGTGAATTAATATTGTGTTCCACAGTCCAAGTGGTCAAGATACAACTTACAGAGGTGGTCAATATATAAAGGTCAGTTTTCCATTGGGTACGTGTAGTGCATGTATAATCTATGAAAATTAGGTCAACTTAAGGTGGTAGTCAATGTAGGGAGATGGTCAACTATAGACGTTCTGTTGTATTGCATATTAGCTTTTGTCTTGAGACTCTGCACAATTAGGGTACTATCATTCCAAATTATCAAGATTTGCCAGATGCTGCCTTTTGGTTTTTTTGTAGGTACTTTTTTTCTTACCTACATTCTCAGATAGATGACTTCTATTGTTGGATTCTTAGAAAGTTGAAAAACTTTCTTATTTCTCTTTTCACTATATATTCAGCTTTGGGTTTTGTGCAGGGAGCTTAATTCCAGCTTCCTACCACTCTTGGGCTCAAGACTCCATCAGTTATTCCATTAAGGTTGTTAAACCCCCCAGTATCCAGCACATAGACCTCTTATCTATAGATCAAACCCTCATTTGAATTTATTATTTTTTTCTGCCACCTGGAGATTTATTTTATTTATTTTAAGTTTATTATGATTTTATATTTTATTAAATTTCTTTCATTTGATTGGGCAATAAGGTGGTCATCCATGTGAGTGTTGTCAAACATTCTAAGTCAGTATTTAAAAGGAAGCTTGAACAGGTTCACTTCATACCTTTTCTCATCTTATTTTAATTGTGAGTCTGAGACAATGTGCTGATGCTCTATTTCCTAGAATCTAAGAAAACAAAGAAATTTGGATTACCAACTGGCTCTTCCATTCCTTTAACATTAATTCTTAAACATCAGTAATATAACATCTAAGAAAACAGCACATTTTACCTTTTACTGTAGTCAGTTTCTCCATAGAGGATCAAAACTTTTTAAAGTCACATTGTTTGAGTCAAGTCTTGAAAGATAAATTAATCTCTCACCAGGCATAAAAGGGATATTTTCGGTATAGGGGGAAAGATGAGTCAAGATATGAACATAAAAGAATATAGGAAGATCAGAGAATCGCAAGTAGTCCTGTAGGACAAAAGCAAAAGGTATGTTTGAAAATAGAAAGAAGTGGAAGTATTGAGAATTGAAGCTAGGGAGATGAGCAAGGATCAGACCATGACAGCTCTTTATACCTGGGTAAAAAAATTTTACTTTGTTCCTATGAGAAATGGTAAACAATTATAAAGTGTTAAGGTTATTGGCTTTGTCCTTTAGGAAGATTGACTTTATAGGGCATCGTAGGGAGCAATCAGAAAGAGGAAAAATGTGGAAGCAAAAGACTAATTAGAACTTAACTGTAGATTAGGAGAAACTTAAATAAAAGAGGAATGATGGAATAAATAAGAAATAGACAAATACAAAGTCCAATCAATAGCTGGACTTTTTGAACAGTGCCATGTACCATGACTTGAAATACAGAAACAGGTTTGGAGACATAAAAATTACTGCATTTAGATATGTTGACCTTGAGGCACTTTTGGGATATTGACTATTAGCGATCCCAGAAAATTTATCTGGCGTGAATATATAGATCTTGATAAAGTAAGAAAATTCTTTATTAGACTAAAATATTTCTTGAAACTTTTGCTGAAGAAGAAAAGGAGAGAAGAAATCAGCACCTTTAATCATTTCTTAAGGGCATTTATTTAATCAGTCAATGTTTATTTAGTATCTGCTCAGTTCTGGGTACTTCACCATGCACAGGAGATCTAAAAGTGCATTAGGAAAACATGTTTCCACCTGTTCTCTTCCCCTGGATAGAGCTTACACTTAAATGGAAGAGAGACAATAAAGCAGTGAACAAATATAAAAATATAGATTATGATAAAAACCATAAAGTAGCAAGGAATTATTTATGAAGAAAAATAGTCTAAGGTCCAATTTAAATGCAATAATTATAAAAGGCCTGTCTCTGGAAAAGTTCTATTAAACCTGAGAGACCTAAAAAATGAGAAAAGGGCAAACAGAATGCCAAGAAGTGGTAGGTAGAGGGGATGGCAAGAATAAGTACCTTCAGGTAAGAAAGAAATTGGCGTGATTTAGAAATAGTAGTAGTTCCATTAGCCTGAAACATATAAATTTAAGACAATGGTAGAGAAATAGATAGGAAAAAATATTCTATAAGAAAAGATTTATAGATCCCTTATCCTTCTAGAGTTTATAGCAGAAGTAAATTTTGCAATCATAAAAATTAAATGTATAAATTGAAACTTTCTCTATTCCTAATTTTATATTCATTCATTCATTGATGGAAAAAAGATTTAATCTTAATAATCTAGTCCAAACCTTGTCAACTGAATTTTTCTTAACTTCTTTTGAGTAAAAAGTCAGTCACTTGAAGGTTGTCCCTTCACTATTCTTATTCTCTTATCTCTAAGGATTGATGCTCCTGAGTAGGCAGAGGTTAGAAGGAAGCATATATCTGTTTAT
Source organism: Nycticebus coucang (assembly GCF_027406575.1). NCBI lineage: Eukaryota > Metazoa > Chordata > Mammalia > Primates > Lorisidae > Nycticebus > Nycticebus coucang. The sequence continues at coordinate 70,234,600 of NC_069780.1, forward strand.
CTGCTAGATAGATAGAGATACATTGATACACAACATATAGAAATTATACATCCTGATTTGCCTGCTCTGATCTTGGCTTATTTCTTTGGCCTAGGATTCAATCTGGTTTAGTAATTATTCCAAAGTTTTACATTTTAATGAAGTGTTGTTAATACTAATTTTATTAAAATAATCTGAAATGAATTTGGTACACTGCCCTGTACTTGGAACTTCTACTTTGTTCTCCCCTAATTGTGTGTGCAACATGCGCACAATGAACAGATTTCTCACTTGACATTTGGCAAATCTGAAAGATCACCAGTAATAATCTGCCCTCTGTTTTTTTCAACTTTCATAGACTCAAGGGAACAACATATTCCTCTTAAGGGTTATACATGAGGCATTTATAGTGAAATAAAATGCACTGACTCATGAGCAACTAGGGAAGGTGAACTCATTATATTTCAAGCAGTAGTGCCCTGTTGCACCTGCTGGTCACTTACTTGGTGTGATACCCAGTTGGGTACCATCCATTGCCTGTGGCATACTCACAACCCCTTGAACTGGACCTTGGGAACAGAATGGCAACTGTCAAAAAGTATGTATTAGGTTATCATGAAATATTTGCAGAAATTACAAGTTGAGCATTCTTGCTTTAGAATACATTGTTAGTATTCTAATTGTTCTTTCCATGGTGGGTTTACTATTATCTGTATGTCATAAATCTAAAACTAATTATTTAATGTATTATTTGGTGTATCATTTACCAGACAAATACCACACTAGTTATCTGAAGAGGTATTTAAATATAAAGACTTGTTAACTAAATGTGAGTTGTTAACTAGGTTATTGAAAGGGTGAAAAAAAAATCCTATAAGATAACATAGTGATAGCAACTCCAGAAAGTACAGGAAATAGTTATCTACCCTAAGGCCAAAGGAACAAAGAACAGTGGCTGGAATTATTAAAACACAGAAACTTGGAATAGGGGGCCCTAGGAGCGGAAACTAAAATTTCTGAGGAAGAGATTCTTTTCATGGGATGCTGGTCAAAAAACACTCAGTTCAGGAGAAGTTAATGTCCCAGGGTCACTTGATTCTGGGTGATTAGGTGTAAAGGCTCTACCACATCCTTGTTATAAGTCAGGAACTGTTGCCATAAGTCATTATAAATATTGGAAGTGCTAAATTACAAGGACCAGTGATAAATCAGCTTGCACTTCCATTTGGGACTTGCTTCAGCAGCTGCTCTTGCTCTGGTTTCTACTTAGAATTGTTAATGTTATGAATTATTTGGCAAGTTAGTCAAAATAGGACGCTTACCTTAGGCTGATATCACTAAGAGTTTGTCCAAGATTTTCTTTTAGGATTCTTAGAGTTTCATGCCTTAGGTTTGTATCTTTTATCCATCATGAGTTAATTTGTGTGGATGGGGAGAGGTGCAGATCCTGCTTTAGATTTTTACATGTAGTTATCTAGTTTTTCTAGGACCATTTATTGAATAGGGGTTCTTTTCTCCAAGGCTCATGGAGAAGACTCCAAAGGCAAAAACAGCAACAACAAAAATAAATAAATGGGACCTGATCAAATTAAAAAGCTTCCACACAGTCAAAAAAGCAAATAGACAACCCACAGAATGGGAGAAAATATTTGCATGCTGTGCATCTGATAAAGGACTGAAAACCAGAATCTACAAAGAACTCAAGCAAATCAGCAAGAAACAACCAAACAATGCCATTGAAAAGTGGGCAAAAGACATGAACAGAAACTTTTCAAAAAATATATACTAATGGGCAACAAACTCATGAAAAACTGCTCACATCTCTAACCATTAGGGAGATGCGAATCAAAACGACCATGAGATTTCACCTAACTCCAAAGAGAATGGCTCATATTAAAAAGTCCCAAAACAACAGATGCCAGCAGGGATGTGGAAAGGAAAGAACTTTTATATACTGTTGAGGGACTGCAAATTAGTACAACCTCTATAGAAATTGTATGGAGATACCTCAAAGAACTTAAAGTAGACCTACCATTTGATCCAACAATCTCATTGCTCAGTATATAACCAAAGGAAAAAAAATCATTTTATAAAAAGGACCCCTGCACTTGAATGTTTACAGCAACACAAGTCACAATTGCAGAGTCATGGAAACAACCCAAGTGTCCACTAATACATGAAGAGATTAATAAAATGTGGCATATGCATACTATGGAGCACTACTCAGCCATAAAAACTGGCAAACTAGCATCTTTTGTGACAACTTCCCAAGTTTGTAGAAACAAACACATATACTCAATACTAAATTGAGACTAATCAATCAATACTTCAGTGCACATATGAAAGTAAATCTCAATGAAAATAAAGCTGGGGGAAAGGGAAAGGAGGGGATGAGTAAATTCACACCTAATGGGTACAGTGCACACTATGTGGGTGAAGGGCACACTTACAAATTCGACTTAATCTGTACAAAAATAAAGTATATAAGCAAAACATGTGCACCCCTTAATATTCTGAAATTTTAAAGGGGGTTAAATTAATGATGCTATGATATAAAAATAAATATAATGGTTATTAAATAAGATTAAATATAAATTAAATTTAAAAATAAAAAATTGCTTAATTACTTAAATATGGTATGTGTTAACTCCAAAATTAAATTAAATTTAAAAAAAAAGTAAGTATTGTACCTCAGTTCTAGCAGAAGATGGTACAAGGTACAAACAATTGTCTTTTATCTTGAAGAGGATATCAGGATATCTGATCATATTTCAGACTCCTGAAACTTACAAAAGTTCACTAGAGGTGAGAACGGCTTAATTTACATTTTTCTCATTAGATGCAATCAGATAATGTCATCTTTGTATTGGGCCAGTGGGCTGTTCTGTGGAATGTAAAGATGACCAAGATCCTTGCAAACTACATTAAGGCAGAGAGTAGAAAGTCAATACAGCCCTGTAATAAGACCATGAAGTTATATTGTTACACGATAAAAGAAAATTGCCTTTTGAGGTTTTTGCACATTGGAGTAAAGAAAAGAGCATTTTCTAAGTAACAGTTTCATCTCAGTTGCCAGAGACTGTACTGATTTGCTTGAGTAAACACATTAGATCTGAAGCATAACTGTGATTATAGTTACCACGTAATTAAGTTCACAATGATCCACAAACATCCTCTAAGATTCAACTGCCTTTTCCAAGAAGAAATAAGCAAGTAAAATGGTGTTGTGATAGATAGCACTCCTCTACATCTTTCAAGTATTAGATGGTAGCATTCATCTTTGCACCCAGGAATGGGATATTACTTTTGATTTACTGCCCTGGAAGGGAGAAGTTCAAAGCCTCCCACTTGGCTCAGTAATTCCTGAGTCAGAGAGCTAGTGTAGGAATTCTGCCAGTTATCAAGTGTATCTATTCCAGTTATAAATCTAGAAACAGGGGAAATAACCAGAGTGGCTTTGTGGACCTATTGGGTCCATTGTGATTCACACTTAAGAGTCCTGTTAGTCATTGGACCACCATAATAAATTCCTATCTTGCTTAATGAACTAGAGTGGTATTGGGAGCTTTAAGAAATTATCATTATGTCAGTTTTCTTTCACAGTCATACTCATAAATAGCTAAAGGTTTCTAATAAGATGACTTATAGTGTTACTTATAGCAATATTGTAGATTCCTTCCTCAAAAAAAAAAAAAAAGAAAGAAAAATGGAGCTTTCTATCAAAGAGAAAGCTGGGTGTGTGAGCTGGCTTAGGTCTGATCACTGTAGAAGCTAAAGAGATATCTCTAATCACTCAAACATGGAAGAAAAAAATATGCTGAAGATACCAGCATATGCTTAACAGTCATTATTTTTAGAAAACTCTGCCCCAATATGTATCAGTTTCACAATGGTACCTGCAGAAAGTGTGTTTATATATCACTCTCAAGTATAACTTTTCTTAAAGGTCATATAACTCTCCTTCGAAATTGATTTGATTCATTTTGGGATTCAAAAGTTTCCTGTACACCCATGAATAGTGAAATGATATCTGTAATATGTTGGTTTTATTGGCAAAGGAAAATGTCTCACTATGTCTGAGCTGCTATAAAAATGTCATAGACCAGGTAGCTTATAAACAACATGAATTTATTTCTCATAGTTTGGGAAGCTGGGAATTCCAAGATCAAGGCACTAACAGATTCAGTGTCTGGTGACGTATATCTTGGTTAACAGACGGTGCCTTCCTGCTGTGTCCTCACATAGGGAAGGGACAAGGTAGCCCCCCTGGAGCCTCTTTTATAAGGGCATGAATCTCATTTATGAGGGCTCAGGCCTCAGTAGCTAATCATTTCCCAAAGGCCCCATCTTCTAATATCTTTGTGGTGATTATATTTTAGCATATCAATTTCAGGTGGACTGAAACATACAGACCATAGAATAAAATATCTGTAAACAGTTGTAAAAATGACGTTTTGTGGGCCAGGTGTGGTGATTCATGGCTATAATCCTAGCACTTAGACCAAGGTTGGAGGATTGCTTGTGAACATAAAAGAGTTCAAGACCAGCTTGAGCAACACAGTGAGAACTTGCCTCTACAAAAAATCAAAAACTTAGCTGCTCATGGTGACACATGTAGTTTCAGTTACTAGGGAGGCTTAGGCAGAAGGATAGCTTGATCCCTGGAAGATAGAGGTTGCAGTGACCTATGATGATACCATTGCACTCCAGGCTGGGCAACAGACTGAGACTCTGTCTCTAAAAATATATATAAATAAATAAATAAAAATTTTTCATAGAAAAATCAGTTATTTGTATTATGGTTGGATTTTTATTATCAAGTCCATGTAACAAAGTCAAGCATTTGGAAGGTCAATATGTTGAAGAAAAATCTATTGTATTTTCTGTTAAGAGGGTCAACACTGAATATGCAATCATTTAGGTTTTTTTTTCATTTTAAATATCAGGAGTGTACAAATATTTTTGTCCACAGATACCTTGTATAAAGTTTAATCTGGGGCTTTTAGTGTGTCCGTCACCAGAATAGTGTTAATTATACCCAATAAGTAAGTCTTTACCCCCTTTTCTCCTACCCTCTCCTCTTTGGATTCAAATGGCCTTTTCATCTCTTTGTAGCCGTGGGTACCAATAGTATAGCTCCCAATCGTTAAGAGAGTACATGTGGTGTTTGTTCGTCTATTCCTGAAATACTTCATTTAGGATAATCATCTCTAGTTCCATCCAAGTTGCTGTAAAAGGCATTTTTTGATTCCTTTTATATGTATACAGCACACCATTGGAGTGCTGTATACATATATACATACCACATTGCTTAACCCACTCACGAGTTAATGGGCACGTAGGTTGAAAACTCCATGTGTTTCCAATTGTGAATTGTTCTGTAATAAATATTTTGTTTATCAAAAAAGACAGGCATCTTATTGATATAACGACTTCTTTGGGGTAGATATCCAGCAGTGGGATTGTCGAATCCACTGGTAGATCTCCTTGGATATGTGAATCTCTGGCAATACCAGGGTCATTTTCCTCAATAATTTCCTTGAATAAATGTTCTTTGCTTTTTGTTTTTCTTCTTCTCCATCAGGGATACCCATAATTCATATATTGTTTTGCTTCATATAAGGGTGAGTCCCTTATTTCTCTGAGTGATTATACATTCTTTTGTGTTTTTTTTCCTATATATTTTACTCACTTGATTCATTTGAGAGCTTTGTCTTCAAGCTCTGAAATTCTTTCTACTGCTGACAAAGTAACTAGGAAAATACCAGGAGGGCTATGTCAACTAATGAGATGAAAATGTGTCAAATATTGTATGAAACAAGTGTTTGGGGCCCCATGATCATATTGATGTACACAGCTATGATTTAATAAAAAATAAAAAATAAAAAAAAGAAATTTTCTGCTGTATTTTAAAATTCTCTAAATGACTCTTTCTTTTCTTTAAGTTCAGTTATATTCTTTCTTACATTGCCTAGCTCTTTAGTGACTTTTTGTACTTTTCATCAATAAAATAAAAGTTCTAAAACGTATTTTGAGCTTCTTTGTGTTGGTTTCCAACATTCTCTTCAGTCTCATTCATCTTATTTGCCATCTATATTCTCAATTCCATTTTCGACATTTCAGCAGTTTCTTTCAGTTGGCATCCATTTCTGTGAGATCCATTGCAATCTCTTGGGGGGTGTGATCTACCTTGTTTTTTTTTTTTATGTTGCCAGAATTCTTTTGCTAGTTTTTTCTCATCTGAAATCTCTTCTCTTAGCTCAGATCAGAGATGTTTGCAGTGCTCCTGTTCTTTGCCTAGTGGGAAGGAGAGTTCCCAACATAGTGCTTTTGTCACCTGCTCTGGAAGACTGACCCAGCAGGGGAGGGACTGATGTGCTGAGACCATGTAATGCAGCTGATCTGTGTCATCCCATTCCCTTGTAACTGTCACAGTCCAAGCCTGTGCCAAATGATCTTAGGGAGTAGTGGATTATTCCCCAGGCTGCTTTTGGAAGTTTGAGTGGGACCTAGGTGAATCTCTCTCCACAGAGGCTGGTATTGGGGTTATTGCCCTGCCTGGGTCTCCTTGTGGTGGTGACAGTGGCAGCTGTGTGACACTATCTGGGGAGGGGTCATGGGTGCCAGGGCTGCTGGGGGTGGGTCACTTTATCTGCTACAGGTGCAATGGTGGCCTGAGGCTAGTGGCTCACTAGCAGATCATTGACTGTGGGGCAATTCCCTCCAGTTAATTTGCAGAAGGTGTGGGGTATAGCTGTGGGTTTCAGTGCTGGCATCTCAGGGGTTGAGCTTCAGGGCCCAGCTGTGGTACTAGAGCTTTAAGGGTGGGGCAAGGGCCCCGACAGCAGTGAAGGAGTCTCAGTTCCAGGGCTGCTTGGCCTATTGGTGGCACTGAAGCCTCAGAACAGAGCTTTGGGGCCCAACAGATGCATTAGAACCTCAGGGTTGGGGCTATGGGGCCTGATGGCAGCAAGGGATCCTAGGAGCTGGGGTTGTAGACCCTGTGTGTCATGCTGGAACCTTGAGGGCAGAGCCAGAGGTCCCAGCAATGGTGTTGGAGCCTCAGGGGCAGAACTGCAGGTTCTGGACATGGTGCTGGAGCTTTGGAAGTGAGATCAAGGTCGGATGGCAGCAGGGAAGCCTAGGAATAAGGAATGTGGCTGATAGTGGCTCTGGAACCTTGAGGGTGGGTTTGAGTGGCAGCTTGGGGATCACAAGGGTAAGGCTGAGGGGCCATGCTGTTGAGCTGCTGGAGCTCTTCCTTCTGACCAGGTTCCCACAGAGGCATCTGCTGCTTGGCTTCTCAGGTGGCATCTCTGGCACCGGATCTATTCAGATTCCCCATGAGGGAAGGGGTGCTTGGGTGCCTGCCACAGGGCACCTGAGAGCTTCCATTCTCCCTGCTCCCACCCCGATGGGCCAGGTCCAAGCAGAAGTGGTTGTATCAAGGCCGAGCTCTGTATAGACTTGGCATTTTAGACCTTAGAGCTCAGAATGGCATCAGTTTCATTAATGTTGGAATGGGAGCCCCAGGTTCCTTCTGAGTCCACTCTCTGGTGCAGGATTGTTACACAGACTCCAAGCAGTTCCCTGACCAGTCCAGAGATCTGTAGTACAGTGAGAGCCCCCTCACAACTTGGGCCTTAGTGCACCAGGGAATTGTGGTACCCGACGGTTCTCTATTCCTGTTTTTCCCCATCTGTGGATGCATCCCCCAGGTACCTTCTGATCTTGCCAAGTGGCTCACCCCATCACCTGCCTTATCACTTTCATTATCCCCAGTCACTTCACTGGTGATTCACAATTCTCTTTCCAAGAAGGCCCATCCATGGATGAGCACCATCTGCAACTTTAATCCTCTCCTTTAGAGCAGAGTGTGAAGGCTGCTTCTAGTCTGCCATCTTGTCTCTCTTTGATTATTCTTTTTTCCAATATTAATATGGATACAAATTTGATGGAAAATAGCACATCATGGATAAATGGTCTTATGAAATTCAGAAACTTATGGAGAAAAACATTCCTGAAATTTACTTGTGGTACACAAGTAAGTTATAACTATTCCCAAGAAATTTCAATCATCTATCAGTTGAAATAGAAACTATAGATGTCAAGATTATAAACATTAAAGTAACTAACTACAAATGCTTTATGATAAATCTTATATTAAATACAAAACAAGCAAGTGGACCTTTTTCAAAGCCATACATGCTTTCTTGCTTGCTTTATGTTTTCAATCAGATTTTAGAAATATTTCAGCCTTCAGAAGAACTACTTTTAAATCAATCTGCAAGTTCCTATAATGGCACCAAACATATTCTTAAATAACTCTGGATTTACAAACTAATTGTTTAGAAGTCTTTTGTCAAAATATTCGATGAATTATAATGCAGATAACTTCAAGTTTTGTGATAACTGTAAACAAAGGCAAATTTATCCCTACAAAAGCAGGGAGATGAACAAATTAAATGATGAGATCTCCAGCAATGTACAAGATTTAATTTGAAAATTCAGTAAATGCCTTTGAAATGGCTTGTAGGAAAAAATCTTTTGATCAAACCCCCCTTTTTTTGGTAATTGGATTATTTAGGTACTGAAATGGAATGAAACTGAAAAGACCTATGATTTTGTAGTATCTATTTGGCAAAACATTAAAAAGAATTAAGAATAGAGAATTTATTTTATGAGTTTTGCCTTATAAAATATTGTGGAAAAGAGAAACTCTAAATTGAGGGGAAAGGTACAGTACCTATAAAAATATATGTACTGATTCATTTACACATTTTTTTCTTTTTTTGTGGACAAAGTCTCACTCTGTTGTCCTGGATAGAGAGCCCTGGCATCATAGCTCACAGCAACCTCAAACTGTTGGGTTCAAGCAATCCTCAGCCTCCCGAGTAGCTGGGACTACAGGTGCCTGGCAAATCCCGGCTAGTTTTTCTATTTTTGGTAGAGACAGGGCTTCCTTTTGCTCAGGCTGGTCTTGAATTCCTGAGCTCAAGCAATCTACTTGCCTTGACTTTCCAGATTGCTAGGATTACAGGTGTGAGCCACCTTGCCTGGCTATTTACACATTTTTATAAAAATCAGATTTGAGAATGTCTTCCACTTAGTAGAATTTTCTCTGTGCTTAGTAGATATACTGGCACTATAAATAGAATATTTTTCTCAATTAAATTGTTACAGACTACAGATAAAAGTAAATGTGTATCTATTTGAAATGTAACTTTAAGAAATTTCAAGAAATTTTTGAATAATTAAAAAGAATAAAGTTAAACAGAATAAAGTCATATTGAAAAATATATTATTATACATATAAAAATATCAAATATTTTTAGAGAAAGTTATGGTTGTGCTATTTTTAAGTGGTGAAAGTCTCACATAAATAATTTTTATATTTTGCTTTAATTTATGAGGAAATAATTCATTTTATTTTTTAGAAACAGTTTTATTTTTGAAAATAATTTTTGCCCCAAAATATGTCACCCAATATAAATAAGATACCCAGTTGCTTGTTCAAAATGAACAAATATTTCAAAAATAAAATTAAAAAATATTTTTTGAGGCAGAATCTTGCTTTGTCTCCTGGCTAGAGAGCTAGAGCATCATCATAGCTCACTGCAACCTAAAACTCCTGGGTTCAAGTAATCCTCCTGCCTCAGTCTGTTGAGTAGCTGGAACTAGAGGTTCTCATCACCCACTCTCCCAGCTAATTTTTTTTTGTTTTTAGTAGAGACAGGGTCTTGCCATTCCTTAGGCTGGTTTTGAACTCCTGACCTCAAGTGATCCTCCCAACTTGGCCACCCAGTGATACTCCCAACTTGGCCACCCAGAGTAATCCACCCAGGTAGGATTACACATGAGCCACTGGGGCCTGGGACTAAAATTCTAATTAATTTTAATGTCAACTTTCATTCTCAAAAGTATCTCAGCTTAGTGTCTTAGTCTGTTCAAGTTACCACCACAAAATATAATAGACGGGGTGGCTTAAACAACAGAAATCTATTTTCTCACAGTTCTTCAAGCAAACATCTAGATTGGAGTGCCAGCATGGTCTGTTCCCGGTGAGAGGTCTCCTCCTGAATTGCAGATAGCCACTTTCTCACTGTGTCCTCACATTGGGCGCAGAAAGACACCAATCACTCTGGTGCCTCTTCTTAGAAGAGCACAGATCCCGTCCTGAGGGCGCCATCCTCATGACCTCATCTAATCCTATTACCTGTCAAAAGCCTCATATTCCAATATAATCGCATTGGAGGTAAATTTCAACATATGAATTTGGGGTGCAGTGTACAGTTCAGTCCATAGAACTTGGACAATAAATTCTTTGGAACCATACTTAATGGAGTCTTACTATCATGGAGCGAGATGCAGCTGGCTCACTGCCACTGGATTCTAGTGCACCGCTCTTGCTTGTCAACATTTAGTTCCATGGCATCCAAATCGGGATGAACATGTTTTCCAGCAACAGGTCCATGCTTTCTCCTCTTCTCCCACCTGTGGAAGATCTCTACACTTCTGGCCCTCTCTTAGTCACTTCTATGTTCTTCTTAGGAATACAATACCTCCTTTCCCTTTTGCTCAGCTGTATGAAATTCTGTGAGGCTGCCCACAGGCATTTTGCCTAGACAGCTTACGTACCCTTGCTACTCTGCTGCTCAGATGCCATGATGAATGCTGGGTTTCTCTATGAGGCTTGCAACCTCCTTGGGAAGCTAACCAGTGCTTCTCTGTGGTCTGGGATACCCTCAAAATAATTTGAGGTTTTCATTGTTCCCTTCCACTTGTGCTACTTGGCTGAAGAGATGAGCAGTGGGCTACTTTTCAAAGGCTCATCACCATCTAAGGTCTGATCCCATCTCCTATTTTCTTCCCCTCCCAGTACGTCAACTTTATCTCTTTTTGGAAGAGAACTAGCTCTTAAATCATGCCACAATATTTACATAGGCATAGTTTAAAATTTGGCTCTCATTTCTACAAAATGCTTTTGGAACCTTCTATCAAATAGTTTCACACTTGCAATCCAATGCCTCTGGATTTCAAGATGATTGTGGCTAACATAAGTTTAAAGCAATACCAAAAATTCAAATGACCTCATTGTTTCTGCATCTACAGTTGTCCTCAGTAGTGGAAGCTAGTGGCTCCAAGGGGGAGGGCAATGACAGGAATGCAGGAAGGTCAAACCTTAGTTATTACCTCAAAATGTCCTGCCAAAAATGCTGGAATTTTAAGACTGAAAAAATTTCTTATAAATTATTCATCAAGTCCACTCTTTTGTTGTATAGATGTTCTGTGAAAAGTGAGACCCAGAGAGAATGAATGATTTCTTTTAAGACTACCTGGGTTCTGAACAGCAGAAGGACAGCTATAGTGGACTTCTCTTTCATCAAGTACAGAATTCTTTACTTACACTGTTTCCTTCTCAAGGTATTCGAATTTTTCTGAATTTATCTCAAAATGTGACATCCTCCTATGTTTAGGCTACCGGGCCCTAGGATGTTTCTCCTCCCAACATGTGTCAGTTACTTGGAATAGGATTAAGGTGGATCAGCACCACAACAAGCCTACCCTGGTCCTTCTTCCCAGGTGAGGCAACTAGTCCAGGCAGCACAAGGCAAAGCACCCATTTAGTCCCGTAGGAGACTCTTGGAGTTTCCTTTGTATCTACCTAACACTGAACATGGTAGGTTTTTCGTAGTCTGCTGATTCCTGGATAATATAGTCTTGAGTGCAGCCTATGATTCTCTCATTTTGAGTATTGATAGAGTCTCCTGTCAGCACTGATTTGTCTTAAGCATATGCATTGGTACTGGCATTTCTGTCAAGCCAGGTCCCCTCTTTCTGTACATAGGTTTCATTTGTGGAATTGGAGTCAAAGTCTAGGACATCAGAACGCTATGGAATAAAGTCACTTTAAATAATTCATGTTGCTAAGGGACAGGAAAATTATTTATACTGCAAAAATGAAACTCTTTCCAATTAGTGTATAATCTAAACTTTACCCACTCATTAAAAACATTTTTTCTAACAGATTTGGACCAAGTTTTGTTCCAAAGATTTTATGTTTCAAGGACAGCTTTTTAAATAAATACACTTTTCTGAACTACACCCTTTCCAGCTCTAGGAACCCAGTATTTTAACCTGTATGATGAGGCACCTTCATGTCTTGGCAAAACTGTGTGAACTAAGTCAGAACTTCAGGAAAACAGTTCTAAAACCATCTGAAAATAAGGCCAACACTATACCTATATATGAGCAAGGATTTAATGATATTTATAAGCATGAATTGTTTTCAGTTGGGTTTGTCTCTTAAAGCAGAATGCAAGAGGGATCGTGATCTTTGAGGGCTATCAACTTATTTCTCCTCTGTTTGTATCCATAACTGCCATAAATAAGTAATAATGTTCTAATCTTAAGAAATGCAGGTCCCAAGTGGCAAATGAATCTTTATTTCTTTATTATTTTAATCAAAGAGTTGTCTTATTTATTCCTGTTTAATCATGCAGTTTTATTTGTCTGTTTTCAGTGTTCATTGAAACCCTCTTAAACAAGAAGATCTTATAGTGTATTTAATGTACACAAAATATCCTTTAACAGCCCAAAGCCAGTTTTTCCATTTTCACAAACCTTTGGCCTAGGCATAGTTAATTAAAAAAAAAAAAACATGGAAACACAAATGAGAAATAGTAGAAAACTTAATGCAAATGTAAAATAATGTAATGATTTCCTACCATGCTTTATCTTTGAAATATGGTATTTATAAAAGTCCTTTGCTTTAAAAAACAAATACATTGTATATAAATCAGAAAGCACACATAGCAGCTCTGTTTAGAAAACAGCAAAGTACCATGTAAAAGACCTCTGTTTAGTTAGCCCACCCACCAACTAGGGGGAGAAAGTTAAAATAAAATAGAAAAATAAAGTTTGAATATGTGGAGTTGTTACCGCTGTGTTAAACACAGGATTTTAATTTCTAAATAGCATTCACCAAGTGGGGTCTTAGAGTAATTATTCAATAAATTTATTCAGTAGGTATCTAATTTGAAACATCAATCCAGTATCACTTTCTTTATTTTTTGTTTTGTTTCTAAGATGTGTGTTTTGTCCTGACATAATGGTGAAACCAGAGAAAGAAATAGTAATGATAATGAATATTTTTTTTGCAATCCATTTTCTAACTTTTAGATTTTTATCATGTGATCCTATCAACAGCTTCCTATGGAAGAGAGGATGATGGAGGAAACTCAGGCCACAAAATAGAAATGACTAGAGCAAGTCCACACAACTTATTACAGAACTCAGATAATCATCTAAGTTTTCCAACCGTATGGAGTTTTTCTATTTCTATTTGTCTTTTAGATGATGCTAGTCATGTAAAGTTTTTACTTATTGCTGCTGCAAAATTTTATGTATTAAATAGAATTATTATGAACAGTTTACCCATTGTCTTGGAGAAACTGGGATGCTGATAAGACTCCTAAATGCTCTCCAGTTTCCCAGTTGTACATTTCTATCTCCCCTCGTGGCATCATGTGGATCCTTGAACTGCACACAGGTAAAACTAAATTCACTGTCTCCTTGGAAATCTGCTTCCCGTGTCTCACCTAGGGGATCCTGGAATGCCTAGTTTTCCTCTGCAGCAGAGCAGAGTGTGGGCCCACGGCTAAAGGGCCACCCAAGGGAAAACCTACTGCCCCAGCTGTAGGAACTCTGCCAACTGCCCTGCCCACCACTGGCATAAACCCAGAGTCCCCTCTGCACTGTCGTACCTGGGAGGCATCATACTCCTGTGATTTCAAATCTCAGCTCTTTTATGCTGCTTTCCCCCTCTCAGCCCCTAGGTGCAGTCTCCCTTCTGACCTAGTTCTTCCTGATATCAAAAGCCTGTTTTCACAGCAACAAACTTACTCCCATTAGCCTGGATCTAGGACTGCTCCCAGGGACAACACTCTATGAGTCCATGTCCCTTTGGCTCTTGAGAGGACAAGACCCAGTGTCTCTCCACATACCATCTGTTGTCTAATTCAGCTGTTTCCGTCTCAAAGAGTCAATTGGCATCATTCTCTCCCATCACTTCATAGCTCCAACCCCATTTTCCTGACTTGCTGAGATTCAGTCCAAAGGAGCAAATCTAAGTACAATCCACCATTTCACTTCACAACATGTGGGAGACAATGCTAATTTGTGTGGTCACCAGAGATAGTCTAACCTTTCTGGTAGCTAATTATACACGTACCCTAAGTTTAGAGGAGGTAGAATATAATTCTGTACTCTTCCCGCTGGCTGTCTTTTTGTATGGCACCCACCTCATATGGACAATAGAATTCCCTCCCTGGTTGGCCTCTTTCCCTCCTTTCTTTCCCACCTTCATCATTCCAGACTTTCACCTCACCCAATGCTGTACTTTGCTCAAAAAGTCCAGAACTGGACAGTCATGCTCATCCTGTGGCCAAAGCTGGCAGAAACTTATGCCAGCACTTTTGTGAATGAAGCTCTTACAAAAATTTCTCCCCTGCTAGTGTTAATCACCACTAATTGTATAACTTTTTAATGTATTATTATTCTAAAAATAACACAGCAAACTAGTATAGCTCCTGTGGAAAGTAGCATGGAGATACCTCAAAGAACTCAAAGTAGATCTACCATTTGCTCCAGCAGTCCCACTACTAGGTATTTACCAAAGGGGGGGGAAAAAAGTCATTTTAGCAAAAGACATTTGCATCCAAATGTTTATAATGTTTATAATTGCAAAGATGTGGAAACATCCCAAGGGCCCACCAATACAGGAGTGGATTAATAAAATGTGTTATATGTATACAATGGAGTATAAAAAATGGTGATCAGCCATTAAAAAAATGGTGATCTGGGCGGCGCCTGTGGCTCAAAGGGGTAGGGCGCCAGCCCCATTTGCTGGAGGTGGCGGGTTCAAACCCAGCCCCAGCCAAAAACTGCAAAAAAAAAAAAAAAAAAGTGATCCATCTTCTGTAATTTTTGTAACAACCTGCATGGAACTGGAGACCATTCTTCAAAGTGAAGTGCTGCAATAATGCAAAAACAAATGACACATGTACTCAATACTAAATTAGAACTAATCAATCAACACTTACTCACATATACGGCAATAAAACTCAACAAAAATACAGCAGGTGGGAGAAAAGGATGAGTAAATTCAGACCTCACAGGTACAATGGACACTATCTGGGTAAAGGACATCCTTATAACTTTGACTTAATCTGTACAAAGTAAACTATGTAACCAAAATTTGTATACCAAAACTTGCAATATTCTGAAATAAAGAAAAAAAAATCTACAAACTGAAGTTTCTTCCCTTTAAACTCCAGACTCACCTATCTTACTTTCTCCTCAACGTCTGCACTTGAGCATTATATCTGCCAGGAGTCAACCACAGAAACAGTGGAAGATGTTAAAATGTTAAGAGATGTATTGCAAATAATGGGCTTATGCAATTGTGGGGGCCAGCCAGGCAAGTCTGAAATCCACAGGGTAGGCCACTAATCTAAGTCTTTTGTGAAGGCTTTTTTTTAGACAGAATGTCACTAGTTGCCTTGGAGTTGGGTGCTGAGGCGTTATAGCTCACAGCAACCTCAACCTGGAACTCTCCTGTCACTACAGTGGCAGGACAAAGGAGGTATAGCTTCTCCATTACGGGAGCCTCAGGAAGGCTCTTAAGGCCTTTCAAGTCATCAGATCAGGTCTACTCAGATGTTCTAGAATAATCTTGATCCATAAAGTCATGCATTATAGACTTTAATCACACTTTTAAAATACCTTCACACGGTGGCTTATCCCTGTAATCCTAACACTGTGGGAGGCCGAGGCAGGTGGATTGCTTGAGCTCAGGAGTTTGATACCAGCCTGAGCAAGAGTGAGACCCCCATCTATACTAAAGTCACAAAAACTAGCCAGGCATTGTGACAGGCAGCTACTCAGGAGGCTGAGACAAGAGAATCACTTGAGCCCAAGAATTTGAGGTTGCTGTGAGTTATAACATCTCAGCACCCAACTCCAGGGCAACTAGTGAAACTCTGTCTCAAAAAAAAAAAAAAAAACCTTCACAGAAAACTTAGATTAGTATTTAGTTGTAATGGGGTGCAGAAAATACTATCCCAAAATATGGTACCTTGGCATCCTGAGTATCTTCAAGCTGAAGGAAATTGAGAAAGCCACAGAAGCAGGAAGTTCTCCCTGCTTTCTTTCACCCTTTCTTTCTTTCTTTCTTTCTTTTTTTTTCTTTATTGAATCATAGCTGTGTACATTAATGCGGTCATGGGGCACCATACACTGGTCTTACAGACCGTTTGACACATTTTCATCACACTGGTTAACATAGCCTTCCTGCATATTACAGGGGTATTTGCGAAACTTGGTAAATGTAGAATGTAAATGTTTTGGCACAGTAACTGAGATAACGCCGGAAAGGCTATGTTAACCACTGTGATAAAAATGTGTCAAATGGTTTATGAAGCAAGTGTATGATGCCCCATAATCATATCAATGTATACAGTTATGATTTAATAATAAAAAAAAAAAAGAAAAAAAAAACATAGCCTTCCTGGCATTTTCTTAGTTATTGTGTTAAGACATTTACATTCTACATTTACTAAGTTTCACATATACCCTTGTAAGATGCACCGCAGGTGTAATCCCACCTCTCACCCTTTCTTTTAAGAAACAAGCCATAGAAATTGAGATTCTCCTCCCCCCATTCTCCCCAAAGAAGCCCATAAAGCCTAAGAAGCTCTCTGTCCTTCCCTCTCCTTTCTCTCCTGCAGACCCTCTTGTGACAGGTGTCTTACCCATAGGGAAGGAATGTCGCACACAGAGGTCAAGAAGAATCAGACGAGCTGGCTTGTTAAGTTCCCTACTATACTGCCAGTAAGTCAGACCCTTTTGTCTCCCAGTCATACCTCAGCAGGACTTTTCACGAACTTACAGAGTTTTTCCTGGATTATTAGGAATTTCATTTCTAAAGATCTGCATATCACCAAATATTTTATTAAATAAATTTGCATGTTTTCCTCTTGTTAATTATCTTATATTATAGGGGTATTATCCATGAACCTTATAATGGGTGAGGAAAGCAATCTTTTTCTCCCTACAGTGGAATAACTTGGGGCCTGGCCAAGTTGATATATCAGCAGTCCATCCCAAACGTCTAATAGATACATTTCAAAATTGGCATGTCTGTTCTGAAGGCTTGTTCTTTCTTCCCCTCAGTTCCCTTCACAAACTGGCTTCACTTGGTTTCAACTCCATCCACATGACAGCCTTAGTAATGACCCTCCACACTTGTCCCCCCATTAGCCCTCAGAACCTTTTCCAGGGGTCCTCAAACTGCGGCCCGTGGGCCACATGAGGCGGTGTGATTGTATTTGTTCCCATCTTGTTTTCTTACTTCAAAATAAGATATGTGCAGTGTGCATAGGAATTTATTCATAGTTTTTTTTTTTTAAACTATAGTCCAGACCTCCAATGGTCTGAGAGACAGTGAATTGGCCCCCTGTTTAAAAAGTTTGAGGACGCCTGTTTTATACTACAGCAAAGAAAATTAGAAGATGTGAATAAATTAAAGATTTGGGGATGGGGAAAATATTCTGGACTACGTGGGCAGAACCAGTGTAATCACAATGACCCCACCCCAGGGCTGCAGGTGGTCAGCTGGGTGAGACGGCAATGTGATGACGGAAGAAGGGACTAGAGTGACTCACTTTGGAGATGGAGGAAGAAGTCACCAGTTGAGGAACACAGCTGGCCTTTACACACTGAAAAAGGCAAGCAACAGATTCTAACTCGGCCTGGATGGAATCAGCCCTGCCAACACCTTGAATTTAGCACAGTAAAACTGATTTCGGACTTCTGACCTCTAGAACAGTAAGATAATGAGTTTATGATGTTTTAAGATACTAAATTTGCCTTGATTTATTGTAGCAGCTCTAGAAGACTAACATACCCATTTCCAACCTGAATTAATATCCTGTGGATCCCACCTTCAGTATGTCCAGGATGGACCCACTTTTCATCATCTCCACTGCCACCACCTGGTCATAGCCTTCATCACCTGCTCAAATGATTTCAATAGTCTCCTAACTGTTCTTATCCACTGTTCTCTATTCTCCCGCCCTCATCCCCCTACTCAGCCACTGCTAGTTCATGTGGCAGCTTTGTGAGAATCAGAAAATGTGCCTCTTCCTCCAGACAGACACAAGCCCAGGCCAGCGTACATGGGGTGGTGGGCAAGTTCCAGACTGAATGTCCTCTGCAGAATACCATCTTCACAGCATCCCTGACTACAGTCTTTCCAATAGCAATCTGAGTATCTCCTTTTAAATCAGTGGTTCTCAACCTGTGGGTCACGACCCACAGGAACTGTATTAAAGGGTCACAGCATTAGAAAGGTTGAGAATAACTGTTTTAAATGAATGTAAGTCAGATCCTCTCACTGCTCGTCTCCCCAGCCTCACAGGTGTCTGCGATCTACTCTGTTGTGACACCACCACAGTGAGCTCTGTGCACCATCTGGTCCTTGCTGCCTCCCACATCTCATTTCCTACTGTTCTCCCCACCACTCCCGGCCTTGCTGCTCCTCAGACACACCAGACACACCAGACACATCTCCACCCTTAGGCTGTAAAGATTTTTCTGCATTATTCAAATGGCTGGTGTTCTCACCTCCCTCATGCACTTTGTCAAATGTCCCTTTCTTAGCAACACCTGCCTACCCTGACTAGTTAAAATTTGTAACCTACACCTCTACCCACTTACACCCTAACCTCTTTATCCTCCCTCAATTTTACCTATAACACTAACACCTTCTAATATCCCATATATAAATCACTTAATTATCATATATATTATAAGCTCCAAGAGGGTAGAGGTTTTTGTTTGATTTGTTCACTCCTGTATTCTCAAACAATATGTGGTATCTAATGGGTGCCCAATATTTGAGTTAAGGAATCAAAAGGTCTTTTTTATATCAATTGTGACTCTCCTGGAAGTAACCCTAAGCCAGTGACCCAAGTACAAATAATTTCTTTAGAAGGTGATCCCAGTAAACACAGCCAGGTATATAGGGAAGAAAGACGGGAAGAGAAGGCAGCCTATGAAAGGTGTTTTTTTTTTTTTTTTTTTTTGAAAGGTGTTTTTAAACCCTTTCCTTACACTGCAGTGTGCTGGGGTGTAAGCCCACCAAGGATCCCTGGGAACCAGTGAAGACCACAGGCCTCAGAGCTATGGCCATGACCACAGGGGAGAATAGACTATCCTTGCAAGTTTTCAGTGGAAGAGAACATTGTGGGCCACAGAAGTTAAGATGCTCTTGAAGAGAGTAAGGCCTGAAGGCGTAGTCACAGGCACCAATAGCATCTGCTGTGCTTCTCCACTAGGAGGAAGAAGAAGGGGAAACTCTACCTGCCACATAAGCAAAGTGACAAGGGCAACTTGATTATTATAATGTGGCGATTATTTTACGTTGTGGACCCATCTTAACTGTTGAGGTATGGAGATGGGGGATTGGCAGAGGAAATAAGGACACTTGGTGGCTGTCCCGTGAGACTACAGAAGGGAACAGCTTTCATTCCAAGACCTGAAGGGGAAGGCTGAACCAGGATCCACTGCAAGGAAAGGAAGGATATTTAGTGGGAACCTATGGGTAACCATTCTCACTATTTACAGCCAGTATCCAAATCGGTTGGTATGCTAGCAGGTACTATTTAATATTTTGAATATTAACCATTAAAAGGGGTCTATTCACTAAGTCAGAGCTGAAATCTCATAGGGTCACCTAAGCAGGAAGGATGGCCTGGGCTAGACAAGGGAATCTGGAAGGCAGTAAGAGACATCAAAGAGCAGGGAGTCAGGAGTGCAGGATGTGAGTGGTGGGTGGTCTGGTAACGCCCAGAGTGAGAACTGCTCTCTGGATGCTTTTGTGTCTTTCTGCAGGATGATGTGTTGATGCATCAGGTAGTTTAAGGGGCCTGGAAAAGGGTACATAGGTAAGATACCTTACAGGCACGACTGCCTTATCACGAAATCTTTTTGATATTTCAATCCACAAGAGAGTCAAGTGCATTCAGAATCTACAAAGAGCAAACGTCCCTGGTGACTATCATGATGCAGATTCCATCTAGGACAGGTCAGCAAAGGATCCTGCCCATTTCCTAGTTAGGAGCTGTTGGTGCCTCCGGGGTCCTATTGTCCTTCCCTCCAACCCACCGAGAAGCATCTCTTTACCACGTGAATTCTTCCTCTCCCCACCAAATTCTGCCAGAATGTCTTTGGTCCTGATGTTATTTTTCCTTTAAGTCTGCCCTCATTTTTCTTTCTGGCTGAAAGCATGGGCTAATTTGGATGACTGATAATGATGACCATTAGTGCTGTAGTAACTGAACATAGAGAGAGAGAAGCAGCGAAAAAAAAAAAAAAAACAAGTGAGTAATGAAAACCAGATCTGTTTGCGTTCCGCAATGAGTTCGCCCCAAGAATGGTGAAAGTTAGAGTTGAGGAAGTCCCAGGCAGAAATAATGAAGTCCAGGATAAAGAGCTGTCCCATGGCATTCCTTATTGTTCCAGATAAGCTAAAGCAGTTTCCAATGGTAAGACATTGCTTTGAATTCTCATAAGAGTAAGGAAATCACTGACTCAGGGTAAGCATTTCAGTGGTAGCCTGAAGAAGGTAGCTTCACAACCATGACCATGCCTAAAACAGAAAGATGACTTTAGCAGCTGTTCTCACAAAATGGTTTCAACACTCTGAGGTTGTAATACAGAGAAGCACAAGCTGAAAAACTGAATATGTATTCTCTTTAGAATAAAAAGAAATGACTGCAAGCCTGGTAATAAACGTGGCAGCTCACTAGAAAGGCAGGTTTAAGGAATAAGGAAACTCGTGTGAGAGCTCAAATTAAAAACGGGTGCCAGGCCTTATTTCATGGAGCCGTAGAACGTCAGAACTGGAGGAGACCCAGGGGTGACTCATCCGATCTCCACCTTTGAGGTATCAGGAAACCCAGTTTGCAAGAAGCAAAGTGATTTGTTCAATGCCATACACAGTGAATGTCAGATTTATCTCCTAATTCAAAATTTAGTCTTCTCAGATATTTGAATACCTCTGCTACAAAATTCATAGTATCTATTTATAAATCTGATTTCTAAAAACTTACACTGACTTCACCATTTTCTCCAATACCACATCCTATAGGCGTCCTCAAACTTTTTAAACAAGGGGCCAGTTCACTGTCCCTCAGACTGTTGGAGGGCTGGACTATAGTTTAAAAAAAAAGCTATGAACAAATTCCTATGCACACTGCACATATCTTATTTTGAAGTAAAAAAACAAAACGGGAACAAATATAATCACACCACCTCATGTGGCCCGCGGGCTGCAGTTTGAGGACCCCTGCTCTAAGACCTCACACATTTGAACCATTTTTCATCAGTGCTACCCTGTTTCCCCGAAAATAAGACAGTGTCTTATTTTAAGGTGTGCTCCCAAAGATGCGCTAGGTCTTATTTTCAGGGGACGTCTTATCTTTCCTGTAAGTAGGTCTTATTTTCGGGGAGACGGGGTATTACACTTTCTCAGCATCTTAGGTGGAATACAACCTTGGAAGCTTCCTTGAGTGTGTGCTTGTGTGTGTGTTTTTTTCTTCATTTGACTCTTGCCTTCTCTCTCTACAGCTAACACACTAGTGTAAAACCTTCACCATCCAAATCTACCTTACTTTATCATTGGTCTTTGACCTTATACTTTTTGCTTCTGAAATCTTCCCTTCTATTATCAACATTAAAGATTGGGGAAATCATTTTTTTTTTTTTTTACTGAGTCAAAAATTCCCTAATATTTTTCTGTGTACTCAGAAGAACGAGTGTAATCTCCTTGACTAACAATCGCCATCACCTAACCACACCTGCTCTCAACCACTAATAAGTAGCTGCTATTCCTTAACAATGCAAGTCTCCAGGACCTCACAGCTCATCATTGCTACAGAAATGAGCTACATATACACCTGTCATATGCATCCACACTGCATCCACATCTCACCTGGCAGAAATCCTCGTCTGCTCCATCTTTGTCTGTTTTGTGCTTTTATAACAAAATACTATAGGACTGGGTAATTTATAACAGAAAACCCAGAAATTTGTCAGTTTCCAGTTTTGGATGCTGAGGAGTCCCCTGGCATCTGGGGAGGGCCTGCTGCTGTGTCGTGGCAGAAGGAGGAAGAGCAAAGAGAAGGCAGAAGACAGGGGGAAGGGATCCCTCTGTCATAATATGGAATCCACTCCCATGATAACCACATTAATCCGTTCATGAGAAGAAAGCCCTACCTAATCACCACTTAGAGGTCTCACCTTCCAACAATACCACATTAGGGGTCAAGTTTCTAACACAGGCGTCCTCAAACTGCGGCCCCGCGGGCCACATGAAGTGGTGTGAATTGTATTTGTTCCTGTTCTGTTTTTTTACTTCAAAATAAGATATGTGCAGTGTGCATAGGAATTTGTTCATAGTTGGTTTTTTTTTAAACTATAGTCCAGCCCTCCAATGGTCTGAGAGACACTGAATTGGCCCCCTGTTTAAAAAGTTTGAGGACACCTATTCTAACACATGAACTTTGGGGGGGATGCATCAAACTATAACACTATCCAATCCTACCTATACTTCAAAGCCCTGCAAAAATAATAAAATACAAACATTTCTGATTATTCCAGCTCAGGTATATTTTCGATGCCTCTAAGTTTCTAAGTTTATTTATATTGCTTTAATAGCTTCTTAACAGTTCTGTATGGGTATGTCTTATAGAGTGCTATCCCACTTCTTCACAGCTTATCACCTAATTGAAACATTTATACATGTCATTTTCAACAGCTACAGTACTAATGCTCAATAAATGCCTGCCAAAGAATGAATGAATAGATGAAAGATGCAACAGAATGCCCGAGGATTTGCACTGCACTTGAAATCTTCAAATGCATTAATACAGAGTCCATATTCTAAATGGTAGGCCTCTTTCCTATTGTGCCAAGGAGCAGCATCCCCTAAGAGTGTACCTGCATAGATACTCACAGCACAGAAGGTCCTCAGCCAGATCTTCTTTTAACTTTCATCTTGGGAATTCTCTGTTTCCATATGGAATAAAAAATGAGATGAGATAATCTCCAGAAACCATGCTTCTGAGCTGATGGCAAGTCATTCCTCATTCAGTCTGTCTATCAGTTGGTCAGTCAACAAATGTTATCTGAGTACATATTTTACCAGAAAATCTTTACTGGCACTTACAAGTCTCTCTGCTTGATAATGTCATCCTATTTCCACCTTCATAACAGTAATACTGACAACAAGTAATAATAAGTAGGATTAATTCAGCAGCTACTGTGTTAGAGACTGTGCTAAGTATGGATATAATCGCATTCAGGCCTCACAAAGACCCCCTGAAGTAGACATGACTAACATGAGTATTATCCTCATTTTGCAAATGATGAAATTTGTGACCATTGTGGAGTAAGTGCCTCTTTATTTTAAACATATATAAAATGTATACTCTGGTAGTGTCTAACCACTCAAAACACTGAACATCAAATTCAATAATGCTTCTCTATCCACCACTACCACTAAATAATCTTTTCACTCATATACATCATATTAAAAATTTCTCTGAGAAATTCTCATGATTGTCATCCTTCTAAATTTAATATAGTAGACTTAAGTTCACACACTTATACTGCAGAAATTCCACTTCCTCTACACCTACACTCTGAAATACTTAGAATATGTTTAACTTTGAAATTTAATGAGCAAAGTAGAAGAGAAAGATCATTTTTCTGATATTAAATTTTATTAGAAGTAATGCTTCAATCTATGTTACTGAAATTATTTACCCAGGTTATTGTAAACATGTTATTGTTGTGAACATGTTAATTACCTATGAATACTGTAAAAATGAATGACCCTTTAGGGACTTAGTACTCTGGGCTAGAGAGCACTCAAGGACATCCCTCCCCACTCCCCACATGGGGTCTTTCGGAACTCGAAAATAAGTGAGTCATTGTAATAATAGTGGATGAAGCTTTGAGTGGGAAAAGGAAAGAGATTACCTATTTAAAATTAAAGTAAAAACCAGATTCTCATCCACTTGATTTTGGCCACTTCTTTCCTGTGCTTGCTACCTTTCCCAAATATAAAGCTAGTGCCGCAGGTCAGGGCCTAAAGCCTACATGTCAGCTGTCCTGAATGCCAAGGAGGAACCAGAGGGGAGAGGGAAAGGGAAAGGAGTTGTGAGCTCCCTGCCCGGGCCTGTCCCTAACTTAGATTTTGTGCTAAAGAGCCAAGCATGGTTTTTCCCATAAGGTCACACACAACATGATGTATGTGGCATCCTTAGCAGTAACGAACAAATGGATAAATGAACACCGACAATGAAGCATTATTTTGCCTGGAGTGTGCTTTTGCATAAATCATTAAGAAATTCAACAGAGGGTTAAGATTAGACAATTGGGAGGTCCTGGCTCTGTCTTTCTATCTTTCAGGACAGATATTGAAGGCACTAGATAAATTCTAACGTTAGAAATGACAAGCATTTGCTGATAGTTTGAATGCTTTTTAATCAAAGCATTGAAAGGAGATAATGATACTGCTATGATTTTCCCTAATGCTGAGAGGTCGCACATTCAATTTGCTGCAATATTATTCCTTTGATGAACTCCCTTTGAGATTATACTTTAGAAATTAAAACCACATACTGTCACTGATGAATTCTAAACATTTTATAACTGGCACAACTGTCCTAAATTTCTTTTATTTAGAGTCTTTTAACAAGGATATGTTCTTCTTTCTTTTGCCTTTTTCACTCTTACGCTGAAAGCTTAACCAACCCCATTCAGAACTAAAGAAAGGAACAATGTGGTTTTGTACTTCATAACAGCAACTGCTCTATTTATAAGGAACAGCTTTTCTACGGGCTCTTAGGAGAAACATCCATCTCCAGCCCCCATCTCTTCTTGCATTGGCTTTCATAAGACTCATCTCTTCGTGTTTATTGCCCCACCACAAGGAAGAGAAGGGAAAGCTCAGTTGCAGCTTTTTCTTAAAAAAAAGTGTCCTTTTTTTCTAGTGAAAGAAGTAGGAACTAAGTAATGGTAAAATAATGTATTCAGGCACATTGCCCGGCCTCTTTCTCCATGCTTTTCATAAAAGGAACCACGTCAAGGAAAAAAGGAAACTTCTGGTCCTAGATCCTCTGAGTGCTGGTTACAAAGAGTCACAAAGGTGGTGATTTAATGCTGGTTTTCCAGCCACACAGGGCATAGCCCCATAGCTCCTATCCCTGCGTCAGTGCCAGGCCAATTCATGGCCTTAAAAGGCCAACTGATGTTTTATAATTTTGTATCAGCTGAATGAGTTATTTAACTTCTTAGTTCATCACTCATAGCCTATCCTGAAATGGTCTTAGCCCTCCTAGGGTGTGCACCACAGGAAACTGAGGCAATTAGGGAGATCTTTGTCCTCCAGTAGGGTCTTTCACGGATGCAGGGGGAAAAGTTGAATTCATAGCAGTCAATTACGAAACTCAATGTTCTGTTTCATTATTTAGCTGGTTAATAAGCTTCTAGGCCATACAAAGCACCAGCACCAAGACTCAGCTCTTACTCATTCTGTTGATTGATTCATGGTTTTCCAACTACTTAAACATATGAAATTAATGTATTGTCATTTAATAACTATAATTTGACAGGGAAAACCTTCAGTAGGAGGGGCTTTTTAACAATAAAATGGTAATGAAAATGTTGACTCATTACTTTGAGTTATTTGCTTTAAAAATGCCTTTTGTATGCATATAAAACTGAGTTTGTACCATGTAGTTCTACTAGGATGGGGTGATGTAACACAAGATGTTTACACAGATTTTATTAAATAACAAGAAACTATGTATGTATATAATGTATATATTGATTTACCTGTTCATATAATTTTCCAAAAAGACGTATTGAATGAACCATATGTAACTTCACATGTGGCATTTTTAAAACTTTTGAAGCCCAAATTCCTTTTGTGTAGTTTTCATAGATAGGCCTCCGCAGAAGAAGATTGTCACCAATAACACACTTTCCCTACTGACATCACTGGCATAATAATTAAGTGTGAAACTCTCCAGCCAGAGGGGAAACAGATGTTATGAAGGTCAGAACACTAATGATGGAGTCAGATACACTTGCCTTAAGATCCTGCTCTGTCACTCGCTAATATTGAGGGGCCCTGGGAAAAGTTCCTTGTTGAAGCCTACATGTTTTCAGATACTTTTCATCTATAAAAATGGCTAATATTGCCAAATATCTTTCGGGTTGCTAGAAGGGTTAAATTAGATTAGTGTGTTCAGCAGAGTGGCTAGCACATAGCAAACACTCAATACATCCTCGCTCATTTTATCAGTAATAATATGATTCTCAGTCTCCCAAACGGTGATTCAGATGAGTAAACAAAACCAATATTTTTAAGAAAACATAGGAGGAAGCTGCTGGCTGAGAACCATTCACTTCTGGGGTTCTTCTAGGGCATTTTGATGGCTTTTCAGTAAAAACTGAGGCTTGTGTGGATCCACATAGGATGTCATCATGAAGAAAAGCAAATGTACAAAAACTGGAATCTTCATCCGTGACCAGAAAAATGACTCTTGGGACAACTTAACAAGATAGTAACAAAAAGACACAGAGAATGAAGAGATGCAGAAGTCTGAGAGTCTCATCTGGGAGAGAACTGTCACGTTTAACAGTTCTGAATGTTAGCCAAGGGGAGAGGAGGCATAGAGAAAATCACGAACCTTCCAGCCGTGATAGATGACAGTGTTACCCTAGAAGGCTTGCAAGCCAAAACTGAGGACATAACTGCAATCACTCACGTCAACACGATGCATGATCACTTGGGGAAATATTTCAGGAGTGTGCCTGCTCTTTTAGCAACTGAGTCCTATGTATTGTGGAAAGACTTGATCTTCACCTCAGAGCAGGGACAAAGCTTAAGCTATGCAAGAATGCTAATCCACTCTTCAAATAATTGAGAACTATCACATATGGAAATTTGCTGCCCTTAATTTTCTGTCACCTGCCATTATAGACTAAAGTAGTGCTCACAGATACATTCTGGTTACCAAAAACATAGAAAGTGGTACAGAATTCAGATAAACATAGGAATAAAAATTATCCAGTTTAGAATAATTGAATACCAAAAGAAACATTTTCCTGAATAGATGAATAAGAATGCATTCAGGTTGGTTGTCTGCTCGATAAAGATGTGAGATTAACTAATTGTCCAGTTTCTTATTTGCCCTTTTTTGGTCATGTTCTAACCATGCAATGAAAAAATGCAACCAGGTCAAAACCAGACAAGGGAGAAAGGCCCAGTGTGAGTGGAGCTGTGGTCATTTGGGTACTAAGCTGAAGTGAAAAGGTAGCTTGGAATAGAGGGGCTTGAGCTCTCATGTTAGATATTACATTAACTTTTGTGGCTTTGGAAGAGTTGCTTTACATTACCCTCAAGGGCCAGGACTTTCTGACCTGCAAAGCCAAGAGAGTCTAACTACATAATTTCTCAGATTCCTTCTAACCTTACCACTCTGTGACATCAGCTGTTCCTTTTCTTGCCCATGTTATTCCTTTTGTTACTTCTTTCTTTACCGTCTTTATTTCTCTGTGAATATGACAATAGAGAAAAGTATTTTGTTGGGCAACAGACATGGAATATCTCTGTGATTTGAAAGTTTCCCACCCCATCCTCCCACCCCTGCCTCCACCTCATATGTTGCAAAGTAATCACCAATTGTAATGGTATTTGGAGGTGGAGACTTTGGGAGGTAATTAGATCACAAGAACAGAGCCTTCATGATTGGAATCAGTGCCCTTATAAAAGAGACCCCAGACACTAACCCCCCCTTCCTTGGGGGTGTAGTTGGTAGCCACCATGTCTTAACCAGAAAGGAGGCCCTCACCAGACACCATGTCTGCTGGAGCCTTGCTCTTGGACATCTCAGCCTCTAGAACTGGGAGAAATGCATTTCTGTTATTCTTATGCTACTCAGTTTATGGTATTTTTTTTTATAGCAGCCTTAATAGACTAAGACAGGTGTCAAAAAGAGCAAGTATGCAGAAAGGATGTATGGAAAGTAAAAGCCACTTTCCTCATTTAGTGAAAGTTACCTCCTTAGAAGTTATACTCCCTCTTTTTACCATCTTTAGGGTATTCACAATTGTGATAAATAACTACCAATACGATTGCTTGAAAATATAATAGATCAATGCACAATAACATATCTGATGGTTAAATGATAGATATAACTTAGGTAGTCAAATTTCCCTATTTTGTAAATTGAAGCCTATTTGCACGGGCTTCATATATTCTGCTAAATTTATTCCTACTGAAAGTCACGTGTTTCTTGCACAGAGCCTCATACCACAAATTACCTTTTTTCACTGTCACTAAAGTTTTATCTCACCATTACAGCCTTTGTCTTGGTTGGAACAGACAATGAAATAATTTTACAAGTCACTTCTTATTCTCAAATGAAGTAGAGGGTGGATATATTTGCATCAGGGCTCCAATTCACAAATGAATGGACATTATGGTGTGCTTCATCTTTCCTTCTACCTGCTGGCTGAGAGCCATCACTTCCTTAGGCTGCTCCATGCTTTTTCAACCCAGAAGCTCTTGGTTTTCTAAGTTCTTATTAATTGATGAAAGTTAATCCATATGTCAGGTAGCAGACAATAAGGCCACAAATCTATGTTTATACTGCATCTATTGACCCATCCATGATGTTTGCTCCCTCCCACTTAGTGACTCCCAGATCGTGCTATTCATTCATAATGCTTTCTTTACATTTTTTTGACTGTTCACTAACCATCAAGCACTGTATCACATATTTTATTAGCTTATGATAACCCTCTGAGGTAAGAGTTGTTATTAACCCATTTTACAGATGAGGAAACAAGCTTAAAAAATTAATAACTCGTTCAAGGTCACTGTCACAAAGCAAAGATGTGACTTCAGCCTTAACTCCAAAGCCTCCCTTAAATATACACCCTTAAGCAAAATTAGAGATTACCACATATCATGAACCCCGTGGATCACTTTCAAATCATTGAGATTGCAATTTGTAAATGCAAATTTACAAATGCCAAAATGTGTGGTTCACTGTCCTTCACCTGGGAGATGGTGTTACAGGTGGCGATAAATACATAGCTGGACCTGAAAGCAACAACATGTGAAAAAGTACTCTGTACACTATAAACCCAAAGAATATAGTATATGTTGAGTAAATCCAAAAAGTTATTTATTCTCCGGCTGAATGAACAATGCTATGGTTGGAATTATCTATTAATCACAGTAAATAAAAATGGCTTTTAAAAATTTTCCTCAGAGTTTCTAATTTATTTATTTATTTATTTATTTATTTTGACTATCATAAAGGTCATCACACTAAAAAGCTGTTTCCTCTTTGGCCTCTACTTGCCCGCCCAGTTGTTAATACCTTTAATTTGAATTGTGGCTTTCAGTAAAGTATCTAGTGTCATGCCATCTTAAACTTCGGCAAAGAATAAGGACACAAGTTATTAACACTGTAACTTTAAAGCAAGTTTCTAATTTTGGCGCAATTTGTTTTGTTCAAAGAAATGTTTTCATTTGTAGGAAAGACTAAAAATTTTAAAAGGTATTAGGTTAAGGTGTTTAAAAGTACCAAAAAAAAAAAAGTTTCATTTAACATTCCTCCTCTGTCCTTTATTGCTGGGCTTGGGATGTGGGGTGTGGTAAAACCTTCAAGTTTCAACCTTCCTAGCATTTGAGTCCAATTAACAGGTGGATAAGAAATTTATTTTTCTTAATAGAGTTATATGTCTGGAATTTATTTAGTGGTTTTGAGGGAGTCTAGAAAACAGGATTGCAAATAGGATGGGAAAATAAGCCAGAAAAACCAAGATAATTTCCAGTTGAATTATGACCTCAAGTGGGTTCTGGAGAATGGAATTTCCATAATTCACGATATTATTATTGGGTCATTCTGGAGCCTTCAGGGGCTGAAGGCAATATCCTCTGTAGAATCCAGAGCCTATTTCCTGCCTCATTTTCTTTGCTCTCTATTCCCCCTTTCACTAATTAATTATATTTTATATGCTATCTTCTGAAAAGGAATCGAGGTGGCTTGTGACAAATACCAAAAAATAGAATCATCAACTCAAGAAGAAGAAATAAAAGAACTATGTTATTATGGGAAAAATTGTTGTGCCACGATCCTAGCCTAATAATAATAATGACAGCTGAGCAGTAAGGTAAGTTTTCATGTTCTCAGCAGCCACTGAAAACATGCTTACTCTTGTAGTGGAGGTAAGTAAGAGTAAAATACTTAAACACACTCTGGAAGAGCAACTGCTAAATGAACACAGAGTGGCCTCCCTGGAAGTCTGATGGAGTCAAGAGGAGACAGGGACAATCCGTAGTTGCCACTACAGACGGAGGAGGGAAAAGAAGGGATTCAAATAAGAGATGAGTTAACGCAACTGGAAATGCACCTTCTCTCTGAATAAGCCCCCCCATTGGAGGTTTCTGGATTCAATGTTAATTCCAGACAAGGGTAGGAAGTAACTAAATGTCACCCAAATGATCTGAAAGTACATAATTTATCCCCCCTCCCCAAAAAAAGCTTACTCTTTGATAGCTTCTATCCAGAAAATTAATTTCAATCAAATGAGAGAAGGAGTAAAATAATAAATTGCACAGCAGCCGAACTGCCTAGGCCTGACTGCATCAAGGCCAGCTACAGATAGAAAGAGCAGGAAGAGCCATAAAAAAAAAAAAAAAATGGAGATTTTGCAGCATTTGTACTAACCTGGATGGAGGTGGAACACATTATTCTTAGTGAAGCATCACAAGAATGGAGAATTATGAATCTTATGTATTCAATTTTGATATGAGGACAATTAATGACAATTAACGACATGGAGGGGCATGGGGGAATGAACCAATTAATGACATGGTGGAGCCTCAGATCAGCTCTGGTGGCATGTCCGGTGGAGAGACCAGACAGAGAAGGAGGAAAGGGCTGAGGGAAAGGAAAAGAAGAAAAAGAAAAAAAAAAAAATACAAGAAAAGAAAAGAAAATAGTGAATAATTCTTGCATAAATTGGATTTAATTTTGACCAAAGTACATTACTTAAACATTAATTTTTAAATTCAACTTGTTAATATGTTGTTTAGGATATTACATCCTCATTTATAAGTGACATGTTTGTAATTTCCCCTTTGTGATAATATATTTTCTCCACTTTTAATATCAGGTGTACCCAGATCAAGTAGAATGATTTTGAAGTATTTCTTCTTTTTCTATTGTCTATAAGATTTGGCATGACATGTTTTTCAAAATTATCTTTTACTTTTATTTATATATTAGTTGTCTATTTTTTGATACTTAAAAAAAAAATAAGAAGTTAACTGATGACTCCATATTGAATCTCAGAGTCAAAGCATTCTATAGTAGACATACTCTTATTTGACAATGTGAATGTTACTTTCTTTGCATTATTATTATTATTGCTTAATATTTCGATGTAGCCATTGTCTGATTCCTTTTCTGAATGTATTTATGTTCATTCGTTCTTTACGAGGTTTTTATTTCTATTCCTTATCTTAAATATTGTTATTGTTATTAAATTTTAAGCCTTTTTAATTTTGTGAAGGCCAAAAAATGAAAATCTAATAAACATATGTATATGTAAAAAAAAAAAAAGAAAGAAAAAAGAAAGCCAGCTCCCCTAGAATTGAGGTAGTCTTGCCTTGGAGACTTCAAAAATTTCTTCCTGTCCTAGAGAAACTCAGGGACTAAAATAATAAAATCTTGATTATCTGTAAAAAACGAAAACCAAAAAGAGCAGGAAGTGCCGATGTGAACGTTTTCTAGCTGGTGCCGCTGCCAGTTCACGGTGAAGGAGCAGAACTCCTGGTTGGAGCTGACTCCTTTTGACTTTGTCAGGTCCCACTCCTCACAAGCACATCTGGCAGGCACTGTCTGGCACCCGGGAGCAGCCCACCGGACTCCACTGGGAACAAAGCTGCTTTGCTTCACTGTCCCCTCCCTTGGATCTGAACTCTTACACCGCGTCTGCAACAACATTCTCTGCTGAGTAGAAGACTTGCAGACGGGATGACACGTCCCAACACAGGTCTGGTGTCCCAGATCGGCTCCCATGGAATGTTATTTCCGCGCAATGAGAACACATGGGCCTTTGTGCGATGTGCATCTGGAAAACGTCCCAGATCGTGCATCTGCCTTCTGATTTACACCTTGCAGAATGAGGCTGACTGGCAGGAAAGTGACCGAATCTATAGGCAGTGGGTGGGCTGCGCTCCCTCCCCCAACCTCTGCTTCCTTCGTATTCTGAGAACAATCACGAATGTTCCCATCTCCCCAAAACTCCCTCCCCAAATAAGGAGGAAAAGCTGCTTCCTGGCTGAATAAAACTGAAACACCTGTGTGCCAGAAACAAGCAGATTCGGACAGGCCCAGCACGGCTGCAGATCCATCTGCCCAACGGCCTCCCTGGGGTGGTTTGGGGTGGTGACCAATTAGGGTGGGAAACCCACACCAGAGGAAAGATTCCTTTGGTCCTCATTATCCCCATTCCTCTGCAATTCTTCTTCTCACATTTCTCTCTCTTACTAGCGCTCTACGCAAAGATGAATACACAAATGTCAAAAAAGGACCTTTGCTTAAAAAGACCTGAAAGGCTCCTGTAGTTCAGGTGGTATCTTTCCTCTGTCACTACTCGTCTTGCCTTTTTTATTTGGGCAGGGAGAACAAATGGAAAGAAAAACAATACAATACTCAGCCTTCACTCTCTGTCCTTTATGTGATGGCTGAGAACTCCTGCTCACATGCAATGTGTGCTGAGCTTCATTAATTCTGGAAATATTTCACTGAGCTAACACACACCTGGTGCCATACTAAGTGCTGGAGGTTTGGCATCTGGCAAAACAGCCTCCCTCACCAGAGCTCACTGATCAATGCAGCAAAAATACCTGCGCTGTGTAATACCTGCATCGCAAAGACAGGGTGACATGTAATATCACTGGCGTTTTTATTCTGTTGCTTTTATCTACAAAATGATTTCTTTTTCTCTTATATGGGGATATTTCCATAGAAAAGACAGAATGAGTCTAAAATGCTCAGTACAGCATTTTACTGGGCAGGCACCTAGTAGCTGTTCTGGGAGAATAAGAAGATGCTTAGAGTTGGGACTCTCTTGTCAGTCTTTAAACTCTGGGCATTGTCCAAATGAATGTTCCATATGGCTCTGGGAAATGGACTGGAGTGTGGGGAGTATTTGGACATGGGGAGGACATAGAGTTATCAGTCAGGACCACAAATGAGTCAGTCTTTGGACATTAATAGTTTGTTGTTTTATTTTGTATCATTTTTACTTTGAGGTAACATTAGACTTACGGAAGAGTTGCCAGATAATACAAAGAGTTCTCGCAGGCCTTTTGCTCGGCTTCTCCTAAGATTAGCACCTTAGATAACTGTGGTATCATACATTGATCCAAACCATGAAATTAATATTGGTACCATACTAATAACTCAATGACAAACTTCATTCAGATTTCAGCAGTTTTTACACCAATGTCTTCTTTCTAAGATCTAATCCAAGATATTATATTGCATTTAGACTTTGTTGAATTTTAAATGAGGTACTTATCTATCCGCAGTAGTTGTCCTGTTGATATGATTTTTTGGAAAGAAGTTCTTCCCTTTGAATCTGTAAAATGCTGAAGAGATAGAAAACAAGATAAAGAGGAAAAAGATGGGGAAATCTCCCTTGATTTTTTTTTTTAATCTACCTTCCAGGGGAACAGAATGATTTAGGAAAGTGAGTCTTCTGACCCTGCCTGTTTTTTTAGCCCTGAGAAAATAAAAGGTCAAGTCGTCTCTTTTAATAACCTTGTTAATCTCCAAGGCTCAGTAGTCATTCAGTCTAACTCAGGTCTGGATTACAATTTCCATTTCATAGATGAAGAAAATGAAGCCCTTCCTCCCTGAAGGATTGTTCAGGATCGAACAGGTCTGTCTGACATATAATAAAACTAAGACAAAAGCCTAAAGAGGAATTGAGCTCAGTGTTGAAGTCTCAATAAATATAAACTCTATTATAAGAAATGGCATTTATTTGCCAGGATATGCAGAAAATGGTTTTACAAGGAAAAGTTTGGAGTAAAACTAAAAACGAAGTCTCCTTGGTACATTTGGGGGAATTGGAGGAGGATTCCATATTGCCGTAGTGATGAACCCCAGCTGGCACAGAGCTAAACTAGGAATTTTCAGTTAGTTTAAGCTGCAATCACCCAGCACCCAAGTAATATTAGGTTTTCATAGGTGCAGTCCAGCCAGGGACTTGGACTGGTCAGGGTGTTTTCCTCTCTGTACCTTGAGGCAGACGATACTGTGGAGGCCCCCTCAGGGCTGGGGAACCCAGGGCCTTGGCACCACAGGTGGCCTTCTGGATCCTTGAGTGCTGCCTTTTAACTGAATCCAAATTTTGCAGCACAAATCCTTTTATTAAAAGGGATTCAGCAAAGAAAGATGCAGCTTTTCTTACCTCCCTTGGTGTTTAAAAAAAGAACAATCTTGAACTCGGAAGGCGGCAATTTCCCCACCCTATTTGGGACCCAGGAAGCTGAGCTACAGACACCCAGGGGATTCATTGGCCAGTTTTGCACATTTGTAAAGTTTGCCAGAAGCAAATGTGCTGGAACTCCCACAGCAGGTATTACACTGACTGTAAAGATCATCTGTCTTCGTCAAAATTACAAACAGGTCTCCTTGTTTCCCTCCTCCCCACTTAATCCATCCCTTTCCCTCACAGTCAAAGAATCAACGTGAAGCCAACTGTGTTCATTCCACGGCACCAGTCACCACACTGGACGCTGTCAGAAAGGGGGGCTGCTCCCTGGATCAAAGGGGCCTCTCTAGCAGTGCAGTGTGTGGCACAGGAACTTTACTCCGAAGCTTGCCTCCCCTGGCTTTTTTTCAACTTTAGGCATTCTTTTATAGTTGCAAATTAACATTAAAGAACAATAACGGTGATTCACGGCTGTGATAAACAAAAAAAAATGGGGATACCTCCACAATAAAACTCTATAAAATGCACAAACTGGCACGTTTTAAATGACTCTTTAGTAACAGAGGAGAGAAAAAAAAGCATATGCGGTAAATCCTTCACCAAGTAACTCACCAGGGAGACTGGTAAAAATAAATTGCACAGCCCTAATTTTCCTAGCAGCTTCCATGCTATTCTTTGAAACTGAGCACAAACCCCTTGGCCTAATCCCAAGAGCCGATCTATAGTAAATAGTGCACACTTAATGCCTAAGTTCCTTTTTAGCACCATTCAGACAGTGACTTCAGCCACAGAGCTTAGTCATAGCAGACATTTTTGTGGTGAAAGCATTAAACCCACATGCAGCTCTCTTTCTGTGGCCACTGGGGGTCATGCTCCCTTCCCATTAGCTGAATAAATCATAAAGTCGGCTCAGACCACCCAAGGAGCACGACCAGCAAGCCACAGGCGATGCCTACAGCCGGTTATTTCTTTTCAGAATCTACAGGGGGGAAAAAAAAAGCAGAAAAAGAAAAACAAGAAAAAAAAACCCATTGCAAAACAGACTGGCTGTAGGAAATCATTTGATTTTTTTAAAAAAAAATGTGATCTCTTTGAGAGTAATCCGGAGTTTTCTCGCTTATTTATTTTTAAGTTAAAACCAGGGAGTCTGATTCGAGAAGGAAAAGAGTCAAAAAATGAAGCCACACGCACGCCTTTTGTCATAGGCTGGAGTTTGCTGACCAATTTTTTTTTTTTTTCTCTTTTCTGCAGATTTTAAAGTAAGGAAGGCCACCCTGTGTGGCCTTGCTCTTCAGGTGGTTCTGATAAGACACAGAGCAGACACAAGCCCTGGCCGTGCATTCAGGGAGATGACGTGGCCAAACGGGATTTAATGAGGAAGCAAACCTGTTGTCTAACGTTCCCTGTGTCAAACGAGTCACTCTGAGCTGAGAGGGATAGTCCGGGAGGAAGGTCTGCTAAGTCACGTTCCCATCAATCAGTAAATAAGATAAGAAACAGGAATTTTAAACACAGCTATTAGCAGGCAACTGCTATCACATTAACAAACCGCAGCTCATTATGTTAAACAGTCTCTTCTCGCCCAGGACGGGGGAGGGTGGTTGGGAAGGATTCTTTTTTTTTTTACCATGCATTTTTTAAAAGTGAGCTGAACTTTAAACAACTCTGCGGAATTCTAATAGGCAACTGAAATCGTAACTCTTCTCCCCGCCCCCATCATTACTTCTCCCTCAAGTAAAGTTTGGCCAAAAAGGGAAATATATTCAAGGTGAGTTTCAAAGATTGCCCCAAGCTTCTGGGAGCAGGTAGCTTTCAGGATTCTGAAGAAACTTGAAGCTAAATGATCAGTCACCTGTGTCTCCAGCAAAAGTGTCCCTGGTGTCTGATAAACTTTAATATGCGATCTTGGGACTTGTTTGTTAAGTTTTTGCTCATTATTTAGGAAGTCCTTAAATTAAATGTAAGTAACTTGGTTTTAAAACAGTATTGACAGCAAGTAAAGTAATTCATTTCTATAGTTATCCTTTGCTTAAAGTCAGGACAATGCAGGCAATTTCTCCAAGAGCGTCCACACAAAGCTTCGCCTAAAATCTTCAAAGCCCTCATCTACAGGGGCCTTCTGGCTGCTCAAGAAAGGAAAGTCTATTGGTCTATGCTGGCGTATGTGACATGGTGATTTTGTGACTCTTGCCCACCAGGGAGGAGGGCAAGTTCACATACATCTGCTACATTTGTGTCTTAATCTGACAAGTTGCGGCATCACCCTCAAAGCCATCTTGTATTGAAGCAATTGTGACTGTCAACAGCCTGTGTCCTAAAAATCTCAGCTAGAAGACAAGTGAATCCACCTATTGATAACCTACAGCCTATTATGAATTTGCTACATAAAATTTTCCAAACAAAACTCTTCACATGCCAGCTTTTTCTCATCTTTGTGGAATGACTTTCATTTCATTTCATTTTCATGCATGTGTTTTCCACATCACTGAGAACATAAAACATTCTTAGAGCAGATGCTCTTTGGAAGAATTAGGCCAATTGTTGCATCTTGTCTAGCTGTATCTGTGACCCACCCAGTTCCTCTTGGGAACAGGGCCAATGTCCCTCTCATCAGAATGGACACAGGATAGACAAACGGCCTGCATCTGCATCTCTGTATGGGTCTCTGCATTGCAGGAGAAAGTAAACAATTGTAAAGAAAATAGTCCAGATGGGTAGGATGCCAGCCACATACACGGAGGTTGGCAGGTTCCAACCTGGCCCGATTAAACCAACAATGACAACTGCAACAAAAAATAGCTGGGCATTGTGGCAGCTGCCTGTAGTCCCACCTACTTGGGAACTAGCTTAAGCCCAAGAGTTTGAGGTTTCTGTGAGCTGCGATGCCACAGCACTCTACTAAGGATGACATAGTAAGACTGTCTCAAAAAAAAAAAAAAAGAAAGAAAGAAAGAAATAGAAACTCTACTAAAAACAGATGAGTTTTTTGTTTTGTTTTTTTAACTGTTTCTCATTTCTTAATAGGCATCAGTCAGTTGTGAAGCTAGTTCTTAGGCTGTATACTTTGAGACTTTTTCTTATTTGGTCAACTTCTGCCAAAACTGATTTCCTTTAGAACTAGAAACGTGTCTATGAGTACTAAAGGCGTGTGTGTACATGCTACTATTTGGATGCACACAGATGCAACTCTCATAGGTTGCAAGGTTAAAAAATCGAGAAGGTGGGGAGGAATCATGCTACCAGACCTGAGACTGTACTATAAATCGATAGCGATCAAAGCAGCATGGTACTGGCACAAAAGCAGAGAAGTAGATGTCTGGAACAGAATAGAGAATCAAGAGATGAATCCAGCTACTTACCGTTATTTGATCTTTGACAAGCCAATTAAAAACATTCAGTGGGGAAAAGATTCCCTATTTAACAAATGGTGCTGGGTGAACTGGCTGGTGACCTGTAGAAGACTGAAACTGGACCCACACCTTTCACCATTAACTAAGATAGACTCTCACTGGATAAAAGATTTAAACTTAAGACATGAAACTATAAAAATACTTGAAGAAAGTGCAGGGAAAACTCTTGAAGGAATCGGCCTGGGTGAATATTTTATGAGGAGGACTCCCCAGGCAATTGAAGCAGTGTCAAAAATACACTACTGGGACCTGATCAAACTAAAAAGCTTCAGTACAGCCAAGAACATAGTAAGTAAAGCAAGCAGACAGCCCTCAGAATGGGAGAAAATATTTGCAGGTTATACCTCCGATAAAGGTCTAATAACCAGAATCCACAGAGAACTGAAACGTATTAGCAAGAAAAGAACACGTGATCCCATCTCAGGGTGGGCAAGGGACTTGAAGAGAAACTTCTCTAAAGAAGACAGATGCACAATCTACAAACACATAAAAAAAAAGCTCAGCATCCTTAAATCATCAGAGAAATGCAAATCAAAACTACTTTGAGATATCACCTAACCCCAGTAAGAGTAGCCCACATAACAAAATCCCAAAACCAGAGATGTTGGCGTGCATGTGGAGAAAAGGGCACACTTCTACACTGCTGGTGGGAATGCACACTAATACATTCCTTCTGGAAGGATGTTTGGAGAATACTTAGAGACCTAAAAATAGACCTGCCATTCGATCCTATAATTCCTTTACTAGGTTTATACACCAAAGACCAAAAGTCACAATATAACAAAGACATCTGTACCAGAATGTTTATTGCAGCTCAATTCATAATCGCTAAGTCATGGAAGAAGCCCAAGTGTCCATCGACCCACGAATGGACTAGCAAATTGTGGTACATGTATACCATGGAATGTTATGCCGCCTTAAAGAAAGATGGAGACTTTACCTCTTTCATGTTTACATGGACGGAGCTGGAACATATTCTTCTTAGCAAAGTGTCTCAGGAGTGGAAGAAAAAGTATCCTATGTACTCAGCTTTGTTATGAAGCTAAATTATAGCTTTCGCATGACGGCTAAAACCCAACTATAGCACAAGACTATGGGGAAAGGGCCAAAGAAGGGGAAGGGAGGCAGGAGGTTTTGGTGGAGGGAGGGTAATGGGTGGGGCCACATCTATGGTGCATCTTAGAATGGGTACAGGTGAAACTTACCAAATGCAGAATACAAATGCCTACATACAGTAACTAAGAAAATGCCATGAAGGCTACATTGAACAGTTTGATGAGAATATTTCAGATTGTATATGAAACCCGCACATTGTACCCCTTGATTGCACTAATGTATACAGCTATGATTTAACAATAAAAAAAAATAATAAATAAAAATAAAAAAAAAATTGAGAAGGTGGAATTTTGAGTCCTGGAAACTGAGGCCGTGTCATTGAAATGTATTACTTTATTTCACAAGCAATGCTGTTTTTTAAACAACTTGCCGAGTTCCAGCTCAACTTGTTCCCATGCCCCAAGATAGACCAGGAATAAAGGGAACTATCCTGTCTGTTCTCCTCCTGGGTTCTGCCTCCTTCTGCTTTTCCTTTTCCTTCTCCCTGAAGTTCATCTGTCCTTTCTCAGCACGGTTGAACTCTGTCTTGAGAAAAGCAGCTACCGTAATACTAGACACTGCATGAAAAAGCAGACTCACCACCAAATCAGCATATATTTTTTCCCAAGGTCTAAAGCCTAAGATAATGAGTAATAGGATCTTCATTAACTAGAATTACTACCCCATCCCCAAGCTCCCAAAGCATTTATCAGGCAATAGGCTTGGATCTACGTATGATTTATCCTTATGTTGAGAACCTACCAGGTGCCTGGGATTGTTGGAGGTAGCAGGCTTAGTATTAAAATTTTTGAAAAGCAGGTGAAGATTTGAATCCCAATTCAACACTTCCAACTGTGTAATCGTTGGCAAGATTCTTAACTTTTTAGTGATTCAGTTGTTGTATCTACAAATGGAATAATCATGGTAACTCGATATCTATTACCTGTTATCATTATGTACTAGACTAGAGGCAGGAGGATGGTGAAGATGGAAGACATGGGCCTTGCCCTTGCGAGGCTCATTGTCTTGTGAGAAAAGTAGACATCAGATATAAACCCACGATGTGCTGCTGCTGGCTTATGCAGCCACCCAGTGAGGGCTGCAGTAGCACAGAGGAGAGGCACCCAGCCAGACTGAAGGGTCCCTTTTAAGTGAACAACATTTTTATGGTGCTCCAGGTTCCAGACATAAATAAGTGACATTAAAGCCAGCTCATTGAACTTTGAAAATCCTCAACTTAATGTCTGCCCTGTAGTTACTGAGCACTCACCTATGGGTGGTTAGTGGCCCTTTCTTCCTCGACCTCTCTCCCAGTGACTTGGGGCTTCTTAGTATCTCCAGGACTCTCAACCATGGTTTTGATTCTCTTTGGCATCTGTTTTGCCTCTGGACACTCAACTTTTCTAATACAGGACCTTTGGGAGCAAACAGCCAAGTTCTGTAGATGGAAACCGGCAGCTTCTCTTCTCCCAAGAGCTCCACATTCCTCCCCTGATCCCCTCATCTCAATCCTACAGCCAGTAACCCAACACCAGGATCCCCCACGTAGAATGCATCGAGAGCAGTGTTTTTTAATCTTTTTTATGTCATGGCACACTTGAACCTGTAGTTAAACTTCCATGGCACACTTTAATTATGTTGGTCAAAATAAGAAAAAGATTAAGAAAAAGAATATACTTATTGAACTTTGAACATCCTTCGAAAAAAATTAAATTAAATTACAATTTTTTTCATGGCACACAGCGTGCTGTGAAACACGGGTTGAAAATCACTGGTCTGGAGTATTCTGAGATGATCACTATGATCTAAACACAGCCGCTCCGCTGGACCCCGAGAATCTTCTATGTTGGTTTCTTGTTTCTTTTTAGATTAGAACATATAAAACCTTAAACCATATATGGAACATGGAAGAAACTCATACATTTCTGCTTGTAATTCTGCTGGCAATTCAACTCTTGCATTCTGCTGGTCTGGTGAAAAGAGGAAGCCCATTCTGAGAAGAGGGGTTGTCTGTGGACAGGAGGAAGATGAAACATATGGACCCTACCTTTGAGGAGCAGGTGTTCCATCAGGCACAATGGA
Organism: Nycticebus coucang; assembly: GCF_027406575.1. NCBI lineage: Eukaryota > Metazoa > Chordata > Mammalia > Primates > Lorisidae > Nycticebus > Nycticebus coucang. The sequence goes on from NC_069780.1 coordinate 70,275,834, forward strand.
TATATACACAGATTATACATCCATGACAATGTGATGTGGGACACAAACAAAGCAATCATAGACCCAATACGGAAACAAAATAGGGATGGTGGTAGGTAGGTAGGCTATGGATTCAGAAGAGTGAGTGGATACATGAAAGGACAAAATATGAGGAAGTGGTCACAAGTAAAAGTGGAGAAGTAGATGCGAAGTAGGGAAAGTGACCTTCAACTTCAGCCTGAGGGAAAGAGGTTGCTGTGGAAGTGAGGCTGGAGATGTGTGTTCAGTTTAGGTAGGGGCCAGGGTGACATGCAGCAGTTCCTGCCCAGTGGCTTTGGTTTTATTAGAAACAAAGCCATCTGTGTGTTGCAGGGGAGGGGCTTGAAGAACTCAAAGGGTAGATGATGGACGAGGTTTAGAACTTCCACAGAGAAGAATGAGAGAGCCTACCAAAGAGGAACAAAGAGATGGTTAAGTAGCACAAAAATCCTAACTAGGTTGTGAAGGTAGGAGGTGGAAATGATGGGGATAATCTTGGCTGTGCAATTTCCCCATAGCATTGAGCCACAGAGGAAAAGGGAGAGGAGAGGCCTATTTTAATTTGATCTAGGTTTGTGGCTCAAAGATATCAAAGACTGATATAAAAGCAGTTTATATGATTGGCCTAGACTGGGCAAATACTTTTTATTGCTCTTAGATAGAATAAAATTCAAAATCCTTAAACACTGGCCTGTAGCCCTCATGATTTAACCCCTGCTCCTGCCCTGTCTTTATCTCTGGCACAGTTCCTATGCCCCAGACTCACTGGGATATTTTCAGTTCCTTTGTACTCCTTGCAAATGCAAATATGACTCACTCAGAGCTTTCAAATATGCCCATCTTTCTGTGGGAATACCCTTCTTCACGCTCTGCTCAGTTAGCTTCCCCTTGTTATTCATTGTCTGCTTAAATGTGGAAACTGTCTCAGAGACAAGATGCTCAGAGCAACATTCTGAGGTCCCCGGGCTCGGAAAGCCCCCACTGCACCTACACTCTATTTTCTAATGTTTACCAGACTTGTAACACTTGCCCATTAGCTCTCTTTCCCTAGATTCTGCAAGGTCAGCGCACATGTACCCACATCTCATTTTTACTTTCTCTGGATCTTTCACGGTGTTCTGCTCACAGGCGATGCTCAATGAACCTTGGTTGAGAGAATGACCAGATGAGCTGATAGTCCTGAGAGGCACCTGCAGGGATACAAGGCAGGAAATCAGAGGGCGAGCTCAGGCAAAGGGAGTGTGCTTGAGATTTAGATTTCAATTGGAGAAGCTTTTCTTTTTATTTATTTATTTATTTATTTATTTTTTATTAAATCATAGCTGTGTACATTAGTATGATCATGGGGCACCATACACTTGGTTCATAGACCGTTTGACACATTTTCATCACACTAGTTAACATAGCTTTCGTGGCATTTTCTTAGTTATTTTGCTAAGACCTTTACATTCCACTTTTACTAGGATTCACATATTCCCTTGTAAGATGCACCGCAGGTGTAATCCCATTAATCCCCCTCCCTCTACCTACCTCCCCCCTCCCTACCCTCCCTTTCCCCCTTCTCCCTATTCTTAGGTTGTAACTGGGTTATAGCTTTCACATGAAGGTCCTACATTAGTTTCATAATAAGGGTGAGTACATTGGGTACTTTTTCTTCCATTCTTGAGACACTTTACTAAGAATATGTTCCAGCTCCATCCATGTAAACATGAAAGAGGTAAAGTCTCCATCTTTTTTAAGGCTGCATAATATTCCATGGTGTACATATACCACAATTTATTAATCTATTCGTGGATCGATGGGCACTTGGGCTTTTTCCATGACTTAGCAATTATGAATAGGGCTGCAATAAATATTCTAATACAAATATCTTTGTTATGATGTGATTTTTGGTCTTCTGGGTATATGTCCAGTAGAGGGATTACAGGATCGAATGGCAGATCTATTTTTAGATCTCTAAGTGTTCTCCATATCTCTTTCCAAAAGGAATGTATTAATTTGCATTCCCACCAGCAGTGCAAAAGTGTTCCCTTTTCTCCACATCCACGCCAACATCTCTGGTCTTGGGATTTTGTGATGTAGGCTAGTCTCACTGGAGTTAGATGATATCTCAAAGTAGTTTTGATTTGCATTTCTCTGATGATTAAAGATGATGAGCATTTTTTCATATGTCTGAAGGCCGTGCACCTGTCTTCTTCAGAGAAGTTTCTCTTGAAGTCCTTTGCCCAGCCTGCGATGGGATTCCTTGTTCTTTTCTTGCTAATGCGTTTGAGTTCTCTGTGGATTCTGGTTATTAAATCTTTGTCAGAGACATAACCTGCAAATATCTTTTCCCATTCTGAGGGCTGTTTGCTTGCTTTACTTACTGTGTTCTTGGCTGTGCAGAAGCTTTTTAGTTTGATTAACTCCCAATAGTGTATTTTTGAAGCAGCTTCAATTGCCCGGGGGGGTCCTTCTCATGAAAAACTCGCCCAACCCAATTTCTTCAAAGGTTTTCCCTGCACTCTCTTCTAGTATTTTTATAGTTTCATGTCTTAGGTTTAAATCTTTAATCCAGTAAGAGTCTATCTTGGTTAATGGTGAGAGGTGTGGGTCCAGTTTCAGTCTTCTACAGGTTGCCAGCCAGTTTACCCAGCACCATTTGTTAAATAGGGAATCTTTTCCCCTCTGAATGTTTTTAATTGGCTTGTCAAAGATTAAATAATGGTAATTAGCTGGATTCATCTCTTGGTTCTCTATTGTGTTCCAGACGTCTACTTCTCTGCTTTTGTGCCAGTACCATGCTGTTTTGATCACTATCGATTTGTAGTATAGTCTGAGGTCTGGTAGCGTGATTCCTCCTGCTTTGTTTTTATTTTTGAGTAATGTCTTGGCTATTCGAGGTTTTTTCTGATTCCATATAAAGGGGAGTATTGTTTTTTCAAGATCTTTAAAGTATGACAGTGGAGCTTTAATGGGGATTGTGTTGAAATTATATATTGCTTTGGGTAGTATGGACATTTTAACAATGTTGATTCTTCCCAACCATGAGCATGGTATATTTTTCCATTTGTTAACTTTCTCAGCTATCTCTTTTCTTAGAGTTTCATAGTTCTCTTTATATAGATCTTTCACGTCATTTGTTAGATAAATTCCCAAGTATTTCATCTTCTTTGGCACTACTGTGAATGGGATAGAGTCCTTAATTGTTTTTTCAACTTGACTATTGTTGGTATATATAAAGGCTACTGATTTATGAATGTTGATTTTGTAACCTGAGACACTGCTGTATTCCTTGATCACTTCTAAGAGTTTTGTAGTAGAGTTCCTAGTATTTTCCAGATATACAATCATATCATCTGCAAAGAGCGAAAGTTTGATCTCTTCTGACCCTATGTGGATACCCTTGATCGCCTTTTCTTCACTAATTGCGGTGGCTAAAACTTCCATTACAATGTTAAAGAGAAATGGAGATGATGGGCAGCCTTGTCTGGTTCCAGATCTGAGTGGAAATGATTCCAATTTAACTCCATTCAATGTGATATTGGCTGTGGGTTTGCTGTAGATGGCCTCTATCAGTTTAAGAAATGTCCCTTCTATACCAATTTTCTTAAGTGTTCTGATCATGAAGGGATGTTGGATGTTATCAAAAGCTTTTTCTGCATCGATTGAGAGAATCATATGGTCTTTGTTTTTTAATTTGTTTATGTGCTGAATTACATTTATAGATTTACGTATATTGAACCAGCCTTGAGATGGAGAAGCTTTTCACAATGACATCATTCGTGACGTGCCAAGAGGAGAGGACTGCTCAGGTTAAGTGGTGGTCTGCAGAGTTGTGAATTGCAAGGAACTTGGGGGCTGGTGTGTCAGCTGATTTGTTCAAGGGATGATTGAAAGCACTCAAAATAATGGTGCATCTGAGGTTGGAAAAGTGGCATAAAAATTTAGGGTCCAAAAGCTTTAGTCATTAATGGAGAGTGATGGAAACTTCAGTAGGTAACGTGCCCAAGGAGCAGTGGGTGGTAAAGCTGCGTTGCTTGAGAGCCAAGGAAGGAAAGAGGGGGCTGATCATCACTAGGTGTCAGACCTCAGGATTTCCCACTCACTGAAACAGGGCCAGACCCATGGGGAAGATTAGCCTAGCAGCACTGTGATGGCACTCAACATTTTTGGAAAAAACAGTGCTTGTGATTTAGAAAGGTTTACCACAACAAGGTCTTATGCAAAGTGGCATTTTCTTATTAACAAACAGCTAATCAAATAATTAAACTAGTCAAATCTAAGCGTTCTCATTTGTTTTTTCTGTTGAGCACTTAATACAATTCATCAATAGTATATATTTGCATATTACCTATTAGTATCTGCCTTGCGGTAGTAGTAATTTATTTGTATTTTACTTACTAACATTTTACTTGTTAGCATCTGTCTCCTAGTAGCAGGAAGCACCATGAAAGGGAAATACTGATCTATTTTGTCCACTGCTATACCCTTAGTGCCTATACAGAGATTGGCATTTAGTGAACAGTCAGAAAACATTTGTTAAATGAACAAGTTCCATCTAATGAAGGGTTTGTTTTCTTTGGTTAGCTGTCAGACTAGTTCAGTTAGACTTGGTAAATAAGATATATCTCAACTTTTAAAATTATCTCGAAAGCTATGTGAGAAATATTCTGTGCCTATGAAAGATCTGGGAATTTTTTTTTTTTTTTTCTGGTAAGCATGTAAGGCAAAACTTTCTGAGATGTGATTATTAGATTTCAAGCCCTATAATCTCTGCATGTGATGCTGGACACACCTCTGTAACATACCTTGGTTGTAAATTCTAAGCATAATGAGCAGTACTTTTGCCCTTCTCATCAACACCCAGATTTAATATGGCCATACGAACTTGAAAGCTAACTCTTCATGAATCACTGCTTGAAGGTGTTGATTTCTTCAATGGCACCTCCAGTAATTTCCTAAGAATTCAAGGCTAGTTTAAAAAAAAAAAACAAAAAACACAGTCACAGGTTATGTTGCTAAATACTAAATTTCTTATTTTCCTGAGAGATTTTATTTTTCTTAAGAGATTGGTTAAAATCTCCCATGAATTAGGAAAAAGGAAAATTTTCATTTATTTATAAGTAATACAGATTATCAAAACTAATTATTGTCATAAGCAGTGCCCTAAAGTCTAATTTATTTTTAAGTAACAAAACATTGCCTAAGAAATTACATTTTTGTGGTACTACCTGGAAACCTGGGTAGTTCTGTCTATGTAGAGCAGCAGTGCAGGATACCATCAGAAGGAAGAAGGCAAAGAAACTTCTAGCACCACCCCAAGGTATTCCTCTGACACAGCAGCAATATCCAGGGAGGAGGGAATGCCACTTCAGGGAAGCTTGTGGTACAAAGGCTGACTAATTTAGAATTGTTATAAAAAAAAAAAAAGCACTCCCACCCCCCCAAATAGCACTCTTGATCCCCCCAAGATCAATTCAGTATTGATCTTGAATGTTGTCCCAAGAGTTGCCAGATTATGCAAAGAAAAATATAGAACAGCCAGCTTCATGAAACTTTCAGATAAACAGTGAATAATTTTTGTATAAGTATGCCTCAAATACTGCACAGGACATACTTAATGCTAAAAAAAAAATTGCTGTTTTATCTGAAATTCAAAATTAAATAGATATCCCTCATCTCATCTGGAAATATTCAGTGTGTCTCAGTTCTCCCGTGACAGCTTTGTGCCCCGAGACTCCGCCATGACATGGACAATGAGCCACATGGGTGCCTTCACCCCACCTCTTTCCCTGTGTTGTAGGCATAGAAGTGAATGCACGGCGTAAGAGTGGGTGGGCATAGGAGTTGGGTAATTTTTATTGCTAGGCCTTTGCTTTTGATTCAGTCAATTAAATGAAGGTAAAAATGAGGCTTTGACAGTGCAAACAGAAAAGGCTTTCACAGATGTAGTAGGTAATGAAGCAAAGCACCATTAAGGAGTCAGCAAGCTGATGCTGAGGGAGCCAGCAGCCCCTCTCCTCTGCCCACTGACTTTTCATGCCTATGTATTAAGGGAAGTGGGGCAAGATTTGAGAGACTCAACTTGTAAGCATATCTTTGACAGTTTACTTTTAATAACATTGTTTGTATTGTGGAAACGCATTGAAAAAGAAATCATCAGTGGCAGTTTTAATGCTATTAAATGCCACCAGAGAGCTAAACTAAGCACACAGCTTCACTTTGAAGACTCACCAACTCTGAGTTTCATTTGTAAACCTGGGAGAAGAAACCAAAATTAGTAGGAAATTGAAAAATTAAGGCGTAATTAAAGCCCAACTATTTCGCACAATTCCTATAAAAATACTGGCTCTGACTTTTTTTTTCTTTTGCAAATTCACAAAATAATTGGAGTATAAAATTCCAGATACATATGGCTGTTTATTATATTTCTACATCAAATGATTTCCTTCAGTATTATTGAGAATGGAAAATACAGGGCTGACTCTCAGCCTTGCCACTAACCAGTTGTTTATCCTTAGACAAAGCTTTTTAATATCTCTAGACTTCAGATTCCCATCTTTAAAATTCAAATAATAACATCTATTCTGACACCCTCATAGAGTTACTATGAACTAAGTTGTATTAATAAAGCCAAATGCTTTGAAAAACGCCATGAAAAAGCATCAAAATTCACTCCCACTAGTTAATGCTCACTAATGACACAAGCGATTTTGATGAATTACTAAAGAGCCTGAATCAGCTCTTGTAGTAGATCCAAGTGTTAAAGCAGCAAAAAATATTGGCCAAAACAGCACTTCAGGGAGAAGCTTTGGTTTTGAAAGTGAAGCTTGATAGGATGTACATAGCTCTATCTTAGGTGTTCTATAAAATACAGGAAAAGTATAAGATATGGTCCTGGTCCACATGAAGATTACAATTCATTTTGAGGAAAGAGAAAAAAAGAAAGACTTAATCGTTGCTAAACAAAAGTGCAGAACAGTTATGATTTAGTGCTCAATGAATGGTGAGGATAGGTTTCTTTTAGAGGTCCCAACATTATTCACATAGGTAAATCATTTTATAAAGTTAATCCTCAGAATGGTTACAGAGGGATTAGAACAAATGAAAAGAAGGAAAAGGCATTCTAGCCAAGGGCATAATGTTAGAAAAGTCCTGTCTAGGATTGTGTATGTGGCCTATTGGTGACAGGAAGGCAACTAGTCTTACTGGATCAAGAATTCATACTGGGAATGATGCATAAAAGATTAGCACATAAAATAAAAATAGAGACTAAAAGATAAGTCTGAATAGGTAGATTGATTCAAGATTATGGTAGGTCTGGGGTACCAGGCTGGAGAGTTTGGATTCTTAAGCGTGACATATCTCTTCACAACAAATACAAATTTTATATTATATATATAGAGAGAGAGAATACAGGGAATGCATATACATGTGGATGTATATTACATTAATAATATAGAGAATGAATATATTATCTGTGTTATCTCAAAATATTCTCTATTTTGAAGATAGAACAGGCGTCTATCCAGACTATAACTTCTAAAAGATTGCTACTGTAAGGGCAGCACCCCTGAAGTTAACCTGCATCCTGAAAATGTCGCCACCCTCAGCACGAGCTGTTACAGCTAATGGCACTTTCATTTTGTTTTGCAGAGTTCATGACTCCTGCAGTAATAATTTTTCTGATTGATGTGTTCCTACTGGTATTATTCATTTATCTGCCACTGTAATTTGAAATTATCTTGCAGAATATCTTAGTTTCTTCCTGTTCTGAGCTACTTTAGTGTGGCTTACCGTGCAATGACCACTGTGGTTTCTACTGTCATCTCTTCTCCACATGTGTCTCAGACAGGGGACAGTCTCTAATCCAATCTTTTTAGGTTGGCTGCATCACAGACTTTTGTTAATTCACTTCTGCTCGTTGGTTGTTAACTAACAGGCATAAGCGATTTTGATGAATTACTAGACTCTGAATTGTTTCCTATAGCAGGTTTAGGCCTTAGAGCAGCAAAACCGACTGGCGTGAATTCTGCTTTGGAAAGAGCTCTGTTTTTTTGGAATGATGCTTGATAGAATGACGTCTCATTCTGTCCAGCAGTCTCCTGAAAGACACGTATCTAATTTTATACATCATGGTCCATCAGCACCCTGTTAGATTCAGTGCTTCCAAGGAAAGAAAATTCAGCAATGATTTTTAGCTGTGTTGCCAATGAAAATCTTACATTGACTGAGTCTAACTTTCTTTGTTGAGTCTCTGAACACGGCTGTGGAATAAGGATCTAATAAAAATTGACCTATTACATAATTCTCCATTTGAATCCATTGGTAATGAGGAATGGATTGGTGATGATGTCAATGGTGACACAACTGAACAAATCTTCATTAAGTAGCTTAGAGAATTTTATGAACATTAGCTGGGAGGCCAAGCTTTTTATTAATAAAAGTTGCCACATCCATGTTCTCAAATGCTTCATGAACATTAAAACTAGTCCTGGAATTTTCTGTACTTCTGTGTCCATCAAGATCATGGCCATCTTGCATTAGTAAGGCCAAATCTGCCTTGTGATTTTAGTAGTTGTACAGCAGGTTTCTGATCAAAATACCCTCAAGTAGGAATCAAGAAGAAGCCATCAAGAATTACATTATTGTCTCAATCTCATGTTTTATGGAAAAACTTCTTCAGACATCTAAGTAACTTTTCCACAAATGACTAGATTATCTGTAAAACTTTTAGAGTTGATCGCACACTACATGCTATAAGAGTATTTACTGTTGTAATTGTTATTGTCCTCATTTGTCATGAAATGTCTCAGAATATCACATTGCAGGGTTCAAGAACTTTGTCATTTTTGTAGATCTGCCTTTGGAGAATAATCACTTAAAATATGTTTAAAATATGGTGCATGGTGATTTCTTTAAGCCCTGGAAATTTTTATTTGCAAAGTTCACATACACATATGTATTTAGAAAAGTATTTTAAACTTTTTTTTTTTTTTTGGAGACACTATATCACTATATCACCCTTGGTAGAGTGCCGTGGTGTCACCACTCACAGCAACCTCCAACTCTTGGGCTTAAATGATTCTCTTGCCTCAGCCTCCCAAGTAGCTGGGACTACAGGTGCCTGCCACAATGCCCGGCTATTTCTTGGTTATAGTTGTCATTGTTGTTTGTCAGGTCCAGGCTGGCTTCAAACCTGTCAGCTCCACTGTATGTGGCTAGCACCCTAGCCACTGAGCTACAGGTGCTGAGCCCTTAAATTTTAATAGAAAAAAGAAACCACTTCTTTCTCTATCAGAATTAAGAGAGTGTCCACTGTCATTATTTTTTGACAATACATTCAGTGTTACTGACCAGACCTGCCCTTTGATAGTAAACATAGACAGGAGGTTTGACCTCATTGTTCTTTGCATTCTACCACACATGTATCGTAACGTCATGTTAACTTGGAGGGATTTAGAATACTTATATTGTCTCGATGGTGAGAAACTTGAAGAGTATTAAATTTGTATTTTCTTATCAACAAACTTTTTTTTCTTTTTATTTAATATTTAGCATGGCAGCATCTATCCATTCTACCTATAGTAAAGCAATATAACCAGATAAACTTAGTCCAGACTCCTTCTTAGATAGAGGAGGGCAAGGACATGTAAGAGATAGTTGACAAGTAGAACTTGCCGAAAAGTTCTTTACTGTTTCCAGCAACTCATTTGCTCCTTTATACTTCTTGCCTAGAACGTGGATGAGATGGCTAAAGCCACAGGGTCCATTTACAAACCTGAGATGACCTTGACAGTGAACATCAAAGAAGATATAACAGATATATACAAGGAACTGCAGAGCCCTTCACCCCTGACTTTACCTGAGAGGAAAAACAAATTCCTATATTATTTTAGTCATCTTTATATACAAATTTCTAAGGGCCTCTGATAATTTTTAATGGACTCTGCGTCCACAGTCGTTTTGCCTATTAAAATGTTTCTTAGCGATCCTTTTCCCTTTAAGATGTTTGGCCTTGCCTGAGGATTTAAGCCCTATAAAAGGCAGAAACTGGGTTTATGCCATTGTTGTGTTTCTTTCCTACTTAACGAAGCATTAAATAACTACCAGGGTTTTAACATGTTATTTTTATTGCTTTTAAAGTGACTTGGGGCTTTAAAGATTGGAATTTCCTGATCAGAGACTGATTTTATGTCTATATATAAATTGATATGTATGCAGGTTAGATACATAGAATACACGTCATATACACGTAGAAGCACACACATATGCTGCTTTCTCAAGTCTCTATATTTAGTTTAGTTCTCTACTGTATTGCTTTAAAGCATTGCTTTCTAATCAGAAAACATACCCTTAGAAATAGATACAAAAGAAAAACTAAATAAGAAAGAGAATATCAGATTACTTGACTTGTTTTAAGAATTCTCTTATTTGGAATGGTTAAACTCATCCATTCCCTTTGAACCGAAGTCTATATCTAAGCAGAAAAAGGACTAGACATCTCTCACATGATCTGAACATAACCTTTATTCAATTCCTATATTTAACAGCAGTAGTCAGAGGGATGAACATATATAGATTTTTGCTGAATGGACCACTGCCTGAGTGGTCAGTTCAATAATTTCTTTTATAAATGGTTTAACAATAGTTTTTCCACTAAAACATGAACATATCCGACCTACTGGAAGAATTGCAAATACCAGTAGGATAATTTTAGGAATGGATTATGATGTTATAGATGTTAACTGTCTTAGAATTTATTTAAAATTTACCAATGAAGAAGTTTGCCTTAATCATGTTTCAGTTTTCTTTGATTTTTGAATAGGCCCAGAAATAAATATCCTTTCCTCTTAGAACAACTTTTTCTCACCAGGTTTGCCAAAGAAGAGAAAAAACGAGGACTGGGGCAGATGCATATTAAAATGTCCCATTTTTTATGGATAAGGTCTAGCTTGAAGAACAGTTTTAAGTACTGAACCATGGAATTGGGTATAGCCACAACTCCACAACCGGAGGCTGCCCCAGTGGAGGCCTGGTGGTGCACAGGTGGATGTGAAGTGGCCTCAAGGCTGTGACTTCTGCAAACAGTCAAGTCCTAGGGAGGGAGATGAGAAAAGGGAATCAGTTTCTGCAAGTCCTTTTTTTCTTTTTTTCCTCCAAACTCAGTCCAATCACTCTTTCCATCTTCGCTGATAAAAAGGGAGTGGGAGCTGAGGGACAAAAGTGGAGGAATGTAGGGGAAAGTATCTCATGTCATGGCAACCAGGGAAGTGGGAAATGAACGTGCTCTCCACTCTAACCTCCCACATGACACCCTCCCTTATTTCTAAACTATCACTTTTCTTTGGCTGGTGAAAAGTGCTTTTCATTTAAAGTGTCAACTGATTTCAGGTTTCCTATTTATTGCTGAAATAACAATGCTTGCTCAACAATTTTCAAAGATTTCTTTTTTAACAAAGAGTAACTGAAGATAAGCTTAAAACATTTCCTGAAAAGGTGTGAGTCATTTCAGAAGAAACAAGGAGTGGATTCAGCAAGAGGTTTGTCTGGATCAACAAGGAGGAAACCCAAGTGCTCTGAAGCAGCAACCACATTGGGAGACCATTACAAAATTGATGTCATTGGTATGTCTCAGCTACAGGAAAACATGGGCCAAAGTCATCCTTTTGCTAAGTCAAAGGGCTTCCCCTGTCAGTGCAGCCCTGGAAATAGAAGTCAAGCTAGGAGAGAAGGGTTGGAGTTAGAGACCAAGCTGACTTCATTGATTAAGTGATGTTTTAATATTGGATTAAAGTTCAAGTGCTGTCCAGTGTCCAACCCATAAGTGTCTATTTTATTTCTCAAATTATTATGTAAGTATATCTGCATTTATATTCAAATATATCGCCATAAGATACATTGGCTTTGCTGTACTTATACTACATTTACTTTTGAGAAGCAAGCGATGTGTATGTATCTATTGCTTAAAAAAATTAAGCTATACCTTTTTATCTAAATAAGCTATCAAGAGAATCTTAACTTTATAGCCTTTTGGATTAAACTTACCTAACTCCATACTTTCCACACTTTTGTTAACTCTATCACAGAGTTTTCTTGCTAATGTATGGTTTTTGATCTTTATCTGAATTGTCATTCCTCAACTACAACTCTTCATTTAAAATCACTTTCAGGAGAGTGATGTACATTTTGGGCATCTGAGTATATTTGTAGAACTAGTAGTTGTGGTAACAAGACTAAGTTTACATGTCTGTCCACATCAGCACCATGTACTCAAGATGGATTTCAGCTGCCAAAAAGGTCACTCCAAACTGCTTGCACAAACCTGTCTTTATGCCCTGTTTATTATGCTCCCATGTAGTCGATGTCTTAGGCACTGAAACAGCACAGCCATATATCAACAGCTCTCTGGTGGTTCCGAATGTTCTAAACAAGAGCAAGGGTGCACTGAACCTCCCATGTAAACTTTATACAACAGATTCAGCAGAACTGTAATTATTTACAATATGATGGCATGAGAAATCTCTGGATTTATATCTTACGTTAAAGTAACTTAGATGGTGTCCACATAATTCTTGAATTCGTGGTAGGTTTGCAATTTACTTTATTTTATTTTGATACAACTCTCAGGCTATTTTCATTGAAATTTCAAAAAGCAAACAACTAAGATGGGACAGGTTTCTGAAATGTACGTGATGATGTAGTCTGGCATACACACGGTGTCATAAAAACTGAACTTATTCTTGCTTTGGCACAAAGCATTGTGCATATAAAGTGAGATCTATTATTTTCTTTTATGACAAAACAAAATTATTATGAAAAAAGTATAGCATTTTGGAGAAATAGCTGGGCCAACTAAATCAGGTGGAATTTAGAACTTCATGTCCCTTTTTTCAGTTTGTTCTCTGTCCAAAGTAGTGAATCTAAGCACAAAGCTCCCTTTGAGGCCAAGGGGACTCCCTGTTTGTACTGGCATCACAGGGGAGACAGAAAAGAAGGAATGAACCCTCTGAGAACATGGAAAAATCCTGTTTCAACAAAGATTACAATAGTCACAAAGTCAAAGTAATATAATGACATCGAAATAGCATATGTACTTCTAGTTGAATATAAACCAAGGTCTTAGCTAACATCACTTAGAAAGTCATAAAACCTTCGTTTTGTAATTCATTCAATACTCATAGCCCACTTTAAGGTTTCCCTCCAGAGACCTACCAGGACGGAAGCCTTAATAAAAAAAAAATTCTCCTCTGTGATAGCATATTTCCAAAATCAATGTTCCTTTTTTGCTTCCCTCCTTTCTTTTGCTTTTGAGAAGTTAAAAGTTTTTACTCTTCCCCCCACCCTCGCCCAAAGGTTATGTAATCACCAGAATCTTTTGCTCACATGCCAAAATCATATTGGTATATTCTATTGAGATATTTCAGTGGGAGTTTAGCTGTAAGAGCATGAATAATCTGCTATGAAATGTTATCTTATTACTGTTAACATACTATTCAAGCTTTAGCTAAATATTGCTCCTAAGACCACTGTAGGAAAGACGAAGATGATTATGTGTCTTCTTTTCACAGCAGGAGAACAGAGAGGAGAGCAGTTAGTTAAGTGTTTTACTCAAGGTGAAAGAAAGCATTAGGGTTAGAAGTAAGACTAGAGGCTTCTGGAATGCCTTGCCTGTGGGATGCCTTGCTCTGCAAAAAGGCCCAGGTTAAGAGCTGCCTCCTGATTGAGGAGAATGAAGAGTATCCAAACAATTGCCATTATTCTCCTCCTATCTTAACTGGGAATAAATTAGGTCAGTTCTTGCAGGGAGTTCTCATTTATTTACAGTGATGGATATTTATTGTGTTGACTACCTCACCTGCTCCCGCAGAGTAATTTTCCAAAATTAGAAATGTGTCAAACCTCATTTGGCATATTGAAAAAACAATCAACCAACTTGAAAAATCACAGGACTCCATTTACTTTTAAAAACAGAATTCATTAAAAATAGTTTCTCTATATAGAAATGACCTGTGTGATTTTCTATGAAGAAAGAACCAGAAATTATGACATAGAAACGTCGAGTTGGAAGCCATGAGGTTTGTATTGACAAAAGTGGATATATTTTTAAGAGCTTTAGAATTCACATTATAGTTCTGCACCTCATTTTTAATATAAAGGGGAAAAGGTAACAGTTGGAGCTTAATTGAAAAAACTAAAAAAAAAGAAATAAAATAGGTGTTTATATTCTTTAGACCAATTGTACTCAGCATCTTTGAAATTGTCACACTCCATCATTTGTAGTTGATTGTACAAAACTATTGTGCCTCATAAAACTTCACTTGGTATAAATTTATTTTGAAGATTAGAGTGGTATATAAAGGTAAATATACTTTCTTTTTTTTTAAGTGGAGGTGCTGTTTTTAAAAAGGTAATTTTATGACATGTCTTGAAGCTACTAAAGATCTTCCCAAATTTAGTCTAAACAGGTGTCCAGGAAAAAAAAAAGGTTGGTCTTCACTACTTTGCGTAAACTTTATTTCATTGCTCTTAAAAAATTAAGTTCCTAAGTAATGGAATTTTAGAATAGCTTTGTTTTGTATTTGTAAAAATAACACAAAGAAAATAGTAGGTAGCAAGAGTTTAAACTCAAATAGAGGTATGTCAATGGCACATTTGTTAGAAGCAATCATTGCTTCTCAGGTTTCAGATATTCATTGAGCTGCACTTGCAATTTCAAAAATCTTTTGAACCAACAAAAACCTTAATGAAAACAATCTCAGATTTTTTAAAAGCTGGACTTCAGAAAGGAAGAGAAGCTTTCATTTTGTCCAAAGAGCTGTCAATTATTCAGTCTAAGGGGGTCAAAAAAAGTTATGAACAATCCAAAGAAAAATGTGAGGACCCAGTCTTTTTATTAAGAGCATTAACTTTTTTATCCCTTCTGGACAAAAGATTTCTATCAAACCTCTCCATTCCTCCTCTCAACTCCTTTTAGCAGAATGTGGGCTGTGGTTCATTACGTCAGGGATGGTTAGGAAAGTGGGGAAAGAGTGAAAAAAAGGTTACTAATTTTCCTGCTACTGATTTTCTAAGCCTCAAATTCATAATGACTACCATAGCTTCCTCTGAGTATGGCAAATACCAGGTAGGGAGAGTCCCTTGAAGCTATGATTTTTGTTGTTGTTTTCCTGAAATTTCTCTAGAGGTAGAGAAGGAAAACTGGGGAGAGATATGAATGGGTTTCAACACTATTTTTCTAATTCCAGGCAGCCTATCAGGAGGCACGTTGAGAGCAAGATTGAAAGGTCCACATAGGTGGAAACCCAGGACCTCTAGGCAGAGTCCTGTGGGGCCCCTGTGAGAGCTGAGTCATGCCCCACTGCCTCCACAGTACCAAAGGCCATCTTATCCCTCATCATCAGGTGAGGGCTTTCTTGCCTTGGTAACCAGCACCTTGAGGTAGTGATTGCTGTCCCAGGATGCCTCGTTTTCTGCCTTCTTTTGTGGACACCTTCAAGACACTTCAAAGTCCACACAAAGATCCCAGGTAACCCTGAAGACCTTGTAGTGTTGTCATGAACCAGAAAAGTACAGTATCTTTGCGTGAAATGGGGCTAAATAATAAAAGACTGAAATATTCCCCCCCTCCAATCACCATCTTGTCAAAAGTAGTGGTTAAACACACCATTGAATGTATAATTTTTGGATGATTTTAAAGGCATTTATTCTCATTTTTGAGTAGAGATGTGTTTAAAATTCAGTTCAACTCACACTCAATCACTGGGCATAAACTCTCAGAGATGGCAGCAAAGGAAAGGAGCTGCTCTGGGCATTCACTTCCTTCCCCTGCTCGGCTCCTTCCAGAAATCAACCAACTTCTGGGAATAGATGGATGACAATCACTTTTCTCACAACTTTCCTGAAAGACGAGACATAGTTAAGCTTTCTGCTTTCCCGGAATACCACTGCCAACTCCTTGCTCTGTGGCTCAGTCGGTAAGGCGCCGGCCCCATATACTGAGGGTGGTGGGTTCAAACCCGGCCCCGGCCAAACTGCAACAAGAAAATAGCCGGGTGTTGTGGCGGGCACCTGTAGTCCCAGCTACTTGGGAGGCTGAGGCAAGAGAATCGCTTAAGCCCAGGAGTTGGAGGTTGCTGTGAGCTGTGTGAGGCCACGGCACTCTACCGAGGACCATAAAGGGAGACTCTGTCTCTACAAAAAAAAAAAAAAGTAGATGAAAACTGTTCAAACCACAGAGCAAGATTCATTTAAAGTTGTCCAAATACTAATCATCCAGAGGTGACTCAACGTTTATGGTCAAAACTGGAACAGGATTGGACAAATTGGATGCGGGGGAAGATTAAAATGTGGAATCCTGTGATGCCAGAGTCTCCTGTCTGAGACTGAGTTCATGACTTGGGGGAGACTCACTGTGGACTATTCGAACAGCACATGCGTGAAGGGGCTGGGCTTCTAGGCCTCTTTTCATGGTCTGCTGTTATAACTCTGCACGTGCCCTGGTTAATGAGACCCAGTCATTCAACTTGCGTTCCACCTAAAATTATTTGTGTTTTCTCTCTCTTTCTTTTCTTTTCTTTCTTTTTTTTTTTCCTTTTATTTCTTTCTTTTTAGAGACAGAATCTCTCTTCATCACCATTGGTAGAGTGCCATGGCATTATAGCTCAGAGCACATCAAACTCTTGGGCTCAAGTGATCCTCTTGCCTCAACCTCTCAAGTGTTTGTGACTATAGGCTTCTGCCACAACGTCTAGCTATTTTTTTAGAAACAGGGTCTGGCTCTTGCTCAGGCTGGTCTCAAACTCCTGAGCTCAAGCAATCCACCTGCCTCAACCTTCCAGAGTGCTAGGATTACAGGCATGAACCACCACGCTTGGTCGTATGTTATGCTTATTCCTTAAAAATGCTTAGATTTGAAATGAACATGTCAGGGAAAGTTTTTAAATTTAAATAAGGTATTCTCAACTTCATGACCACTGCTGAGATTACTCTTGCCAAGTAACTCCCTTCCTGTTCACCACCACCCTCCTGTGCCCATTCTGGTCTGTTTAAAACTGATGATTCTCTGGCATAAACATTCTATGATATGGTGGACAACATAATAGCAAACATATAGAGTTTAAAAGTTACTTTAAAAAAAATTGAATCCAAGTGATGGAAACTTCTCATTGGAGAGTTTAACATGCTACAGTCATCAGTGTCCATTCTGCTGTTAACCAGCTTAACTGATGCAAACATTTCTTTGCGAGCATTTACTGAGATATTGTAAATTACTTAAATGCTATAGTGTACTTTCTCTCCCTTAATCTTGATCTGATCCCCGAAGGGCTATTTATTACAGATATATACAAGTTGTCATTAGAAGTGATGTTAATGTAATATGACACAAGTAGCACACATTGTTTAAATGTGTTCCAGAAAGTTAGCAAATTTAGTTCAGTGAATACTTAACAAGATCTTCTGCCTGAAAAGCAGCAAGAAAGGAGTGAGGCCAGAGGGGTAAGGGCAAAATATTAAACACTATTCACTGTAGGTGGCCAATTAATACCCTGTATCCAAGCTGGAACAAATCCTTCCACTATATACATAAAGCATATAATCTCTTATCTGCTTAGGCATTATCAAATATTTTAGCAAATCCTAGTAACTTCAAACACAGGTTTAATGGAATGCAGCGCTAAAACATGCAAAGTCAAGAATCAAGTTTTTTAAGAACATAATCTGTTTTAGAAGGTTTCAAGAGAACTACTTTGCAATGCCATTATAATCTTATCCCATGAAGAAAGACGTCTGATTTGGCAAAACAACATTACATGTGTTAAAGCAAAACGCACAACTTTGCCTTCCCAAAATTAAAGCCATAAGCAGGAAAATCATTTTAACTCTTTAGAAGTTGAAAGAGTGTACTGCTATTGGTCCAGTTCTCAACATTTGGTCACCAGATAATATTAATTTGACAGGGAATTCTAATAGATGTCCACATGACATTAACATTATGATCCAACTGGGATGTGTGCCAATGTTAATTCAATGTTGTGGTTTATATCTCATCATCAAGTTAAAAGTAATACAATTAATTAGACCACAAGTATAAAGGAAGAAAGAGCCAACATAACCAATAATATAGCTCTGAAAATAAATTCTGTTTTCCCTTATACATATATTTACTTTAAAATGGAACATTGTCCCCCAGTCATATTGACCTTTTCCTCCCCGGATAAACTGGGATATATTTTAAGTGTCTTTTCATCTTTTCCATCTTCATCTGGGATTCTGCTTAGGCACTGAGGGTGGTTTAGATGAAAGATCAGGAAGTAGGTGAAGTGAGAGAGATCTCCTTTTCAGAGTGAGGCAAACACAGCATGAAGTCAGAGAGAAGCAAAGAAATAGTCAGGAAAAGACAGACAAAACTGTATGTAGAAAACTGATCTTTCCCTATACTTTAAAGCAAAAGCTCTGTGATAAACTTGACTTACAAGCGTAACATTTTACGCTATTTATACAAACCAGAAGTTCAGAACTAAAAGACGGTTTCCAAAAAGCAAGGAAAGAAAAAGAAAGAAAGAAAGCCATCTTATTTTTTTTTTAAGAGAATAATTTGCTGAGCAGGGTTTGCATAGCTTAAGAAATCTAGTGCTTGTGAGTGATGCAAGATAACACTTTCTTGTAATTTTATATAGTAAGCAAAGATTTAGAATATTTACAGACCACCCTGAGAAAGAACGTCACTGCATTCTAGGAGCCTGCTCATACCAGAACATTCATCTTGAAAAAAAAAGTACCCAATGGCCCTTCGGCCATATATGGCTGTAGAGGAAGGTGTGCCTTTGACCTTCCAGTGCCTGCAGAATTATAGCACAAAGTTGTTACAGCCTACGGAGGGATGTTTCTTTCTCCAATTCCTTATAATGACTAACTTCTCATCAGATCTGGCCAGTGACTGTGCTAAAGCACTTGAGCTTCTTCACATTTAATTTCTGACAAAAAGGGATTATAAAGATAATTGTATTGTTTTGAGTGACAGTCTACTGGTGTGGGAGGCTCTGACTCCATGTAAAACCAAGTTTGTTGGTCATTTGCCCACCAGTACACTGTGTTGCTTTGGTATTTGTGTGTTGTTGGCTTGCTCTGTGTTCAAGGGCAGACATAGAAAGTAGGTCTGTGTATTATAGTTTAGACTGTACACACAGCCAGACTGGCACAAGTTCCTTCTTCTGATTTATGGGTAGGTCTTGAAAGACAATTTTTCTTTATTAGAATTGATATAGGAACATTCCAAGCTTTCAGACATAAAGCATTTCTTTCACTTTTATTCTATATAATAGAATTGTAATGAATTACAGTATTCCCCTATTTATATTCTCAACTTGTACTTTCACAGAAGTTTTTGGTCACTCTGCATTGGCTAACAGATGCTGTAATGTCTGATCTTGACGATTCATGCCCCTGTGTGCTTTCCCTGTTACTAAGGCAGCTAAAGTTTCCCCTATCCATTTTATCCTGTATGGAAATGAGGGCACTTCAGGATAAGTGCTAACATTTATACTATTTGCTGTAGCATGAATCAGCAGTAAACAGAACCAGTGACATCACACCCGTCAGAAGAAGTTCTCATTCTTACATACAAATTTAATGGTTATCCAGTTCGTCATTATTTCTCTCTGAAAGCCTATGCATTTTACTAAAAAATTATTCACAGTAATTACTTTTCTTTCAAGCAAATGTTTACAACAAAAGATGCCAGGCAAGTTACATGACATCGTTTTCTGTGGGCAGGGAGCTATCACTCTGACACTGCATGTTTACCTGCAAGTCACAGTCTGCTTGTAGATTTCTAAATCTTTTAGTTTAGTTCAATTTGTTTTTAATTGAATGGAAGGACCTTGTTTTTTTGTAGTTTTTGAAAGACAGTCTCACTTTGTTGCCCTGGGTACAGTGCTATGGCATCAGTTCACAGCAATCTCAAATTCTTGGACTTAAACAATTCTCTTGCCTTAGCCTCCCACGTAGCTGGGACGACAGGCACCTGCCGCAACGCCTGCTATTTTTAGAGATAAGGTCTTGCTCTGGCTCAGGCTGGTCTCGAACCCCTGAGCCCAGACAATCCAGGTGAATTGTCAGCTTCCCAGAGTGCTAGGATTATAGGTGTGAGCCACCGCGCCCGCCCTTAGGGACCTTGGTTTTATCTACAGATGATGTTTCTTTTTAGATTCCTGAAGTATGCAACATAATCCTCATACTAACAATATTGCCACTTTAGAAAGCATAGTTTTGTGTGAAAGTCTTATGACTTAAGTTTTATAGCCATTCTAATTCATTAAGTCTGAGTGATTGCTATAGAGTGCTAGGGAGTCTTAGATTTATTGGTAATTTACAATATATAGGTGTGTATTTCAGGCATAGGCAAATATGACTTGCTACCGCAAATTCAGGAGATTGGCATTTCCAAGCCAAGATTAGCAATGTAGATTCCTTGACTTGGGTTCTATTAGATAGATAGATAGATAGATAGATAGATAGATAGATAGATAGATAGATAGATAGATAGATAGATAGATAGATAGAAAGAAATAGAGCCAGAGGCAGAGATTTAAAGGCTAGTTTAACAATATGGCTTTATTAAAAGACCAAGAGACCATATTCTTTACTTGGTGCACATGTTTCCCTTCATTGATTCAAAAAGTATTTCTAATATTTCCGGCAGTAGAATTAGATGTTGGTAAAGATCATTTCTTGCCCGTAAGGAGCTCTGGAGCTTTAGTAAACATCTTGATGAAAACACAGCTTAAACACCTACAGGCTCTGTCTTGACCCAGCGTGTCTGGGAGGACAATCACCTTAAGTCGAGTTTTCTTCTGTTGGATTCTGAAAAATAAGATCACATGATCCCCTTCAAGTAAGTGGTTAGCCTCTTTCTGAAGTGGCTCATTTTTCCTTCTCTTGCCTGATTCTAGCAGAGGGGATAGCAACAAAAACAAATGTGGGGCGAGAGGAAAACCTGGCTGAGCTACATGCTCCTCATTCCTGGCCCTCATCTGGAGAGCATTCGTCCTACAAATCTGAATCAAGAGGCACACAAAGGACCTGTAAACACAAATAATGCTCCCCCGGGGTATTTGAGAGGTATTCTTTGAGTCTCAGGTCTGGAAAATAAATAAGTCTGTTGCCTTCTATTGCAATAGTTTCTGATTGCAGATTTGTTGCACAAAATTATTTATAGGGAACCAGAAAGACCAAACAAAAACAGAATAATGTGAGAATATTCAATTTTTGATATTTTTACAAACTTTTGAGATTACGTAATTCAGATTCAAGTTTCTAAACTCAGAAAACTTATGGAAAAAAATTATAGCTTATTCAAAGGGGCTTTCAATCCTCCTGAGAGCCTCAGTAGGAGGTAGGGCTAGAGTGAAGGTGGCAGAGGGGACAGGTTAGGAGGGAAAACCCTGTCCCTGTGATTACGTGACTACTTTTAAGCTGTTGCGTTCACTGCAGTTCATCATAAGACTTCACTTGACAAAAGATTCTCTTATTGAAAGAAAGAAATGCCGTAAAATAGATTTTCTAAATTAATATGTTAGGAAAGGAATTACAGAAATTCAGAGCAACTATTTTTAATAATAAAGTTATTTTTTTCCCAAATAAAAATTTATGAAGACTATTAGAATTTTCTCAAACTTTTTTTCAGTATTCACTGTGGGAATACATTTTACCTAATATCCAATAAAAAAAAGATACAAAGTAAGCACTGAGGTAAAGTCTTTATAAGACAACAACTCAAGAGAGAAGTATGTTAATATAAAATTAATTATGTTTTTGGCTAAACATATTTTCATTGTAGAAAAACATGGATACACAGAGAAGTATTTTTAAAGTGATATCCAATCACCCATGGGCCCATTATTAGCTTTTCTGTGGCTATAGGAACATAATTGATGTTATAATAAATATGCTTCTATAGCTTGTGTATTTAATTGAACTTAGTCTTGTGTGGTTGCTCATATCAAGTAAATGAGGTGAAAGCTGTGTTAATTGGTTTAATGTAACCACATCAGATTGTATTAAAAAAAAAACCAACACATTGTATCCCACATATGCATAAATGTATTCATGATCTTTGTGTATATGACTTAATAAAAAAGAGTCTTTATTTAAGGAAGAAATAGAAAAGGTAGAAATGAAGCAAGTTATCAATGGTCAAAATTTTAAGAAGAGTATGACTGGGACCTCAGCTCCTTACAGATTTCTCCACTTTTCCATTTGGACAATCCTAGATGACAATCGTATTTGCCTCAAAAGGTAACTATTTTCCTGGAAAGGGAGCCTCCGTGGTCTTTAGGCTTCTGCAAATTTCATCTAGTCTACTCTGGAGAAATCGTCCACATTAGCTTCCCTGATTTCTTTTTCCACTATCTCCTAAAGAAATTCATTATAAAATAAATAAAAGGCCAATTTCTACCAAGGGAATAAAAGCCAAGCAATCAGTTAGGAAAGAATTTTCTTAATGAACTGCTAAGCCTAAATCAGACTTCTTGATGTAAACTAAAATAAATGCTTTTTCTAAATTAATGGCTACTGCACTTATTAAGCAAAAGGTTATCTAGTCTGTCTCAGACCTAAAAAAGGCAAGATTTTCCAGCCAGCAGTCAGAAGCCAGAGACAATGGGTTTGGGGGAGATGGCTAGCTAAGTGTCAAGGTGTGCTAGAATTTTCTCTAAATAAATTTTAAATTAAGTGCCATAGAGTTGTTGGATCTATTTAAAGTTCACAGCAACTGCAGATATTTAATAATATTGGGATAAACATTGGACAAAAAGAATTTGTCCATCACATTGCAGAGCAAATGTAATCTTGGTGGTGAAGTTTACATTTAAACCAGTAGGTTAAGATATTTTTGTTTTTATTCTCTCTCTCATAACTTTTCCCCTAACTAGAATCCACTTTGCATGGTTGGCTCTTAAGCATCATTACCTGCCCTTCTATTTGCTGCTACAGTAGCCTTTAAATCCTCTCTTATAACAGTGTAAAAAATCGCCTTTTTACATATCTCTCCCTTGTTAGACTCTCAAATACCTTGAGAGTGCCAGTTTTGATGAAGTACCATTTGATGAAGTCTTAGTAATTGCATAGGTGTTTAACTGTATTTATTGGATAAATGAATAAACAAGTGAACATAATAAGTATATACATAGAATAAAAAAAAAAAAGAGGAAAGGAAACATAATTTTACCTAACTGGAACATTGCCATGGTAGTGACAGAACAACACCTTTGCCTCTTCTTTTTCTCCAATAACCTAGGACATTAAACTCAACATGACCAGGCAAATTCCTCTGAGTTAGCTATAACCATTAAAACACCTGTTGTCAAATATACCTTTCAGTCTCTCTGTGTTATTTAAGAGAATTAAGAGCCTTCAACTAGAACGTTTCTTTTGGGCAAATGATCATTAAGGGTTAATGACCCAATGCCTTGCTCTAGGCCAAAACTTATTCCTAATCAGTCATTAGTGTCCCCTGCCATGTCCTAAACTCCATAATTATTGCTTAATTTAAGCATAATCTACCATGAATGCAGAACACTGCCTATCTCTGTCCTTTAAACATAATGAGCACAGATTTCAGTGAACTTAATCAACTGTTTACATGTGACTTGGTTCTTGGCAATAACAGGAATCGGTCTTTTATTTTCATAAAAATTTAAGCACAGTGTCCTAAGAGGTCAGATCGTATTGGTTATTTCCTCCTTGGATCGACGTCATTATATTTAGGATTGAATGTTTAAAAAAATTTCAAACTGAAGTAAAATTTCATGTCAATATTCTGCTATGTTACCTTCTTGTCACCTTTCTTCTCAGCACAAACTTCATTAGTTTCTTGAACTATGCAGTAGCAACTGCCTGAAGACAGTGTGACTCATGTTTCTCTGGGCCGCTGGATACCATATAATTTCCAGAAGTGTCTTGGATCTCTTAAGTTAGTAACAGTAAAACGTATCATGGATTTTTCCAAAGTTTTGCTTTACAAATATTTACTGCAGCACAAAACTTTGTTGTATTTTTTCAGTCTACTGATAATCCCCTGATTAGACCATCTCATGCTTGGAGGAGCCAAAGAAAAATTATAGAGCCTGCCAAAGGCAAAGAGACTGTGTATTTCTTTCAAATTTTTTTCAATAGCTTGTATTTTTTTCTGATAAAATAAATGATTTAGACTAACAAGCAACTCATTGATCTTTGACCTTTTCAGCCACATCAAAAGCAACTTAAAACTTGCCAATTAGTGAAAATACAAAGAAAAGGTCATTTTATTACAGCACTCAACATCGAAACCATAATATTGTACATAGATTCAAATTATCCCATGGCTTTCATTAGAAAAACGGAAAGATAAATACTTTAATTATAAAGCAGGTAGATATTTGCATGCACAAATGATTTTATTTTTTCCTTATGCTGAATACACTCATTTTCTCAGCACAGCCAATGCACACAGTTACCAGTAAACATCCTCTTGATTGTCTCTTTTGATGTAGAGGGACAACACTGATAAATGATGTCTACTGATAATCCCCAACTCTCATTTTAGCCACTGGCTTTAATTGCTTTTTCAAAACAGCTTTTTACCAGACTATTTCAGAAGAAGGAATACATAAAAGATTAAACATTTGCTTTTCTTCTCTTCCTCTCTTTTCTTCTCCAATCATGTTGACTATGAGCCATATAACACACAGAAAAGGGAGTAAATCAAAGATTTGGAGGGCCACAAAACTGGATATAATCCCTTAGAAATTAAAAAAATAATTCATTAAAATGTTTATTCAATATGTTTGTAATTAAATTTCAAAAAAAACAAACATTTCAAGAATCATTCGGTTGTTAATTTTTCTCATTTGATTTGAGGATCTGCAGTTTGCAAGACACTGGGCTAGGTATACTTGGGAATATACAATAAAAGGTGTAGTTAATGTCCTTAGAAAATTTTAGTCTAGGGCGGCTCCTGTGGCTCAGTCAGTAAGGTGCCGGCCCCATATACCAAGGGTGGCGGGTTCAAACCCGGCCCCGGCCAAACTGCAACCAAGAAATAGCCGGGCGTTGTGGTGGGCGCCTATAGTCCCAGCTACTTGGGAGGCTGAGGCAAGAGAATCGCTTAAGCCCAGGAGTTGGAGGTTGCTGTGAGCTGTGTGAGGCCCCGGCACTCTACCGAGGGCCATAAAGTGAGACTCTGTCTCTACAAAAAAAAAAGAAAAGAAAATTTTAGTCTAGCAGAGAATGTTATAAACCCTGTCATCGGTTTCTCTGTATGTTGTGCTGCAGCATGATGTTTTTCAGCCATCATAATAAAAAATAGTAAAAATCATTTTAACCTTGGTATAGGTGTTATAAAACCAATTTATCTTGTTTTAAAAAATGAGAGTATCTTATTTTTCTCTGAGCAAGAATGTTATATTTGTATATGTGGTAGAAAAGTAAACAAAAATGTACCTCCAGAACTCTGGACCAAAAACCTAAGCATATTCTAAAATAAAGCATAATGCTATAATCTGAAAAATATGTGGAACTCCTGGAATATAGTCACCAAGGTCACTTGTAACATACAATATCAGGTATTAAAAAACTGTATTAGACTTTGATTTTCTGAGCAGGAATTTCCAGTCCTTTCATGAATACTTTTCCTTTAAAGTATAAGCAGGCCTCATTCATCAAAACCAGATGCTAATGTTGCTCTGCTCAGTTTCAGTTATCAATATCAAGTTTGAAAGATCCAAAACATTTTTATAAAAAATTAACTATGCCCATGATCAGGTCATATTTACCAGGTTGACATGAGCCAAGGTCCATAAATGCCTTTGAAATAAAAAAAATCAAAGTCATTTAGAACATATTTTCCTCTTTAATTTTTTTAAATCAAAAAATTATTTGTTCAAGAAATTTCACATACATGTGAAGCATTCGAACTTCTTCATGCAGTCCCTTTGAAAACTGTTGACACTGAACAGAGTAGCCCTGTAAACTCTGGTTGACTCTGTTAGCCACAGAATGTCCATGTGATGTGGGTGTACAGCAATATTGATCATGGTTGTTTGACTCCCACAGTCTTGAGTGGATGGGGCAAAGCAAAAGTTATAGCCCCACAGGAAGGAGCGCTGTGTTGGTAAAGATTGGCCTATAGAGTATGCTTATCCCCTTATGAGAATAATGAAGTCCTTGTGTCTCTTTATCACCCTGCTCCTTGGCATCCCAAAATTCTAACAGTATATCAGGCTCTCCAGCTACATGAAATACTCTTTGCAAAAATATTTTCTTTTCTCTTACAGAATAATACTAATGTCAATAATATACAAAATTTTTTAGTTTTTATAATGTATTTATAGACTTGATTTGAGGATTTCTTTTTTTCCCTTTTTTTAGAGATAGAGTATCACTTTGTGGCCCAGGCTGGAGTGCAGTGGCCTGAACATAGCTCACTACAACCTCGAATTCCTGGACTTAAGTGATCGTCCATCCTATTGCTTTAGCCTCCTGTGTAGCTGGGACCTCAGGTGTGCACCACCGTGGCCAGCTTTTTGTAATTTTTTGCAGGGATAGGGTCTTGCTCTGTTGCCCAAACTGGTCTCCAACTTCTGGCCTTAAGCAGTCCTCCTGCCTCAGCCTCTCAAAGTGTTGAGATTATTGGCATGAGTCAGCATGCCAGGCCTTACAGCTTTTAAAATTCACTGCAAATATGAAAGTTTAAAGAATAAGTAATTAATTTAAAACAAAACCTCTCAACTGCATGAATTCATATAGTGGCACAGAGTTTATCAAATATATCAACCAGATATTAATATTCTGGTATAACATATGAAAGCAGGTAGCATAATTAAATGCTATATTTATATTAAATCACATCTATACTAAATGTGATCTAATCATCATTTAGAATTTTAATCCTTCAGGTAGCTAAGTGTTAGGTGTGACGGAGTCTACACACATGTATTAAACAAACACATAAATAAACGAACAAGCAATAAACAAACAGTGACATGTGTAAGGAAAAAACCATGGTACAGTGGACTTATTTAGATTTGTAGGTCCTAGATGGTATGATGGTTAATTTTATCTGTCAATATGACTGGGCCACAAGGTGCCCAGATATAGTCATGTGCACTTAGTGACAGGGATATGTGCTGAGAAATCCATTGTAAGTTGATGTCATCATTGTGTAACTTGCAGGGTATACTCCTTTAATTCTAGATGGTACAGCCTACTAAACACCTTGGCTAGTAGGCAGTGAACCTGTACAGGACATTACTATATTGAATGCTATAGACAACTGTAACATAACAGTTGTTACATCACTAGGCAATAGGAATTTTTCAGCTCCACTGTAATCCAATGGGTTCACTGCTTTATATCTAGTCCATCACTGACCAAACCATCTAAGAAAGTGGTACATGCCTATGGTCAAACATTACTCTGGTGTGTCTGTGAGGGTGTGTAGAAATGAGGTTAGCATTTGAATGGGCCGCCTAAATAGGGGAAATGGCCCTTCCCATTGTGGGTGGACATCCTGCAATCAATCGTAAGTGAGGGTAGAAGGAAGCAGCTGAATGAAAGGAAATTATTTATGTTTATCTGCCTTTAGGCTGAGATATTGGTTTTGTCCTGAATTTGGACAAAAACTGAAACATCATCTTTTCCTAGATTGTCCTGAGCTTATAGACATCTTGATTGGAACTACACTATTGGCTTTCTTGGATTGCCAGCTTTCTGACTGCAGATCTTGAGACTTCTCAGCTTCCGCAGTTGCATGACCCAATTCCCTAAAATTTATGTACATATATGTGTATTTCTGTATTGTCTTATTTTTCACCATTCTAGAGGCTAGAATTCCAAGGCCAAGGTGCTTGTAGGTTTGGTGTCTAGTGAGAGCCTGGTCTCTGCTTCAAATATGGCACCTTGAATGCTGTATATCTTCAGAGGAAACAAACACTGTGACATTATAATGGTAGAAGGTCAAAAATGGCCTAGCTAGTTCCCTCCAGCCCTTTTGTAAGGCACTAATCCTATCCATAAGGGACAATTCTTCAGGGCTTAATCACCTCCTAAAGGCCCTACCTCTTGACATTGTTGCATTGGGGATTAAGTTTCAATGTGAATTTTAAAGGGGGACAGAAATTCAAATCATAGAATGTAGATGTAGCTATATATACAGATACAGACAGAGAAATAGACACATCTTATTGGTTCTGTTTCTCTGGGGAACCCTGACTAATGCAAATCTCACTTAATCTGGGATATGGAGGATACATAGAAATTAATACAGTGAAGAAAGTTCAAAGCATCTGAAAAATTCCTGAATTAAAAATAACCCCAAGTATTTAAAATTTAGTGCAAAATGCCATGATTTAAATTTTGTTTTATAGCCTAAGTGCAGTTATCACAAGTTAAAAAAAAAAAAAAAGAGATGCCTATAGACAGGAGGATTAATTAAATATGTAAACATACATATTTCTGATAGTTGGAGAAATAAATTACTCACCTGAAAAACAAAAAAAAAAAGTTTTTAAGCAGAGTAATCATTTATATTTTTATTTTGTTTTATAAATATATATTATGCTTAAAATACATTTATATATTTAAAAAATGGGTCACTGGGAGGTGATGGAAAACAGGTTAAAAGTGATGGGTACACTGAAAGCAAGATAAGTCAGGAAGAAGTGTGAAAGATGGAAAGGAGTAAACAAAAGGAGGTAAAATCAACAGAATTAGCTTGTTTGAGGAAGATGAGAAAAAAAAGAGGTAGTGCGAAGGATAATTCCTATGTTGATGGGCTTGGAAGTAGAGTTGAAACAATTGAATATGGAACAGAATTGCAGAGGAATCGTATTTGACTTAATAAAAATTTAAAAAAAAAATAGTAGTGAAATTCGGGACACAATTATTTTCTAAGTGTAGAATTCAAGTGGAGATTTCCAAAAGAATTACAGAAAAAGAATTCAGAAAAGGATCTGAAGCTCAGAAGAGAGTTCTTCATTGAAGATGTATCTTTGAGGACCATGGTTTGATAAATGGTATCAACTTGCGTGGCAATGGTTGAGATCACCTTGGGAAGAAACAGATATGGAATAGAGGAACACTTAGGACTGAGTACTGAGTAAAAACTTAAAGTTTGAGAAGAGAATGAGGTCACAGAAAATACGGAGAAGTCATCAACAAGCCATCTGGAGAGAGTAGTGTCACAGAAGTCAAATGAAGAAGAGGTGTGAAGAATAAAGGAGGCAGGAGTGTTAAACAAGGTTGTAAGGAATGAAAGAAGGAAAGCATTTAGATTGGAAAGAACGGAGGTAATTGAGGTAGGAAAAGAATCAGAAGGATTGCCATATCTAGTAGAGTGAAAGATCACCCTAGTGAACAATTCTTTCAAGAGAAATTGGATTACATCACAGCCATCAAAGTAACAGATTCAAAGAAAGGCCAAAAACAAAATTCTATACATAATTTTAGAAATTGGCTATTTTTCTAAAATTGTATGTCAACTCTATATAGATAATTTTACTGCGAGCATAATTGTGTCAAAAATATATTTTAATAGATATTTTTCTGTATAGTTAAGTTCTTATATATGCAAAGAAAAACTGTGCCAAAATTTCCAAAAAGTGTCTGTCGCAGCCCCTATGGCCCTGGTCTCAATCTCCGCAGGAGAGAACCAGGCGTGACATGGATTAGAAGTACAAGCTTGCTGGAGGCGGGCTAACCTTGATTGCAGGGTAGCCCCCAGCAACTTCCGCAGTAGCCTTTTACTGAGACAGCACAAGACAAGTGAGGGGATATTAGACAAGGACTATGTGTCTAAGAATCCCCATGGGCTGGGGCTCTTTCTCAGCAAGGAGCACCTGCGGACGAATTGCCCGAGGGTCCACCCTGCAGCTGAAAATCATCTTGCTCAGAGGTCACCTGGCTCTTGGCATCCTCTACAAGTTTCATTGAAAATTTATGCTAAATAAAGCTCTGATAATTTGGTCTAGAGCTATCTTCCTGCCATAAACAACTAGAAAACCAGCAGGGATATGTGAAACAATTGTTCACAGAAAACCAGCAGGGATATGTGAAACAATTGTTCACAGACATACTAACAGGAAGTATAGTACTGGAGCCCTAGACAAAGAAAAAACAAGCCACATCTTACATTTGCCCTTCCTGTCTTCCTACAGGCGCTTTGTAGCATGTTGTAAAGAGAGAGATCTGAAGCAGAGAGTGATCGTTGAAGAGACTAAGATAGGGATCCTGAGGCAATTGGAATTTGAGAAGGAGAATATTGTGAGTGAGGGAGAAACCCATAGAAAAGCCCAAAAACTCTTCTTAGGGACCCCTGAAACCATTGGCTAAATACTAAGTCATGTATGGAGGGTGCCAAAACATGTATACACAATTTAAGAAAGGAAAAACTGCATGAAAATTGTAATACTCAATATATCCCGAGAACAAAAAATGAATACGAGTCACATTGGACTTCTTTTCAATTACAAGAGGTGCTCAAAGTGGTACCCTCAGTGTGCACATTGTTTAGTAAACTGTGGCAACCATGTAAACTGTTCTACCACCATAGCGGAAGAAGCAAGACTTGCTGCCTTGTGAAGCCTCCTGCATCTTTCTTTGTGCATATCACACACATACCATGTGTCTCAAACTTATTAAGAATGCATGCAATCGTTAGGCATGTTGTAGGTTCTGTTGCATTAATGCCTCCATTGTTGTTGTACTTCTACAATGTCCTTGGATTTCAAACACCACTTCAAAATGGTGTCACACTTCTGGAATAACAACTGAGGTTCTGCCATTTTCTTTGAGTATCCTACCAGTCACATGGTGATACTAGCATTTATTTGATTAACTCCATTTTTTTGAACAAACATCATACCACACATTGCTCTCATAATTTAAACTTCAAAAAGTAATACATAAATAACATCTCTTAAAATTTGTATACATTTTTTGGCACATATGGTAATATACTGTATGAAACTCAGTTGGTCTGAGAAAAAATGACTATGGATCCATAAGCTAAATGATTTCTACAAGACATTTAAGTACAAATAGCCATACTGGAGAACTTTTTTTAACATGTAAGAAATTCAGTAGAAATGTCATAATTTTTATGTTTAGGTGAGAAGCCTAAAACAGCACTAAAGTATCCCTAATTAAGCTTAACACAGGCCTTGAAAAGGTCAAGATTATCTACAAATAAATAAAATGACTACTAGAACAAAATGTAACACTCTTTAAAAGAAGACAACAAAATCCATATACTCATCAATATAACATTGACGATGTCCAAAATTGAGTAAAAAACTTCTAGACTTGTGAGGAATAAAAACAACTGAAAATATATCCATATTCAGAAGAAAAATCAGTCAAAAAGAATAGAATCAGAAATGACAGAGATAAAGAAATTAGTAGGTAAGGGATTTTTAAAGTAAAATATCAGAACCAAAATTATAACTAAAATGAACTAACTGCTGGTGAGACATTTAGAAGAAAATATCAGTGAGCTGGAACACATGGCCACAGAAACTATTCAAACCAAACCAAAACTATAACATTGAAATGAAATTAACAGAGTCCTAGTAATGTGTGGAACAATGTCAGGTAGTTTATCATCCACATAATGCTAATCTTGGAAAGTGAACCAGAGGAGTGAGCAATTTCCAAATGTTATAAAAACCAGAAATCCACAATCCCAAAAAAGTTCATTAAACCCTATGGAAGATGCACACACACACAAGAGACATCACAATCAAATTGCTTAAACAAATGATAAAAAGAAAATCAGTCATAAAAAAAACTCAACCTCATGATGTGGAAAGGAACAAAGATAAGAATGACTACAGACATCTTGAATTAAATCATAAAAGGCAGAAGATCTTTAAAGTGCTTAAAGAATGAAAACAGCAAACAAACCTAGCAATATTCTAAAGTACAAAAAGATAGGCCAAAAAAAAAAAAGCTATAATACTTTGCTGCCAGTAGAATACTCTATAAGAAATGTTACAGAGAGTTTTTCAGGTAGAAAGAAAATGATAACCAGTTGAGACCTGGGTTTACACCAAGAAATGAAAAGAGCCAGAAGTGACAAATGTGTGATCAAATATTACAGACTTTTTATGATTTATAAATTTCTTTACAATATTGTTGACTGTTTAAAATAAAAATAATGACAGTATTTGTGATGTTTGTAACATGTGGAAAATTAAATGTATGACCAACATAGAACAAAGCTCGTGAGGGGAAGGAGCAGTAAAAGCGTTTTACCTTAAGTGGTATGGTATTATTTGAAGGCAGATTGTGATAACTTAAGAATGCCTATTCTAACTAAGAAATTCAACAAGGAAATTTAGCTTAAAAGTCAACAGTACAAATGACATAATTACTAAAAACTAAGTAATTACCCATGAGGGATCAGAAGATAGGAAAGAAAGAAATGAAGAATAGCTGGACAAATAGAAGAGAAGTAGTAAGATGGAAGATTGAAATAAAGCCCTACTAATAAATACATTACATATAGATAGTCTAAACAATTTAAGTGAAAAGCAATGATTTATTAGACTGCTTTTGGGGAGTTTTTTTTTTTTTGGTTTTGGTAAGACAACTATAAGGTGTCTAGAAAATGCACACTTTATAAAAATTAGGCTATAAGTAAAATGAATTGAAAAAGATTTACTATGCTAACTAATAATAATTTAAAAGGAGTTAGAATAGCTATATTAATGAAAAGCAGAGAGAGGAAAGAAGGGGGGGTGGGGCCTTGGTGCGTGCCACAACTTCTGGGGGCAAGACATGATTGCAAGAGGGACTTTACCTAACAAATGCAATCAGTGTAACCTGGCTTATTGTACTCTCAATGAATCCCCAACAATTAAAAAAAAAAAAAAAAGAAAAGAAAACATTCATTCAGAACAAGAAATATTACAAGGGATAAAGAAGAGTATTTTATAATTACAAAGAAAACATAATTTCTAATGAGCGTACATTCAATAATGAAGGTTCAAAACGCATGAAGAAAAAGTAAAAAGTCCTTTTTGAGTAATTGGCAGAATAAGTAGATATAAAATCAACAAGAATTTAGGAGCCATTAATAACACTATTAACTAATTTGACCTATTATCATTTGTAGACTATTCCAACATCAGAAGAATGCACACATAATTTTATTTATTTATTTATTATTATTTTATTATTAAATCATAGCTGTGTACATTAATGCGATCATGAGGCACCATACACTGGTTTTTATAGACCGTTTGACACATTTTCATCACACTGCCTTCCTGGCATTTTCTTAGTTATTATGCTAAGACATTTATATTCTACATTTACTAAGTTTCACATGTACCCTTGTAAGATGCACCGCAGGTGTGATCCCACCAAAAACCCTCCCTCCGCCCATCCTCCCCCCTCCCACCCCTCCCTCTCCCCCTTCCCCCTATTCATAGGTTATAACTGGGTTATAGCTTTCATGTGAAAGCCCTAAATTAGTTTCATAGTAGGGCTGAGTACATTGGATACTTTATCTTCCATTC
The DNA here is from genome assembly GCF_027406575.1 of Nycticebus coucang. Lineage (NCBI taxonomy): Eukaryota > Metazoa > Chordata > Mammalia > Primates > Lorisidae > Nycticebus > Nycticebus coucang. The sequence continues at coordinate 70,309,394 of NC_069780.1, forward strand.
TTGAGATACTTTACTAAGAAGAATATGTTCCAGCTCCATCCATGTAAACATGAAAGAGGTAAAGTCTTCATCTTTCATTAAGGCTGCATAATATTCCATGGTGTACATATACCACAGTTTATTAATCCATTTGTGGATCGATGGGCACTTGGGCTTTTTCCATGACTTAGCCATTATGAATAGGGCTGCAATAAACATTCTGTTACAAATATCTTTGTTATGATGTGATTTTTGGTCTTCTGGGTATATACCTAGTAGAGGAATTATAGGATTGAATGGCAGATCTATTTTTAGTTCTCTAAGTGTTCTCCAAACATCTTTCCAAAAGGAATGTATTAATTTGCATTCCCACTAGCAGTGTAGAAGTGTTCCCTTTTGTCCACATCCATGCCAACATCTCTGGTCTCGGGATTTTGTGATATGGGCTAATCTTACTGGACTTAGATGATATCTCAAAGTAGTTTTGATTTCCATTTCTCTGATGATTAAAGATGATGAGCATTTTTTCATATGTCTGTAGGCCGTGCGCCTGCCTTCTTCAGAGAAGTTTCTCTTCAAGTCCCTTGCCCAGCCTGCGATGGGATCACTTGTTCTTTTCTTGCCTATACGTTTGAGTTCTCTGTGGATTCTGGTTATTAAACCTTTGTCGGAGACATAACCTGCAAATATCTTCTCCCATTCTGAGCGGTGTTTGCTTGCTTCACTTACTGTGTTCTCGGCTGTGCAGAAGCTTTTTAGTTTGATCAGGTTCTGGTAGTGTATTTTTGAAGCTGCTTCAATTGCCTGGGGGTCCTCCTCATAAAATACTCGCCCAAACCGATTTCTTCAAGGGTTTTCCCTACACTCTCTTCTAGTATTTTTATAATTTCATATCTTAAGTTTAAATCTTTACTCCAGTGAGAGTCTATCTTATTTAATGGTGAAAGGTGTGGGTCCAGTTTCAGTCTTCTACAGGTTGCCAGCCAGTTCACCCAGCACCATTTGTTAAATAGGGAATCTTTGCCCCACTGAATGTTTTTAATTGGCTTGTCAAAGATCAAATAACGGTAAGTAGCTGGATTCATTTCTTGGTTCTCAATTCTGTTCCAGACATCTACTTCTCCGTTTTTGTGCCAGTACCATACTGTTTTGATCACTATCGATTTATAGTATAGTCTCAGGTCTGGTAGCGTGATTCCTGCTGATTTGTTTTTATTTCTGAGTAATGTCTTGGCTATTTGAGTGTTTTTCTGATTCCATATAAAATGAAGTATTATTTTTTTGAGATCTTTAAAGTATGACAGTGGAGCTTTAATGGGGATTGCATTAAAATTGTATATTGCTTCGAGTAGTATGGACCTTTTTTAACAATGTTGATTCTTCCCAGCCATGAGCATGGTATATTTTTCCATTTGTTAACATTTTCAGCTATTTCTTTTCTTAGAGTTTCATAGTTCTCTTTATAGAGATCTTTCATGTCCTTTGTTAGATAAACTCCAAATATTTCATCTTCTTTGGCACTACTGTGAATGGAATAGAGTCCTTAACTGTTTTTCAGCTTGACTATTGTTGGTATATATAAAAGCTACTGATTTATGAATGTTGATTTTGTAACCTGAGATGCTGCTGTATTCCTTGATCACTTCTAAGAGTTTTGTAGTAGAATCCCTAGTGTTTTCCAGATATACAATCATATCATCTGTGAAGAGCGAAAGTTTGATCTCTTATGACCCTATATGGATACCCTTGATTGCCTTTTCTTCCCTAATTGTGGGGGCTAAAACTTCCATTACAATGTTAAAGAGCAATGGAGACAATGGGCAGCATTGTCTGGTTCCTGATCTGAGTGGAAATGATTTCAGTATAACTCCATTCAATACAATATTGGCTGTGGGTTTGCTGTAGATGGCCTCTATCAGTTTAAGAAACGACCCTTCTATACCAATTTTCTTAAGTTTTCTGATCATGAAGGGATGCTGGATATCATCAAAAGCTTTTTCTGCATCAATTGAGAGAATCATATTGTCTTTGTTTTTTAATTTGTTTATGTGCTGAATTATACTTATAGATTTACGTATATTGAACCAGCCTTGAGACCCTGGGATAAAACCAACTTGGTCATGATGTATAATTTGTTTGATGTGTGCTGGACTCTGTTTGTAAGGATCTTGTTGAATATTTTGGCATCTATATTCATTAGTGATATTGGTCTATAATTTTCTTTACTTGTTGGGTCTTTTCCTGGTTTGGAGATGAGGGTGATGTTTGCTTCATAGAACGTGTTGGGTAGTCTTCCTTCTTTTTCTACATTTTGGAACAGGTTGAGTAATATAGGTACTAGTTCCTCTTTAAAGGTTTGGTAGAATTCTTACTTGAAGCCATCTGGTCCCGGGCTTTTCTTTTTAGGGAGATTTTGTATGGTTGATGCTATTTCCGAACTTGATATGGACCTGTTCAACATTTCCACTTGATTCTGGCTAAGTCTTGGAAGGTGACGTGGTCACCTTCAGATTTTCATATTTCTGAGAATAAAGTTTCTTGTAATATTCATTAAGGATTTTTTGAATTTCTGAGGAGTCTGTTGTTATTTTGTCTTTGTCCTTTCTGATGGATGAGATTACAAATTTTATTCTTTTTTTCCTGGTTAGATTAGCCAAAAGTTTATTTATTTTATTGACCTTTTCAAAAAACCAACTTTTTGATTTCTTAATCAGTTGTATAATTCTTTTATTTTCAATTTCATTTAATTCTGCTCTAATTTTGGTTATTTCTTTTCTTCTACTGGGTTTGGGGTTGGAATGTTCTTCCTTTTCCAATTGCATGAGATGTCCCATTAAGTTGTTAACTTCCTCTCTTTCTGTTCTCTTGAGGAAGGCTTGCAGTGCTATAAATTTCCCTCTTAGGACTGCCTTTGCGGTATCCCAGAGGTTTTGATAATTCATGTCTTTGTTGTCGTTTTGTTCAAAAAATTTGGCAATTTCTTTCTTAATCTCATCTCTGACCCAGCTATCATTCAGCATAAGGTTATTTAACTTCCATGTTTTTGTATGAGTATGCAGGTTGCTGTTGTTACTGAGTTCAACTTTTATTCCATGATAGTCCGAGAAGATGCAAGGAATAATTTCTATTCCTTTCAATTTACTGAGGTTAGACTTGTGACCTAAGATGTAATCAATTTAGGAGTATGTTCCGAGGGCTGAGGAGAAGTATGTGTATTCAGTTTTATTGGGATGAAATGTTCTGTAGATGTCTGCTAAATCCAAATGTTGGATGGTTAGGTTTAAATCTAAAATTTCTTTGCTCAGCTTCTTATTGGAGGATCTATCCAACACTGCCAAAGGAATGCTGAAATCTCCAACTATTATGGAGCTGGAGGAAATCAAGTTGCCCATGTCTGTTAGAGTTTCTCTTATAAATTGAGGAGCTTTGTGGTTGGGTGCATAAATATTCATAATTGAAATCTCATCATACTGAGTATTACCCTTAACAAATATTTAGTGACCATTCTTATCCTTTCTTACTTTTGTTGGTTTAATACCTATTGTGTCTGCAAATAGAATTGCAACATCTGCTTTTTTCTGATTACCATTTGCCTGAAATATGGACGACCATCCTTTCACCCTGATTCTATATTTATCTTTTAAGGTAAGATGTGACTCTTGTATGCAGCAAATACCTGGCCTGAGTTTTGTATCCAGTAATCTAACCTTTGACTCTTTAGAGGACAACTTAACCTGTTCACATTAATGGAGAATATTGATAAGTCTGGTAAAATTTTGGGTATCGAGTTTTTTGAAAGTCCAGTGGACATTTTCAATCCTTTCACCAGTGTGGAAGTTGGAGTTTGATCAAAAGTTTCTGAGTGAGTTTACTTTTGTGGTGGAGGATTGGGCTCGTCATTATGGAGGATAGGTCTGAGAATATCCTGAAGAGCTGGTTTGGTCATGGCAAATTTCTTCAACATATGAATGTCATTAAAGTATTTATTGTCTCCATCGTAAAGGAAACTCAGTTTAGCTGGATACAGGATCCATGGTTGAAAGTTATTTTGCTTTAGGAGATTAAAAGTCAATGACCACCCTCTTCTAGCTTGAAAATTTTCAGCAGAGAGATCTGCAGTCATTCTAATATTCTTCCCTTTGTAGGTAATGGATTTCTTATGTCTTGCTGCTTTCAGAATTCCTTCAGTGTGACAAAATTTTTGGTGGTTTTGTCTTTAAATTTGTTAAATTCTTGAGACAACTTTTGAATTTCTCCTCGAATTTCTAATTCCGACTTTTGAATTGCTCCTCGAATTTCTAATTCCAAATTTTCCTCCATTCTATTAATCTTGTTTGCAATCCAAATTCTGAATTCGATTTCTGACATCTTGGCCAGCTGTTTATGAATGGGATCTTCAGCTACATATGCCATATCTTTCCTTGGCGGGGTTGATCTATTCTGGTTATTCATGTTACCAGAGTGTTTCTGCTGATTCCACCCCATGATTGTTTTACACCATTTTATTTTTCTCCTGGATCTTTGTCGAGGACCCATACAGTGCTGTGGCCTGAGAAACTGGGGACCTGTTGGGGGAGTTGGCCTCAGTGGTTCTGTCTTGTTTTCAGCTGGTCTCTGTTCGACCCTAGTGAAACAGTTACTCTGGGTTGAAGTCTCAGCTGTGGAGAAATACCAGCAATTAAGTCACCCCACCCCCCACAGGCAACAATTGAAAAAGAAAAATCAAACCTTCCTACAACCACACACCCAGGGCATCACTTGAATAGTCCTCGGGCAATTGGCTCAGTTCAAAAGGTCCATATCAATTGTCTCAGTCCGCACCTGTCTCAGGTGGGAGAGTTTAAAAGGTCTCTGGCAACTGGATTGCAGAGGTCTGGTGACAACTCAGATATGGCTTGGTCTGGTGCTCCGTGGAGTCAGGAGGACCCACCCAGCAAATAGATTAGTCTGGGAAGGTTGATTCCTCCTTCTCCACCTTGCACCTCTGTCACACCCAGTCACTGATAGCCCTGCAGGGCTGTGACCCAGTTGCCTCTAGTGAACAGATACTCCAGGGGGGTGTGCCTGAATGAATCACAAGGAAATATATTTCTGCTCAGCCAGGCCACTGCGCTCTGCCTCTATCCAGCAGTGGGAGGTGAGGCCTGACAACCTCGGGCACTTGATGGAGGCTGGGGGCTTCTCACTCAGTTCTACCCCTGCCCCTGATTGATGTTACTGACAGAACAGAACAACTTTATGGGAATTTGTTTCTATCCCTGCTAAATTCCCCTGCAGAAGAAAAGCTGTTTTGAGTTCCCAGAGCCTGTGCCTCAGGCCCTGTCTTTGCTACTGCAGGTTTGTATTTGGTTACCTGTCAGTTCTAGCCTCCTGCCTTCCTTTGTCTATAGGCTGATGATCCCCTGAGGGCCGGGTGCATCTTAGGCTCAGTAAAGCAGTCCTCTGGGTCAGCTCCACCCTGGGAACTTCCTGGCTCTGTGCGTGTGTTTCTAGTCCACCCATGCCGGTACCACCTCAGGTAAACACTTTACTCATGGGGCCTGCGTTTCCATCCCAGATCTGTTCCACAGTGGTTGCCACCTGAGAAGATGCCCGGCCTCCTCTGGTTGCCCAGGGTGACAGGGGGGTGTGGCTTTGGAATATCCAGGAGTGAGCCCTATTGTTGCCAAAACGGTTGCTGCTCTGCACCTTGGGGCACTGCCACTCCGGTATGATTCCCTCTCAGCCAACCATCCTCTCCTCACTCCTATGCTGCAGAATCAGCACTGACCAGCTGCAGTCTAGGCCCTGTCCACACCCCTCAAGAAATCACCCAAGAATCTGGACTCCTGGGGGACAGGCCTCTAGACCTCAGAGTAAGAGTGGAGGGGAGTGCTGGGAGCTCAGAATTGCAGGTAGAGAATATATACAGTTCTATACATTTTTATGCCTGGCAGGAGAATGCCGTGGCACCCTAGTAGGGGAGGTAGGTCCAGTTTATAGAGGGTCTCTCCTGTGGAGTGTAGTGGGAGGACCTTTGAACTCTGCTTATTTGTTTGTGGGGCTCTCCGAGCCATTCTCATGGGGAAGGGTTCTCCTGTCCACTTGGTGATGGATTTTGTACCTTTTGTTTGTATCCTCGGGGTCACAGCTCGCCTCAGTGGGGTTGATGTGCGTTCTTCAACCTTCTCTCTTGGTGTAGCTCTAATCCACCAGGTTAATTGCTAAATTTCTGTCCTTTATCTCTTCTTCTGGATGGGAGCCTCTGTGAAAAGCTGGCTTCAGTCAGCCATCTTGTCTCTGCCTGCGCACACATCATTTTAAAGGGCACATAAACATTTACAAACTATATTAGGTAATACAAGTTTCAATAAATCCTTAAGGATTATAATCATGTACAACATGTTTGTTAACAACAATGGAATTAAATTATAAACAATAATAAAAGATATTTTAATGTCCAAATATTTGAGGTTAAATACTGAAAATCCAAATAACCCATGGGTCAAAGAAAAAAAACCATAAGGAATATTAGAAAAAATTTTCAACTGAATTAAGATGAAATCACAATACATTAAAATTTGCAGATTGATATAAAACAATGCTTAACAGGAAATTTATATTTCAAATATTTTTTTAGAAAATAAAAAATGCCCACAATCAATGTGAAATATGCATTTCACCTTAAGAAGCTAGAAAAAATAGTACAAATAAACTCAGACTTAGGAGAAGTAGGGAAATAATAGCAGAAATTAAGGAAATAGACAATGAACAAACATAGGAAGAAGTTAATAAAACAAAAACTAGGTTTTTTGAGGATCTTAATAAATTTTATAAACCTCTAGTGAGATTAATGAAAAAGACAGAGAGAGACCACAAATTATCAATATCAAGAAAGAAGAGGATATATAATGAAAGAATCTATAGAAATTAAAATTATAACATGGAATGATTTGTAAAAGTATACATCAAATAATTTATAAGTTTAGATTAAAAAAAAGAGTGTATTTTTTGAAATGGACAAATTACAAGAACTAAAGAAGAAATAAATAAAATTGAATAGCCCTATACTTACCTAAACTGTAGTTTAAAACTTCCCCGTAAAGAGAATTAAAGGCTCAGATGGCTTCACTGTTGAGTTGTATCAAATATTTAATTAATAAATAACCCCAATATTACACAATATGTTCTATAAAGTAGAGGAATAATGGACATTTCTCAACTTATTTCTATGAAGGTTGGTACCAAAACCAAAGATATTATAAGACAACTACAGACTAATATCCCTAATGAAATTAGATGCAGAAACACTTAAGATAGTATCACCAAATCAAATTTAATAATATGTATATGTAATAAGATAATACATCATGACATAGAGTGGTTTAATTTCAGAAATGCAAGGTTGGATGAGTTTTAGAAAGTCAGTGATTCCATTAACCACATGAAGAGTTTGAAGGAGAAAAGAGCAAATAATTGTCTCAATCGATATAGAAAAAACATTGACAAAATTTCAATACCCATTCATGAAAAAATTCTCAAAAATAGCAACAGAAGGGAATATCTAATGTATCGATGAAATACGCACAGTTGATATTATACTCAATGAGGAAACACTAAATACTTCCCTCGCCTTCCCCCCCCCCACCCCAAGATCAAGTACAAGAAAGGATAACTACTCTCAGTATTTCTATTGAAGGTCATTCTGGAAGTTGTGAAAGACGCAACAAATCAACAACAACAACAACAAAGGGAAAAAAAGACATACAGAATGAGAGAAATTAAGCTCTAAATAACTCATATCAATATCTATCTTTTCTTTTTCAATTTTACTTTTTGTGTTCTAGCTCAAAGCTGAGAACATTGTTCTAGCTCTTAGGGTGAAAGAACAAATTCCCTTTTTGCCTGGGATCGATGTCTTCTGATTAGCTTCAGGCTGGGACTATTTTCTTCAAATTCACCAAAATCTGGTAAAGCACAAAATGGAAACAAGTTATCCAATCCCTGAGAACATATTCCTTTGCAATGCTACTTTACATTTGTCCATCACTGAAGAGGAGAAGTCTCTATCTCTACTTCTAGAATCAGTTCTTATTACTTGCTTTGCTAGACAACAGCAGAAATGTCAGTCCAGAGCCCTTGTTTCCACTCTTGCTTTTGTAAATCTGCTATGCCCTGAGAATAAGCCTGAGAACTGTTAAGAGATCATTTGGAGGAGAACCAAGAGGCCCTAACTTACAGCCATCTCTTAGCTAATCCCAGATACCTGAGGAAGCTCCAGCAACTTGGCCTAGAACAGCAGACTCTCAGTGAAGCCCAGCCAAATTGCTGACCTGAAAATCAGTGAATTAAAATAACAGTTGTTTTGAACCCCTAAATTTTGAATTGATTTGTGACACATCAAATACTATCTGATAACAGTGCCCATCAAGATCACTCACAGAATTGCCTCTTTATTTTTTGACTTCTAATATCACTTCCCCAAAGTTAAATCTGTTTTCATTCTTCATTCTTCTTCTGTAAATGCATCAGTTCTCTCACACTTTAATTTCTCTCATAACTTTTCCCTGCTCAATGATGTATGTGTGCATTTGATAGGATTGTGCTTTAAAAAAAAAAAAAGACTGAAATGGGTCTAAAGAAGTAGTAATTAATTGGAAACAGAAATACTTCTCTTTAGTTTTATCTTTAACTTGATTTATACAGTTGGCTGATTTTTGATACAATGCCTTGTGGCTGGCATTCCAGAAACAAGGGACATAAAAAGTTAAATAGTTATTAACTAGTTAAATAAATGGTTATTTAACTATTTATTATATATGAAAGGATGATATATTTCATCCTTTCAATGCACATTTCCAAGGAAAGTAAAATAAAAAATAATTTTTATTAGAAATCAGTTCATGTCATTACAGATTAACTTAGATGAGCTTTTCTTGGAATTGTTATCTCCTGCCAGAGGTTAAAAATCCCTGATATTTATGTTGAAACATCTAATCTGTGGTTCATTCATTTGCTTACTCAGCAAATGTTTATTGATTGCCTACTATATGTTAAACCCTATACTAGATTGAAGTGAAGGTGAAGAACACAAAGTTCCCATTTGTAGTATCTCAAAACATCGGGGTTTTTTGGTTGTTGTTGTTGTTGTTGTTGTTGTTTTGAAGCAGAGTCTCACTTTGTTGTCCCCAGTATGATGGTGTCATTGCTCACAGCAACCTCAAACTCTTGGCCTCAAGTGATTTTCTTGCCTCAGCTTCCCAAGTGATTGAGACTACAGGCATCAGCCATAGTGCCTGGCTATGTTTTAGAGATGGGGTATTGCCCTGGCTCAAGCTGGTCTTGAACTTGTGAGCTCAGGCAATCCACCCACCTCGGCCTCCCAAGTGCTGGGATTACAGGTGTGAGACACCATGCCTGGCCACGAAATTAACAATGAGCACCAGTTTTGCTAGTAAAACACTGCAGCTTATAAATTATATTGTTTTAAAGATTCTGTATTAGAAACTCACTCTTCTTCACTTACATATTTATATCTTATTTTAAGTAGGAAAAGGGTGGGGTGAGTTTGATTATGTCAACTCCCCAACTCCATATCTAACAATCAATGTGCCCATAGATGTTCAGCCTGTGAAGTGCATCTGGTTTGTATTTTGCCACTGAAATAAGATCAAGGACTGCCGTGGGAGATAAAGATGAATATATAAATGAATGAGTTAATAAACTGTTATGGGCAGAATAACAGAGCACACAGCATCTAGGTGAGAAGACTGTAGAAAAGGCTTCTTATAAAAGATCACTCACGCTGTGGGAGGCAAGACGGTGTCTGCTACTTGAACCAGATGTCAGAGAAGGAGAGGATATTGTAGGCATAGAAAGCAATATTATCTAAGGCAAGAAATGAAGACAAACAATACTTGGCATGGGTAGTAGTATGAAATGGGGAAGAGGTCAGAGAGAAGAAGAGGTGGAAGCAGCAAATAGGACGAGAGCTTAGAAAAATTGGCCAAGGCCAAATCATAGAGAACTCCTATACCATGCCATGTCATGCCGTACTAAAGTTAGACATATTTCCGTAAATAATAGGGAAATTATTGAAGGATTCTCTGCAGGTTAATGGTGAGAATTAGATTTATATCTTAGAAAAATTTCACTGGATGTGTTTTGGAGAATAAATACAGTCATGGAGGTAAATGAGGCCCAGTTAAAAAAAATAAATGGAAAAATCCTATTAAATAATACAGTAAAAGAAGACAAGGGGCCTAACGCAATGACAGTGGTAAGAAAGAGGGGAACATCTATTGGTCATTAGCACTTGGTCCTGTTAGAATGCAGCTGGTGACAGACAGAGAGCAGGCCCAGGAACTGGCTGAGTGGAGAGTGGTCTGGTTAAACACAATAGGAAACAGGCCAGCGAGTTTCCGAAGACTAATGAGGTTAGCAGACAGCCGTATTTGCTTATCACTGAAATACTGTGTAAAAGAAGTGGTTTTCTGGGATATCCAAGGGGGGTGTTTCACAGGTATCTTGCTTTCCAAGTGCTGTACACTGACTAGGGAAGGGTATCATGCACACATATATTAACGCCAAGGGAGCCAGCTCAGACAATAGGATAATGAGCTTCTGTTTCTTTTGGATGAAAAACTTTGCAATTATGCACCATAACTTGGTGCATAGTCAACTCAAAATACTTGAAAAGGTCTTTTGCTTTCTCATTATTTGGTGACTAATTACCCTGTCCTTTTAAGAACACCTCCAGACCTCACTTTCGTAGGAGAATGCTGAATTAGATGTTTGCCACATTGCCCGCCTGGCTTCTTTAACAAGAAAATCTGTTCTGTGTTGGGGAACTAAAAGAGACCTCAGTATTGAGTTAGTCCTGGAAGAATGAGTGGGTACAGCTATCAGAATAGAGTGGGCATTCCACTGCTTCCTAGATTTTATGGGGGCTTTGCTAGTTGGATTCTCTTTTGTGGATATCATATCTATACCTCAAGGATTTCGAAGATAAGGTATCTTGTTTTTAGGAACTGTTACTTCCAAAGTGCCAAATTAAAAATTTCCCAGCAATATGTTCTGGAAGCAGAAATCAAATCACTAAGAGTAACTATTTACTATTTATTTCTTCCATAAAATAAAAATAAAACATCTTTTCCTTCCATCTAATTTGAGGGCTCCAAAACAACTTACCTTTCCTATGAAAAGCACCAGGGAAAATCCCCAAGGATAATTTTGAACATACAGCCATGTTGTTCTTGACTTTTTTTTAGAGACAGAGTCTCATTTTATCACCCTCCATAGAATGCTGTGACATCACAGCTCACAGCAACCTCCACTTCCTGGGCTTAGGCCATTCTCTTGCCTCAGCCTCCCAAGAAGCTGGGACTGCAGGTGCCCGCCACAACGTCCAGCTATTTTTTTGTTGCAGTGTGGCTGAGGCCGGGTTTGAACCCACCACCCTCAGTATATGGGGCTTGGGCCCTACCCACTGAGAGCCACGGGTGCCGTCCTGTTCTTGACTTTTTAAAGTTTTCTTCACAGTAGCAATGTGGGTTAAAAAGAAAGTAGTGTAACTGAATTTTCTTTTTTTAATGTGAATACTCAAGGGGTCTGACTTTGGCATTGCTGCCTTTGCCACCACCAGGATATCATTTCCCTTTCCTTGTTCATATAGTTGTATACATAAGAAAACCAGGGCCTCAGTTATGGTTTTACTTCTTCTCCCCATGGGACTTGCCAGTGTTCTCTGTTTAAATTTAAGGCATAAATGCAATGAGCTGACTTTGGCTTAACTATAAAGTCACATGTTCGAAAGTATACAAGAAAAATGTTGTATCAATTCTGATAGCCCACAAACTTTCCATTTCAACTGATAGCTCTCCTTTATTCAAACACATTATATGTTTTCAATTCTTAATATGCGTCTTTGTGAATGGGAATTGAATGACTTGTGGCCACATTAAGCATATGGGAAATCTGCATAACTCTGAATTATCCTTGTTTGATGTGTTGTTAATTTTATTTGGCATTATTTTCATGAAGATGAGTTAAGTCTGCTATGTAAATAAAACACAAAACTCTCAGTTTAGTTATGGGTTTGTAAGTAACGAAATTCTCACTCACTTTCATGCTCAACCGATAGGCTGTCTAGGAGGCGGTTAGGAGCCACATTTCTGTAGAGGTTTGGCCTTCCAAAGGTCCGTTGGCAGTTCTTGGCCTCTACGCAGGTTTTGGCTGGTATGGGATTTGTTTTTCTTTGAAGGTTGCTCCAAGACTAGAGTAATATGATTTGTGTCTGGGTCTGTTTTGCTTCTCAGGTGGTATCATACTCCCTTGCACAGACTTTGCCAGGAATAACTGCTGTTGGAGGGAAAGGGAACGGGAGGGAGAGAAGGATAAAGGAAAAACAAAGCACAGCAGACTGACTGTATTTTAGAGTTTTGATAAAGAAAGCAAAATTCACTGTGGAATTTATGTAAATTAATATTCCATTGCCTAGATAATCATACTCAAGTGTTTTGGTACAAGATTGGAAAGACAGAGCCTGATGGTTATTCAGGCCACGGTGTGATTTGATGCACAAAAAGAAGAGCTTGTTCTGCTGCCTGGTGGGAAAAGGGGTCTCAGTTGCAGACTGCAGTGATCTCCCTGGACATTGCGGCTTTCATGCTTCATGCAGGGATTGCACTGAATCTAGCTACAATCTAAAGAGGATAGTGACACAGTCAAACTCATCTAAAAATGGCTGTTGAGTAGCACTAACTCAGAAGCCATGGCATGTGAGGAAGTGAAGAAGCAAACTCCAGAAGGACTAGGGTACATTTCTGAAAGTGTGCTGGACTATTCACCTGAGTCAGAATCACTTGAGGTGCTTCTTAAAAATGCAGATTTCTTGGCTTCACCTGAGAATTAGAGAATCGAAAGCTTGGGGACCAACAGTGGAGTGATATGCTTCTTAACAAAGTTCCCCAAGTAATGTTTATGCACACAAGCATTTGAGAGCCATGAGAACAGTGAAACCTGAGAACAGGTCACCAGGGATTGACGGGCTGTCACAGGTAGACAGGGAAGTGAAGCTTATGGTATTGGTCCAAGGATGGTGCCAAACCACGAAGACACAGGTTTCACTATGATTAATCCTTGAAATCAGGAGTACTTTTTCATCAGCGTCCATTTTCTTTTGGTATACCCTCATATACCATAAAGCACATTCACTTCATAGATGCTAAATAAATATTTGTGGAATGGATGAATGAGTAACTCTATAGTTAGAAAGACTGCATATTCAGGTTGGACTGGGCAGTTCCTGATTTATGCCTGTTAAGCCAGTGTTCTTTTCAGTTTGGTTTTTGTCCTGGAAAGATATCTATCTATCTATCTATCTATCTATCTCTCTTTCTCTCTAAAGATCTAAATCTATATCATCTATATCTATATCTATATCTATCTACATTATTATTACTACCCTGTTTCCTCGAAAATAAGACAGTGTCTTATTTTAAGGTGTGCTCCCAAAGATGCACTAGGTCTTATTTTCAGGGGACATCTTATCTTTCCCGTAAGTAGGTCTTATTTTTGGAGGATGTCTTATTTTCAGGGAAACAGGGTAGTTGCATCAAAATAAGATAGGGTAGATTTTCCAGCTTCTGCCATGGGCTCATGAGTACCTGAGAGGTGAATACAGTTGAACAGGTGAAAACTTTTTACCATGTCATTCAATCTGAAAGGTAACCAAGAGTGAGCCTCCCTCTTTTCCCTATCCTATTCCAGTTGTAACATGACTAGTGCTTTCCTTTATGATAGCATGTGGACAGCTTCCTGATGAAATAAGTACCTTGGGGGCGGTGCCTGTGGCTCAAAGAGTAGGGCGCCGGCCCCATATGCAGGAGGTGCTGAGTTCAAACCCAGCCCTGGCCAAAAAACTGCAACCAAAAAAAAAAAAAGAAAAGAAATAAGTACCTTGGGATCCAAACAATTGAGAGCAGCTAATTCTATCCAGTCTCAGGTGGTAAAGAGAAGGCAGGCAATGCTGCTACTCTTCCTGGAAGCGTGGTGTTCCAACATGCCACCATTTAGCAAGGTCAGAGGAACGTGTGGAAAATTATAAGTTAAGTGTACATAAGTATGTGCAGGAAATAAAGGCCAAGTAGTTCTGCCAAAGAACATAGAGCAAGCAACTGGAATGCCCTTGTTACAGTGGTTTTGTCAGAATTTACTATGGTGTTAATCTTTGACTATTTAGCTCTTTTACTATTTGCTAATTCTATTTTGGTTTGCAATAAACCCTTTCATCAGTAATACACTGAAAAAAAAACTGTATGTTTAATGAAATGTAAGTTCTGAATTTCTATATTGCAAAAATATTTGTTGACAGTTATCATCCACATAGGGGCCATAGTGACTTCACTGGCCACATGAAGAACAGAAGACATCAATCTACTGAAAAGCATTAATGTCTAATTAGGTTAAATTATCTGAAGTTGCTGTTTTGTAAGATAAAAGCAAAGATTTTGAGTACTATCATGCAATTTAACTTAATGCTTCATAAGTCACTAGTTCTTTTAAAATTATTTAACACGAATAGTGGCAGAAGGTGCATTTGTAAATCTTTCTTGATGTCTGACTTTTCATAGAATCAAATGACTTTGTATAAACTACCTTCACTTATTTTCCACTCTAAGATTATTTTTATGTATTGCCAAAAATTACTCTAGACTTCATTAATGGTAAAATAACTTTGCAAACACTTAAATGATGCCAATTTTATATCATCATAGTAAATATCAGATGTTTCATCTGGAAAATCAGTTCAGTGAATCACAAAGTGAAGTACCCAATTCACAAATGGTAAAATGCAAATTAAATTTGTATAAATAAAAATTTTGGAGAAGCAGATTATCATGGTAAACCAAATTTACAAATTAAGAAACCTGTGAAACAGAAATATGTGTAGAATTGATTATGCTATACAAATAATTTATAATTATACCCAAACAAATGGGATATTCTATAAGAGGGGAAGAATTATACTTTTTTCAATATATAGATACTTTACTTTTACATACATGTAGAGTAATAACACTACAAAAATGTGATGAAGGCTATGTTGAATAAAATAAATTAATTGAACATGATAACATGTACTTTTTCTCCATGCTATTTATCATCAATCAGCATTAGAATTTGTGAGTCACAAAAAAACTGTTTTGTAAATTACTTAAATATCCTTAATGTCAGGGGATTCATTTTTATAAATTCTCTAAATTTTGATCACAGTTTTTAAAAATCAACTAAATTTCTTAATCAAAGTATTCAGAAATTAGTTTTTTTAAACTTGCAAATATTTGAGAAAATTTCAATAATCAAGCACAACTTGCAAACCAGAAGACATTAACATAGAAATTAAGGAGATAACTAAACAAATTAAGCCATGGGAGCTCAAATTCTGTACAAGATTTTATTTTGAAATTCTACAATTTTGAAAGATCTCAAATTTTGGGAGAGCCATTTGATCAAGTTCCTTTTTTTAATTGAGTAAATTTGTATTCCTAATGAGAATGGAATGAAATTGAGAAGGCCTATAACTCTTTAGCTTCTAATTTAGGTAAAAAAAAAATTTGAAAGAATTGTTAATAACACACATATTGAGGAGAAATAGTTTGAATGGAGACAAAAATATAGTGCTTATGAAAATATCCATTTTAATGCAGAAAAAATGGAATTGAGAATTTTCTTTAGAAGAATTTTCTCTTAGCTTACTGGGCACCTCACTGTGTATGTGTGTGCAAATGTGTGTGTATTTTTCAATTATAAATGCAGCACAACCTTCATAGTTTACCACTTCCCTACATTGACAATCTCCTTAAGTTGACCTAATTTTCATAGGCCTGACATGCAGCACTGGGAGACTGACCTCTATATATTGACCACCTCAGTAAGTTGAATCTCGACCATTTGGACTATGGCACACAGTATTAATTTACCCTCCATTACTGGACCAGTTGACTCTGCTCTACACCAAGAGATAGAAGTGTGGGCTCACCCCCTTAGTTGTAACATTTTTTCTTTAGTATAAGTTTTTTTTTTCATGTTTTATTATTACCACACATGGAATTAGGTCTAACATCCTATTGTTTATTATTCATTGTGGAAGATTTTTTTCAACATGAAGGACTCATCTGAATTGGAGGTGCATCCTATGATTACTAAAGAAGAATGAGAAGGAAGAGGAAGACAGAAAAGGAGGATAGGAGGAAGAGAGTGAGAAGAGGAGAGAAGAAGGATGGGAGGATCTAAGAACCAAGACTGTCTCTCCCTGTCGGACACAGTGCTAAGCATTGCTTTATTCTTGAGCCATTCTTAATTTTTACTTGTGAGCTCCATTATAGCCCACTTTTATGCAGCAATTTTTTTTAATTTTTTTATTCAGTCATTTTGTACGTAGATGATAAATACATTTATGCCATTATGGGATTCGATGTGTTGATTATTTGTACAATTTGGAATGCTTACCTCCTACCAATCAACATAGTTTTCACCTCATTTACCCAATTACAGCATTAAGACATCTGTGTTCTACACCTGATAGATCCAACTTGTACTTGCAATGTGCTCCATAGATGTGGTCCCCCTACTAACCCTCCCTCTATCAACCCACCTCCTCCCTTCCCTTCTTCTCCTCCTTCCCTCCTTCATCCTAGGCTATAGTTGTGTTTCATTTTTCATATGCAAGTGTGAGTGATTATAAATTGGTTTCACAGTAGTTCTGAGTACATTGGATTTTTTTTTCATTCCTGAGATACTTTACTAAGAAGACTATTTTCCAGCTCCATCCATGTAAACATAAAAGAGGTAAAGTCTCCATTTTTTTAATGCTTATGAAGCATTTCTTTTGCTAGGAAATGGACAAGAACCCAAGCACAATAACCTATAGAACATACTCAAGAAATTTGCTCGTGGGTCAGAAGAAAAGCAGAATAGGAGAAGTACTCATTGTCCAAGGTCAATGAAGCCACATAAGCATCAGTGGTTAATCAAGCAAGGTCAGCTGGAGTTAGCAGGTCAAACAGGCAATAGCACTATGAACTCTGAGGTTTTCTTGGTACCCTGTTTCCCCGAAAATAAGACATCCTCCAAAAATAAGACCTACTTACAGGAAAGATAAGATGTCCCCTGAAAATAAGACCTAGCACATCTTTGGGAGCACACCTTAAAAAAAGACACTGTCTTATTTTCGGGGAAACAGGGTAGTTGTTACTAAAAGTGCAGACCAGGCTATGCTAGCATCTCACTGGTGGCATGAGTTCCCCTGTGAGAGAGTCACTGCACTATGAAGGTCTCTTTCAACTCTATGGACTACCATAGCTATTTTAGAAGGTATTGGAGTATAGCATGCAAAGCTAGGCAGACTTTGAATTCAAATTGGCTCCATACTTTATGGCCTAGGTGATCTTGAGTAATTTCCTGAACATGTCTAAGCCTCTGTCTTCATTTGTAAAGTGGAGATGATACTTCTTCTTTCATTATGCTTTGGGAGGAATTAAATAAATAATGTATAAGTTCAGCTATTATTCATTATTACCATTACTATTATTAGTAGCATTATTACTGTTATTGTGAACATTATAATTATTATTGCTACGACTAGGTGGTGTTCTGATTTTCCCCTCATCCCCCCAAAACTTTAATACTATGATTATTGCTTCATTTCTTCATTCAACAAATGTTTATTTAAAGTTCCCACTATCTACAGGGTTCTGAGATAACAGAGATTGAAACACGAATAAGACATGTTGCAAGGCCCCATGTCTGGGTGGGTAAACTAGATTTTTTTCCTCTTTGGGGACAGTATTTCCTCAGAAGTGACATAGTCTATTGTCTGTGCTTGCTTTATTACATGGCAGAATTCAAGACTTGTTTTGTGTCCCTTGGTCAGTTCACTAACATGTAAGCCCTTAGAGATGGTGTATTCACATGTGTGTGTTTTCTCTCTATGTATAAGTTGACCTTACTGTGGATGAGAAAGATGAGTCGGTATTGTTGGAATTGTCTTCTAAGACAATTCTAAGGTAATACTGCAGAAATGATGGTGTGTGGTTTTAAATGAATAGGATTTAGCAGCAGACTTTCCTCTTTTTCAACTGTCTTTGTTACTCTCAGGTTCCTGAAAAGGCAGGGCTAGTTGTGCCTCTATGTATGACTTTGTGTAAGTCGCTCCTTTTGCTGGGAACAACCATTCTTATCCACTAAGCACCACTCATCTCCTACTATTCAGCCCACGTGTGATCTCTAGGAAGGCTTGCGATACTCTTGCCTCTGAAGAAGAGTGGACCACACTCTCCTTTGCCCCACTGTACTCTTATAAACTTTAGTAACTATATAGAAAATACTTTTATTTGTCCTTCACTGAGGCATCTTTGTATCTTTCTGCTAAATCATAAATCTCTTGTGAACAGAAATTATTTCTGCTGATCTTGTGTAACTAGCATGCAGCACAATGTGTAGAACCTCAGTGAGAATCTAATAAAAACCTGCTGGTGAGTGGATGAATGAAGAAAGGGAGGAAACGATGGTTACAGTAGAACAGATTAAGTACACTCCCCTAAAACTTTTCCTGCATTATCAACGAAGTCTCCAGGAAGGACTTCTCCTTCTCATGCCTTCTATTTCATGATCTTGACTCTCTTACCATAGCTTAACCCTCAAAATAACCATCCCCTATCTATTCCTACTAACCAAACTCTGAACATTCAACTCAATGTTTCAGAAATTAAATACCATCCTCCCTCATTGCTTTTGATAACTGCTGTCAGACATTTTTAATGTCCTGCTGTTATCACTTTCAATTTCCTTGAAAGCCCCAACTTTCTTTTTTCATCACTCCCAAACCTGATGACAATTCTAATTTTTTTCCTTCCTCCAACCCCCCCAAGAGCATGACCCTTTTACCTGTCTTGACCCCATCTCTTCTCAGCTACTGATAACCCTTGCCCCACACTCACTCCTCCTTTCATACTCTTCATTAATCTATTCATCCCTCAGGGTCTTTCTCAGCTTTGTTCAAGCCTGTTGGCTTTTACTTTTTACAAAAATTTATCACCAATTTCTATCTGCTCTTTCAGCCACAACCCCACATATGTCCTTTTGTTGCTAAATTCTGAACCCTATTTGCCTCCCCACACTTTTTTCAGCCACATTTAGATATATGTGCAGGTCTCCCATATCTTCACAAAGTTATCACTGGATTCTACATACTTATCTCATTGTCACTCAAGATTCTCCTACTGTTCATAAAATCTCAATTCACATGGCAGTTTCTTAATCACCTCCCACCTGAGACTTAATTGAAGTAGTCCTGAGAAAGGTAACGTGCATTTTGTCATCAACTCCAAGACCAACTAATACTGTTTCTGGACTTCGACAATTAGTTCTGCCTACTCTTCTCTCTTCAACCTTAGATAGCTCATCCTTACCCCTTTTTCCATATTATGCCTGTTTACTTTCTGTCTCTAATAAATCATGGGTTAAACACCATCTTTCTAATTCCATTATATCCAAATAACATTCAAAAGCTGTAGTGGAAATATTCAGTTTGATATAAAATGTATTAAACACCTAGGGCAATGTCTGTCACATAACAGTTCTTTTAATATGAATTTAAAATTGATATTCTTTAAATATCAATTAACTTATATTTACCCTTTCTCTTTGCCTACAACAACATTGTAAGGGCTTTTATTTAGCCTTCAGAAACTGAGTACAGAGAGACTGATTAAATTTTTCTAGCACTCCCAGCTAATCAGTGATTGCACCAGAGCCAGGCACAGGTCTTCCTTCCCTGGGCACAACCACCATGTTCATTTCTGACATCTCTGCTTTTAAACTATACTTTACACAGTGAAATTTTATTTCCTCAAGCTCGAAGGAGACTTCTAGATTAATAATTACCTGAAACATGATCATTGTTAACAATAGAGTACAATTGCCAAATATGCACCAATTTAAAAGAAATTGATGGGTGCAAAGATGAAATAAATTGGAAAAATAGAAAAGAATTAATTATTTACATTGCAAAAAGATGCTTATTTTACAAAGGAGGAACCACTGGAAGTACTTCTAAAGTGTGCAATAACCTATTATTGAAAATGTTCTATATAATTTCTATAATTTGCATAATTATGTACATATACAGGGTGGCCATAAAGTTCATGTTAAATTGCACACAAACTTTATAGCCACCCTGTATATTCCATAAATACTGTGTTATTTAAAATAATATTAAATCTTCAAGGTTAAACTTACATACAAACTTTCAAAGCCATCATGTGCACTATGAGTGGGTCACCATCCATGATGCCTGCACCAACTAGAAAAGGGGATGGCACCAATGTGGTTCTCAGTACAATACTATCAGGTAGTTCTGCCACCAGCTATGGCAATGTTAGGAAGGTTCTTTAACCTCTATTGAACTATGGTTGGTATATCTATAAAATGCTACTACTGTCTAGGATTAAAAATTATGTTTATGTGGTGCCTAAGGCAATGCTTGGCTCATAATGGCGCTGTTTCCCTTTGCTCTTCTATCCTCTTTATGAGATTCTCTTATTACAGTCTATGAAAATGACTGTCTTCTAATCAATAAAGTTGGCATCCATATGACACTCTTTAAAGCCTTTCTTTAGGAAATCACATCTCTGCTCTTTCACTTGTTTGTAATAGGGACAAAAAGAAAACACACATTATCAATGTCTAGCTATAAAGACGAGTTAAACATATTCTGATATATCTATTCAATGAGATACTGAATAATGTTAGTGTGTGTTTGCATTTGTTGATATGACGAGGGATTCAAAATATATCATGACTCAAAAATGACAAGTTCAAAACAATACCTAGAGTCTGATATCATTTAAATAAGTCAAATGCATATAGATGCATGTCCATTTACACATAACACCATCCTTCCTTACTGGGTTCCTTATGGCTGAAAAATTAAGATTTTTAAAATATTTTTTTACAGTACAAGCCAAAGAACACAAATATGATTTCCTAAAGAAAAGCTTTAACACTCTTTGGAGAACATTACATTAAAATTAACTAACAATCTGTATCTCAGTGCAATGAGATTATTGGTAATTAAAAAATGTTTAATTTACACTACATACTTTATCAAAATAAATATATATTACTTGCTTCATTAAAAAAATAGCAAAAATTGACAAAAAGAAAACAAACCCTATATTTATTGCCCCATATCATATACTCCATATCTGGATCACCACTCCCCACATACAGGCACATTCCTTCAAGAAAGGTGACATACTAAATGCCTGAGGGAAAAATATAGCAGTTCTCTTTTTAAATGCATAGAAAAGGTAGCTGATATCAATGTTTAATAGTTTATCAATGGTCTTTATGTGTCCACAAATTCTAAATGTGACCAATAGTTTAAATGCCACTTCATGCCCTAATCATCTCCGTCAACATTTAAGTATTATTGTAGCTTGGATTCTTGGGGGGTAAAGAAAAACACAAATTCAAACAAACGTGTAAATCCTAAACAGAGTCTTTTATTAGTGACCCCTAATGACCTACAATGAAGGCTAAACATCTTGACTAAACAATTATCTTTGGGAATTGAAATGTAAACAAAGAAAATTTGCTCTTTGCCCTAAACTCTCTGTGGCTATTCTTCTCTGGTAATAAACACATCTCTGTACATTATGTCAATATTATAATGTCCTTGTTAAAATTCTATGTTATCAATTTTTTATTTAGTAAACAAAATGAGTATAATTATATGACTACCCAAAAAAATTGCCATCCCTGTAAGAAAAACTCTGTATAAAACTGTGTAGAAAATGGCAGTCTTTGTTCCTACAAGTAGGCCTATAAAATGCCTTCTGAACGTCATTTATTATTTTGCTTCTTCCTCTCAGGTTTCCATGTTGGTTTGTTTCTCTAACATCATCGCATGAATATTTTGAAAATTTTGAGTACACTTATCTGCATGAAAGTTCCCCAAGAGGCATTTAATATTGGAAGCTCTAGTGCTGCATGTAACTTTCAAAACAAACTTTAAAATGTTTGGAGCCATACCATTGAACTATACATTCAAAATTCGGGTGGCAAATTTTATGTAATGTGTATTTTACCACAATAAAATAGTAATTTTCTTTTTAAAAAAGTCAATTAACCTATAATGGGAAATCTTCCCATTGAGGAGGAAAATATAGGAAAGCAAATGTATGTGCATTTAGAAAAAGGAATTTTCACTAAGGATCAATTTTGACCTTTGCACTGGACTCTGAGGCATTGAGATGAGTACAAAGCCTAAGAATAAATGGATGTGGTGCACTTTATAAATCCCAAGCTGCCAGCTGAAAGTCTATGTCAATGCCATTTGTCAAAAGTCAAAACATTGCAGTCTTGTATACTTTTACTCTGAATGGACATTATTTTTAGATTGATTTCCTGAAGCTCTTACTTCACCCAACATGAGTAAGGAACCATTTCGGAAACCTCCATTTTAGGAGTCAGATGTTTTAGCCACACAACCTCCTTGCAGAGAATAGACCAAAAGTAAAATTCTTTTGTTTCAGCTTTCTACAATCATAAACCCATGCAAATATGGCTTGCAGCTGATGGTATTAATGGAGTAGAAACTTGTTTCTTGCCCTGCCTGAAGACTCCTGTTACTAAACTTACCAAAGAAAGGACACTATTTTTAAAATATGTACATGTCTTCACATAGCACTCATGATAAATGGAGAGAAAAGCACAATAAAAAAGGAAATAGGGAATGATCATAACAAAGTTTTTAGCTCTTTACTTGGCCATCTGTCTTCAATTTCAGGCATGTTGTTTTGAGTAGTGTCCCATTGTGACCAAGTATAATAGGATAGGCAAGTTAATGAACTACGACAAGTGCCATCATGAATGTGATATATCACCAACACAAAGCCACCCAAGAAGCAAGGCAGCTACTGTTCTTCTGTGAAGCTACTAGTTTTTAGTACAGTACTCTAGGGAAAAAAGCGGCCTCATTTATCTCTGTATTTATTGTAAAGTCTCAGACTGCTGCCTGGTTCTTTCTTCCTCCTGACCTTGACCTCCAAAGAACAATAAAGGAGGTAAAGACACTACAGAGAAATGTAGGCAAAGGAGAGAGAGGGAGGATTTGGATTCATCCAAAGAAAACACATATGTTTATTATTTTCATCGCTAGTCAGGATCCTCAATAAATTACAAAATCAATTTTGCCAACACCGAAACAGTCATTGGCCAACTCAGGCACTAACCAGCTGTGTCTTTGCACATCCCTCTCCTGAAGTAAGCCCTTCCCTCAGAAAACATCTATTTGTTTTACATTCTTCAAATTTATTCAGAATGTAGTAGCACTATTTCTAAAGCAATGAATTGAATTGCTTATAAAAATGGTTATTAGAAATTAAATACATACTATTAATAACTAAAAGGCTTGAGATACTGCATTGGAGGTGTCTGAGTCTCCCTCAGTTCCTTTTTATTTTTGTGTATAATGGGTTGAGTGATTTTGTTTTAACAGCCTATTTGATTATAAAGCTCACTAATGTAAGAGATTCAGGATCTCTTCTTGAACTCATTTCATTCTCTAACTGACTTTATCTTTACCACCTATTCTACTTTAAGTACCTGACTGAAAAACTATTTTATACTTATTTGAGCTGATTTAGGACAGGACATTGAATTTTCATTCACAGATGCTGAAAAGCAGCATGATCCATTTCATGTTAATTTTTTACATTTTCTGTGGGGTTCTTAATACCCAGCATCACTTTTTTTTTTTTTTTTTTTGAGACAGAGTCTCACTTTATCACCCTTGGTAGAGGGCCCTGGCATCATAGCTCACAGCAACCTTCAGCTCTTGGACTCAAGTGATCCTATTGCCTCAGCCTCCTGAGTAGCTAGGACTACAGGCAATGCCACAATGCCCAGCTATTTTTAGAGATGGGGTCTTGCTCTTGCTCAGGCTGGCCTTGAACATGTGAGCTCAGGGCAATCCACCTGCCTCAGCCTCTCAGAGTGCTAGGATTAGAGTGCAGTAAGCTGAATTTTGAGATTCCCACTATATGGTGATCACAATCTTTATCCTGGAGTAAGAACAGGATTATGAATATGATGAATTTCACTCCATAATCAGGCTACCTTATAAAGCAAAGATGAAAGGATTACACAGAGGTAATTAAGGTCACTAATCAATAGGCTTTCAGTTAATAAAAAGGGAGACCCTGGATAACTTGCCCTACTTAGGTGACCTAATCGGGTGAAACTTAAAAGGAACTGACCCGTCCTGAAAGAAGAAATTCCAAGTGTGAGGGCTTCTCTTTCTGGCCCTGAAGGAGAAAACTACTGTTGTGAAGTAAGACAGGTATAGGGAATGCTGGGCAGCCTCTGAGAGTGACCCCTTGCTGAGAACTTATAGGAAAACATGGACTTGAATTCTATAACCGTAAGGCACTGAAGTCTTCCAATAACCTGATCAAGCTTGAAAGAGGACCCTGAGCCTCAGAGGAACACACAGCCTTGGCTGATGCTTTGATTTCAGCCCAGTGAGACCATAAACAGAGGACCCAGTTCACTTGGGCCTGACTTTAACACCCTGGAAACAGTGAGATGATAATTTGCATTGTTTTGCGTTACTGAGTTCATGGTAGCTTGTTACGCAGCAATGGAAAACTAATACACACAGCATATGAATCCACTCATAAGCATTCTAAAGTGTTTGATTATTAATTTCCTAGTCAATTATCAGACTTATGAAGGTCCAAAAATTAAGCTTACCAACTTGCCACTGTGCACTTATGTTGGCAGCACTGTACAAACAACTTGGTAAGGTTCCATAACCTTGTTATATCAATGTCTCAAAGCTGTGCTCATGTCAAAATGTGGCAGTGTCTTGCTGAGTGGTATTCATTATTGTTGTGTGTTTCTGTGTGATGTCATGAGAATATTGGAGCTTGAATTAGAGCAATGAACAACTATTAAATTTCTTGTTAAACTTGGCAAGAGTAGACATTAAATCAAGGACATATTAGTCCAAGATTATGGAGATAATACCATGAAGAAAATAGTAGTGTACAAATGAATTAAGTATTTTTCTGAGGGGAGAAAAAGCATCATTGATGAAGAGAGGTCTGAGTGGACTGTAATGGCCACAACTGATGAAAACATTGAAAAAAGTTGTCAAACTGTTTGTCAAAATTATTGGCTGACTGTGAGAAACATAGCAGACTAAGTAAACATTGATAGAGAAAGAGGAAAATTTTAACTAAAAATTTTGACATGAAAAGGGTGTGAGCAAAAAAAAAAAAAAATGGTCCCAAAGGAAATCGCCAATGAACAAAAGCAAAGGAGAGTCAAAGTTTGACAAGACCTTTTGGTGAGATAAGACCATGTTTTGGGTCATGTTATCATTGGTGATGAAACATGCATGTTACCAATAGGACCCTCAAACGAAGTGTCTAAGTGCATAATGAAAGTCAGCCAGTTCTCTATGGTCAAAAAAGTTCTGTCAGTCTAAATCAAGAGTCAAAATGATGCTGCTAACCTTTTTTTTTTTAATATCAGAGGGATTGTTCATTATGAATTTGTACCAACTGGACAAATGGTTAGCCAAGTTTACTATTTGGAAATGCTGAAAGGCCTGCATGAAAAAAGTTAAATGAAAGGAACCCGAACTTTTCACCACCAACTCATGGTTCTTGCATCAGAACAATACACCAGCTCACATGGCATTGTCTATAAGGGAGATTTTAGTCAGCAAACAGATAACTCTATTGGAACACCATCCCTACTAACCTGATCTGGGCCTAGGGGATTATTTCGTTACCCAACGATAAAGAAAATACTGAAATTAAGACATTTTGATGATATGCAGTGCCTCAAGGGTAACACAATGACAACACTGATGACCCAGAAAAAAGAGCTCCAAAATTGCTTTGAAGGGTGGACTAGGTGCTGGCATTGGTGCATAGTTTCCCAAGGGGAGTACTTCGAAGATTACTGTAGTGATATTCAGTAACAAGATGTGTAGCAGCACTTTCTTAGTACAAGTTCATGAACTTAATTGTCAGATGTCATATGTTCATTCCTCTGAACTGGCACCATTCTGTACTACTCATGATTTATAACTGCCATGCATCCTCACATTTGATCTCTGGAATAATTAGATGGAACCTAGATGTTTTGCAGGTGAGGAAACCAAGGCTCAGAATAGTTAACTAGTCTGAGGTTACAACATTAGTAAGGAGAAAAAAAATTAGATCTGTCCCAGAGTTTTTTTCCATAATATAGAGAAAGTACATAAAGATTTACTTTTGGTTACATTGTAATGGAATGAATCCCCTCCACATGTGAGTCGGGGTGGTGCTGCTGTACGTGGCTAACCTTTGTACTTTACGTGACACTCACTACAGTTCCTGTAGCTATCCGGGAACCTCTGTTTCCCATGGTTACATATTGGTACAGTACCCTATACCCAATAAATATTTAATGAATATTTTATTAATTACTAAGTGAATTGAATGGGACTGAATTGGCTATGTAGATGGGAGATAATTAGCAATATTAAAATATGACTGCAAATTATCATATCATTGCCATAGGAATAGGCAATTAAGAAAGTAGAATGGCTTTGAAAATGAAATGCCTAAGGAAAAAGTTGTGTTCTAAGAAAATATTTGCGACATATATTGAAGAAATACTTCAAACATATACTCAAGCCAAATCACAAAAATCATCATTAATGAAATAGAAAACAGCATGAATAAAATAGCTTCAAGGTTATGATTTCATCTTGTGTCACTCTCACTGTAAAGACAGCTATCTCAAAAATTAGATCAAGGTACAAGAATGCTTTCACCAACCCCGAGTCACACTAACATTTCTTCTGAGAAAACTGCAGCAGTAGCCAAGAAAAGAACAAGAACCCCTAGACTAACCTCTGAAATACTCGGCTCTTGCTTTAACAAGAGATGTTCATAACAGAACTCTATACTCTGCTAAAGGCTCCCATTGTTTGTTTGTGGCAATAATTAAGAAACTTGAGGTTGCTTGAAGGAAATAATCTTCTAATTCTCAGAGTCCAACATGATGTTTCTATTGGGAGGTGGAGATAGAGCACGTATTTTGCCCCCCAGAGATTCTCCAGTTGTCAAGAGCCCCTAACTGAGTGAATGTAGCTGTAGCAGCTCACGTGAGGTGTGGGCGTGCCAGCAGGCAGCAGTAGTGAGGTAGTGCAGAATGGAAGCTGGAGGCAGCCATGTGAATCATACACATTCAAGGATTCACCTTTTCTCAGTGGGAATCTGGGAGGGTTTGTGTATTTCTTAAGTCTGATCTTCTGTTGAACAAGGGATATAAATAAATCTGCATGTCCTGCAGCACATTTTTCTTTTGCTTCCACAAAAATTTTTATGTGAGGAAAAAATGCTGATGTTTGCATTTAATTTATTCTTAATTTTAGAAAGACATAACCGACATGAGCAAGTGAAGCATGGGTACCATAATTAAAGGGACAAAATAGAGAGAAGGTCCAAATGTCATCCAAAAGAAACTGCCCTGGAATGTTATTTATTCTGGCTTCAGACTTCAGCGCAAGCCCACAAGCTGAGGTTCCAAACTGGGGTAGATTCCCTGCCCCCAAGCCTAATAGTCATCACGAGGGTAGTGATTCAGGGAAAGAGTGCTCAGTAATACATTATGGTATCAAACAGACACATATCCTCTGTTTATTAATTTTGATAGTCTTGGTTTTTAATGCAAAAGTGCTAGAAGTAATAATTATTCTTTGATCTCATACTTTCCATAAGAAATAATTTGTCAAGAGTGCATCAATACCCTGAAAGAGTAAATGTTAGCTCCAAAGATGTTTAAATTATCACATCATATAACACATCACAAGGATCTGGCAAGCTTATCAAAAATTTCAAAATAGCATTATTAAATAAAATATAGGGTGATTGGTCAAATTAGAATTTGGGATAAATAGCAAATATTTTTTTTTTAGGATAAGTATACTCCAAATAGTGCACGGGCATCCTTACATAAAAATTATTCATTGTTTGCCTGAAATGCAGTTTTAGGTGGGCATCCTGAATTTCGGTTTGCTAATTTAGCAAATCCGCTTCAAAACTAGTAGGATGGGGGTGGCGCCTGTGGCTCAAAGGAGTAGGGCACTGGCCCTATATGCCAGAAGTGGTGGGTTCAAACCCAGCCCTGACCAAAAAACAAACAAACAAACAAAAAAAAAAAACAGTAGGATGAAATCACTCTAAACTTTCCAGACTTATCCTTTAAGTCATTTGTATGCCTGTTACCTAAGAAGAAAAAAACAGCAGAACAATTATTTCCTAATTAGTTTCTCCATTGACCTATGCACACCATGTTGGAGAGAAGATAAGATTCTGATAACAACTTATGCTTATAAGTGCAACAAAAAATAACACTGAGAGGCATGTGATAATGTGACGAAACTTTAGTCACATTTATCAAACCATTTTTCAGCTTTATTGAGGTATAAATGACAAATAAAAATTGTATATATTCAAGGAATACAACATGATGATTTGATATACACATACACTGTGTAAGGTATCAAATTAATCCACACAGCCATCACCATACATAATTACCCTTTCTGTGTGTGTGTGTGTGTGTGTGGTGTGCAAACACTTAAGATCTACTCTCTTAGTAGATGTAAGTAAATAATATAGTATTGTTAACTATAGTCACCAGAACTATAGTGTAGTACACTAGGTCCCCAGAACTTACTCATCTTATGATTAAGAGTTTATAGCCTTTGACAAACTCCCCTCCCCTCTGCTTCTGTGAGTTCAACTTTTTTGGATTCCACATATAGAAAAGGGTTTGTCTTTCTTTGTCTGGCTTATTTCACTTAGCATAATGTCCTCCATGTTCATCCTTGTTGCAAATGGCAGAATTTCCTTATTTTTTAAGGCTGTATATGTGTGGTATACATATACAATGGAAAATTGTATTTGTGTACCACATTTTCATTATCCATCCACTGACAGATAGGTTGTTTCCATATCTTGGTTCCTGTGACTAATACTGTCATAAACATGAAAATTCACATATCACTTTGCAATACTGATTTTGTCTCCTTTGGATATTTACCAAGAAATGCGTTTTGGATCATTTCTTCAAATAAAGAGACATTATCTAACATTGTTACATACTATGTGAATACAAAGCCAAGGTACAGTCTCTTGGGTTGAGGAGTTTAAATGTGTGTTAAGGAAGCTGTAAAGATAGATGGAATACAATTAGACAATGGTGAAAACCAATGTATTCAGCGCTCAAGTATGTGCTCTCCTGACTCATTCGTTTATCCTCTTGACAATGAGTTCTATGAGTCAGGTTTTCCTTTGGTGTTAATGATACCACAGTGAACAAATCAAATCCTTTTGTTATGGATTTTTTATTCTAATTGGAGATAGTTAACAGATGAATTAATAAATGTCCAGTAGTAATAGTTTCTGTGATGACTATTAAAAATGGAGGTAGAGTTTCAGTCTTCTACAAGTTACCCACCAATTCACCCAGCACCATTTGTTAAATAGGGAGTCTTTCCCCCAATCTATATTTTAATAGGCTTCTCAATGATCAAATGACAATAAGTGTCTGGATTCACCTCTTGGTCTTCAATTCTGTTCCATACATCTACCTCTCTATTTTTGTGTCAGTACCATGCTGTTTTGATCACTATAGATTTATAGTATAGACTGAAGTCTGGTAATGTGATTCCACTTGATTTGTTTTTATTTCTGAGTAATGTCTTAGCTATTTGAGTTTTTTTCTGTTTCCATATAAAGTGAAGTACTAGTTTTTCCAGATCTTTAAGTATGACCGAAGTGCTTTAATAGGGATTGCATTAAATCTGTAGATTGCTTTGGGTAGTATGGACATTTTAACAATGTCATGAACATGGTATGTTTTTCCATTTGTTGACATCTTCAGCCATTTCTTTTCTCAGAGTTTCATAGTTCTCTTTATAGAGATCTTTCACGTCCTTTGTTGGGTACACTCCCAGATATTTCATTTTCTTTGGCACTGCTGTAAAGGGAATAGAGTCCTTGACTGTTTTTTCAGCTTGACTGTTGTTGGTATATATGAATGCTACTGATTTGTGAGTATTGATTTTGTAGCCTGATATGCTGCTGTATTCCTTGATCACTTCTAAGAGTTTTGTAGTTGAGTCCCTGGGGTTTTCCAGGTATACAATCATATCATCTGCAAAGAGTGAAAGTTTTAACACAATAATCAAGTAAATGAGGTGAAAGATATATTAATTCATTTGATGTAAGCACTCCAAATTATATTAAAAATCAATGCATTGTACCCCACATATGCATAAATGTATTCATGATCTATGTGTATGTGACTTAATAAAAAAATAATACAAAAATGGAGGTAGAGGGTGAATTTAAGTTCGAGGCAAGCAGAATTGTCTTTATAGAGGTGACATTTCAGTTGTACAATAAGGAGATAGCCTAGAGGAGTACTGAGGAGTTCTGTTGGAGGGCAGAGTCAATGCAAAGACCCTAAGGAAGAAGTGACTGAGGCAGGAGCAAGCTTGTGATGACTAAAAGCAAAAAGAGATCAGGAGACTGATTCAGCAAAGGGGAGAGGTTAGGAGGGCCAGTCAATCCAGGATTTTGTTCTAAGGGTCATGTAGAGATGTCAAAGATCTTAAGCAAGAGAGCATCCGGGTTTGAAATACATTTTAAAAGAAATCATCTTAGCTGCTGAAAATTATCTGTACAGAATCTCCAAGTAAGAGTGAAAGGAGATGCAGAGATGCAGTGGTGGAAAGACTTTGATCCAAAGCAGAGGAGACAATGGTGACTCGTCTCAAGCAAGAATGGAGATGGAGATAGAGGTTAGATTTTAGTTACATTTTTGGAGGCAGAGTTGATAGCACTTGCTGATGGAAAGGGAAGAATTAAAAATACTTCATAGGTTTGGCTTAAGCACTTGGATGGGTGACAGTACCATATACCGGGAAGGAAAATCAGGTAATCAGCAGTTCACATAATGGACTTACTCAGGTGGAGATGACTTTTAGTTAACTGAATGGACATGTTTAGAGGAGAGAAAGATTAAATCTGGCTGGCATGGCACAAAAAGAACTCATGGGAGAAAGAGGACTTGCCTTTGAAAGTGGGGTGGATTCAAATGGAGGTGGGAGGAATTTTCTGCATTTCCAAGGTGGAAACAAAAAAGGAACAGATATGAAAATGACAATGAGCATGAAATGTGATTGGACGCAGAAAAGCAAGGAATTTATGTTGGGCAAAAGAGAGAGGTAAAATTGGAACTGTAAGAGCAAATATTGTTGGAACCCTCTGTATTTGTCACCAAAGTTTGAATTTTCCCTCTAAAAAACATGGAACCACTGACAATTTTAGACTAGAAGCTAGGATAAATCTCAATTCTATCATGTTTCCTGTAGCACTCCCAGTGCTTAATGCAGAGTCTGGCAAAGAGCAAGTAGTCAATGTATTAAATTAATAAAGAGGAAATGAATGAATGATTGTACAGCTAAGTTGTTTTTGCACAAAGAGAGAACAATGGGTGAAGAAATTAGTGAAAGGGCTCCCTATTTCAAACATCTAGGTTTTCAGATCATAGGTAAAACTTTTATATAACACTACATATAGGGATGAAAGATGGAAATAAAGGTGCCTTTATTTTGTTGCCCAACATGGTAAGATGATGGCAAAGGCAGGTAGAAAATGTAAGTCTAGTTCCTCAAGATGTTACCAAATATTTAAAATAACCCAAAGGGAAAAATTAATTTAGCAATGAATTTAACAGAGAACCTAGTTCATTCATGAGATTAGACAAAACTTGGATCAAATTTTTAATATTCTGAAAGTTAAGATGCCTTTTTTTTTTCTCAGCTATGCATGCATCATGCCCTTCAATTCTTAAATAGTTTGATACTCAAAAGTTCACGTTTTTTTGTCGGGGTGTTAGGGATGTTTCTGCTAGAACTGAAACTGATTAAATTATCTTCTGAGGCACCATATTGATATCCAATGAATCAGTGAAACAAGATCTCATTTTTTGTGTGTAACCTGTCACCACTTACAAATTTTTTTTTTTTGCAAAAGTTTATAGTTGTCATAAATTTGTGCAGATACATGTATATGTTCTAGTTTTGTAGAGATAGTGATGTAGAACTGCTTACTGAGGGAGCAAAACTAAAAATCACTGCTACTCAGCACATGAATAGGAAAACAGAAGATTTAAGAAAGAAGAACCTTCAGTAAAACCAGTCAGCTATGCTGGCACTCGCTTGCCATTGGCCTCAAAACTCCCAGATTATACATCCCTTTTATTGGATTGTTACTTTAATGGGACTTTTAAAAGGGCATTTTAATAGCCTCCTTGTTTCAGTAGATATACATCGAAAACCATTTGGAATGCCTCCCAGTTGCCACATTTTTGATCTACACATTTCTTAGAATTCTGACAACCTACCAGGTAACAGTTAGTATGATATTATGCTGACACATTCCAGAGCTGGCAGTTGTTAGATTTGCCAGTGCAGTTTGTTGTCCAGATCTCATGAGCCTGAGATTTATTGCCTTTTCCTCTTGCCCACCCCTCCCTTGATCCTTCCTCGCCCCCTTTTAACTCTTTGAATACACCATGAATGTGCTTTTTAGGTACATGAGGATTATTCACAGTAAATGCCTAACCTAGTACAAAACAATGATGTGTCACAGAAATCCTTTTGTTATGAATTTGTACTATTTGAAGAATCAGAGATAGCTTGTTTAGGACAAAAATAATTGTTTTCTACTACCTAGAGTCATGTTATTCTCCGGACTATCCCTGGTAACAGACACAATACGGATGATATCTGTACACCCTCTGAAAAGCTAAACCCAGCACAGTGACTCTGCTAGGGTCACTACTTGGATTTCTCCTTTCCCAAACAAAGGCTTCAAGGAAGGAAAGAAACAGAGAGAGAAGAAATTATTAAATGGTTATAAAAATGCTTCAAAGCCACCTCGGGTGGCTGGTGATTACAAGGGCTAAATGAGCATAAGTCTTTCCTGCCAAAGAGTTTGCTTCAATCCTATTGGACATCATCTCCCTGATAAAGGAAACTAAGAGAAGAAGGGCCACAGTATTAAATAATGTCTTGGGCGGTGCCTGTGGCTCAGTCGGTAGGGCGCTGGCCCCATATACCGAGGGTGGCGGGTTCAAACCCGGCCCCGGCCAAAACTGCAACCAAAAAATAGCTGGGCATTGTGGCGGGCGCCTGTAGTCCCAGCTACTCGGGAGGCTGAGGCAAGAGAATCACTTGGGCCCAGGAGTTGGAGGTTGCTGTGAGCTGGGTGAGGCCACGGCACTCTACCGAGGACCATAAAGTGAGACTCTGTCTCTACAAAAAAAAAATAATAATAATAATGTCCTTTTGGACAGTGGACCTACTTGGCCTCTGTTCCATTTTTCCAAGGTCATAGATAAGCAAAAGAACAAAGAGAGTTGTAGAGATGGGCATGCTGATTAGGCCAAGGCACTCTAAGGTAGGATTTGGTCCAATACATTTCTTCCTTTCTTCCTTTATTCAACAAAAACTTATTGAGCACTAACTATGAGCCAGGCACTGAGCTAGAAGCTCAAAACATAAAGAGAGACATAGGATCTGACCTCCAAGAGATCAGCGTCTAGAAGGGGAGACAAAGACATAAATAGATAAATACAGTAGTCTAATATCAAAGATACAACCACAGTTCTCATAATTGATAGTGCTAAGGAAGGACAGCTAATCCAGCTGGAATAACCATAGGGGAATGATTCTTGAGTAGAATTGTTAATAATGAGGAGTTAGCCAGGGAATAGCCTGGCCCATGTAAGATACATTTGCTTGTGCATGGATAGATAGATAGATAGAGTGTGTGTAGGGAAAATTGAGCCCTGATCTTTAGCTTAAGACTCACTTCCTGCTTGAGAGACCTAGAAAATCAGGAGAGTGACATGAGAGTTGTGTGCATGTAGGAAATCAGAAAACTGGCCTCCTGGGGGAGAATGTATATGTGAGGTGTGGCAACACCAGGCCTAACGGTTATGGTAAAGATTCTCTAGATTCCAAAAGTCTCTTGATGGTAGAGGCAGAGGTTGTGCTCAAGGTCTGCGGTTTTGCAGAAATAAAGGTGAAGACATTCTGTCTGATCTTCTCTATGTCCTCCCTAATTAGTGTCAATGTTGGAAAAGCAGTTTTTGTCTACTTCTTTCCTGTTTTATGACAATCAATAGGGACGCCAGGTTTTCTCAGGAGGGCTCCTCTGAGACTTTCTCAATCCACCAACATAGACTCCATGCAAACCTCTTCATTCCTCACGCCAAGACCCTCTTATCTAGTGACCTCAAACACCCTTAAGTGTGTGTGTATGTATGTATTAAGAGACTTTTTAAAAGAATTGGCTCATGTGATTTGGGGGGCTGGAAAGCCCAAAATTCATAGGGCAAGTTGTTAGTTAGGCCAACTTAGGCAAGAACAGATGCTTCAAGCTTGAGGCAGAATTTCTTCTCTGGGAAAGCGACATTTTTGATAAGACCTTGACCTGATTGAATAAGGCCCACTCACAATATTGATAATCTCCTTTATAGTCAACTGATGGTAAAAGATGACCACATCTACAAAAATGCCTTCACAGTCCTAGACTAATGTTTGATTAAATTACTGGGTGCCATAGCCTACCCAAGTCAGCACATAAAACTAACCATCACACTTATCTAATCCTCATTTTTCAGATAAGGGAATTGAGGTTTATGAGGACTAAAATACTAAAAATGCTGCAAATACTACCCACATTTATGTAAGGAGAACAGTAAAGGCTCTTAACTCCTATCCAAGTCTTACACCAAGTCTAATGCTCCAACAAGTCTAGGAGGAGGAGTAAATCAGAGGAGTCTAAATTAGCCACAAATAACTTCTGTTTTGTCATAGTGAGCTCCAGATTAAAAGAGAATAGATTCAGACATGCTTTCATCTTAGGAAGTTCACAATTGAACTTTATTTTTCAATGGAGCTGAAAGTGAACTGGGAAGAATATTTTTCATCCTCTCACTGTTTTTGCTTTGTAGAGTCACAAATAAATATGAAAATTAATTTATTAATAAAGAAAAATAAGAACACCAATTAAGTCCATTAGAATTATTTTAAAAGCATAAAAGAAATATATTTATTTCTAGCATTCCAACTTAGAGGAAAAACTAAGTTACCATAAATTAATTTGATCACCCATGTAGTTTCTTGGGACTACATGAAAAATCGCTGTTAGTGCCCAACTTAGAGAAAAATCTAAATTACCATAAATTAATTTAATCGTCCATGTAGTTTCTTGGGACCACATGGAAAGTCACCATCACTTTAAAAAGGTAATTGAAAAATCAAACCAATTAAAAGAAGTCACGGTGAAACAAAGCTACTAATCTTCTGTTCACAAAGTAATTTTGAAAGAATTTAATTAATATAAAACCATTTTTAAGTATAAAATTGAAGCCATATATTATATATAATAAAATATTAAATTAGAATGTCTACTGTACTCAGTGATCACATTTTATGAAATGATATTCCAACACTTTAAATGCTTTTTAATCATCAGTAATTTCATCATGACTAAAACCATATTTTTGAGTGATCTAACATGAACGTGCAGAACACATAATTTCTGATTCTTTCTGGCTTGAAAGAAATACAGACCTATTAAAAAGAAATCACTGTTTGATGATGACAGGGAAATTAATCTTAAGCCACAAAAAACAATTTGCATAACTTTAGATAATATTTTCACTTGATCTATAGCTATATAGTATAATCATGATCTATACAACATAATCAATTATATATTCCTTACTTTTTTTTTCTTTTAAGACTGAGTCTTGCTCTGTCACCCTGGCTAGAGTGCCATGTTCGTAGCTCACAGAAACCTCAAACTCCCAAGCTCAAGCAAGCTTCCTGCCACAACCTCCTGAGCAGCTGGGACTACAGGTGCCCACTGCCACCATGCTGGGCTAGTTTTTCCATTTTCAGTAGAGAAGAGGTCTCGCTAAACCAGCATGTCATTTATTTAAACTTACATCATTTTTGTTTTTTATTCCTTTAATTTATTTTATCCTTATTAATCTATGTTATTATTTAATGCATCCTTTGGTTGTATTTTTTCCTAATATATTGATTTGGGTGCTTTGTATGATAAATTACTAACATAAGTATTTAAGACTATGAATTTTACCAAGATGGCAGACTTAGAAGCAGCTCACACATGCTGCTATCTGGGAGAGGATCGAAAAGTATTGGTAGATGCCCACTTACAAATGGACCCTCTTGGAGAGAAGAGTAGATCATCAGAGAACCAATGGGGACACTCAGAGTGAGGGAAACGGTGATGGGGAGCTCTATTCACCAAGATCAGAAGGTACCTGGAGAGACTCCTACATTGGGGGAAGGATAAAGGAGTGAGCTCTTGGGTCCATGCTTTTCACACAGGCATTGCTACTCAAGCTGTGGGTGATCCTCACCACCATGGCACTCTGTGCTGATTGGGGAATTGATTGGAGACCATATAGTGAAGTTTCAAAAGACAGCAGGCTTAGTAGGTTTCTGCTGCTCTTGGTTCCTGGGTTGCTGCAGCTGATGCCACTCTGAGCTCTCAGGTCCTGAGCTCCCACACTACAAGAGATCAGGTTCACTGCAACTGCCCCAACATCACCTCTTGCCAGTCCAGGGAGGAAGCATGAACAGTGGACACGCTCACATGCAGTCTTGGTGGGTTCTTGGTAAGGAGATAGCCCCAGCCATCCAGCAGCTCAGCCCTCACAGTCTTGTACCCTGACCAGTGGAATAAGCTCCCTGGCCAGTGCACTGCTGCACTAAGGTCCATGCCAGAGTGAATCTGAGTGCTGAGTGAACTCCACATTCCTTTACACCTACATGCCAAATGGTAGGCCACACTCTACAGCATTGCACAGTGCCATGCCCTGGGTCTAGCTCTCTGCCCTAGACCCACTAGTCACAAGCCAAATATCACAAATACACTAAGATCTATATGAAGTGAACGCCTCCAGCCCTGACACCAGTGGCTACTACCTAAATAATCAAGCAGCCACTCCCACCACTGTAGAGAGACCCAGGCAAAGCAATCTCCAACAACACTCACCTCAGTGGAAAGGGAATCACCAAGTTCCCTGGCTAAACTGCCAACAGTTGCCTAAGGATCAACCCACTCCTTTCCACAAATATCCCTCAGGACTAACCGAGGTCCTGTGACATACCCAGGTATCAAATCAAGGTTCCACAATTCACCAAGGCAACAGGAAACAACCCCAGTGGGGATAGATTTGTGCAGTGTACCTCCCAAGCTTCCAACAGTGACGGGGGTGCCAATGCACCAATCTGAATAAATATTTTCCAGCATTGGCCTGGACTGGGACAAGAATAGGAGATTGAGATGACACAGGAGAAGAGCTGTGTTATAGGCTCTCAAAGCATTCTTCTGTCTTTCACAAGGTACATCTTCTATATTGGAAAACAAAAATGTTATCTAGGGACTTCTCTTTCTTCTCACAAAGTAGAAGAGTTCCCAGCAAAGGAGAACAGGTGCACTACAAACATATCATCCTTGAGCTAAGAAATGAGGTTTCAGATGAGAAGCCAGCTAAAAATTGTAGAATCATGAAAAAACAAGCTAGTTTGACAACCCCAAAGGATGACAGTAGAAACACAGCAATGGAATCCAACCAAAAGAAAATTGTTGAAATCTCTGAATTCGAATTCAGAATATGATTGGCAAACAAAATGAATGGAATTCCAGAGAAAGTTGAAAACCAACACAAAGAAGCCAAAGAATTTCATAACATGAATAGAAAAAAAGAAGAAAAAAACACTAAAGAGATGGACAACATAAGAAACGATATCGGAGGCGGAGCAAGATGGCGGCCGAGTAACAGCTTTCTTGCATCTGGGCACCATGAGTCTGGGGAGATAGGACTCCAGGCATCTCTGGCTGGTGGGATCTGCCTATCATCACCCCTGCGAGGATACAGGGAGTCAGCGAGAGACTTCTGGACCCCAAGAGGAGGACTAAAACAGTGGAAAAACGGCAAGTGGTCGCGTGTGTTCAATCCTTCTAAACCTGCCCGCAACTGTAAGTTCAGTAGCAGCAAGACTGCAAACCAGAAAGACCTTACCTGTGAACTGTTTTGGTGTCTTTGGACTTGGCACTCAGTTGAACTGACTTGGGGAGAGCATGAGAGGGAGTGCAGAGAACTTTGGCCATTGTCTAGGGCTCCAGTCTGAGCCGCTGAGCCAGACGGAGCTAATAGTGTTTGGCTGTGGGTCACAGGGAGCCATTGTGAGCGATCTGCCCCAGCAAGTTCCGCCCTCAGGGTCGCAGAGCTAGACTTGGGCGGGAGCTGGTAACCCAGCGACAAGTAGCCTAAGGGCGGGGTCTGAGCCGCCTTGCAACCCTAACTGTCACGGGCAGAGTGAGACCAGTTTTGGCATACTGGGTAAGTGGATAGCCATTTCAGCAGTGATTCCAGTGACAAGCACTTTCCTGGCAAAGCTTCTGCTCAGCAAGTGAACAAGTTCAAAGTGCCTTTTAAGTGGGCTGAAGAGAGAATTAGGGTGTCTACCTGCTGGGGTTTGAGAAATCAGCAGCCTCCAGTTGTATCAGAACTGTGATTAACATCTCATACCCCAGAAGACCACGTGTTGCCCAGACGATATTCAATAACACATACATACTGCTTTGTTTTTGGTTGTGTTCTTTTTTTGGTTTGGTTGTTTTTTTTGTT
This sequence comes from Nycticebus coucang, assembly GCF_027406575.1. Classification (NCBI taxonomy): domain Eukaryota; kingdom Metazoa; phylum Chordata; class Mammalia; order Primates; family Lorisidae; genus Nycticebus; species Nycticebus coucang. Next base: position 70,348,238 of record NC_069780.1, read on the forward strand.
TATTTTGATGTTGTTGATGTTGTTTTGTTTTTTAAGTTCAACCTTTTCCATACAGATCCTTTTTCTTTCTCAATTTTTCTAGTTTAATTATAATTTCCCATTGCTGCCTATTTCAATAATTAGAACTTCATTTTTGCTAGTGTTTCTACCACTATTACTTGGGTTTCCACCCAATTTTATCCCGTGAAGTTTTCTGGTTGCTTGTTTTGGTTTGATTTATAGCATTTTTGTCTTTCCTCTCTAGTTGGTGGAGGTGGGGTACTGTGTGTGATCAGGTTAGCAAAGAGCTGCTGACCTCAAGGGAACCACCCAACAGGCCACCCCCAGAAGGTGGATTTTTTTTAAGGTTGTGTCAAAGTACCCTACTGTACACCTATATTGCTCGGTCTCCATCTTTCTGTGCCTCTCTTCTTTTTGTCAATATTCCTTTTACGCACCCCCTCTCCTTTCTCTATTTTTCTTTGTTTTTCTTATCACTCAGTCCTCCTTTCTTTCATCCCTTTTTTGCTCTTCAACCTTTTCACCCTTCTGGTCCTGTAACCCTTAGTGCACAGGCACGAGAACTTAAAGAGCAAGAGGAAGTGAAAGGAAAATTAGGGCAAGGAAACAGATAAAAGAAATCACTCATGAGGAAGAATCAACAGAAAACTCCAGGCAACATGAAGAACTAGTCAAGAACAACCCCGCCAAGGGACCATGAGGTAGCTACTGCAGATGATTCCACCTATAAAGAAATGTTAGGAATGACAGAAAGGGAATTTAGAATACACATGATGAAAACAATGAAAGAAATGATGGAAACAATGAAGGAAACTGCTAATAAAGTGGAAAATAACCAAAAGGAAATCCAAAAACAGAACCAAATAAGAGATGAATGATATGAAGAATATAAAAAGTATATAGCAGAGCTGAAGGAACTGAAACAGTCAATTAGGGAACTTAAAGATGCAATGGAAAGTATCAGCAACAGGTTAGACGATGCAGAAGAAAGAATTTCAGAAGTAGAAGACAAAGTTCTTGAGATAACTCAGATAGTAAAAGAGGCAGAAAAGAAGAGAGAGAAAGCAGAACGTTCACTGTCAGAATTATGGGACTTTATGAAGCGTTCCAACACACGAGTTATAGGAATTCCAGAAGGGGAAGAAGAATGCCCCAGAGGAATGGAAGCCATACTAGAGAATATTATAAAAGAAAATTTCCCAAATATCACCAAAGATTCTGACACACTGCCTTCAGAGGGATATCAGACCCCAGGTCGCCTCAACTCTAACCGAGCTTCTCCAAGACACATTGTGATGAACCTGTCCAAAGTCAAGACAAAAGAAAAGATTCTGCAAGCTGCCAGGAGTAAGCGCCAGTTAACCTACAGGGGCAAATCCATCAGAGTGACCGCAGACTTCTCTAATGAAACTTTCCAAGCAAGAAGACAATGGTCATCTACCTTTAATCTACTTCAACAGAACAATTTCCAGCCCAAAATTCTGTACCCTGCTAAGCTAAGCTTCAAAATTGATGGAGAAATCAAATCATTTACGGATATACAAACATTGAAGAAATTCGCCACAACAACACCAGCTCTACAGGAAATACTTCAACCTGTTCTGCACACTGACCACCACAATGGATCAGCAGCAAAATAAGAACTCAGAAATTAAAGGACAGAACCTAACCTCCACACTGATGCAAAAGATAAAACTAAGCAATGGACTCTCACAAAATAAGACGAATAGAATACTACCACACTTATCAATTATCTCAATAAATGTTAATGGCTTGAATTCCCCACTGAAGAGACATAGATTGGTTGACTGGATTAAAAAACACAAGCCATCCATTTGCTGTCTGCAAGAAACACACCTGGCTTCAAAAGACAAATTAAAGCTCCGAGTCAAGGGTTGGAAGACAATTTTTCAGGCAAATGGAATTCAGAAGAAAAGAGGAGTTGCGATCTTATTTTCAGATACATGTGGATTTAAAGCAACTAACTTCAAAAAAGTCAAAGATGGTCACTTTATATTGGTCAAGGGAAAAAGACAACAAGAAGACATTTCAATTCTAAATATCTATGCACCCAATTTAAATGCTCCCAGATTCTTGAAACGGACCTTACTCAGTCTGAGCAATATGATATCTGATAATACCATAACAACAGGGGACTTTAACACTCCTCTTACAGAGCTGGACAGATCCTCTAAACACAAATTAAACAAAGATATAAGAGATTAAAATGAGACCCTAGAACAACTGTGCTTGATAGACGCATTTAGAACACTCCATCCCAAAGATAAAGAATATACATTCTTCTCATCACCCCATGGAACATTCTCCAAAATTGATCATATCCTGGGACACAAAACAAATATCAACAGAATCAAAAGAATTGAAATTTTACCTTGTATCTTCTCAGACCATAAGGCACTAAAGGTGGAACTCAACTCTAACAAAAATGCTCTACACCACCCAAAGGCATGGAAATTAAACAATCTTCTGTTGAATAACAGATGGGTGCAGGAAGAAATAAAACAGGAAATCATTAACTTCCTTGAGCATAACAACAATGAAGACACAAGCTACCAAAACCTGTGGGATACTGCAAAAGCAGTTTTGAGAGGAAAATTCATCGCTTTAGATGCCTACATTTGAAAAACAGTAAGAGAGCACATCAACAATCTCACAAGCCATCTTATGAAATTGGAAAAAGAAGAACAATCTAAGCCTAAACTCAGTAGAAGAAAAGAAATATCCAAAATCAAATCAGAGATCAATGAAATTGAAAACAAAAGAATCATTCAGAAAATTAATGAAACAAGGAGTTGGTTTTTTGAAAAAATAAATAAAACAGATAAACCATTGGCCAGAATAACGAGGAATAGAAAAGTAAAATCTCTAGTAACCTCAATCAGAAATGATAAAGGAGAAATAACAACTGATCCCACAGAGATACAAGAGATCATCTCTGAATACTACCAGAAACTCTATGCCCAGAAATTTGACAATGGGAAGGAAATGGATCAATATTTGGAATCACACCCTCTCCCTAGACTCAGCCAGGAAGAAATAGAGCTCCTGAACAGACCAATTTCAAGCACTGAGATCAAAGAAACAATAAAAAAGCTTCCAACTAAAAAATGCCCTGGTCCAGATGGCTTCACTCCAGAATTCTATCAAACCTTCAAGGAAGAGCTTATTCCTGTACTGCAGAAATTATTCCAAAAAATTGAGGAAGAAGGAATCTTCCCCAACACATTCTATGAAGCAAACATCATCCTGATACCAAAACCAGGAAAAGACCCAAACAAAAAGGAACATTTCAGACCAATCTCACTCATGAATATAGATGCACAAATTCTCAACAAAATCCTAGCCATTAGATTATAGCTTATCATCAAAAAAGTCATTCTGGGGGCAAGACATGATTGCAAGAGGGACTTTACCTAACAATTGCAATCAGTGTAACCTGGCTTATTGTACCCTCAATGAATCCCCAACAATAAAAAAAAAAAAGAAGGAAAAAAAAAAAAAAAAAAAAAAAAGTCATTCATCATGATCAAGTAGGCTTCATCCCAGGGATGCAAGGCTGGTTTAACATATGCAAGTCCATAAACGTTATCCCCCATATTAACAGAGGCAAAAATAAAGATCACATGATCCTCTCAATAGATGCAGAAACAGCGTTTGATAAAATCTAGCATCCTTTTCTAATTAGAACACTGAAGAGTATAGGCATAGGTGGCACATTTCTAAAACTGATTGAAGCTATCTATGACAAACCCACAGCCAATATTTTACTGAATGGAGTAAAACTGAAAGCTTTTCCTCTTAGAACTGGAACCAGACAAGGTTGTCCTCTGTCACCTTTACTATTCAACGTAGTGCTGGAAGTTCTAGCCAATACAATTAGGCAAGACAAGGAAATAAAGGGAATCCAAATGGGAGCAGAGGAGGTCAAACTCTCCCTCTTTGCTGACAACATGATCTTATACTTAGAGAACCCCAAAGACTCAACCACAAGACTCCTAGAAGTCATCAAAAAATACAGTAATGTTTCGGGATATAAAATCAATGTCCACAAGTCAGTAGCCTTTGTATACACCAATAACAGTCAAGATGAGAAGCTAATTAAGGACACAACTCCCTTCACCATAGTTTCAAAGAAAATGAAATACCTAGGAGTATACCTAATGAAGGAGGTGAAGGACCTCTACAAAGAAAACTATGAAATCCTCAGAAAGGAAACAGCAGAGGATATTAACAAATGGAAGAACATACCATGCTCATGGATGGGAAGAATTAACATTGTTAAAATGTCTATACTTCCCAAAGCAATCTACCTATTCAATGCCATTCCTATCAAAATACCAACATCGTACTTTCAAGATTTGGAAAAAATGATTCTGCTTTTTGTATGGAACTGGAAAAATCCCCGTATAGCTAAGGCAGTTCTCTGTAACAAAAATAAAGCTGGGGGCATCAGCATACCAGACTTTAGTCTGTACTACAAAGCCATAGTGGTCAAGACAGCATGGTACTGGCACAAAAACAGAGACATAGACACTTGGAATCGAATTGAAAACCAAGAAATGAAACTAACATTTTACAACCACCTAATCTTCGATAAACCAAACAAGAACATACCTTGGGGGAAAGACTCCCTATTCAATAAATGGTGTTGGGAGAACTGGATGTCTACATGTAAAAGACTGAAACTGGACCCACATCTTTCCCCACTCACAAAAATTGATTCAAGATGGATAAAGGACTTAAATTTAAGGCATAAAACAATAAAAATCCTCTAAGAAAGTATAGGACAAACACTGGAAGATATTGGCCTGGGGAAAGACTTCATGAAGAAGACTGCCATGGCAATTGCAACAACAACAAAGATAGACAAATGGGACTTCATTAAACTGAAAAGCTTCTGTACAGCTAGGGAGACAATAACCAAAGCAAAGAGACAACCTACACAATGGGAAAGGATATTTGCATATTTTCAATCAGACAAAAGCTTGATAACTAGGATCTATAGAGAACTCAAATTAATCCACATGAAAAAAGCCAACAATCCCATATATCAATGGGCAAGAGACATGAATAGAACTTTCTCTAAAGACGACAGACGAATGGCTAACAAACACATGAAAAAATGTTCATCATCTCTATATATTAGAGAAATGCAAATCAAAACAACCCTGAGATACCATCTAACCCCTGTGAGAATGGCCCACATCACAAAATCTCAAAACTGCAGATGCTGGCATGGATGTGGAGAGAAGGGAACACTTTTACACTGCTGGTGGGACTGCAAACTAGTACAACCTTTCTGGAAGGAAGTATGGAGAAACCTCAAAGCACTCAAGCTAGACCTCCCACTCGATCCTGCAATCCCATTACTGGGCATCTACCCAGAAGGAAAGAAATCCTTTTATCATAAGGACACTTGTACTAGACTGTTTATTGCAGCTCATTTTACAATCGCCAAAATGTGGAAACAGCCTAAATGCCCACCAACCCAGGAATGGATTAACAAGCTGTGGTATATGTATACCATGGAATACTATTCAGCCATTAAAAAAAAATGGAGACTTTACATCCTTCGTATTAACCTGGATGGACGTGGAAGACATTATTCTTAGTAAAGCATCACAAGAATGGAGAAGCATGAATCCTATGTACTCAATTTTGATATGAGGACAATTAATGACAATTAAGGTTATGGGGGGGGGAAGCAGAAAGAGGGATGGAGGGAGGTGGGTGGTGCCTTGGTGTGTGTCACACTTTATGGGGGCAAGACATGATTGCAAGAGGGACTTTACCTAACAATTACAATCAGTGTAACCTGGCTTATTGTACCCTCAATGAATCCCCAACAATAAAAAAAAAAGAAACGATATCACAGAACTGAACGAGTCATTTAGAGAATTACAAAATACAGCAGAAAGCTTTAAGAACAGGCTAGACCTAGTAGAAGGGAAAAAAATCTCAGAGCTTGGAGAAAAGATTTTCAAAATAATCAAGTCAGTGAAAGATGCAGAAAACAGAATAAAGAAGAATGAACAATCACACAGAGAAATATGGGACTATGCAAAACAAGCCAATATATAGATTATAGGCCTCCGGAGAGAGAAGAATAAAAAGCAGTAAGATTGTAAAAATTTGAGGATATTATCGAGGAAAACATCCCTGGTATCACCAGAGATTCACATATCCAGATATAAAATGATCATCAAACACCAGGAAATTCATAGCAAATAGGACATCCCCAAGACACATAAACTTAAACGTAAGTCATGAAACCATAAAAATTCTAGAAGACAACATAGAAAATACTTTTTTAGATATCAGTGTAGACAAAGAATTTATGATCAAGATTTCAAAGGCAAATACAGCAATAACTAACTAACTTACTAGCTAACTAACTAACTCTTAATTATATTAAAAGGCCTCTGCACTGTGAAAGAAATAATCAGCAAAGTGAACATAGGATGAAGTATTCACAAACTATACTTCTGAAAAAGGTCTAACATCCATAATCTACAAAGACTTCAAACTAATTAGCAAAAAGACAATCCATCAAAAAGTGGGCAAAAGACACCAACTACAATGAGCCATCTCCCTACCTCTATCAAAATAGCCATTATGAATAAATCAAAAACAATAGATACTTGCCTGGATGCAGAGGAAAAAGAACACTAATACAGTGTTGGTGGGACTGCAAATTAGCAAAGTCTCTGTGGAAAACATTATGGAGAGTACTCAAAGAAATAAATGAAGACCTACCATTCAATCTCATTATTCTATTACTGGGTATGTATCCAAAGGAAATGAAGTCATTTTATCAAAAACACACCTGCACTCAAATGTTTATCACAGCACAATTCATAATCGCAAAGATGTAGAATCATCTTAATTACTCATCAGTTCATCGGTGTATAAAGAAAATGTAGGAAATGTATACCACAGAGTACTTAGTCATAAAAATAAATGGAATAATGTCTTTTGCAGCAAGTTGGATGGAACTGGAGACCATTGTTCTAAGCAAAATATCTCATGAATGGAAAACCAAGCACCGTATGTTCTCACTAAGAAGTGGTAGTTAAACAAAGGGTACCCACTGGCATAAACCGATGCAAGACTTGAGAAACCAAGAAAGGAGGAGGATGGGGGGTGTGGGTAAAACTTATATTGTTCAATGAACAATAAGACAATGAACAAAAAACCCTCACTTAAGCATTATTCAAGGCAGCTATACAACAAAAACACTTGTACCCCCTCAAGTAATATTTTGAAATTAAATATCTTTTCCTTATTTAAGAGGCAAAAAAGAAAACATTATGTCTTTGTATTTAGATCTGTATTTTCCCATCATCAATGCCTAGGGACTATTCTGTATCTACTGACCTATTTCTCCCTATTTGCTCCCCTTCACTTTGACCCTGGATACCACTATTTTATTCTCTATCTCTATACATTTTTGTTTTCTATATACATTTTTTTGATTTTTTTAATTCCACATGTAAGGGATATTATGCACTGTTTTTCTTAACCTGTTTTATTTATTTCACTTGGCATAATGTACTCTAGGTCCACCCATGTTATAGCAAATAACAGGATCTCCTTTTCTAAGGCTGAATAATATTCCATTATATTATACAATATAATATTATGTGTATTATTATAATACTTTTTTTAATTCACTTGTCCATTGATGGACACCTAGGATGTTTCATATCTTGCCTGTTGTGAAGAGCACAGCAACAAACATGGGAGTACAGATATTTCTACAAGATGATAATTTCTTTATTTGGGTATATACTCAGAATATAGATTGCTAGGTCATATGGCATAAGCTCTCTTTTAAAAAAACCTCAGGCTAAAGAGGTAATCCAAGGGCAAAATGTTCAGGTTATAAAAACATAAAAACTTAAAGATAGTAAAAGAAAACTGATATCAAACGATATCGGATAAAAAGTAAAGAAGTTCTAAAAGTAAAATTTTTATTGTTTTACTTAAACTTGGCAAATTTTAATCTTTTTAACATAAAATTTAATTACCTAATTGTTAGAAATCATTGATTGATTTTCTTTGCAGAAAATCCTGTAAAAAGATAGTATTAAGATGTTAAAATAGATAAAAGACAAGTGACAATCTACAAGAAAATAACTATGAAATATATATAACAAAATTAACATCTTCATGTACAAAGAATTCACATAAACCAGTAAGAAAAAGATAAACACAAAGCCAAATAAATATAGGTCATTAAATAAGAAATTTACAGAAACAATATAAATGGCCAATTAACATCTGAATAGGTGCTCAATAATAATTTTTTCCCTAAGTATATCTTTTCAATCCACATTTCAATTTTTTCCATTATTGTAGAATAATTTTTTTTTACATGTATCATTAAATAGTTTCTTCTATTATTTTTGCAGTACATTTCTTCAAGGTGACCTATTAAAGGCATGTTAGATCTCCTTTGATTTTATTTACCATATCTATAAATTTTGCTAATGCTTTTGAAGTTTTTAATAATTTCCATTTTATTTTAATTGAACTCTGAAATCTATCCTCCATGTTTCATACTTTTTTTTGTTTTGTTTTTTAGCATTGGCATTAATGTTGATTTTAAGAAATTGGATAACGTTTGGAGACAAAGTGACAAAGATTTTTAATTACAATTCTGACATTTACAGACTATTACAAACTACAAAACTAACATTTTTACAGCATGGAATATCATGCAGCCTTAAAGAAAGATGGAGATTTTACCTCTTTCATGTTTACATGGATGGAGCTGGAACATATTCTTATTAGCAAAGTATCTCAAGAATGGAAGAAAAAGTATCCAATGTACTCAGCCCTACTATGAAACTAATTTATAGCTTTTATATGAAAGCTATAACCCAATTATAACCTAAGAATATGGGGAAAGGGGAAAGGGAGGGGAACGGGGAGGATGGGTGGAGAGAGGGTAATTGGTGGGACCACACCTGTAGTGCATCTTACAAGGGTACATGTGAAACTTAGTAAATGTAGAATATAAATGTCTTAACACAATAACTAAGAAAATGCCAGGAAGGCTATGTTAACCAGTGTGATGAAAATATGTCAAATTGTATATAAAACCAGGGTATGGTGCCCCATGATTGCACTAATGTACACAGCTATGATTTAATAAAAAAGAAAAAAAGAAAAAAGAAAACCATACTTTGTTTTTGATAATTTTTCCTAGTCCTGCTTCTACTTTGCCATTATTATTGGCAATATTTTTTCTGGTAAGTGTTCTTTATATGTCATTTGTTTTTAACCCAATTTATTTTCTCTCTTCTTTTTTTGTCTTTACATATATATATATTCTCAAAATATATATTTTGAGAATCTGTGCTACTTCCCTTTCTCTGTTTGTTATCTCCATTGGTAGTAGATTTGTACTGGCAAGGAGTCAGAAATGTGTCTAGGCTGGCAAGTATTTTTCTTATGACATACCTAGGGTATTTTGTGTAAGAGGAATTCTTTCCAACCAACTTGGATCAGCACTGATATACAGTCTTTTTGACCCCCCACCCACTGATATATTGTTACTTTTGTAAAGAAAGATTATGTGCATCCTATTCACCCTTCTCATTCAGATCAAATAGGATCCAGGGAAACTCCTGGCATTAAAATGAGCACCCTGTTCCCACACCTGCGTATCACAGATTGTTGGCTATTTTTTTTTTTTTTTTTAACTCAGATGCCTTCTGCACTAGGGAATAGTATGCTCTACCACCTTTCCCTGAGAACTGAATTCTTTTACCCTGCCTTAACATCTTCTCCATTGGTGTTCTGCATATTTTCCTATAATATATGTTTAAAGGTATTAATTTTTTCTATCATAGCCAGTACCTACAGTGTCTTCTTAATCTGAGAGTCTATCCTTAACCAGATCTGAAAAATTTTTATCTTTATCTCTTTGAAGTTACTCTTATATCCTCTGGGGTCCCCAACACTGGTAACTTCTTTGACATTTTTAAAATAAGGTAGTTTCAGTGAAACTTCTTTGGTCATTTAAATAGTGTTTTATATTTTTGAACCAAAGCATAGCATTTTCTTTTCTTCTAGAAGATTCCTTGGTCTGGTTAAATCTATGGTTAAAAATAGATTTACAAAAGAAGTTTACCATCCAGTAGAATCAAGACTCAAAAAAAAAGAGAAGTGGCCAGTCAGTGGAGGGGTCAGAAAACACGCAACATTTATTAATTGAATTTAGGGTCTTTGGGGAGGGTTCGTGTTGCTCCAAAACAATTACAATAGTAACATAAAATATTACAGATCACCAAAACAGATGTAATAATAATGAAAAAAGTTTAAAATATTGTGAGAATCACCAAAATGGAACACAGAAGTGTGAAGTGAGCATGTGCTGTTGGAAAAATGGTGTCAATAAACTTGCTTGATACAGAGTTACCACAAACTTCCAATTTAAAACAGAGAATCTGCAAAGGGAAATGAGTCTGCAAAGCTTATTGAAATGAGATACTGTGCATAACATATGCAAATCACCAAAATGGCCATTTTGCCCCATATATTCTAAGATACTTCCTTCTGGCTACTCTAAGTCTTTTCTACAAGCCTGTTGTCTGTAATGCCAATTGATCCACAGATAAGCAAATTATTATTATGTAGGAATGCCTCTAGTTAGAAAAGGACAGAAATGGTTAGAGCCAAGGCAGAGATGCCAAATCAGTGTTGTGTCAGACTCATCAAAGAGGTTTCCATTCCTTCACGCTGCAGGAACTCCCAGCAGTGACTTCAGTCAAGGAGACAGAGGAGCTGGGCAGTGTTGCCCAAGTCTTCTGAAGAGAAGCAGAGTCATCGAAGCCAGGCTGCGGCCCCACAAAAAGTGGGTCATTTCACCACTGAGATGTGGCTCTGGGTGGCACTTCAGAGACACTGTGGTGAGGGAACAGACCCCTTATTCATTAGGAGGAAGATAGTGTTTTTCCTCTCCTGTGATAGACTCCCACTGGCCCAGCAGTCTTTATGGTTAGGCGTGACTTCCTGAGGGATTTTCTCTGGATTCACAGAAGCTCCCCTGAATCCAGGGAAAGCCTGACTCACCCACAGTCCTGTCAGGGTGCGGCTGGCATAACTTGGATGCAGCTTCTATTTGGCTGAACTTATGTGACAGTAATTTTCAGCCTGAAATCAGCAGCCTCTGGGAGAAATGGAAGAACATAACACCGAGAGGGCCCCACAGAGGTGATGACAGGGGCGGTTAAGCCTCCTCTCCTGGTTTTCTCGCTGGTGCTCTAGGGTGACACCTTAGAGAGCTTGAAAAATAATTTTTTCCCTCTACAGCTTTCTTTTTCTCTACAGCAGCCTCTCCAATGACTTCATATCTCCAGAAGCCTGAATAACTGAAACCTTCATAAAGCTACCAGTGCCTCAGATAATCAGCCCCAAGCTGGAAACTGATTCTTCACTTTGCATCTTAGTCCTTAGTTCCCTTACAAAAGTACTAAAGCTTCCTTCCCTACCATATCGTGTGTTCTTTATCACTTAAGTTTTGAGAACAATCCTGTTCTATTTAATACCACCCCTGGAAGAGATACCAAAACTCTCACATACTGTCCCTCATGTGCCAGAGCAAGCACACATCTGATTTCTGCAAACAAGCACAGTGAGGGAGCTGTCTGGTGGATAAGTACCCCAAGGAAGGGAAGGGTCTGTTTGCCATGCCTGAAAGCAAACAGTGGCCGGAAGTTAGATAAAGAGACCATAACAAGTGAACCCTGAGGTTGATGAGGAAAGTAGATCTAATTTTTAGTTTCCTATAAAACTGGGATGACAATAATGTTTGCTTCACAGAAATGTCATGATGATTAAATGAAATATTGTATATATAATGCCTCTGGCCTGTAGTCATGCCAAAGTAATATTAAGAATTATGGTAACAGTGATGGCTTTCCAGGGATCACTAAAATCTTGGAAATTCAGTGCCCATGAGAAGTTTTTGGGAAAAGCATTCAAAACTTTCATCAGGACTTCTCCAATGATAAAAACTCCTGAGATAATGGACAGTATTTTGATAACATTAAGAGTATCACTGAAGTAAACAGTTGTTCCAGATAAATCAAGCTTTCCAAAATTGCAAAGGTAATTTCCAAATTGTCATTCTTGACTAGAATGTACTCCTCGCTTTTTTCAACTACTTATTAAATATTACCCTTCCTTACTTCAAAGGTCAGATCATCTCCCATCCCCACATACCTGCCTGACCACTCAGGTAACACTTCCATGGTTCCCTCCTTAGAAGGGTTCCCTCCTTAAACTTAGAAGCTTCTTCAGCTTCAGCCCAGTTGCCTCAAAGGAGGCCTCTGATCTTACAGCTTCTTCAATACCCAACATAATCTTCTGCCCATGATTACCAATCAGCAAATGCATATCACTGATTTTTGTCAAGGAGTATTTATGTGTAGAGAATTATGAATTCCTGGACACATCTACACAATGGACTCTCCCTTCCCTATAGCATGATGCTTCATTAATGAAGGGTGATAGAGATAAAAAAAAAATTGGGGTCACTTTGAGAAAGTTAGATATTAGTAAATGGATAAATTAGTCCTATATTTAGAAGAAAAGATCACCATATTGAAAATAGAACCAATCCCTTCAGCATTCATTTCACATGAATATTACAGTTTTCAAATATTATGACTAGCGCATCAAAAAACCACTGAATGTATGTTCATCAAGAGACCAAAGTTTAAGTTTGAAGGATCAGCCAGCCTTGCATTCTGTTTGAGAACAAAGTCCAACCCATGGTTTCATTCGTTTTCCTCTTATGGTCCTACTAGAAGCATATCGCACATCATTGAATTGTATGTACATTTATAGAAGTGCTCAGCACCATTCATGATAAACAGAATAGGACAGGGAACAATCTTAAAACCAAAAGGAATACAGCCAACACAGCAAGTAAATTATCTTTTGTGGTGATAGGGTTGGGAGAGAAAGGGGATATGTTTGTGCAAAGCAACTACAAAGTGCCATCGGAGCTATTGATGGATAAGCTGTTTCTGAAACCCCCGCTTTTTAAAGAAACCCTATCAGCAGCACCCAGCAGCTCATTGGGTGCAGCTCTGTCATACAACTTTTTTACACAAAATGCTGATAAGCGCAACTTAACTTGAGAGGGAAACTATATACATTTTTCATTTAAACACAGAGCAAATGGGAAACCACAGGACACACACAACTAGGGGAGCAAGAGACAAATAGGCTTAAGAGAAGCCAAACAAAGCTGCTGGCTGGGTGGGGCAAGATCCTCAGCAGGGTGCAAAGTCAAATTAAAAATGCACCACTGTGAGTGGAGGTGAATACCTGCTAGAAAATCAAACTGGTTGCTATCTTTCTCCCACAAGGAGCATTTCTGCTTAAATGTCACAAGAAATTCTAAACTGAAATTTTACAGAGTACTGATGAATAACTTTTGTTGTTTGTTTCTGGCTAATGTATTTTTATGAGGCCCCAAAATAGAATTAGAAAAATCAATTAACTGATATGGATCACACTGTGTCTTTAACAAAGTAAACAGTGATGCCATATTCTTAGTATACAGTTAAGTACAGGAGACCACCATCAACTCTCAGAATAAAGAAGGAACACATAGCCTTGAATCATCATTTGTAACATAAGGGGATGCAGCAAAACTGCGTTTCTGAAATTATTTTGCACATTAGTTACATTAGTAATATTAGTTAGGATGCTAGCAGGTTCTGTAGAAAAATCTTTCACTCCCTTTACTAATAAAAAAGCTTATACACATGAATATATGTAAAACACAAGCTCAAAACAAGAATTAATTTAACATGTTTTAGCAAAATTTTCAGGGCATGTGCTGGGATTGGTCACAATTGGTTCTCTTACATTTTTGTCAGAATATATTCAAGAGAACACTTTGTTCACCAAAATTACATAAATATATGCATACATATGCACTTGTATATATGATACATACAGAATGTACATGGAAAAATATTCTAAAGAAACTCTAAGATATCATTTATTTTTAAGACTCACAAGGCACATTTGTTTACTAAAGGCTCCACCTAGTCCTGCAAAAAAAAAAAAATTGTTTAATCCAGAATTTCCATAATTTATATCATCATAAAATGCTTTTATTTTTTTGAGACAGAGTCTCACTCTGTCACCCTGGGTGGAGTGCAGCAGCATGATAGCTCACAGCAACCTCAAACTCTTGAGCATCAGCAGTCCTCTTGCCTGAGCTTCCCGAGTATCTGGGACTGTAGGCACCCACCATAACACTGGGCTAATGCTGTCTACTTTTAGTAGAGATGAGATCTTGCTCCTATTCAGGCTAGTCTCAAACTCGAGAGCTCAAGTAATCCACCTGTCTCAGCCTCCTAGAGTGCTGGGATTATAGGTGTGAACCACGGGCCCAGCCTCTCTTCATTTTTTAATATGTAATTTTTTTTAAATTTCAGAATATTACAGGGCTACAAACATTTTGGTTACATGAATTTCTGTTGTGCAGTTTGAGTTAAAGATATTAAAAGCATGGCCATCACCAAGATGGCATATATTGTTTTTCTTAGGTGAGAATTTGCTCCTCCACTTCTACCCCATAACCTGCTTGGTTTCCATCAAGTTTTAATAGCAAATGTGTACATGGGTGTTGATCCATTAGTTTCAATTTAATAATGAGTACATGTGGTGTTTGTTTTTCCATTCTTGCGAAACAGTGCTTAGAAGAATGGGATCTCCAGTTCCTGGCAGGTTGATACAAAAAGTATTGGTTCACCATTTTTTATGACTAAGTTGCTCTCCATGGTATACATGTACCACATTTTGTTAATCCACTCACGTATTGATGGGAACTTGGGTTGATCCTACATCTTTGAGACTGTGAATTGTGCTGCAATACACATTCAAGTGTACATGTTTTTTTGATAAAATGACTTTTTGTCCTTTGGTTTAATACTCAATAGTGAGATTGCTGGGTCAAATGGTGGGTCTTCTTTTAGTTCTTTGAGGTATCTCTATACATCTCTCCATAAAGGTTGCACTAGTTTGAAGTCCCACCAACAGTGTATCAGTGTTCTTTTCTCTCCACATCCGCACCAGCATCTGTTGTTTTGAGACTTTCATAAATGCTATTATCACTGGAGTTAGGTGATCTATCATTGTGGTTTTAGAGATAATTACATGTTTGTCAGCTCTGTTTTGCCATGCCATAGATTTTAGTCAGGAAAAAAAAATGCTATTGATAATATTTTTTTAACTCTTAATATTGTTTTATTTATCATGGGGGGAAAGTGTGCAGGCTACGACCCACTTTCTAAAGTTTCTAAGTATTCAGTAACTATTAGGGTCACAACTAGAGCCAAACACCTTCAGTGAGTAATAGCCCCAGCTTACTAAGCAGGGTGTTGAATGTTGAATATTAAATGTCATATGAAGTGTCCCAGGCTCCTATTTCTATTCCTAACTGGTGCACCTGAAAAATATCCATGAAACTGAGCTTTGAATCACTTGCACAATTGCTATCTTACAGTTTATACAAAGGAGATCCAAATGGAAAGCAAAGTACTGTATATTCCCAAGCTTTCCCCCCAATCCTCAAATTGAGGCATCTGACCAAAAATACTATCCAGTCTTACTTGAATATTTCTTTTTGATTCCAATGAATGAAAGCACTGGCTTTGTCCCTTACCCCAGCAGGTGGGCAGAGAGCTGAGAAGCAGGCCTTCACCCTCTAGCCAAGAGAAGAGGGTTGAGGACCCACGACAGGTGTGTACCTCTTTATTCTCTACAAACCTGTCACTTTGAGGAAACCAAAATTTGCAGAAAGCTTGTGTGGTGGAGGAAGAGCTGATGGGATTAACGAAGAAGTCAGGGAACACAGCTCAGAATCCAGTGCCTGGAGCAGGATAAACGTAAAGAACGAGATTCATACGGCAAGGCAGGGATATGGCTCTGAATCCTGAGCATTCAGGGAGACGGAGACAATTAGAGAGCTGGAGAATAATGTAGTACACAGGACAGTAATCTGGAAAGACAGTGTAAATAAATCAGCCAGGAAGTGGATGTGCACGCCTGCCTTACGCACTCATGAGATAAGCCGAAAGAGGTACATGACCAGGCCCCTGCCTGCAGGGTGCAGGCTTGTTTTCTGATTGGCTACATGATGCAGCTACAGAAAATGTCAGAAATAAATAAATAAATAGAGTCTATAATTTAGTTTTAAATGATGAGATAGAAGCTGGCACACAGCCTGGAAAATAGGTACTTACTTCGTGTTTATGGAGCTTAATTAGATCTGTAAGCTTGTCAGAAAAGCCTGGACAGGAGACGTTGACAGAATTATTAAAAAAAAAAAAAAATGAGGATTTCTCATAAACAGTAACAGGCAAAAACAGTGGCATGGGTGATGAAGTGAACCTTTAGGATATATTAAGAAGAGGACAACTAGAACAGATTTAAATACAAAAATATTACCAATTAGCTGTGTGGTACTGAAAACTCAAAATTTAATAGGAAAAAGTCCATCAGAATGATTTTCATATTCTACGAAGAAAAGTGGCAATCAAAGTGAGTTCTAAGGACCGCAGTTTCTGGTAAGAAAGATGGAAGAGAAATGAGACTTGAAAGAGGAAAACTAGCAGCGAGTTTATCAGCAAGTTTCTCCCAGGTTAGATGACAAATCACTACAGAACAATCGCCAGGATTTGATAGTTGACTGTCAGTGTAAACGGCTGAGAAAAGACCATATTTGAGGCTCAGTGAACAGAATCCACTTACTCTCAAAATCTAGTTGGATATTCAACTACTATGAGAAATACATTACAGTGACCCTAATATATTTTTCCACATTTATTATAATACGTAGGTGTGTTAAGCATTTCATTACATGCTACACTTTTAACTATTAACTCTAGTGTAATAAAAATGTGTGTGTGTGTGCATGTATGTTTGACAACTGGAGACGCTCTGATGTATGGAATCTAGTAAACTAAACAAGCATTAATAGAGGCTTGAAGAGTAATAATCTGAGCAAGCAAAAGTATACTCATCACGTTGGTGTCAATAACAGTGAGGAAGAGGGGAAAGGAGAACATGGAAGAAGATTTTGTTTCTAGGTACATTTTCCAAGCAAAGCAATCTGTGTGCACCTGGGAAATGAGTTTTCTCAAAATGAATTCCCATTTTGTCCACACAGCAAACAGTTCACACAGCAAACTGTCAATAAGCTTGACTCCAGTATGGCTCTGGTTGCACGGTGAGGGTCTTGTCTTCATTGGCCTATTGTTAAAATTCTCATGTTCTATTTGACTTTCCTGGCTGCCAACGACAAGGTCCGTGTCGCACACACATCAGAGATAAGTAGGAGACATCATTGCTTTCCCCAGAGCTTGCATGTCTACCTTCATCACAGACAAAGTCAGAAAATTTCCAGACCACAAGATAAAACTCACTCATACCATTGCTTATAAAAGTTAGAAATATAATACATTCTTTTAAAAGAATGTGCTACAGAAATATATAATTTTTAAAAGGGCAGGGCAATCTTAACATTTTAATGGAATATTTTAATTATATGTATGTGTACAATGTTAGGACACAGCTTTGCTCTGTCCTCCTTGCTTGTAGACCCTAACGAGGATAGCCCTACACATTTTGGTTAGTGCCAGAACAGTGTCAAAAATATATGGTCATGGATTGTTTGCTGAGGAGTTTTGTTTACAGCAGAGATCTGAAGAGCATCCTGAACCAGGCTTTGTGTGAGCTGAATTACCAATTAGCTGTGTGGTACTGAAAACTTTGCAAGTTAGGAGGGTGAAGAGGAACAAAAAGTTGGTTATGCTTTATAGTTTTCTAAATTAGATTAAGAAACTGTTCACCTTCTCCTTCTCCTTCAACTTGAAAATTTTGAGAGAGAAGAATAATACAGGGCCTTTTAACTTCAGGATGATTTCTATGTATTAAGTTTCACCATTCATTTAATTTCATAAAGGCATTTTTGTTCCTGAAATAATTACTCCAGATAAGAAAATCTCTCATTGCAACTATGTGAAATAAGACCCACAGACCATATTTTGGCAGTGTGTCTTGGCTAAAGGGTGGTATTCAGTATCAGGACTTGTTTTTCTCCTAAAGACAGATACCACCAAGGTTACACTGCGCTCGCAATGGAAATCATCACTTGGGCACTGAATCCAGCCACAGAGGATTTGGCAAAATGGCTGTAACCTCTTTTCTCTCCTCACCAGTGAGAATCCCACCACAGTTTTCCATCCGTTGGTGACCTCCATCCTGGATTACCTCAATGCCCTTTGCTCAGGGCTATGGTTAAAGACCTCCCAGAAGCTCCAGCTGTTGGTACAGAATGCATCAGTTGTCTACTTATTAACGGTCATAGGCTGACATGACTGAAGTGTCTCTGAATCCCCAGAGTGCATGTGGCTGGTGGTCCCAAGCTCTTTCATCAGCCTGAGTCACTGAGTTTTTCCAGAGGTATATTGAGTCCATTCATTCTTTGCAACTTTTGACCTGCATATAAGTCCATCAGTTCTAGGCAAGGAAGTGGATTGGATGTTAAAAAAAAAAAAAAGAAAGAAAGAGATGAAAACACTCTTGAGAATGGATAGATGTAAAAGGAAATTTTGATGAATACCCTCAACTTTGTTCAGATGGTAGGAGTAAGGAAAGTGTGATTCTCTTTGAAAGGATGTCTTGGGATATATGTTCTGGCCAGCTGGAAGCTGGAGGTTCTATGATGCAATGGCCTCTCAATCTAGGTCCTACCACCACAACACCCAATTAAGATCTGGAGGACAATGAGTATGAAATAGCACCTTTCAGCAGCAAACATACAACTTGATGCTGCTTCCCCTGGTCTTCAGTGAAATTTGAAATTATCGCCTAGTATTCAAGGTCTGTTGACTAGGAAAACCTCATAGGAAATAAGAAAATGTCATTGTCAAATATTTTACTTCCAAAAGTTTGCTTTTGCAAAATATTTACTTGGAAATCAGAGATAGAGACTTCAGTATACACATTATATAGAAGGCTCTGATGTTCTCTGGGTTAATGTTAGTCCAGCATTTTTAGTTTGAACTAGTCAAGGGTTATTTAAAACTGGGCATTAGAAAACAGTTTAACAACATTGATGGAGAATAATTATAGTAACAGATATGCTACATGGGAGTTTATTGAAATAGTTAACTCAGGCATGTGTTACAGTGATGATTTCTATTCTATCAGAGAAGTAAGTTATGATTGCTGACAGCAAAATGGAGTTGAATTCAAAAAAGACCATCCATATGCATATGGGACAACCAGTTCTAGTGCTTTACCAAAAGATTCTAAAGAGCAAGTAGGATGGCCTATAAGATATTAAGGTGAAATCATCCACTGTCCAGAGAGGAAGACAGTTCATAGTTAAGCACTGAAAGTCAATGGACACGCATAAGTTGAGAAAGTTAAATGACATAGGAAAATGGAATTAGCTAGATTTGTACAATTAATTCCCAGAATTAATGTCGTTTCCTGCTAGTAAGTGTATTAAAGTAATTCGGTAGGAAGAGTTACAGCTCATTGTTCTGACATCCCCGGGTGTTCTAGAAAAGAGGACCAATGACGTGTTCAGTGGAAATGATTATATGAAGAAATGTATGTTAAGATATATTGACATAGATGCTTCTCCTGCCTTACAGAGGTGTGGTTTTAAGCAGACAGTTGTTTCTCAGTAAGGACCATAATCACCTCCCGATTAAGAGCCACATTTCAGCCCAGATTCCTCACTCTACTTTTGTCACAGCACCACTAATCCTCACCCTGGTCCCTACGCTGCTCACAGCCAGTTACTAGATACAGAGCTCTGCACCCGTCTGAGCATTTACTGCAAGTGTGACGGTTCTGCTGACAGCGTTACCCTTCTAAGGACTGTGCCCCCTGGCAACTGCAGATTGCCTTACACTCCAAAAAAAAAGAACTTTCAGCTCTGCATTATCTAGTGAACTCCAGAGTGACGAGATCTCCAGTGACAGATCCTTATTGGGCCTTATTGGCCTCTCCTAGGGCCTGTCTCCCTTAGATTCCCTTGTATTTATAGACTCTTTGGACTCAGCACCCTAAGAACATTGTGGTTAGCTTTCCCACCCTCTAAGGGTCAACATCTTTCAGAGTTCAGAACCTTGTTCATAATATTTCAAGTTGTCTGAGATTTCTAAAAGCCAGTTCAGGGCAGGTATCACTCAGTATTGTGACTTTTTAACTACCCGCAGCAAAAATTAGGAGGGAAACGAAGGTCAAGAAAAGTTCTTTTTTCATAAGGTTAAATGTGTACTCTATAAAAGCTATTTGTAGCCTAATGTTACGTACTTCTTACTCTCTACTTTCTAGTGTTCTTTCTTCCAGAAAATGATTACAAGTTTTCCTTTATGTCCTTCATTTTGCTAAAGATAAAAATAAAAACCAGACTATTCCTTTCTGTTCCTCCCCTCTTCTCTTTCACTTCCCATGCTTGCCTTTCTTTCTCTCTCACATTTGTTCATCTGTGAATTCCTTGTTGTGTTGCTGATCTGCAGGGGAAAACATGGTGTGCTGGGCTCTCCCTGGTCACCAGTCTGTACTGATCGACTGTGAATGTCCACCAATCCTGGGGTTCTTGTTACATTTCTTCACACTGTATTTTCCATGGAGGGCTACTGTAAGATGATTAGAAAGGGAAAAAAGGAAGAAAGAAAAAAAGAATAAGAAAAGAGAAGGAAAAGGTAGGGAAGAGAAGAGAAGAAAAGAAGGGAAAGGAATGGAAGAGAATAGATTCTGTCACTTCAGTCTCCTTTGCTTTCTACTCAAAATTCTCCCTCATTCACGCTTAGCTTTGTCACTATTCCAAGATGACTGACCTATGAGGTTCATAACCTAGAAGGTTGGGTTGAGCATTCACCATGTGAGTAAATTTACTGGGCCCAGAGAGGCAATGGGTCACTTTCACTCTAGTGAACTCCAGAGTGACGAGATCACTCCAGTGACAGATCCTTATTGACAGAATAAATCAGAATGTGGAACATGTGTGAGTATGCAAAGTTGTCGAGCAGCCCTGGGGCTAACCTGGCCTCCCTAAAGGTGCTAAAGCTGTAGATGAATAAGAAATTTTACACTCTGGGAGGCTGAGGCAGGTGGATCACTTGAGCTCTCAAGTTCATGACAAGCCTGAGCTAGAGTCAGACCCTGTCTCTGCTAAAAATGAAAAACAGAGGCAAGAGAATTACTAGAGCCCAAGAGTTTGAGGTTGCTATGAGCTATGATGCCATAGCACTCTACCTAGGGTGACAAAGTGAAACTCTGTCTCCAAAAAAAAAAGAACTTTCAGCTCTGCGTTATCTGGCAGTCATTTTATAATTGGGGTGGTCTCATTTTTTTTTTATCTATAACCATAGAAGATTGGAAACTATCAGATAAAGTTTCCAGACTTTATGATGAGTCTGAGTCATTTGAGTACCTTTAGGATCACTGGAGGACAGAAGTGTCCCCCACTCTGATTTTGATTAGCCCACCTCAGACAGAGCTCCTGAGCCAAAGTACAGCAAAACATGAAATTGTTAATTTCAAAGTATAAAAGACCAACAATAGCCCAATTATCCATTAATTTTTTTCTATAGAATAGAAAGAGAAATTCTTTCTTTCTAAAATAAATATTTACCTCAAATAAATGAAAAACACTTTCTGTTTCCATTAATATCAAAAACAAGGTAAGGCTGTCCATCGTGCCCCCCCATTATTTAGGATTATTTGGAAGTTTTAGCCAATAGATCAAGATATTGAATGCAAGTAAGACAATTAACTACCGAAAGGGAGACTAGAAATCATTCTAATTTCTCATACAATTGTGTGCCTAAAAGAATCCAATATAAGCAGTTGGCAATCAGAACTAATAAAAGAATTATATATAGCAAGGGGGAAGGGTGAACATTAAGAAAAATATACAATAGCAATACCTTAATAGCCAGTCAGAAAATACAATGCAGCATATTCCATTAGGGAAAGTCAAATTTATTCAAACTATTAAAGTGATTGTTTGGAGAATGAATAGCAGGGGAATGGAAGCGGGTATTGGTGGCTGCTGACTATTCAGTGGAGAAGCAGACAGGGATAAGCCCAGGTGACAAGGGAAAGGGGCAGAGGAGTGCAGGAATCCAGTTAAAGTGGAAGTTCATGGAAGAACACACAGGAGGGGACAGACTAGATATTCACAGTCTTAAGATCCAGGCGGAGACATTTAAATATGATGCGGAAAGCAATAAACTACCAAAATTAACCCAGGACAAGCAATGCTGGGGTAGCTGGTGATTAAAAGCCCATTGTTCTCCCTCACTTCCCTCAATTAATTTGCGTTTACTTTAAGACGAAAAGTAGATATTTCTCACAAACACCTTTTAGGCTGTGTGCATGGGTTAAGATTACTTTCTTCCCAAATATTTTCTGTGAATCTACCACACATGCTGGGCATACAGTGGTGAACCAGGCAAGGTCCCTGTCATCTTAAAATGAAAAGAATACCATGTCTCCAGAGAGATGTTGTGAAGGTGGAAACCCTTCTAAAATAAAAATTTTGATCTACTACAATTCCAATTAAAATTTTGGTGAGAAATCATATTGACTAATACTTGGATAAAAATAACTGGTAAGCTGAAAATTATGAATAGGGAGGTGCCTACAGTTCTCATTGTTCATATTTTTATAGACACAACAATTAAAAGAATTCCTATAAAACAATACAATCTAATAACTGGCACAAGAAAAAAATCCTATTCTATATAGGCACATTCAATTAGAAAGATCACACTACAAGCCAATGGAGCAAAAAGAAATGACAAGGTTTGGGCACTATTCATCAATGCATCAAAATAATAATAATAAAGTTGAAGCTTCATCACACATATTTCACTAAAATTTTACATTTGCCGTAAAGAGTTAACTGTCTCATCAAATCATAAAAAATGAGGAGACGTAGTTTATCCATCTCTGGATGCAGAAGGTCCTTCAATGAGATAAAAAGCAAGGGGAGAAAACACAGAGAAGGTAGGGAAGGAATCTTAAAATAACTCGTAGTTTAAAATTAGAAAGAGAAAAAAGATGAAATCTAAGCAAATCACCTAAAAACCTAATATGAATGCTTAAGAAAGTAGAAAACAAGCAGGAGTAATATGTGCAGTAACCATTCCTGTTATAACATGAGGTAGGCACTGACTGGAGGAACCCAGGAGTGATCTGACCTACAACCATAATCACACACTCAGAAGCCCTACATTTTTTATCAATTTTTAAAATTTTTAAAATAGCCTTTACTAAAATAACAAAATGTAATAACACGAAAGTTTCCATATCTTAAAGAGGAGTTATATGTAGGGAAGATTTAAAAAGCAGCTTAGTTCAACTTGATGCCATTCTGTCCCAACTGTCTGGCACAACTTTCAGTTTCCTTGGGGATCTTATATTATACTGTGACTTTGTTTTACCCAATTCTTTTAATTTTAAGTTCAAACGAGTTCCGGAGCTGCCTAACTCAACAACACCAGAGCTTTGTCTTACATCAAATCCCCTTTTCTCCTACTCTAATTGGAAATGGCAATTCTCTTATCAAAAAGTGTTTTGTACATATGCTTTCTCCCACCTAATTAGGTAAAAGATTACTTTTGTCCAACTCTTTTCCTGGAATACAAAGAAATCTATAAAGAGATTAGGTGGCACACCTCTATGTCAGCAGCGTGGACCTCTCAAGCTGCTTTTTCCAGTCTCAAGATTTGTCTCAATTTGCCCATCTCTCACTTCATTTTCCTCCTTCAGTTCCTGAAGGTTAAGAAACACCTTACTTTTGACATTTTAATATTCGCAAAGTTGGAATTTTAAGTGAATTTGACCACATTTTCTTATTACCTTTTACTCATTATTTTAATCAAAATACAACAGTCCATTTCATAAAGATAATGACTTAAATATTCTATGTAAATGTTATCAAATATAAAGTGTCATTTAATAAAAAAGTGTTTTCTCAAAGTATCAGTCTCTACGTGATGGAAAAAATAAAAACAACAGTAAAAAAAATCTTAGTAAATTATTGTCAAATTTATTTCATTATTTGGGCTTTAAACAATGTCTTCACTGGAATTCTTACAAAAGCAATTCTGGAAGATCTGGAGAAATGTTTAACTACAGTGAAGTTAGGAGAAATATTCTTTTGCAAGGAGACACCTGCTTTGTTAAAAACAACTGGGCACGGGCGGCGCCTGTGGCTCAGTCAGTAAGGCGCCAGCCCCATATACTGAGGGTGGTGAGTTCAAACCCGGCCCCGGCCAAACTGCAACCAAAACTAGCCGGGCGTTGTGGCGGGTGCCTGTAGTCCCAACTACTCGGGAGGCTGAGGCAAGAGAATCGCTTAAGCCCAGGAGTTGGAGGTTGCTGTGAGCTGTGTGAGGCCACGGCACTCTACTGAGGGCCATAAGGTGAGACTCTGTCTCCACAAAAAAAAAAAAAAAAAAAACAATTGGGCTGCTGTTCAGAGGATGCGCTTATGGGGTCAAAGCAACTCTGCTGTGGTTGTTCAGTGTAAGTGCTGCACCTGTCGTTAAAGCACTGCACATCACCCCTTCATGTGTTGGTAGATGTTAACAATGCTCTCTGGGAAGAAAATGGGAGGAGGGATGGTTCTTGCACTTCCATGATGTCCCTGACCAAAGAGCTGTGCACAGGCTATCTTATCCATAAGCAAGCTCCAGCACACCCCCAAATGGAATTCCTAAAAAAGAGATTTGTATAGTTGTAGGGAGCCTCAGTCTGAAGGAGAATTATGGTAGGGAACCCAGGACAGAAATTGGGTTGCTTACAGGGGTGGGGAGACCATGTAAGTGCCCTAGTAGAGTTCATCTGTGAAATCTTTGGGAAATTGTATGTTGCACACTCTTACCTTGGTATGAATTATGTGGGGGTAGCCCAGGGGGAGTGTGAACTGCAAATGGCTGAGTCCTGCTTCTGATTTGGTGCAAAACTAAAACTGAGGCCACTGCGGGGACAGCAGACTTGCTTGTTAAAAACAATTTAAGAGGAAAAAAAATGGAAGACAGTGGATGGACGTGTTTTAAGAAAGAGAATTTTGTTTGTCTTGTGTTTTTTTTTTCTTGCTAGGGAGTTTGAATTTCCATGGTGGATCATAAAGGACAGCAGAGAAAAGGAAAAAAAGCTAGAGGGATGGTACAAAATGTGCGCGTTTTCACTGGGTTTGGGGACTACGTGGCTAAGCCAACCACGCAAGGCCATACTTTGCCAAGATTTTCCGAGTGCCCTTGATGAAGAAATGGATCCAATTTTGATACATTCTGCTATAGCCTTCTAATCACAATCGGGACTTCCATTTTAACTATTTAAGAATCTCTTCTTTTCCCAGACTTTTTACCTGAAAATTTTTCAGAGGAGTCAAATTAGATTCTATGAAACAAGATGCATACAATTATGGTTTATTTTTCACCATTTTATATAAATTGGAAGAAAATGAGGGCAAAGAAATTGAAGGGACTTCATCCATAGCATCTTCTTTGTTCAGTAACACACCGAAATAGAGCCACAATTTCAGACTGCTGATTCTGTGCTCTTTCTTCCAGATATTATCTAAGTGGCTCTGCAACAAGTTCTTGAAGGCATACAGACCACCAGACAGAAAAATGGTTATGGTTATATTTTGGTTACATTTTGCATGTGGCTTAAGAAACACAGTCTGTGCTGGGCCTCTTCTGAAAAGAGGAGAGACATGGGGAGGAGGAGTGGGTGCAGCTGTTCTCTGTGTGGTGCAGAGTCCTTTACTACAGGAAGTGGGCCCTTCCAGCCACAGTTGTACCAGGAATCTTTCTTTCCCCTTTTAGTAAAGCCCTGTTTATAAATATACATGCACCCATACACAAACATATACATCCCTTAAACATCCAGAGCAGCTCTGTATCCACTGAGATAAATACAGAAAGGAGGGTGGCAGAGACAGATGGATATAGAAATATTTTTAATTTTTTAAGAAAACATTTGTCCACTTTAGGGAGAGACAGTCAGTTCTAAAGGAAAGGAAACCTGTACTTAAGCTAAACTTCCTCAGGATTAATTATTACTGTATTTGAAATCCAAATGACTTGACCCGTCATTAGTGGATAAGTGTAGGCCAGGGAATAAATATCCACTCTGTCCACAATAAGACAGGTATCCACACCAAGTTCAAAGGCCCCTGGATTTTACCACACACACATTTAGGCCATCTTTAGAGTTGTGATGATGACGAAAGAGTGGATGTATTCTGAAAGCCCAAGGAGGCAGCCAGCACAACCTCAGGCTAATTAGCAGAAACCACAGGTAGAACCAGCTGCTGGGCCATTCACGTAACCAACCCTTGAGCCAGATGCCACTTTCGGAAAAACATACCTCAGTGCTCCTCATTGAAATTCCGTCTCTAGACTTATAAAGAGTGTACTGTGTGAGCAACACAGTCACGGCTTGGGGCAATCGGGGCCATTCTGTGAGATATAGTGAGAAGCTCTGGTCTGCTTTCCAAACGGCTGCTCATTATAAACAACCTGCTCGGTGAGCCTGGGAACACAGCACAGGCCCCCACCAGGGCAGTTTTATGCACGCCAGGGACTCCAGCCTCACTGGATTCTGACTTGTGGAGGAAAAGAAT
Organism: Nycticebus coucang; assembly: GCF_027406575.1. NCBI lineage: Eukaryota > Metazoa > Chordata > Mammalia > Primates > Lorisidae > Nycticebus > Nycticebus coucang. The sequence goes on from NC_069780.1 coordinate 70,374,963, forward strand.
CAGATGGGTACAAAATCTCATATGAAGTAAATGAACGAAGAAGTGTTTTATCAATAAAATTTCATTTGCACTTCACATACATATCACTTGAATGACAAAAGCACACAGACACCTCACATCTTCTTTAGAACACATGTCTTTTTCTATTAATAAATAGAGTACAGACCTCAAACACTTGTGTACTTCATATGTGTTATTTGAAGATGGTGGCATTTGTTGATTTGAATTTATGCACTTGGCTTACAAAGGGTTCTCTTTACTCCATCCTATTTCATGTGACTCCAAACCAATGACCAATCTTTCTCATGAAGGAAACATTTAATGATTTAAATGGCTTTTTATTAATAATTTGGTACCATACCCCATACATGTTGGCACTCAACATTTTTAATATTTGCAAAGTCATAATTCAATCTTAGTACACTTTCTCTTATTTTGAGCATTTTCTATAGAAGTATCTACTCTCGAGAGTAACATTTGGCAACAAAAGCAAACAGATCAAATCACAAAAGAATAGTCAATTAGAAATACTCTTTTTCAGTTCAAACAACAAATTGGAACATCTATCAAGGGTTGGAGAGAGGGGCTTATTAAAAACTAAAAGCTGTGGTATCTCATACTTATAATCCTAGGAAGTTGGGAGGCTGCAGTAGGAGGATCACTGGAAGCCAGAAGTTTAAGACTAGACTGGACAATACAATCAGACCCTGTGTCTAAAAAAGGTAAAATATGGCAGCACCCATAGCTCAGTGGGTGGGCCACGGGCCACATACACAGAGGCTAGCAGGCTCAAACCCAGCCCGGGCCAGATAAAACAACAATGACAACTGCAACAACAATAACAATAGCAAAACTAGCTGGGCATTGTGGTGGGTGCCTGTAGTCTCACCTACTTGGGAGGCTAAGGCAAAAGAATCGCTTAAGTCCAAGAGTTGGAGATTGCTGTGAGCTGTGATGCCATAGCACTCTACCCAGGGCAACAGCTTGAGACTCTGTCTCAAAAAAATAAATAATTAAAAATAAATAAATAAATACAAATAAAAATAAAAAAGGTAGAATAAAAAAGAAATTGACCTGGAATAGTGGCATGTACCAGCAGTACTAGCTACTCAGGAGGCTAAGGTGGGAAGAACCCTCTGGCCCAGGAGTTTGAGATTACAGTGAGCTATTATGGGGCCACTGCACTCTAGGTTAGACAACAGCAAAAAGCAAAGAAAAGCAATAAGTGCAGATGAACTAATGATCTATTTGCCAGGATACATTACCCATTCTCATTCGCTGCATGATTTTCCCAATTCTTCCTTCTCTGTGTCATGATTTCATATTTTTCCAGTCTAAACTATCGAAAGCCCAAATTCATGCAATCTCTAGAATGAAATAATGTGTCCTACTGTTCTGGTGAAATAAAACATTGTTAGGATTACTGGAATAAATCTGAGTTCATCAAGCAGCCTTCACTCCTTTCATCCCATTGCCCTCACTGGTCATAGCCACATATCTTGAGGATTATGTAGGAGCTGAGTGTGTATTAGTGCCCTAATCAGAAATCATGTCATAAAACATATTATAAAGCATGAATAGTTGAATAGTAACAGGAAGGTAGATAAAAATGAAATGTATTGACATTAAATATACAGAGAGAAGAAAAAACAAGGAAATGTCATAAAAAAGGCAAGTAAATGAAGGGGAATATTTCTATTCAGTTTTCAGGTAAGTTCTAAGGTCTGTTACTTTACACTTAGAAATAAAGCTTTAAGTAATTCCAAGCCAGTGTTCCTGGAAACCCACATCCTAGAGACATTGAGCTCTTTATTTCTGAATGGTTCAGAAAAAAGTACATTTGCATTTTTGTAATACAAGCAGGTTCTCAAAAGAGTTAAACATTACTAATGAAAAAAATTATTATTTCAAAAAAGTACAGCTGACTTTTGGCATGGACAAGATAGTGTAGATGCATTTTTTTCCCTATTCCTCTTTGCTAAACAATTATAAACCCTGAAAATTACACCAGAGACAACAAAAGGAATATTATGAACAGTGGTAAGAGGGTGAGCTTGTTTAGAACTACAAGTCTGGCGGTGCCTGTGGCTCAGTCGGTAAGGCACCAGCCCCATATACCGAGGGTGACGGGTTCAAACCCGGCCGGGGCCAAACTGCAACCAAAAAATAGCCGGGCGTTGTGGTGGGCGCCTGTAGTCCCAGCTGCTCAGGAGGCTGAGGCAGGAGAATCGCTTAAGCCCAGGAGTTGGAGGTTGCTGTGAGCTGTGTGAAGCCATGGCACTCTACCGAGGGCCATAAAGTGAGACTCTGTCTCTACAAAAAAAAAAAAAAAAAAATCTGTCTATAGAACTACAAGTCTAAAGGAGCTACACAGCCAAGGGGCATCTTATGTCTATTCCCACACCCAAACCATGATAAGGTGGCCACTCAGACCATCATTTCTAACACCTGCCCCAGCAAAAGAAGGTAGGATCATTCCCTCCCTAGGTGGAATAAGACTACCTTTAACAACATCAGCTTAGACCAACACTACCAGCACAAGGATTAATTAGCAGCCTTATGAACAATTAACAGTTAGGAGAAGCACTCCACTCCCCCAACAGGCCTAAGACTATCCTCCCTTCTCCTACCTGGAGACACTAAGGCAGGAGGGAAAAATCAGCCAGAAGAATCAAGCTACACAAAGAAGTCCAGTCCAGGAAGAGTCTTTTTCCCTGTGAACCCAAGTCTCTTGTCTTCTTTCCAGAGACACCAGGATAGCCCAGAGGCACTGGCAGGGGAGAATTACCATAACCTTACTAGCTGAGAGACACTTGGGGGCCAGGCCTAGAGGAAGAAGCAGAGAATGGTGAGAGCACCAGTGGCACCAGATAAGCCAATCAGACTAAAGTAACATTGTAAAGAATGAAAATGAAACTTCCAGTAGAAACAAACCCCACAAAAGTAGGCCAAGACTCACCTGCTAAACCTAAACAGGGTAACTGCCTGCTAAAATAAAATATTTAAATGGGACATAAAGACGTCTAATAAAATAGATAAAATTTTAAAAGAGTAATGTCTGGTGTATCAAGAACCAAGAAAATAACAACTTAAATGAGAAAAGGAATAGACTGACATAAACATTGAGATGAGTCACATATTGAAATTATTTGACAAAGATATTAAAGCAGCCAACCATAAAAATGCTTTAATAATCAAATATATTCTCTTGAAAAAATAAAAAAATCTCAGCAAAGAAAGAGACATTATTTTAAAAAAAATAGAAATTGTACAAAAAATAGAAATAAAAAACTCACTGGTTGGATTAAACAGAAAGTAGAAATAATAAAAGATAGAATCAGTGAACTCCAGGACAATACAATAGAATTCACTTAATCTGATCAATGGAGAAAATAGACTGGAAAAAAAATGTCCAGAGCCTTAGTAATGTGTGCAACAGCACCACAAATACTACATTCATATCATTGAAGCTGCAGGAAGAAAAAAGATAAGGCTGAAAGAGAATTTAATTTAAAAAAAATTGCTGAGAATTTCCCAAATTTGCCAAAAGACACAAACTTGTAGAACCGAGAAGCTGAGTAAATCCCAAGAAGGAGAAACTCCCCCAAAATCCATGCCAAGATATATCATAGCAAATTTCAGAAAACTAAAGACAAATAAAATATTTTGAAAATAACCAGAAAGAAAGAACACAGTATCTCCAGGAGATCATCAATTTAAATGACAGCAGATTTCTCTTTTGAAGCTATGGAGCCCAGGAACACAATATTTTTTAAATGCTGAAAGGAAAGCACTTGAAAACTTAAAAACTTTATGCCATAAAGAATCAACATTGTTAAAATGTCTATACTACTCAAAGCAATATATAATTTTAATGCAATAACTATTAAAACTCCATTGTCATATTTTAAAGATCTTGAAAAAATAATACTTCATTTTATATGGAATCAGAAAAAACCTCGAATAGGCAAAACATTACTCACAAATAAAAACAAAGCAGGAGGAATCATGCTACCAGACCCTAGACTGTACTGTAAATCGATAGTGATCAAAACAGCATGGCAATGGCACAAAAACAGAGAAGTAGATGTCTGGAACAGAATAGAGAACCAAGAGATGAATCCAGCTACTTACCATTATTTGATCTTTGACAAGCCAATTAAAAACATTCAGTGGGGAAAAGATTCCCTATTTAACAAATGGTGCCGGGTGAACTGGCTGGTGATCTGTAAAAGACTGAAACTGGACCCACACCTTTCACCATTAACTAAGATAGACTCTCCCTGGATAAAAGATTAAAACTTAAGACATGAAACTATAAAAATACTTGAAGAAAGTGTAGGGAAAACTCTCGAAGGAATTGGCCTGGGTGAATATTTTATGAGGAGGACTCCCCAGGCAATTGAAGCAGTATCAAAAATACCCTACTAGAACCTGATCAAACTAAAAAGCTTCTGCACAGCCAAGAACATAGTAGGTAAAGCAAGCAGACAGCCCTCAGAATGGGAGAAAATACTTGCAGGTTATACCTCCAATAAAGGTCTAATAACCAGAATCTACAGCGATCTCAAACATATTAGCAATAAAAGAACATGTGCTCCCATCTCAGGGTGGGCAAGGGACTTGAAGAGAAACTTCTCTAAAGAAGACAGACGCACGATCTACATACACATGAAAAAAAGCTCATCATCCTTAATCATCAGAGAAATGCAAATCAAAACTACTTTGAGATAACACCTAACCCCAGTAAGAGTAGCCCACATAACAAAATCCCAAAACCAGAGATGTTGTTGTGGATGTGGAAAAAAGGGCACACTTCTACACTGCTGGTGGGAATGCACACTAATACGTTCCTTTTGGAAGGATGTTTGGAGAATACTTAGAGATCTAAAAATAGACCTGCCATTCGATCTTATAATTCCTTTACTAAGGCAGGAGGGAAAAATCAGGTATATACCCAGAAGACCAAAAATTACAATATAACAAAGACATCTGTACCAGAATGTTTATTGAAGCCCAATTCATAATTGCTAAGTCATGGAAGAAGCCCAAGTGCCCATCTGGAAATTTATCTTCCTTTCTTTTATGCCTGATTTTGTATTACTTTGTGGTTGTTCTGTTTCTGTGAGCTCAGAATGAGTGGGAGAGTCCATGCCAGGTCAAGCTGTCATAGTACCAGAAATTCTGATATAATTTGTAGTAATTGTGAGCCATGTATGAATAATTATTAGTATAATTTTGGTTTATAATTTTGTTTCTAGTGAAATTTGACCATAAGAAGAAAATAGGCTTGAGTACTGTGATTCCTATGACTATCACTCTCATTGCCAATTATTAATAATTATTTGGCATGCTAGTTTTGATATTAGTCCCATGAATTCTCTCCAAAGAAGATCAGCTTTCAGAGTGTACATAAAATCAACTTTCAAAGCCTGGTACTCTGAGGGTGAGCCTTTGATAAAATTTCTTGTCATAAATGCTATCCTGTGTAGCTTTTGAGACATAGCCAGATTATAGAAAATTTTCTTGCTAAAAGCACCTCCAGATGACTATTGGCTACCCATGTATGTGTGATTAGCATCTAAAAGCTCTAATACAGTGGTGGGGAACCTGCAGCCTTAAGTCCACACATGGCCTTCTAGGTCCTTAAGTACAGCCTTCTGACTGAATACAAATTTTATAGAACAAATCCTTTCATTTTTATTAACACATTTTTGTTCATATTTTAATTTTATTTTTAAAATGAATGTATTTAAAATACCAAAGGATAAAATAAGTTTCAATGATAATCTTCCAAGATTGACTGGCACAATTAGAACATTAGTAAGCCATAAGGGCTAAATTAACAGCTGCTATACTCATCATTTAGTCCTACCTTTTCCTGCCTGACTGATTATAACACCAAAAAGGACCACAAATATTTTAAATTATAGGTTGTTTGGCAGACATTAAAAGATGAAAAGCAAAAGCAAAGATGATTCATTCAAGCAGCAATATGGCCTGAAAATAATGCCACTGAAACAACTTATAAAGTAGCTTATAAACTCAGAGAAAAGGGGAAGTGATACAGAAATTATGAAAGAATGCATTGTCAAAGTTGCAGAATCCTTAGACCTTGCTAACATTTCTAAGTACAAACAACAGTCTCTTTCAAGGAGAACCATAACTGATCAACAGCATGAATTAGCTTTAAATTTAACAGAGCAACTTCATATAATACTTCAAAAGGAAAATATATATTATTCATTCACCTTGGATGAATCAATTGATATACTTGACTCAGGTTTTACACTTCATTCAGGTCATAACAGAAGGTTTTCTTTGCTACAAAGAGTTATTCCTTCAGGCACTCATGAGAACAGAACATGGTAATAGATATCTTCAGTAACTTTCAATAGAAATGTTGTTGAATGTGGTAAATTTAGTGAATATATGTACAGACAGTGCACCTTCCATGATAGGAAAACATGAAGGGTTTACTACCCAGATTTTAAAAAATATTAACAAATCCAGATGCTCTCATTTCTTTTCATTGTATCTTGCATCTGTGAAATCTCTGTGCTAAAGCTACTATTTTAAGTGACATTTTGCAACCAGTTATAAGTATTAGTCACTATATTCACGCAATTTCAACACAGCATCATCAGTTTTGTAACATGGTAAATCTGAAAGATGAGGTATTCAATGTGTACTTGCTATGTTATTCTAAAGTGCATTGGCTATTGCACAGACAGATGTTAGCCAAAATTTTGTCTCTGCAATAATATATAGCTAAATTTTATGAAGAACAGAATCAACAATGAGAATTATTAAAAGATTTCCAGACTAATGCAGCATTTCTGTGTGATAGCATGTCAAATCAAAACAACATAAATATTTCTTTGCAAGGTAAAACTAAGTCTATATATGATATGTGGTTAAAAATCCAAGCATTTCATAAAAATCTATCTTTTATCAAAACGCTTCTTCAAAAGGAAATTGAGATGAACATTTTCCTCAGTTAGCAAAGTCATTGATGAGGTGGATGGTACATGCTAATCATTTGAAGAATACACAGCTATTCTAGACCTGTTAATTGAAAAAAATAATGAAAGGTTCCCTGACTTTCAGAATCATGGTATCAAATTAGCATTTCAGCCTCACCTAGTTTATATCACCAAGGCACCTAAAGAACTACAGACGGAGTTGATTGAGTTCTTAGTAGGTGACTTTTTAAAGTCATTGTTTGATGCTAAGAAAAATCCAATTAAAATATGAAAATATGCAGTAGAATACCCATGCCTTTGGCAACATGTTTGAAAATGATTTCTCACTTTTCAACCACTTAGAAAATCTACATCCTCATAGCTAAGCCAAATCAAAATACCCTAATGTCACAAATGACTGATACTTCTCTAGAGGATCAACTGCAATTACAGACCTCCATGCTACAACCCCCAAATCAAATGCTTTCCAACAAAAAACAGATGCATTAAAATGTTATTTGACTTTAAAATTAACAAATAGTTTTAATTTTTGGAATTATTAAGTATATAGTAGTTGTATTTTTACAAAATAATGTACATTTTTAAGTGTATCTAACTAAAGTTTCTTAAATGTGACTTTATTTGATTATTGCTAAATTAATGGGGCCGGCCTTCCAATATGAAAAGGTTCCCCAGCCCTGGGCTTGTACATGCCTAGGCTCACAATTCTTAATTAATATCGTACATCATCAATTTGCGTTCACAAAATTTAATTTTTAAATATGCAAATTTAGTAAATTATTTTGCACTTAATTACATTTTGCATAGACTATGCTATTAATTATGTTCATTGCTTTGAATTTAGAATTATTAGATTAATTCTGAAATTATTTCTGCCTTCCAAGAAAATTAAATAAGATACAATTTTTAATGGTTTATGGCATCCTTCTGCCACTAAAAGGAGTAAGGAAATTATATGGAACATATTCCTTGAAGTCATTATAACCCTAAAAAGTATTTAACTAGTTTTATTTAATCAAGAAAAAACTAGACTGGATAAAATATGATTCCAAATGTTTTATTTTCATATATATTTTTTATGTTATACCTATGTTTGGAGGGTAGTTTCTGCACCCCTTATGCCCCACCACTTCTTTCTTGTGCTACTTCTCATGAAGGGACAGTGCACTCTTAGGTTTCACTGTGTCTTAAAGGCACAACCATAAACACCCGGCTTATGAGTCTCAGACTGACTTTGAGGCAAGATGCCCTGTGACTCTGGTGAGCTATGTCAGGTAGGAGCAAGGAGCACTGAGACTGTCAGCTCCAGGCCATCAAAAGGGAGAGGCTTTCCCCTGGCTCCAGATGGGGTGACGTAGTAGTCTCTCTTCCAAGGCCCTCCAGAGGCACCATCAAAAGATCTGAGAGTGGAAAGTCTTATGATGTTGGTAGATAGACACCATTCCAGAATGTATGTGATTTAGAAAAAATAAAAAAAGTGTTTTTTCTTCTATAAAGATCTAAACAGCTAAAAAAGATCTTGAGGATAGCACTCCAAATATCTTGTATATCAAAAGATTAAACACGGCAAATGAGAGGGATGCCAAGACCATACGTTTTGTCCCTCCAATCTTGATGTTCTAGTGTATATAAGTTAACGTTTATAAACAATGATATTGAAAGTCTAAAATTAATCTGAAATTATTTTTTCAAAGTTGAAGATTAAGAGATTCATTAGACAAGAATAATGCTGCTTTCATTGTCAGTGTTAGCAGTGAAATGGCCCATTGGAGTTAAACCATATGCTGGCACTAAATACTGTAGATCATGGTAGTAAACATTAGATAGAGACTTTTTTATCACTTTGAGAAATAACTCGTAGGAAGGCATCATTCTCTGTGTAGAATTATCTGAATGAGGCTTTGGTAAAACCATTAACGATATTTGACATTCTACTGGGGGTGTCCAATCTGCAGCCTGCAGGCCAAATGCTGTTTTTATGAGTACCTTTTTTTACTTATCTGTGGTGTCACATAGCACAAAAAGCATGTACTGATTCTTTTTTTTTTTTTTTGCTAATTAGCTTTCATTAATATTTGTGTATTTAATATGTGGCCCAAGACAACTCTTATTCTTACAATCCATGGCAGAGTAAAAAAGAAGTTGGTCAAAGTAAATAACATACAAAAAAATTATCAGGTTGGACACTGGAGATGTCTCTACCTGCAATGTTAGGAAGGCAAAAGAATGCATTTGACATAGCAGCTGAGTCAGGATGCTAAGATGGTTCCCCAAAATAGCACTTATAATAAGACTTTGAATGCAGATAGTTTACGTGGGTAGGTAATCATGGATAGCAGAAGTAAGGGAGGGCAAGAAAGGGGAAACAGGGCCACACATGGGGACATTATCAAGGATACTACTAGTGGCAATGGCAGCTCATGTCTGCTGCCTCCTTGATAACTTTCTAAGAAGTGTGCAGAAAGCCTTCTAGAACTGTCTGCCTGATGGGTGAAACCTAAACACTTGTCTACCTGTTCTCATCTCCTTCTGTGTGGGTAATTCCATGAGCATTAAATTATCTTCATTATAGATGTCACATAGTTTCTGATATCAACTAAATCAAAAATGCTCTTAAAATATTGAACATGGAACAATTTGCTTCCTAATGTCAAGATAGTTTTTTTTTTAAAAACTAGTGATAATAATGCCAGAAAAATATCTAATAAACCACAATATTGTGGGTTGGTCTCCACTGAGGCACATTTAAAGAAATCACTTTCTGGCTCGGAGCCTGTGGCTTAAGTGGCTAAAGCGCCAGCCACATACACCTGAGCTGACGGGTTTGAATCCAGCCCGGACCACCAAACAACAATGACAACCACGACCAAAAAATAGCTGGGCGTTGTGGCAGGCACCTGTAGTCCAAGCTACTTGGGAGGCGGAGGCAAGAGAATCACTTGAGCCCAGGAGTTTGAGGTTGCTGTGAGCTGTGATGCCACAGCACTCTACCCAGGGCAACAGCTTGAGGCTCTGTCTCAAAAAAAAAAAAAATCACTTTCTGTGAGTGGATGCTATCTTATAAAACATTCTAAGGGTAGGAAAATAATGCATACTTTCACCTTTAAGATTTTGAATCATGTGGTTCCAAAATTGCTGACTTATGAGCACCAATAGGATTAGACAATCTACCAAGAGTCCTCAAACTACGGCCTGCAGGCCACATGAGGCAGTGTGATTGTATTTATTCCCATTTTGTTTTTTTACTTCAAAATAAGATATGTGCAGTGTGCACAGGAATTTGTTCATAGTTTTTTTTTTAAACTATAGTCCGGCCTTCCAACAGTCTGAGGAACAGTGAACTGGCCCCCTGTTTAAAAAGTTTAAGGACCCCTGATCTAAGCCCTCCAGGCCAAGAGGCAGTCACATCAACCATTTTTTTATGAAAAAAGAAACAAGGTACAAGTTATTGTCTAAGCCAGTTAAGGTAAACAAGTATTTGATGATTAAGTAGTAAAAACAAAACAAAAAAGCAATATACAAATTGGAAAATAAATTTGCAATGTTTTGGGTTATAAACAGATTTCTATTCTTCATTTAGTAGAGTTCTTAAGAACATAAACAAAAAAAAAGAATGTAAAGCAATCCAATAGAAAAAGGGACTAAAGAAAGGGATAAAGGCCAGGAAATTCACAAAAGGAAGAAGAGTCAATTGATAATAAAAAGATTTAAAACATTCAAAATAATATTATTTTTCTCCTAGCCCCATTTTCTAAAAGTAAAAAAGTGTTCGTTTTTAAGATAAAACTAAATTTTGTTGGCCTCATTCTTAATCACCTTGTCAGAGAGAGCAATCTGGCAGTTCTTGGCAAAAGTTGGATTATTTTTTATTCATTTAAAGCTCTTCTGGGTGGACACTGTGTTAGGCCCTGGACAAAAAGAAAAAGAAAAAAAATGTTCAAAAAGGCTCAGCCCAGGCCCTGTGGAGCACATAGATTTCACTGAATGCAGGCGCAGAAATGCTCTCAGAAGGGGAAAAAGGGATGCTACGGTAACTCAGACTGATTTTTTTGCTGGGTAAGAGTTAGCAAGTTGATTGGACGTGGTGAGGGACAAGAAGTAAGGTTTCTACAAAGTTAATTTCTAAAAGCTGCCAAGTCCCTTTACCGGATCTACCATAAATTACTAACCAACTCCCAGTGCCACTGAGGTAATATAAACAAATTTCTTTTAGGGTGCTGGGAGGCTCAATTCAAAGTGGTCCCCAAAGGATCTTATAATAAACACAGGGTCAGGGCACAAGCTGCAAACTAGAATGGCACATTCTTCCGACCCTCCAGTTAGGGCTGTACTTGCAAAACCTGAAACAAATAATGCCTCTGCTCTCCCACCCGCATTCCCATTCCTGTTCACATGACCCCCGTTACTGCATGATTTACAGTGCTTGCTTTTAAAATGCAGATTTTTTTTCAAGGTTTTATTGTTAGCTTTTACATCATTAGAATTGTAGCCTCATATATTTGCAGGAATTGACAACTTATGCCAAGTATAAGTCTACATAGCACCCAACAGCAGAGTCTAAGCTTTCAGCTTTTTTTGAATTAGCGTCAATTTATAGAAATTGTGCTCATTTTTAGATTTAGTATTTGCTCTTCAGAACATTTTTTTCTCCCGGCCTTCTTTTGTTTTGTATTTGGAGGCGATTTGAATACTATTGATTGTAATTGTGGATGTGTGTGTGTGTGTGTGTGCATGTGTTTTTAATGCACATTAAGACATTTTAAACCAAATAATTATAAAGAGAGTGTGAGTGTATACAATTCTCTTTCCTTAGAACACAGCTCTGTGGATGCTAAGAAAGATTTTTGCTAAATGAAAGAATTATACAAATAACAAATTAGATAGGCTGCTGTAATTGGCAGGTGTTGGGCTTTCAATAGAGACAAAAGATTGTACATTTTAGACTTACTTTTTTTCCTTGTGTCTAATTGAAAATTTAGTTCATTGTAAGACTCCACATGGTGGGGGAGCATCTATCCAAGTTATTCTTTTAACTGTCAAAATAGAGTTTCCATCAGTCCTTGCCTGAGGGAGCTATGACCTGGATAGAAAATGCCACAAAGTATTAAAGCAAACTTCAGTTTTTTGACTGCCCCACTATCTTCCCCTTTTCCTCTTGCTGAGGAGTTGGTTCACTGTGGTCTTGTTTGGAATATTCCATGAAGAACACTGACAATGTATCAGATTGGTCATGGTATGAACAATTTTCATGGACGGGAATACAAAGGCCAGTGTTAAATGCGAGCCTTTATAGGGGCTTTGAACAGTCATAAATTCTGATGAAAAGTCTCCCACCCCTGCAGACCATCTTAATCTTTTTCAGGCACACACTGGACAGGAGAAGCAGGAGCCCCAGAAGGAAAGCACAAACTGGTAGCCTTTCATTCCAGCTGAGAGACCAAATTCACCCCAATTTCACAAAACCATCTTTGGATAGAAACCAAATGAAAAATTCTTTTCATAGTTGGCCCGATGACATGCCACCTGAAATTCCTAGGTTTGCTTTTCACCTTGTCTGTGTGCGCAGAAGGGTAGAGCTGGAACAATAAACCGCTGGATGTTCAGATTTATTTGATATTGTAACCCAAAGCAACATGATCCCTGGTGTATGATAGAAAATAATATGATGTCTTTGAAGGGGAGAGAAAAAAAGGGAGAAGGAAAACGTACTAGTGGCACTAAAATAGGAGGCAAGTAATGTGTCACCGTAAGGGTTTCCAAGTATCACAGCCCTCGAAAGCTTTAACTCTGCTTGGAATGCTGTAAGGTGGCCAGGCCTGTTGTGAAATACTTCTTTGGTAGGAGCCCTGAACTGACAGGCTGTACAAAGAAGTGTTGCAAATTAGAAGCTTATTTCTTGTCAACATAGCAGGGGTGGTCCTTTCACAGGCTAACAATCAAGAGAGACAGAGCCGTGACAGAAGCAGCAGCAGAAAAGGCTGGCTTCTAAATTGGGGGAGAAAATGGGCTTAAATCACCCAATTGGGATTTTAACTCAAATTTACCACAGCCTTCTAAAGTTGGCAGGCAGGAACTTGGAGGGAGGCAGGGAATTTAACAGAATGAGCTAGAGCTCTGAAGTCTGACAGATCCAGGTTTGAACTGCTTCTCCATGACCTATTAACTATCCGATCCCATCTCTTAGCCTCTCTGCGTCTGAGACTCCTCTCTGTTAGATGGATATGGTAACACACACCCTTCAGCATTGTTTTAAGAAGTAAATGAGGTAATACATACCTTCCACTATTGCTGTAGGATTAAACAGGACAACAAGGGGGCAAGTCCCTGCAGGCCCACCCTCCCGCCTTCTTCACCCATCCCCTTTAAGGAAGGACACTGCAAAATCAGAAGGGTCTGATTGTATCTCACCAGCCGTCACTCTTCCCTAATTTCTGGCTTATGTTTTAACAACTGGCTAGCCTATGTGTATTTTAAAGTTTTCTACTTTATTCTATGTCAGCGTCTTGTGTAAAAGTGTGTCTTATAGTTATTTTTAAAAATAAATATATAATAACAGGTGCTTCTGTAGGAAAATCACATGACTCTGTCTTGATTTCTACTTTTCCTCTACATGTTGAGTCTTTGCACACTGGTCAAAGCATGACATAAAGTAAAGTAAGGAAGAGTTAAGGTCAAGCGCACTGTTTACAAACAGAATACACACCTGCAATTTAAGGAATCATTACCTAGTAGGGAGATTACTTATATAGACATAAGTTCTTTTTAATCAAGAATAGTAGTGGATGTCTCCCTAAATCAACATTGTCACACTCACATAAGCAAGTTTATTGGCTATGTCCAGGCGAAGAGGAGTTATAGCTAGTATACAAGTGATTGCTTTTATTTATTTATTTATTTTTGCAGTTTTTGGTTGGGGCCAGGTTTGAACCCACGACCTCTGGTATATGGGGCCAGCGCCCTACTTCTTTGAGCCACAGGCACCTCCATGATTGCTCTCTATTTTTTTTTTTAACTCATCACAATCAAAAAATTTATAACACTGAAATTAGACACATCGTACCACTACATTTTACAGAAGAAATTGAGTCTCCTGGGAACATATGTGACCTTCACAGTTATTGGGTGTCTGTACCACAATGCAAACTAAGTCTCTTCTCAGAGCTCTAGTTGCTATTTCAGATACCACCCCCAAACAGACTCTCCCTGTTATCATGATAAGCTTGAAATACCTAGACATTTCCTGATGTTTTGAGAATGTCATAGTGCTTTCTGACATAATTTCCACAAAGATGTTTAATGACACTGGAGGAAAAAAATGCTTTTTACAAAAGTAAAGCCAGTAAATGGTTATTGTGGAATAGCCAGCCCAAGATTCCATCCCAGGAGGTATGAATAAGTACAGAGAAATACTCGCTCTTTTGAATGGCCATCCAGCCTTCTTGAGGTTTCCCTCATCACCAGTCATAAATATTGCTTACTCTTCCACTCACTTGTGGCCTGGTATGTGGTAATGCACCCTACCAGGAAAGAGGAATTTCTCATTTCTAAAGCTGGTTGGGCCACCCACCTGCTGCGGGGCCTTGGACAAGTCATTTTGTGACCTTCTCAATCTTAATCATAGAGTAAGACTCTTAACATACATCATGAAGATGACCTTAGCACACTAGGGACTGCCATTTACAAACCCGATTTTTTTTAAAGTGGCACTATCATGTCACATATATTGAAAAACTAGCAAAGTGATTATATCACCCATACACAGCAAGATTGGAATGCAGGGAAAAAAGTAGAATGAACAAACTGAAAAAGAAGCCCAAACATGCTTACAAATAATGCTTTTAAAAGTAAGGTTCTGGCCAGGCACGATGACTCCCCTGTAATCCAAGCACACTGGGAGGCCAAGGCAGGAAGATCACTTGAGTTCAGGAGTTTGAGACCAGTCTGAGCAAGAGAAGAGATCCTATTTCTAAAAAAAAAAAAAAAAAACAAATAGCTCTGGGCAATGTGGTGGGCGCTTGTAGTCCTAGCTACTCAGAAGGCTGAGTATGAGGATCACTTGAGTCCAAAAGTTTGAAGCTGCTGTGAGCTATGATGCCACCACACTCTACACAGGGCAGCAAAGTGAGACTCTATCCCAAAGAAAAATTAAAAAATAAAAAATAAAGTGGCAAGGTTCTAATTAGGAGTAATTGTCCATAAAAATATACCAGTTTTCCATTAAAACAAACCTCTAGTGTGAAGCTTCTTTAGCAAGCTCCAGAAACACAGCCTGCATTCTTAGACTAGGTTAGGAATCATTTCTCTGTGATTTTATTATCCCTTTATTATACCAATGTCATTTCACTTATCACATAGAATTATATGGTAATTCATATAATTATACCTGTGGCTTCCAGTAGACTAGAGCTGTCATAGGCAGGAACCATGTCTTATATTCATCTTTCTAAACCCATTGCCTGGCACACCACAGGTATTAAAAATACATGGTTTTTTGAGCTACACCAATGTAAGACAGCTGGTGGATATGAGGGCAGCTGTCCAATTCTATTCACATAGCCAGGAGATAAGTAACATGACTTTTCTTTTAGCAGAGTTTCATTTCCTCAATTTATGACTCAAACTTTTGTGAGCAATATTTCAGTGTCTTCCAGGTAGCCTCTCTTAAGTCCTTGAGGGATCCTTGAGACATACAGCTATATTCTGTTCACACACACATATGCACTCAAACCAGGAGACATGCAAAAAGAATAAAATATTGAAACTTCTTGCAGGACGAGGGAGGGGTGTATGGTAATCATGGAAAGATTCATTTAACTCTCTCTAAGAAGAACTATACATAGATTTTAATCCAGGATACATACTTCCTAAAAAAAAATTGAGACAAGTTAATCCATATGAAGAGGTGAGCTGGCACACAGGACATCTTGACTGCTGGGAAAATTTATCCCAATAGGTTGTGACAAGGCTAAAAGTTTCTTGTTCCTCCTTTGGAAGATTCCATTTCTCCTGTACATCATCTTCTGGATGTGTTGGGACTGCTTGCTGTAGAAAGTGATGTCCAGATAACCTAAGTACTCTGAAGAATGCCACATTCATTCACACTGTTTATTATAAATATTTATCATAGTGGTAGATAAATCCAAGATAATATGATTCAGTTACAGTTTTGGGGGAATCCAAACAAAGGCAAAAATGTAGAAAATAAATACAAGAGGTATAATGCTTCTTTTCATTTGATTTATACTTTATTATTTTGAAAATGTTGGTATATTCTTTGTTGCGCTTTCCTGTGGTAAGGAAACATAACACTAATTTGTTACTAATATCTCACCCTCAATTCTTTCCCCTTACTGAAAAGGAAGAAAATTCTACCAATTTATTCCTGAGATGATTTTATATGAATCGGTGTCATTATGGAGTAGTAACAGGCAGCCAATGCACAGCAGAGGAGGTGGGCTCATAGCTAGGCACCCGGGCGGTGCAGAGTGCAGCAGTTATGAGTCATGTGACCTTGAGCTAAAGTGCAAGACTTCTTAGGGCCTTGTTTCTGCATCTGCCAATGGAATTATCCCATGGATAAACAACAGCAGGCCCACAGCTCACCCTGGCCAAACTATAAAAGAGGAAACAAATTGGAGAACCTTGGGACAGAAGCAGTCTTTGCCACAGTTGCCCACAAGGCTGGGTCTCAATCAGCATCACTGCCTGCCCATCCCCCCACCACCAGCACCACTGAAGCCTAAGGTGTTACTTAAGACTCCTATGTGTGACCCAGGAGCTCTTCTCATGGGAGGGGTGACATTTCACAACGGAGACACTAGAGGTTTAGAATTACATAAATCAAAGAAGGAGATGAAGATAGAGGAAAAGATGCCAGAATATTATCCACAGGAATCCTTCCTTGTGTGGGTCTCAGTCTTTAGGAACTTATTCTTTATGAAACTCAAGAGAACGTCTACAATAACCAGAACTTTATTGTTATATTGCCCTGACAATTTGGGGTAAAGCATAATTGCATATTCCTAACCAATCTGCTGTGCTTATCTTTGGGAGACTGAATGAACAGAATAGCAAGAAATTTGGTTCCTGTGGGTGCTCCATCTGCCGAGCACACGACAGTGTGAAGTTATAGGGTACACTGGAATGTCTGTCTAGCCAGGAGGGGTTGCAGGGAGAGCTCAAGAACTAGAAGAAAATTCTGAAGTGGATGAGCAAGGAAATAGTAAGACCAAGCCTCCTATCAGCATTAGATAATGTGGACCAAATGAATAAGGTAAGGGGCCCATCCATTAGAAGGTACAGGAAAGTGGGGGGCATGGAACACAAACTAAAGCTAAGACGGAGTGCCACCACTATCCACAGAGGCCACTGCCTGAAAGTCACAAGGGAGTCTCCACCAGCAAACAGGATCTGAAGCCTAGTATGTTATCCACTGAGTGTTTCCATCCATCCAATCCCCATGGAGGGCAGAGGTGAGGACACAAAACCTTGGAGATCTGTCACCATATGATCTGTTTAATAAAGAATTTAGCACATCACATAGATTTACCTTAATCCCTGATTTTCATTATTTTTTTAGCTTTTCAGGAATATTGCACTTATTCTTCTATATAATGAGTTATGTTTAAGACACATTTTCATTTTTTTTTATTTCAAATTAATATGAGGGAACAAATTTTTAGGTTACATTGTTCTCACTTCCAGGTAAAGTTCAGGTTATAGGAGAGCCCCTCACCCTGGGGGAGCATGCTGAATACCCCCACATTGTGCACATTAAGTGAGATCCCAGCGAATAGCTTCCCTCCTCCAACCAATTACCCTCCCCTCTCTATCCCCTCTCCCTCTTCTCCCCTCCCCCTTGCTAGACTCTATTTGTGTTTTATCATTCTTATGAGTGTGTAAGTGTTTATATATTGGTTCCATATTAGTATTGAGTACATTGGATACTTTTTTTTTCCATTCTTGAGATACTTTACAAAGAAGAATGTGTTCTAACTCCATGCAGGTAAACATAAAAGATGTAAAGTCTCTATCTTTTTATGGTATGGCTGAATAGTATTCTATGGTATACATATGCCAGAATTTGTTAATCCATTCATGGGCATTTGGGTTGCTTCCACAACTAGGCAATCATGAACTGAGCTGCAGTAAACATTCTGGTGCAAATGTCCTGTGGTAAAATGAGTTTTGTTCTTCTGGATAGATACCTAGAAATGGGATTGTGGGATCAAATGGAAGGTCAACTCTTAGTTCTTTGATAATTCTCCATACTTCTTTCCATAAAGGTGGTATTAGTTTGCAATCCCACCCAAAGTGTGGACGTGTTCCCTTCTCTCCACAGCCACACCAGCATCAGCAGTTTTGGGACTTCTTGATGTAGGCTAATCTTCCTGGAGTTAAGTGATGTCTCAAAGTGGTTTTGATTTGCATTTCTATGATGATTAAAGACAATGAGCATTTTTTCATGTGTTGGCCATTCATCTGTTATCTTTAGAGAAATTTGTGTTTTCATTCTTAATGACATTTCTAAGCTCAGCAATTCTTCAAATATTTAATATAATTTGACTTTAAATTAAACGATTCCAAATATAATAACTCTAAAAGTCAAGAATAATGTGAAATTTGTAAATAGTAGAATTTATGATTATTCTTTTCTTCCTTAATCTAAATTCTCCATAAGCCTTAAATAAGTGTGAAAAATCTTTATTACCCCCTCACCTGTCCTCATGTTGACATTGAATTATGAGTAGCTGGCAATTAGGCTATTGGAAAAATAATCTGTGTGCTTGGAATACCAATAGAGCTTCCTATGAAAACTTCAGCTGTTAGTGGAAGACCTGAAACATGTTTTCCTCATTTAAGACACTATAATTTTCAAGTTCATTTCTCAATAACTGGAATTTATGAAAACAACTCATTGGGTATCATTTTTGCCAACCAAATAAGGATGGTTTATCAGAATTTTAAAATTTCTTACTCAATCACTTCTGAAGAAGTACAGTGGTTAAGGAGTTCAAAGTTTCCCACACACTCTGCACGTGACATGGGAAGTGCCCGGCAAGATTCACCCCGGTTTTCTGCACCCTGTGCATCCTGTAGTCCAAAGCTAACATTGTACAACACACTTCAGCACTTTAGATCTTTGATCACAATTTAATAAACAGAACTCAGGTTCTTTCTAAGACTGATTTTACCCCCCTAATTGCTTACTATAATACTAGGAAATGGCAATAGATTACCGATGCTATTAGATTTAGTGTCCTAAACTTCTAGTACAGGCACACCTCATTTTATTGTGATTTACTTTACTGTGCTTTGTAAGTACTGTATTTTGCATAAATTGAAGATTTGTTGTAACCCTACATCAAGAAAGTGTGCTCCCTTCAGTAATTCTCACAACATTGCAAACTTTTTTGTTATTATTATATCTGTTCTGGTGATGGGAGATCTGCAATATTAGATATTACTATTATAATTGTTTGGGCACTACAAACCATGACCATATAAAGTAGCAAATTTAGTCAATAATTTTTTTTATGTGTTCTGACTACCTCAACAAGCAGCTGTTCCTCCATCTCTCTCCCTCTCCTCAGACCTCTTTAATTCCTGAGACCGAACAATATTGGAAATTAGGCCAATTAATAAGCCCCAAATGGCCCCTAAGTGTTCAAGTGAAAGAATCACATACCTCTCGCTTTTAATCAAAAGCTAGAAATGATCAGGCTTATTGAAAAAGGCACATAGAAGGCTGAGATCAGTCCAGATTTAGGCCTCTTGCACCAGTTAGCCACGTTGTGAATGCAAAGGAAAATTTGCAAAGGAAATCAAAAGCACTACTGTGGTGAACACACAAATTATTAGAAAGCAAAACACCACTATTGCTGATATGAAGAAAGTTGGAGTGGTCTGGATAGAAGATCAAACCAGCCACAACATTCTCTTAGGCCAAAGCGGAATCCAGAGCAAGGCCTCAACTCCCTGAATCCGGGAAAGCTGACTGAGGTAAGGAAGCTGCAGAAGAAGAGTTGGAAGCTAGCAGAGGCTGGTTCATGAGGCAAGAAAAGAAGCCATCTCTACACTGTGGAAGTACAAAGTCAAGCACAAGTGATGTAGAAGCTACAGAAAGTTTTCAAGAAGATCTAGCTAAGATAATTGATAAAGTGGCTACACTGAACTACTGATTTGCAATGTAGATGAAATAGCCTCCTGTTGGAAGAAGATTCTATCTAGGATTTTCATAGCTGGAGAGGAGACGTCAATGCCTGGTTTCAAAGCTTAAAGGGCAGTCTGACTCTCTTGTTAGGGGATAATAGAGCTGGAACTTTAAGTTGAAACTAATGCTCATTTACCATTCCAAAAATTATAGGACCCTTAAGAATTATGCTGAATGTACACTCTGCCATGTTCTATAATGAAACAATAAAGCCTGCATGATGCACATTTGTTTGCAGCATGGTTTACAGAGTATTTTAAGTCCATGTTCTCCTATTGTTCAGGAGTAAGATTTCTTTCAAAATAACACTGCTTGTTGACAATGTACCTGGTCAGCCATGAGCTCTGATGAAGATGAACAAAAAGATTTATGTTGCTTGTATGCCTGCTAGCAGAAGATTTTTTCTGCATCCGGTGGTTCAAAGAATAATTTCAACTTTCAAGTCTTGTTGTTTAAGAAAGACATTTTGTGAAGATATAATTGCCATAGACAGTGACTACTCAGAAGGATCCCATCAAAGACAATTCAGAAGTTTCAGGAATGGATTCACCACTCTATATGCTGTTGAGGACATTCATTTTTCATGGGAGGTGGTCAAAACAACATTAACAGGAATTTGGAAGAAGTTGATTCCAATCTTCATGGATGACTTTGAGGCATTCAAAACTTGAGTGGACAATGGAATTACCAATGAGGTAGTAATAGAAAGAGAACCAGCATTAGAAGTGGAGCCTGAAGATGGGACTCACCTGCTGCCATCTCCTGATAAAACTTGAACAAATGAGGAGTTGCTTCTTATGGATAAGCAAAGAAAGTGGTTTCTTGAGCTGGAATCTACTCCTGGTGAAGATGCTGCAAAATGACAACAAAGGTTTCGTAATATGACATTGTTTAGGTTGATAAAGCAGGGGCAGGGTTTGAAAGGATTGAATCCAGCTATGAAAGAAGTTCCACCATGGGTAAAGTGACGTCAAATAGCATTGTACTCTACAGAATAATCTTTTGTCAAAAGACAGTCAACCGATCTAGCACCTGATTGTTGTCTTAGTTTCCAAAATTACCACACCCACCCTACCCTCCAGCAACCACAATTCTAATAAGTCAACAGCATCAATACTAAAGCAAACCCCTCCCCTAGCAAAACGATTACGACTTACTGAATGCTCAAATGATCATTACTTGTTTTTAGAAATAAAGTATTTTTTAATTAAGGTTGATACTTTGTTTCTTTAGATATAATACTATTGCATATTTAGTAGACTACAGTATAGTGTAGGTGTAACTTACTTGTACTGCGAAACCAAAAAATTTGTGTAACTTGCTTTATGGAGATATCCATTTTATCGCAGTGGTCTGGAATTGAACCCATGATATTTCCAAGGAGTGGCTGGCTCTTTATAACAGGAAGCTTATGCTTCAGAGAAGAGATAGCCCTCAAGATTCAAAGACATTTCTTTTTTATACATTTATATTCACTAGCCATTTTAGAATTATAATTTATAGTATTGTATTAAAATATGTTAATTAATTACTTTTGACTACCAGGTTTAAGCTTTCTATGTTTGTGCCATGCACTCTTAATACAGGTTTTTAGCATTTGTTTCTTTTCTCCTAAAAAAAGAGAAAAAAGTTGAAAAAATTATTAGCTAAGTGATTAATTCTTACTAGGAAGTAGTTGAAAGCTTAATATGAAACTGGATATAGAAGTATGAATGGGGAAACAAACTTTTTTCTATTATACTTACTTGTAGCAATAAAATAAAACTTGAGGGGAGGGAATCTTGAGATTTCAAAAGCTGATGTACATCATGCATGCCCCAGGCTTCTCCAGCTCAGAAAACCGGTGGGTCTCAGAGTCACAGTAGCCAAATGCCCCTTGGTGTCTAGATGGCATCTGCCTTTTCCTTCACTTTTGCCCTGACTGATGCTCTGAAACACACAGGAGCACCAGTGTGTGGTATCTTCTTTCACTCCAAGTTCATGGAGTTGAATCTGGGTAAACTCGTGGATTTTATTTAAGTTATTTCAAAATTCTAGCCATTCCCATGTTAGCCGTGTTTCCCCTTGTCCAGCATGTTCTATGTAGAGCACAGTTTGCCGAACAACAGCACTTGGGCCAGATGATCCCAGCTTTTTCTTGTACAGGCCTTAAGCTAAGAACTTTTCTTTATGTTTTGAAAAGATCAGAAGAGGACTAGGAGGAGGAGGAAGGAGAGGAAAAGGACAGGAAGAAGAAGGGAAATGAGAAGATGGGGAAGGAGGAGGGAAAACAGAAGAGGAGGGTAGCAGTGGCAGAGGTGGCATGTGGCTTGCAGAGCCTAAGATGATTTTGCAGAAAAACTCTGCAGACCCCTGGTCTCCAGAGAGGGCTAGTCTCACTCACAGAATTTGATTTCTTTTTAGAGCTGTTAGGACAGAGACATATGGAAAGGACAAGAAGAAAAATGTGGCCAAACTACCCCTGGTCCAAAGGAACCCTTGATTAAAGCCTTTTCTAAATATTTTATTGTGCAGCAAACACTGTTGTTTGCCTCCCTAACAGACATTCTCTCTCAGTTTTGATCGTAGATGCGGCAGCCATGTGTTCAGGGGAGGCTGGGGCCCTCCTCACCTTCAGGGAGGTAAGTTTGGATGAATCCAGCCAAAGCAATTCCACCCCCTTGCTGGAGATCGATTTGGGACTTGGTACAAGTTATAAATCTGGCCAATAAAACATAACAGTAAATCTGCCGTGGGGTGCGTGAAAACAGTTTACTCGCTTAAAAGGGAAGCCACAGAAAGAACATGGCTTCTTTTTCTCCTGTCACCCTGGGACCTTGTTGTGTGAAGACAAACCGCCTGGAATTGCTGTAACTCTCCTGTAATCCACAGGCTGAGAATGGCAGAATGGAAAGATGACCCCAGAAAGAGAAAAATAAAAAAATCATCTCCCAACCTGCTTGGGAATTTTGTATCTAAGATGACAGATCTTCTCTACTGTCAAACTGATGTTATTTCTTTCCTTCCCTTTCATCCCAAAGCATTCCGAGATAGCCAGTATAGGCAACAGCTCACACCAAAAACGTCCTGGCTACTCTATGGTTTCACAACAGAATACAAAAAAAAACATGAAATGCTAATCTCATCCTAATGGAATGGAGCCATTATTTATTAATCTTCAGACACACCATTTTTCAATCTGGAGTAAACATATTTCTGGATGCAGACTTTCCAAATAATTCTTGATTTAGAAGAACTGTCATCAAGAAAGAAGACTGTGTCTTCCTAACCCTGGCAAGTAAATGATCGTAGGTGCGTGCAGAAGGGAAATTAGATTTTGACGTAGTCTATCAAATAGGCCACATAAGTGTCTAAAATGAATTTTGGATACATGCCTCTCTTCACTAACAGATATTTTTGAAAATAATATAATGAACAAATCTCAACATATGTCAAATTATGGAATGGGATTAATTTGAAGGGTCAGAAGCAAAGTTGTCAAAAGAACAGAACCAATCTTAAAACCCACGCAGCTCTTGTTCCCCCCCTCACCTCTACCACTCCCACCCTTCCCCGCCCGTGCAGACACACTGCACCCCTCCCTGAGCATGCTGGCCAACATGTGTGCAACCACACTTGCAAGGAGTTACAATAGTTTATTCTAAATGTCTTGGCTTTTACAGCCTAAATTGAGGCCTTTAGTGGCACTTGGAAATTATTTTTGTGGTTTACTTTTATAGATAACACATTTCCCACCCTCACCCCTTTCTGCTGGCTCCTTCAGAAATTTGGTTGAGGGAAACCACACAGAATCCTGAAATCTGTAAGCCAGGTGCCCACATCCCAGTGACTTGGATCCCCACACTGGTGGCTTTTGGCAAGACATCAAAGTCTATTCTTTCTCCTATTATCATTCCTAACAGGAAATTTGACTCTAGTGAATATATATAATATTTTCAGTAGCTTTAACTCATAACCCATTAATTACTTTTGGTTTTATTTATTGTGCTTCTGGTATTTCTCTTAAATTTAAAACTCTCCAAGAGTCTTTTAATTTTAATATAACACTAGTATTTATGGGAAATTGTAGAGGGGTACTTGTAGTTGTAAGAAGGAAGAAACTGATGAAGTATTCTTGTCACTAATCTCTTCCCAGATCACCAAATTTACCAACTTCCTTTTTTTAATGTCAGATGTTCCTGTCTTATTTCAGCTCAGAATCTTTTCTTGCCTCTGTGTCAGCACATGTCAGGAAAGTTAATCCACTCACTTGCTCACTATCCCATGGATATTTATTCATAAGTTTCTGTGAGCCACACATTTCCCAAGACCCTAGGGGATTCAGCAACAAGCGAGACGGACCCAACCCTCCTCATCATGGAGCTCACGTCTTCAGAGAGGAAACAATCCACATCAGGGGAAAACGAGATCAACTACAAATGTTGCTAAGTACCACAGAGGAAGCCAATGAGGAGCTGAGAGCAAGAACAGGCTACCTTTCCCCTTGCAGAGACTGTCTGGGTAGGAAGGCTTCTCCGGGGAGGTGAACTGTGAAGGGACAAGACAGGGCCAGCCATACTAGAATTAGGACTGACAGTAAAGATTGACTCTGTTCTCTGACTTTGCTAGAGCTCGCCTTATTGTGTATTAGACCAGACTCTTTTTTACTTTTCAGCAGCTTCAGGTGAAATAATCTTCATTATCTTTCAACTAACCAGAACCACGGGGACAGAAGCATGGAACTCAGGGCAAGTAGAGCTGGCCTCTGACCTAAATTTCTGTCCAGTGACTTCTTTGTTGAAACAGAATATTCAAGAGACCCCCCAAGGAGTGGAGACTCCCTCTCACTACTAAGGAAGAAGAAGCAGAAATCATCCAGGGCAAAATACCGCTGGATAGGCTGATCCATCTGTTCTTCCCCTTCCCCCAGTTCTTTCCCATCCCCATTGCTATGGACTCACACGGCAAAAGGTCAGATCATCTTCCTTAAGAATTTTCTCGTGTAAACGTTAATGCAGGCCAAACTGCATAATCTCACCATGTTCTATTAACCCTGTCTAATTACATTGACTCAGTACCTGTCACCTCTATACTGCCTTTTTTCTTAATCATCTATATAGGTGGAATGGTAGACCCTGAAATGATACTTTTGTGTCCTCACCCACAATATCTATAAATATGATATTATTCAGAAAAGAGGTCTTTGTAGATGGAAATAAGCTAAGAATTGAGAGACCCTACTGGATTAGGGTGAGCCCTAAATCCAATGACAAGCGGCTGTTAGAGAAGAGAAGGGCAGACAGGCACAGAGAGAAGGACACTTGACACCAGAGGCTAAGGTTGGAGGTCTGCTACCAGAGGCTAAGGTCTGCTGCCAAGGGCCAAGGTTGGAGGTCTGCTACCTTAGAGGCCGAGGTTGGAGGTCTGCTACCAGAGGCTAAGGTTGGAGGTCTGCTACCAGAGGCTAAGTTCTGCTGCCAAGGGCCGAGGTTGGAGGTCTGCTACCAACAGCTGAGGTTGGAGGTCTGCTACCAAGGGCCAAGGTTGGAGGTCTGCTACCAGAAGAGGCAGAGGTTGGAGATCTGCTACCATGGGCAAGATTGGAGGTTTGCTACCAAGGGCTGAGGTTGGAGGTCTGCCAGCAAGGGCTGAGGTTGGAGATCTGCTACCATGGGCCAAGACTGGAGGTTTGCTACCAAGGGCTGAGGTTGGAGGTCTGCTACCAAGGGCCAAGGTTGGAGGTCTGCTACCAGAAGAGGCAGAGGTTGGAGATCTGCTACCAACGGCTGAGGTTGGAGGTCTGTTACCAAGGGCTGAGGTTGGAGGTCTGCCAGCAAGGGCTGAGGTTGGAGATCTGCTACCATGGGCCAAGATTGGAGGTTTGCTACCAAGGGCTGAGGTTGGAGGTCTGCTACCAAGGGCTGAGGTTGGAGGTCTGCTACCAACAGCTGAGGTTGGAGGTCTGCTACCAAGGGCCGAGGTTGGAGGTCTGCTACCAGAAGGGGCAGAGGTTGGAGATCTGCTACCAAGGGCCGAGGTTGGAGGTCTGCTACCAGAAGAGGCAGAGGTTGGAGATCTGCTATCATGGGCCAAGATTGGAGGTTTGCTGCCAAGGGCTGAGGTTGGAGGTTTGCTACCAAGGGCTGAGGTTGGAGGTCTGCTACCAAGGGCTGAGGTTGGAGGTCTGCTGTAAAGGGCCGAGGTTGGAGATCTGCTACCATGGGCTAAGATTGGAGGTTTGCTACCAAGGGCTGAGGTTGGAGGTCTGCTACCAGAGGCCGAGGTTGGAAGTCTGCTACCAACGGCTGAGGTTGGAGGTCTGCTACCAAGGGCCGAGGTTGGAGGTCTGCTACCAGAAGAGGCAGAGGTTGGAGATCTGCTATCATGGGCCAAGATTGGAGGTTTGCTGCCAAGGGCTGAGGTTGGAGGTCTGCTACCAAGGGCTGAGGTTGGAGGTCTGCTACCAAGGGCCGAGGTCAGAGGTCTGTTGTCAAGGGCCGAGGTTGGAGATCTGCTACCAAGGGCTGAGGTTGGACATCTGCTACCAGAGGCCAAGGTTGGAAGTCTGCTATCAACTGCTGAGGTTGGAGGTCTGCTACCAAGGGCCAAGGTCAGAGGTCTGCTGTCAAGGGCCGAGGTTGGAGGTCTGCTACAAAGGGCTAAGGTGAGAGGTCTGCGGCCAAGGGTCAAGGTTTGAGGTCTGCTACCAAGGGCTGAGGTTGGAGGTCTGTTACCAGAGGCCGAGGTTGAAGGTCTGCTGTCACAAGCCAGGGAATCCCAGGAGCTCCAGAAGTTGTAAGAGGCAGAAGATGATGCTCCCCAAGAGCCTCTGGAGGTGGGTGTTATCTTGCGAACACCTGGATTCAGATTTCAGACCTCCAGATCTGGGAGAGAATAAGGTTCTGTCATTTTTAAGCCACAACGTTTCTGTTCATTTGTTGCAGCAGCCCTAATGGGCACGAAGACTTTGATTTTTTTAAAAGGTTAGAAAATTACACTTTGCCTTTATTTTAGCTTAGTTTCCTTTCATGAAAAAAACAATTGACAAGGAATGGAACAGCTTGATAAGATCACATTGCGTGTCATGCACAGGCAATGCTGGCAAACTTGACTGCAGCTGTATGGAGATTGTGTTCCCAGAGCCAAAGTCCAGCTCATACTGGGCCATTTCCCACCCTGTGACCCACAGCATGGAGTAAATGCTGAGCTACGCATCAGAAGCCTAGACGATTGTTGTCCCTGACTGTAGATTCTGGGTCTCGATTTTTCTGTCTTTCCTCTATGTACTTCATGGTGGAGGTGCCTTGATATGATAAAAATGATAGCTGTAAAAAATGAGCTATAGGTAATAGTGTTCTGTGAAAAGCTCTTACTATTAGAGAAGAATGGAAAGAAGGTAAGTATTTGACATCCCTGAACATTAATAATGAACAGGAATTTCTCCATAGGATTCTGAGTGACCTCTGCAGAGCCCACCATGTCCAGGGCTGCCAAGCCACTGATAAGTTTCCAATAGTCAGAGGTCCTCCACTGCTCCTTCCTTCTCATAGGAAATTGACATGAAAACTACAGATCATGTCTGGCTGCCTTCTAAGGGGGTTTACTATTCCCAGAGGTAATAGAATCATCCCAGTGTCAAACTTGGCATTAAACACCAGCTTTGGCCATTAGGTCCACAAGCTAGTAGTGGGAGTCTTTGGAAGACATCTGAACACCATTCAGTCCTACCATTGAACTTGACAAAGATGTTCCAAAAGAAACCTAGGGCAGCTGAGGTGGTGTTTTGGAAGAAGGTCTCTGAGGCCTCACTGCCAAAGCTCAACCATCTGAGTCACCCTCACAAGCAGACCCTCCCCTATCAGTAAGGTCCTTTGCTAGAACATTAGCCTGACAAGACAGCCCTGGTTCCATCACAACAGGGTAAGTTCAGAGCTTGTCTGCCAAACTTGGTGGCAAATGCAGCTCTCACGGCTGCCTCCAGACACAGAATGGAAAGGAGAGTGAGGAGGGAGAGTATTAGAGGAAGGAGAGCACAGGCTGAGATGGACTCAGGCTTTAGAAATAAGTGCTTTCATGGTACCATTAAAATGTGTTATGGAGGAGCTAATTTCCCTTCTTCTTGCCTCCTGCCAAAATTAAATCAAAAATGAAAATCTTCACATGTATAACTTTGTGGCCTGTCATGCTAGCCACATAACCAGATTATGGCCAAGTATAACAAAGTGGAAACAATACTCAACTTGCTTGGGTCTGGATTTGTGCCCTAGACATGATGACTAGAATGAGCTAAGTAAGGGGCATATTCAGCAGCCTCAGTTTCCCATTTGTAAAACACAGGAGCCCAGTTAGGCTAGAGAGGATAAGGAGCCAGTCTTTCTTTCTTTTTTTTGGTGGGGGGGAGACAATTTCACTCTGTCCCCTGGGTAGAGTGTCGTGGCATCATATCTCACAGCAACCACAAACTCTTGGTTTCAACTAATCCTCTTACTCAGCCTTCCAAGTAGCTGGGACCATAGGTACCATGAGAACACTTGGCTAGTTTTTTCTGTTTTTAGTAGAGACAGGGTCTCACACCAAAAAATCATCAGAGTGAAAGGGCCACGCTTTTACAAAGGGGGGTGGGGGTCCCAAGGTCATTGAAAGAAGCAGACAGTGTCCTCAGCACAAGAACAAGCCAGAGGGCCCCCTTCCCTCTCCCGGGTACTGTGAGCCACTGTGTCTTCTAATGATCCTGTGGTAGAAAAGAGGTAATATAGAAAATGAGGGTCCAGAGTGGGGTTTGGAGGACCTGGGGTGGGGAGCCACCAATATAAGCAAACTAGCTGGCCACTTGGAGGCTTCTCCTAAAGCAACTCTCCTCTGAAGGAGAAATTTTCAGGGTCCTAGGGATAAGGGAGTGTCCGGGGCCATCCCTGAGGCCCCCCATCACCTGCTTCTCTTGGCAGGGCTCATTTTCACAAGTCGTTAGGAGGGAGAAGCAGGAGGCAAATCCAGCACATCGTCAAAATAACCATGTTCTGTGCCAAAAGGAAATGTGGGCTAAGAACTATAATGAGAGGGGAAGCAAAGAGCCACTGGTTCCAAGCGGTGAGATGTGTCAGCGAGAGAGAGCAGCAGTTCTGCTGGCCCCTGTACAGGCCAGGGCCTTAATCTGTAAATCACTGTGAAGCCCACTATGTCAAAAAAAAAAAAAAATGTGGCCACCCCTGGAGTCCAGGCATAAGGCAACAAAGTAACCTCCTGCTCTAACCTCCTGCAGATAGCCCAGGTGAAAATGCAAAAACACCCCAGAGGCCGAGAGAGGGGAAGGCTGGCTTGCCAGAACCTAATTACGTTTAATCAAGATGGCAAAAAATGATGGGCACGTGTCCCATAATCCCAAATGAAAAACACACGGACACACACACACGCACCCTGCTCTTAAGAATGCTTGACTGTACATTCTCTCATCTCCCTTTATAAGCCTACTCTAAAATTTCTGGCACGGGCCTGAAAGTCATTAGTAATTTAGCTGAAACGTAAAATTTTACTGCGACGCATTGGTAGCTATTATGAGGCATAAATCTGTGTGGCTCTGGCAGGTTGAATTCCCTCCTACTACCCTTCATCATCCTACAAAGAGCATTTAACTGTGCTGGGGGTACAGGACTCACATTTTGGAATTAAATTAGAGACACGAGAATACTAAAATACCCTTTCTTTTCTTGATCTGTACTAACCAATTTGAACTGCTTTCTTGAGCCAAGTCCCACTAGAGAAAATGTGATCTTTAGGAAATTTAGATTCAGCAAACTGCCTTGCAAAAACCGTTGCGTACAAAATCATTGGGTCCAACAAAATCTGTGTTTGCTTTGCCCACATGATCATAGCAACCCAGGCCCATCATTTTCAGAGGTCATTGGAGAACACCAGCATCTCACTCATAAATTCCAGCAGACGATTTCTCTACAAAATGAAGCAAAAGAGATACTGTAAGCAGTATTTTTGTTTCGACAGAATTTTCTTATATTTTTATAATTTGCTGCCCAATCTTCATTAAAAATCCTTCCTGGACTCTTTAGGTCTTAGATACAGACCTATTTTCATAGCCAAAGTATAATATTTTTTTGAGCATAGCACCATTAGGACAAGAAATTTAAAACTTTGTTATTGAAGTGACTTAGTGGAATGCAAATGGAACTGGGAATTGACACCTCAATTCTACATGCCTAGCCAGAGCTAGCAAATGGGAGAGCTGGCTCCACTACTTCTTGTGCCCACAGAAGAAATTAATGGGCTTTAGATGAGCCTGGATCCAGTAGCTCTGTGTGACTGAATCAAAACACAAGCTGAGACTTTTTCTCAGTGGAATCCCCAGGTAACCATGACCGATTTATCAGTTAGCACACGAGACAACAACTTCTCTTGGCATCTCTGGCTTAAATTGCAAGCACTGTGAGAGCAGGAAGCACAATTATTCATTTTGTGTCTCTGGCACCTGTCTCAGTATCAGTAAACTTTTTGAAGGCTACTGAATTGTCTAGCCCCAGTCATTAATTCTAAAAGCTTCCTAAACTAATACAGTAGAACCTTCATAGTTCAGCATCTCCCTACATTGACCATCTCCTTAAATCGACCTTTTTCATATACCAGACATGAACTACGCTCACTCAATGGAAGTCTCTTATGTTGGCCAGTTACAGTCCCTTGGGTTGTCAGTTTACAGAGGTTCTATTTTAACTTCTTTTCCTTATTTTAGTGTCCTAGAAAATTGATATCATGTCAATTGCCTGGTACCTTATTGTTACTAAAAGAAATTAAACATTAAATGTTTATTTATAAATAATGTTATATTCAGCATTACTTAAAGCAAAATAAATAGACATGTTCTCTATTCCCTAGTTGCTTAGAGTGTGGAATTGAGTAACCTGAAATAAAAATGAATGTGTCTTATGGGATTCCCGTCAGTTGTGGTGTTTTCCAAAGGAAAGGCTCAGCCATCTGTGTCTGGCTTTGTCCTGTTTCATGGTACCTGCATATTGGAAACTTTTTTTGACTATTTCAGGAAGTAGAGCCTTTGAAACTGTGTTGAGGATGTTACTGGGGATGCTAGTCAGTACCAAGATTGCTTTCAGTAACAAATAGCAGAAAATTTCACTATTTAAACCCTAAGAAAAGATTCACTAACTCATGTAATTAGAAATATCACAGAGAAGGGATAGCACAGGTGAAACTTAATTATCATCCTAAGACTGACTAACCTCATGGTTCCAAAATGGCCTCAATCATACCCAAATAACACAATTCCTAATTAATATCTTCAGCAACAGCATGGATATTCCAACATTCCCAGGAAAGGAAATGAGATTTAATTAATTTGGATGGCTTAAATTAGATAAAGTCATGCCCAAACCCTAACTAATTATTATAATCTATTTAATCTATTATAATCTGTGGATAGAATGCACTGGTTAGGTTAGCCGAGGTCATGTGCTCCACCTTGGACTCAGGGGTAGAACCATTTTTCTCATAATCACAGAGATCTCTAAAGAGAAATTAGTGCAGTAGGCTGTAGGGAATGACACAAAATAGTCAGCAAATATCCATAATAGCAGCATCTCTTTCTCAAGACCTGTGGCAGAAACTCCCATGTGATCTAGGAACCAAGCATAGTTATCATTCTCCTAAGTATCTGCTATGTTTTATCCCATGGACATTGTAAACTGAGTATAATCCAAATATCCTCTAATCTAACAGCTGATGGGTACAAATAGGGTGTTGGAAGGAACACAAAACTCTTACTGCCTCTAGAGACTGTACATTGATTCCTTTCATGCAACATTCTCCCATATTCAAATCTTTCTGGGGCATCCTAGTGATATCTCAAGTGTTTTGAAAAAAGAGCACACAGTTCCTGGGTGCTCTGGCTCCCATCAGGCCCTGTCTGCAGGACATTAGTCAGGTCCACTCACCATCTGCCATCTTTGATGGGATCCCACCTGCCCTTGTATTACTCCTGCTAGAGAATTTGACCCTGCCTTGGAAGATGCATCCAGCCAGATAAAGGATGCCTCCGACTATAACATGCTACTGTGTTCCTTTCAGCCCTCATAAATCCCCTCATGTAAAGAGTGCTTTCCTTTAACCATTCTGATTCCCACTGTGGCGTAAAGTAGGCTAAAGGCCAGCTGTAGCTAGATGTCATAACATCCTGTCCTCTACTCTTATAACACTCTCTTCTCACCCAGGTGCTCATCAAAACCCTCCTTCATCTGCCTACCTCTGCTGGAGGACAGAAAAAAAAAAAATAAAAACATACAAATAGACTCCTGAGAAAATAAGGAGTCTCACTTTCAGTTTAGTTGAGACGTCTGGGTAATGACAAGGTTCTTTTTTGAATTGGCTCTAGAGATGTTACAAGTGAAACGTACAGAACCTCCCCCCAAGTGTATGTGTATGCGTCTTAAGCTTTATTCTCAAATGTAAATTCTCTCTATGTTTGCTTCCTCCTTTTCCAGTGATTCCTCTTTCTATTTTCCTTATGCTTTCTTAGCCTGTTAGCAAAATCTCACCCCAGGCTTTCTTTTGTTCCATACTTGCTAGGTTACACAGGTCTATAGCTGAAGGTGTCTACAGCTGTCAAGTTCAGTGAAACCTTTTGTCAGTAGGGTGGATAAGCTCAGCCTCCTCCCTCCCACTGGAAAACTGAACAACTCTTCATTAACAAAGACAGGTAGAGCCTCCACACTAGGGAGAATTTTTCAATGAAGCCTGTTGGTACCATAAAGATGACAGACAGATCCCTCACTCTTGGAGATAGCTCCTGCCTTCTCTTAATTGGAATAGGGGTGACTACTAGCCCCAAATAGAGTAACCAGTATCTCACCCCAGCAGTAGTATATTCCACACCCGGAATATACCTCATCCGGTCATAATTGCCATCTCATAACTATCTAAGTTTCACCAGGGCACCTGATTCTACCTCAGCTTTCTTCCACATAGCACTGATAACCTTGAAAAAGTTAAATGAAATGTCTAAGTTGTACTTCAAACAAATATTTTGTTTAAATAACTAATTTATCTGTTTACAAAGAATGGAATCAAAGTATTCAAAGTCATTGATGTTTCCCTCAGGAGTAATTTCTACCATCCTTCTTAGAGAGAGAAGACCTCAGATGTTCACATGTCAGAAAGAATGGGAAAGACGTTGAAATACAAATCAAACTGTGGAAAAGACTCAAGGTAACAGGGGCATGAAAGGATGGAAAGAACATTGCTCAATTTGTCTGAGAGGTAGGGTACGATGGAAAGAAAAGCCAAGTTAGGACACGTGCGCAGCATGAAAAGTGCAGGGCTTTGTTCGTAGGAGGCAAAGGTCCATTCTTGCTCAGGATCCTTAGTGAAGGATGCAGGAAACAGCTGAAAACTTGGAGAGTGTTTTGAGCAGGGTTGGTATCAAGTTCAATGGTTTAGTAGCTCTGAGAAAAAGGCCTGTAGAGCATTCTGAGATAATCATAAGGTAATTCTTTATAGGGAACTGCTATCTAAAGCCAACAGTATGAGGTTTCCATGTATAATGGGCTCTCCTTGGTCCACACTATCATCAGTGACAAATGTGCTGTCACTATAAGATTCAGAGCCTTCTTTAGAATTTCCACAATCAATCCTTTAAATGGATCCCCTTAAGGTAGGTGATAACGTTTTTGAGTACAGAGAATATGGAAGGAAAAGACAGAAGGCAAGCACTGATTCTATTTTTAAATAAAGAGAATTCAGTCTATTTGAAATTGAAGATTTTACTTAAAAATAGAAAATAAAAGTTGTATTAAATGTAAAAGAAAAAGAGAGTAAAAATGAAAAACAACATGAAATTATATGTCTTGGGAAATAAGAGCTTACAATCACAAGTTAATTGTGTGTTACAGAGAAATAAATCTAATTGCAACCCATCAGAAAGATCAAGGAGAGAAGGGCATCATGGAAGTAAAAATAATTTTTGAAAATTAGTCGTCTCATAAAGCCACTTAGATTTTTCTCAATGCTTAACATTTCTTTCTCTGTCAACTGAAATGAACCTGACTTCTTTCACTGTCAGACTAGCCTCTTCCTATTATCTTATATCAGTTGTCTTTCAGGACTGCTCAGCAGAATGTTAAGCCCTATTTCTAAAGAACTGGCATATCTACTTTGTACAATGCACAGTGATAAGTAAACTGAGAAAGGGCAAGAGACCGAAGGGCCTACTGCAAGTTAAAACCTGAAATAAACAGAGTAGAGTCACTAGTGGATACTTAAAAAAGGAATTTATGGCCCATTTCCTCATTTACCCCAGGATGTCGCCTGTGAAAATAAACTTGATATTTTCAACATTTTAAATATATTTTTCAAAAAGAAAACAGGCCAATGTTTCACATGTCTAATTTACCATGCCAGCAAGACACCAAAACTGTCATAGTGTCAGTAGGTCCTGCCATAGGGGCACTGGCTCTGAAGTCACCAGTCTGCACAGCCACTCACACCTGAACACACGCTGACCCTCTCCTGGACACACCAGGCCTGCTCCCTAGTGTCAAGTTACTTTTTTTTTGAGACACCTTGTCCCTTGAGCAGTAGAAAAACATACCAGCAATTTACATTAAGCTAATAGTCTTTGACTTTTGTTAGAAATTTGTTTATTCTTAACAAATTTATTCCTAAAAAGTCTTCAACTTTTGTTAGCAATTTACATTAAGTTAATAGTCTTTGACTATTGTTAGGAATTTATTTCTCCCAACATTTGTTTCCTCTTGGGCAATAGAAATGGTGATGTTAAGCAAAATAAATAATTGGTGTCATAAACTATATCCCACTTATTTAATAGTTTTTTATCCTAGAAATGTTACAGACTTTCAAATTCTATGTAAGTGATATGCTTAGCATTTCTAATGTTTTAAAAGCCCATTCAACCCACCCCAGCTGTTGAGGACAGGAAGTAAAGTTAGTAAGTCTCTTTCTTGCTAATCCTTCTCAGAGAAATTCAAGGAGCCAATAGAACCATTTAAAAATTTTGTTGGGAAAAAAAAAAATTAGTAAATACAATAGAAAATAAAGCAAATAAAAATAACAACAAAAAAAAATTTTGTTGGGAAACAAGGATGAACATTCCTATGCATCTAGAGAGCATCATCAGATTGGTTAGAATAGTGTGACAATCAACTTTCTAGTGCAAACGTTCTTAGGGCAAAATGATTCCTAGTCACCAGGATATGGAACCAAACAGCCCAAGGGCCACCAACCCACACATGAATAAATAAACTGTGATATATATGTGTGTGTGTGTGTGTGTGTGTGTGTGTGTGTGTGTGTGTGTGTAGCTTGGAATACTACCCAGCCATATAAAGATGGAGACTTTCCACCTTCTGTATTTACCTGGATCAATTTGGAGGCCATTCTCCTAGGTAAAGTATCACAAGAATGGAAAAGCAAGTATCCAATGTACTCAGTACGGATATGAAACTAGTAGATGAGCAACTACAGACCCACATGAGAGAAAAACAATTAAATGCAAGAAGGAGGGAGGGAGGGGGATTGGTGAGCTCTCACCTAACAGGTACACTGTAGGGGTTTATGGCACAGCTCCTGGATGAAGGGCTCAACTGTAACTTGGACGTTACCTAACAAATGCAAACAATGTAACCTAACCAATGTAATGATGTACCCTTGCATCAATCTGAAATAAAAAAAAAAAAAATAGTGTTGCCTATTTTAGGTGGGATCCAAATGCCGGCAGATTGATCCTGTGTTGTTCACTTCAAAATTTGTCTCAAAGAATCTGGCCAGTGCTAGTTGACCATTTCTCTTCCTCTGTTCCTGAAGACATTGGGAAAGGATTTGAGATTTAGATTGTCATTACCCCATAAAGGTATATATCTCAGTCATTTAAAAACAGATTGTTTAATTTTCTGGGACTTCTTAAAACAACAGCAAGAAGATATGAATAAAAAATGTGAAATCCCCCGGAGGTTGGAGAAAATAAAAATGGCAAGTAAACTCATGGAGCCTGGATACGACTGTCTACCCCTTTGTGTTTTCTGCAACTAGAATAATAGGTGCCTCATCGTAGATGTTCAGGAAATGTTGACTCGACAAGTGAATGTATTAATGGTACTTTGTTTAAAACATTTCTTTTGCCTGCCGGACACTAAGTAGGTATTGTGAGCATATCATTGTTAATCCATGTGTTGCTGAAGTTAGGAGTTCTTCCCTACCCGCCATTCATCCATTTGGTAATTTATTTATGGAAAGTTATTACATAATATTCTGCACCATATCATATGCAGTAGACACAGACTTTAAAAACATGATTGAAAAATTATTGCCAACTTTAATCGCTTTGACTACTAAGTCATTCAAGAAGTTTAAGTAGGTATAAAGTCAATATAATCATTAAATGAATAATATTGACATTTAAAGTTAAAAAACTTTTTATACATAATGGCTCTCCACTCATTTGCTGCATTTTGTTTTCAGTGACCTTTTGAACTCATTGGTTATCAAGAAAATGCAACATTACATCTACTTTTGTTAAGAGAACTTGAAACTTTCTTACTTCAGGTTGCAAACCATTAGAAAACTATTTTCTTAAAGATGGAGACTTTACATCTTTTGTATTAACCCAGATAGAGTTGAAACACATTCTTCTAAAGTATCACAAGATACTTTATACTTGCAAGTACTCAATACTAATATGAAGCCAGTAGTTGATCTAATACACACCCACAGGAGAGGAAAAAAACAATTCGAGTTAGTGGGAGGGAGAAAGACAAGGGAGAAGAGAGGAGGGAGGGGTTTGGTGTGCTCCCTCCCCAAGGGCACAATGTACCCCCGGGTGCGGGGCACGACTGCAACTTGGACTTTGCCTAACAAATGCAAACACTGTAAATTCATTGTTTGTACCCTCATATTAATCTGAAATTTTAAGAAAAGAAAGAAAGAAAATGATCTTATTAATTTATGGTATAACACAACCCTGGAAGTCGATTTTTTGCTTTTAGTTCAATCCATAACACTTTGGGGATCATAGTGCTTCTGGAAAACACTAGAATTGAACATTGGATTTGCTTAAATATAACAGAGCTATAGAACTCCCCAGCACATGGCAAACACAGGGAGTCCCAAGCCAGCCGCACTTCAGTTCTCTAAATAGCCCTCCCACCAGGCTCCATCACAGCTGACCCTTTAAAGATCCAAGAGGTTATTCTTTGCAGTGTTTTCTGCCCCACTTCCATTTCATGACATTTTTTCTCTGCATTTTTCTGTTTAGGCACTGAGGTGAAGGAAAAGGTGTGGCTGCTGTTTGGTGGAATTTTTGAGCAGGGAGGAAGCCTGCTGAAAATTGCAATGCCCGCTAAGAACATCTCTTTCTACATTTTTTTCTACTTAGATAATTGTATCAGCTCTATATTACACTCATGCTGACAGCCTGAAAGTACAATGTGATCATTCCCACCGAATTCCTTAGTCCATTCTTGAACCATCTTGCAACAGGAAAAAAAAAAAATGGTGGTCTTTGCTCTGGATCACAAACCGTAATGGTTAATTCACTACCCCAGCCATCAGGTACAGGTGTACCAACTGCTTCACAAGCTTTGCAAGAAATCTAACAAACCAAACAAGAATTGTCCCAATTAATTCCCATTCTCTTCACCAGTAATAATCAAGAAAACAGAATCTTCCACTCTAAAGAAGGTATTTTGGAAAGTGCTATACATGATTATTTGCGCAGGATTGACATTTACACAATCATGAACAAACTTTATGTGGTACTTAGGATTTCTTTAGAGAGCCTTTTTCTAAGTGCTGACCTAGCTTAACCCTACTTAACTTGTAAAAGATGAAGGGATTACAGGAGAAGGTATATGGCCATGGGCCACTGATGGATTAGGTTGTTCCTTGGTTGTGTTTCCTCAGAGCCTTTGAAGTGAGGATTGAGTGCAATCTGCCTTAATGTTCGCTCTTATGGATCTTGTTTTGTTACAGTAGCTGATATTCTGCTGTTAAGTAAGTGGAGAAAGAATACCTTGTGCTTATTTGCTTATAAATCATATGCAAGTTGGGGAGGAGTTCCCTTCAGAACCAGGGTTTGGCTGCCTCCTTTCTGCAACTGTATAAAGTATCTGGAGTTTTAATTTAATTATAAAAAATTGTGCTGCTTAGGGTGTGGGGAAATAGGTTCTCATACATGGCTTCCTGGTAGGCACTGTGAAAATATACTCACTCTTTGACTTGACATTTCCAATCCTAGAAACAAATCCCAAGGAAATAAGAAGACTGTGTGCGAGAATTTAATCACCAGCACTGTCATTGTCTATGGGGTAGCAAACTTGAAAACACACACAGGAAAACGAAACACAGTCTTCTGCTTATAGTAAAGTGTACATAGCACAGAAGCGTCTGTAAAACTGACTTTAAGAGATTTTTTTCTAAATATTGTATTTTTTAAATAGTGCCATTCTGTGCCAAATGATGTCATCTTTTTATATACAAAAAATGTTAAAACTTCTTTGTATCTGCACAATTAAAGAAGCAGTCTAGTTCCCCAAAAATATGGATAGTTATTATGCAGTGAGATTATGGATGATATTTATTTTCTTCTTTTTTTTTCTTATTTGTATTTTCTACTATAAATATATTTTCTCTTTCTAAAAAACTTTTTTTTTTGGGGGGGTGGTGATAGAGTCTCACTCTGTTGCCCTGGGTTGAGTGCCATAGCATCACAGCTCACAACAACCTCAAATTCTAAGGCTTAAATGATTCTCTTGCCTCAGCCTCCCAAGTAGCTGGGACTACAGGTGTCCGCCACGATGCCCGGTTGTTTTTTTGTTGCAGTTGTCATTGTTGTTTAGCAGGTCCGGTCCAGGTTCAAACCCACCAGCCTTGATGTATGTGGCCAGCGCCCTACTCACTGAGCTACAGGTGCCGAGCCCTCTAAAAAACTTTTTTTAATGTAAAGATTGTGGGAGGAAAGGAAGGGGTTGTTTTCTTTTGTTTCTGAAGTAGACTCAATTGAAGTTTGGAAATAGGCAGCTGAGTACAGCAGCCTGCATATGTAGGAGAGAGACACATCAGAGAAGGGATTCTGGACTCATCTCCCGGCCTGAAGTCCAGGCACAGCTCAGTCTACACAGTATCTCTCTGTGGGACTCAGTAAGTACTTTCACCTCTCTGGGTCTCAGTTTCCCCACTTTTAAATGAAGACACCATTACTACACCATATATCTCATATTATTAGGGGCATCAGGGAAGACTATGTATTTAAAAGTTTGGAAAAGTTAAAAGTGTTTAGCGAATAGAAAATCCAGGAATCAGCAGGCGATGCACACAGCAAGCCGCAGGCTAATCCAATTAGACAGGGTGCTACCCTAATCACCCCACTCTTTACCTGCTTTTAGCTCGCATCTGTACTAACAAGGATTTCTGCCTGTCAGCTGGGGAGTGCAGCTGGCTTCTGTGTCTATCCATGAATCCAGCACTAGCAGATGTGCAGGGAGCCAAAACACCAGCTCTGTGTGTTCCTCCATTCCTTTCCAGTAACCCAGCTAGCTTGCCACTGACTACACACCTGCGGGCTGCATGGCCTCAGACAATCCCACCGCACTTTGAAGCCCTCACTTGTCGATGTTAAAT
The DNA here is from genome assembly GCF_027406575.1 of Nycticebus coucang. NCBI lineage: Eukaryota > Metazoa > Chordata > Mammalia > Primates > Lorisidae > Nycticebus > Nycticebus coucang. Next base: position 70,414,785 of record NC_069780.1, read on the forward strand.
ATGCCGTGGCATACACAGTGGGCTGTGTTTTCATTTTTCCACAAGAATGTCACCTTCCAATACTTGCTATACTTTTTATTTCTTAGTGCCCACTCTCTCTCTCTCTCTCTCTCTCTCTCTCTCTCTCTCTCTCTCTGTGTGTTTAATAAGCTCTGAAAAGTAGACAGTTTGAAGAGCTGCTAGCCATCCAAATAGAAGCCAGGTTGTTAGTCTTTACCATCTGAAAGCTGCTTTGATGATCTGTGTCAAATGAACTCATGGACACCTACCACACGGCTGGCATCCTCGGAGCAGTCTCAGCAGAGATCAAAGCTGGGCGGCTGCATGGAGGCAGGTCCCTGAGGACAGTGTGGAAGCCTCCTGGCAGCTCTCTCTGCTGGCTTTGCAGGGCCACTACCTGTGCCTGCTTCTGGAGAACACCACTACCTGTCCTGGGGCCATGGATTCAAGAGGGCTTTCAGTGTTCAAACCCATTCTCCAGCAGCTGGAATGCCAAGTGTACTTAGAAACTATAACCAACTCTATTAATTTTAAAATGGAGCAAGAATACCACTGCTTTACTTTCTCTAACACTGTCCCTTTGTCTCTCCTCTCTGACATTATAACCCGGGAAACACAGGTATGGACAGCTACTAGGCCCTTACAAATAACTCCACTGTCCCTGTTTCCCCTTCACCTCCCCTCCTTCTCCTCCGTGCCAGAGCAACTTTATCTAGCCTAACACAGAAGTTCTGCAGTCTTTTATGATGTGTCTCCCACGCACTTGGTCCTTGCCAGGAGTTTTCTGCATCCCCCTAAGGAATTAAACTTTTGGAAACCAAAGCCCTGAAGACGTTATTTTCTTCTGTCAGAATTGGAACATTCTCGCTTAGTGCCAATGAGCATAGAAGATCCAACCTGCTTAAATGTGGCAGCGGCAGGAGGGAGGAGGGAGAGAGCAATGACATTGGCAATATTTCCCAAATATCCAACATCACCCGCTGAGAAAAATCTATACACAGAAATATCATAGAAAGAACTAGGTAGAGATGATTATGGTAGCATTGTTTATAATGGTAGAAATTTTGAGATAACTTAAATGTCCATCTAGAGGGAGGAGGGTCAAATCAATCACAGAGAAGCTACATGGTGGCGTTCTAGGTAGACATTGATAAGAATGAGTACGTCTTCATTGGTTAACTTGGAAACATTCTATAAGCATTGTGAAGTGAAAAAGACAAATTGCAAATTGCAGAATGATAATAAATAGAATATGATTTCATTTATTTTTCAAAAAAACCACCCCATTTCTGTGAACTGTGTTTGAATAAACACAAAAAGGGAGGTGAAAGATTAGTAGTAATAATTTCAAAAGAGTGAAATTGGAATGAGGAAGAACTTCCTTTTTTTACCCTAAACCTTTTGACATCTTTGAGTTGATTTATAAGCACTTACTACTTCTAAAGAATTTTTTAAAGATGAAAAAAAGATGAAATACCTTGTAGCACATGCTAATTTAGCTCTGGATAGGACCTTCCTATTTTCAAAGCATAGATAATTTTTTGAAGGAATCAGGAATTATTCTAACACAGAAAATAAAGGTATTTTAAGATTTACAGTTCAGTCATGAAGATTAATAAGACATGACAATAATTTTAAGAATCATTTTGTAAATCCCTGACTGCTATGAAATAGGAAACCAAAAATTAAATATAACTGTAGAAATTTAAACACCTTATCACTCTCTGCCAGGCTCTATCACTCCAACAAATAAATGCAAATCTCATTTCAAACAAATGATGACTGTTGACAATAAAGTATAAATAGGATCCCAGATAATAAATGTGCTAATTGTTCTTTGTTTTAATCCCCAATATACATCTTCCATTGTCTGCAAAATTAGTGGCTTTGTCATGACTCAAATCTGTGAATAGCATCTTCTGCCAGATACCACTGCAGTATGAAAGGAGTCCTCTTAGTCTGAAACCCAAGCTCAAATTGAACACAGTTGGCCTGACTAGAGATCTTACAGTGGTGTAGCAAGGATAAAATTATAAGCTTGGTGGAAATGCTTGGCACAGCATTATAGTATGGACACTTAATTAATGATGCTGATCCCATAGCTCCCGTACAGGGTCTAATACACTGTATTTATAGACAATGCAAAAAAATAAAGACAATGATTCACACAATCAAGTAAAAAAATAACTCTAGCGTCAAAACCATCTTCAGACGAACCATCTCATTCCTATTAGCACCTACCAATTGTAATAAAAAGCTCATATCACCTCAACAATAAGAGATGCTTTTTAAAATATTTCTAATAATTATTCATTTAAGCAACACTTGTTAAATGAATATTATGTGCCAGGAACAGATAGGATTTATTTAGCCCTTTCTATGTCCCAAGCACTATTCTGATTATAAAAATTAGCTCATTAAATCCTCATAACAACACCACAAGGTAGGTGTATTGTCTTTTAAGCTTTACAGAAGAGGGAACTGAGGTATAGAGATGAGTAACTCACCCACTGAAAAAGCTGAGATTTGTACCCAGGAGGATCCGGCTTCAGAGTCCTGCTTTTAACTATACAAACTAGGCTACAAAGATAAAGGACACATTCTAATGGAAGAAACAGAAATGTAAAAAAAAGAAAAGGGAACTTTTCAATGTAATTTCATAGGAACATAAATGTAGGGATGAATTGAGTGGAACCATGGATCTCAGGGTTGAGTTTATAAATACTATGGGAATGCATATGGAAGGAAGCTAGATACTAATTCCTTTGCTCTGGTTCAGCGCCTGTAGCTCAAGCGCTAAGGCACCAGCCATACACACTGTAACTGGCAGGTTCGAATCCACCCAGGCCCACCGAACAACTACAACCAGAAAATAGCCAGGCATTGTGGCAGGCACCTATAACTTCAGCTACTCGGGAGGCTGAGGCAAGAGAATCACTTAAGCCCAAGAGCTGGAGGTTGCTGTGAACTACGACACTATGGCACTCTACCCAGGGCAACAGCTTGAGACTCTGTCTCAAAAAAATAAATAAATAAATAAATAATAATTCCTTTGCTTCTAGAAGTCCACATAGCATGTATATGACTAAATGAAATACCTTCATCATCAATCCAAATTAAAGATGTATTCTAAATGATGTATTCTAATTAGAAACTGATGAATTCTGGGTGGTGCCTGTGGCTCAAGGAGTAGGGCGTCGGTCCCATATGCCTGAGGTGGCGGGTTCAAACCCAGCCCTGGCCAAAAACCACAAAAAAAAAAAAAAAAAAAAAGACAATAAAACAAAAGAAACTGATGAATTCTAATGGCCCAGAATAGGTGTTTTGGGATGTACCTAATTTCAGGAGACTAAGGTCTTAACTTCTTCCATAAGAAACACTTTATGACCCCGGGAGAAAATATTGCAACATTTTATTTGATGGAATGAAACTCTTTACTGGAACAAGATCTTTACCTTTAACCCCTAGCATATGCAGTCCTGGAAGACCCACCAATTGATCTTTGAATGTACCATTCCCTCTTTAGAAATCCTGCCCATACCTGGTATTTTTACTTTCCTCTAACTATCCAAGACACAAATACTTGTTTTGCAATGATGTTTATCTGTCTTTGGGAAAATTCACATGATTGTGCTATTTCTATTTATTCACCTTATACCAGACCTCATCTGAAAATAGTCGTGTACAAGAAGCCACATATGTCCTCTGTGCACTTCAGGAATTAAAAGCATATGGTCAAAAAAGATGGAATGCCCATGACTTCAGACTGAGTTACCCAGGGAAGATGTCCACCCTAATGGGCTAATGAGTTCATTCTCAGTGTCAGCTTTTGCTCTAACCTTGGTAAGACATATCAAAATAAAATTCAGCATTACAACCAGAACTTTTAAAGGCTCAGTACATGAACCCTTTCCGGAATATCTAAAGAATGGTGACCTTCCAACAAAATTAGAAGACGTGGAGACAGGTCAAAGGACAAGCATTTCAACTGAAGTCAAACTATGATGAGTTAGTGCTGGATGAAACAGCTATATACAGAGAGTGTTAGGCTGAAAATACAATGAGATTTCATTATGGACCAGGACATGGAGATGAAATGGCATCAGCCCCGCCCACAACACAAAACCAAAGTTTGGAGAGGCTAGTAGGTCTGCTCATGTTTATTACTATTTAGAGTCTATTTTTGAAGAAGCTCTTCAATTCAAACGTGAAATCTTTGTCAAATAAAGGCATCAATAGTGTCTGTCCCAAGACCTAAGACCAAGGGCCAGATTCCTTCCTCCAGAATCCCCGAGGGACTTTTTCATACTACTAGATTAAACATGTTTAGCCAATATGTGGGTTTCAGCCAGGGTGGGACAGAAAGAAGAGTCCATTAAATGGAACAGCAAATTAGTCCCTTTTAAACTAGTGGAATAATCATCTGCCAGACAATGACACTTTTTGGGGAACAACCATCTGCTGAATTGAAAAAAAAAAGACAAAAAATCTAAAGGTCATTTCATTTTGACTGAAAAGCTGAATTGTAAAAATTATGGTTGGCAAAGTGATATCTCCTCAATCAAAATAAAACATAAAATGATCCTTACTAGGCCAACAGCAGCTGTCCAATCATAATAAACAAAATTCCTCAGTTGATGTCTTTTTCTGGACCCATGTTTTCTTCACCTTTTATTTTTTCCTCAAAAAATTGCATGGAAAGACCCAGGGATGGGGTGAAGGGAAAAAAGACACTCGGGGCCAGTTCTTAGGCATGTGTTGGATTATCTGAGACACACAGATAAAACTGGGTGTAAGCCTTAAAATAGAGCAGAGTGTCAATTTCAAAATAAATAACGATAATGGTATTTTCAAGATCAGCTCTTTATTCATGTTCTGTGCCAAAGCATTTAAATACCCTGTGCTACTCATAACATAATGTGGGTGGTAAAAGAAAAAAAAAAAGCCCTCCCTACCTCAACATGTTATCCTAAAGAGTCTGTTCGTGTCAGGGCTACAAAGATACAATTAATTTACATGACCCCAATATCCTGACGCTTAAATACAAAGCGCACAAAGCAAAACATTCTGTTATTTTGAAAAGAGAAGAATGAACATAAACTCTGCTTCAAGTAATTGCCCACAGCTATCTTAGATAAATAATAAAATAATTTTAATTAACAAATGATTCTAGTAAACTATGTTTATCAGACACTTAATTCTTTTTTTAAGTCTTCAGCCCACACATACTTTTTCCCCATGAGACTTAACAATTGCTGTACTGGCAGTTTTGCAGAATTTGAGATGATCCAGGCTTGGCACCTCTTAATTCAGTCTACAGGATGATATTTATCATCATCTAGTTAAATGATTAGTTTCAGATATGTTTTTTTCAGCCACACCTGTCACCTATATGTGTCCATGCTTTGCTTTGCGGATGGGCACTCTTTCACGTAAAGTTTACCTTTGGTCCACTTAAAGCTAGTTAGCTAGACACATCAAACATAAACTTTTTATCCAACCTAGTTGATATACAAGGTTTATATATTTCTCTTTAAGAACACCTAAAAAATAATAAATCAAAAAAATTATTTCTTTTCAATAGCTCCTTTCAAAACAAAACTCTATAAACAAAGAAACAAAAAAGACTTCCCAAAATAATTCAAAACTAACCCTTCAGACAAAGAACACATTTGAAGCTGGATCAGAAACATCTTTAAAATCAAATTATATTTTAATTTTACCTGTAAGTAATAAGAAAAGACTCACATCTTAGGACTGGGTTGCGTTTTTAATTTTAGAGTTGTCTCAATATCTGATTAATAACTGAATCTTGTCAACAATTTGTGAGATACTACTTAAAAAAAATTGTAAGGTTTTCCCAGAAAACAGATATTCTTTGTTATTTGTTTTTGAAAGAGGCCTTATGAATTTAAGAAGTGTGTGTGTCTTTGTGTGTGTCTTTCTGTCTGTCTGTACTTGACACAGAGAGAGAACACCCATGAATGTCCAAAACATCTATTTAAGTATCACCAATTACAGAGGCATCCCCTACACTTAACGTTCTTGCACAGCCTGGTTGTGCACATTCAGGTGGGGCCAACAGGGTATTTATGGAACTCAGGGCAGTCCTGCTGGGAACTGCCTCCCCCTGTGACAGGGTGGTCATGCTACTTGGATGGATCACATCCAAGGGAAATAAGATAGGGACCATGTGTGAGGCAGCATCCTAAAGACCTCAGAACTGTAATTTCCTTAAGGCTCCAACTATGAGCTCTAATTCTTCAAGCTACTACCATGAGGTAAGAGGTTTTGCTTCTTGTGAATATTTTATTCTAAAATTAATTCTTTCTTGTTTCTTGCCACTGACACCAACTTAAAGCAGAAGAACTTAAGTAATACCCAGTATACGTTGGTGTTTGTAGCAGTGTGAGGGCTGGTGTAGTTGCTACCTTTTTTTTTCTTTGAGGAAGGGTCTTGCTCTCTTGCCCATGCAAGAGTGCAGTGGCATATCATAGCTTACTATAACCTCCAACTCCTGGGCTTAAGCAATCCTCCTCCCACAGCCTCCCAAGTAGTTGGGCCTATAGGAGTATGTCATCACACCTGGCTAATTTCATTTTATTGTTGTTGTTTTTTAAGTGATGAGTCTACCTATATCGGCAAGGCTGGTCTCCAATTCCTGACCATAAACAGTCCTCCCACCTCAGCCTCCCAAAGTGCTAGGATTACAGGTATAAGACATTGTGCCCTTTGCCACCTGTCTTGATGATCAAAACAAAAAGAATGGGAAAGCTTCTAGTGGAAGGTCCAAGCAGCAGGATTATTTTCTTTTATGTATCCCACTCATTAACCAGGTGGATGGAGGGAGGAATTGCGGAGATGAAGGTTGTGCACAGTCTGAGCTGTCTGGCTAGAAAATGCTAAATGCTTCCTATCAATGAAATACCAGGAGAATAAATCCAAAAGACGAAAGAGTCAGTATAGTATAGTGGAGAAAGCAGGCATGCTCAGGTTTGACTTTTACCATTTAATACCTGTGGGCTTGGGCTGGTCAATTTGTTGCACTTAGCCAGTATTTCTTCCTCCCCAAAATAGAGATGATGGTGCCTACTTCCTGGGGCATTGTAGGGACTGAGTAGGGATAGCAGCACTTAGTAGGCACTCAAGAAAGTAGGCACTTATTAAGAAATCTAAAAATGATAACCTCCTACCACATGACTCCTTTGCTCTATAACCCAGCCCAGGTACCTCTCAGAGAAAATTTATTCACATCCATGAACCAATGTTGCAACTCCATAAGAATTTAGTTTATTCTAACTGTATTAAGCATAGTGGCTTCACACGGATATGTTTGGTCATTCCCAAATTTGCTCGACAAAGGCAGGAACAATGTCCCTTCTGTTTAGTTTGTATCCCAGCTCCTAGCTCAGAGCTTGGCACAAAATAGGCTTTTATGAAATATTAGAGTGAATAAAATAAATACGATGAATATATAAGCTGCAACCACCCCAAACATGGAGAAAAGCCAACAACAGCAAGGCCTTCAAAAATTCCATTCATTCTGTTCAATTCTGTTCATTCCAGAACTCTTATTGTCTCAAAAACAAAAGACTGAGGCAAAGCTAAGCCACCATAAAGAAAGGAAAACTCATCTCTGCCGCATTTCTTGACAGCACCATCCCCAGTGCACACAGGCAGATATTTGTGTAACATAAATCCTCCATGTTTCAACTTTGTCTTGAAAATAAAGGTGTAGCAGAAAGAGCATGGGAGCCAAATATTTGAAGACACAGTATTTGTTACAGTTTTAGGCACACTAACACTTGGGTAAATCACATTATTTCCATCAATTTCATTTTTTCTTATTTTTAAAATGGGGATAAATCCTTCCTACATTAAACACATGCCTTACCAGTTCACTGTAGGAGAGAATGATCTGAGATACACAGAAGATGGGAACACTGTAAAGCTCAGTCTACACAAAGATAATCAACTGTTACAACTAATATGTGCTTAGAAGTGAGGCTGAGGGTGTGCTACAATGGGAGAGAGGCGCCATCATTAAATCAGGAGCTTACAATCTGCTAGAACCAGCCAGTGTGAACATACTCTTGTCGCTGACCCTTTCCCTGTCCGCAATTCCTCTTCAGTAAAACCTCAGACCGAAATCATCCCAAGAAGCCAGCCAAAATTATAATAAGAACATGTTCTAAGTCTTTCAGGTTAATGTATTCTAATTGGATATGAAAAATACTTCTAAGTTGCATGAGGATTCTTGATGTTACTTCAAAAATACTTTTCTCCCCTCAAAATTATTGTTTAGATTGTTGCTTTAGACTTTCTATGAATAAAGGGAGTTGTAAGGGAAATTTTAAGCCTAACACCTGTTTCAAAAGATAAAAAATTTCTAAACCTGAAGTATGAAATGACCAAAGTCTTATTCTACATAGCTTTGATTTGTTCTTCAATAGCACGATTTAGTGGTGTGCTTGAGCCGGCTAGCACTGACTCGCACACGCCAGTTGTGTGCATAACTTCCCAGTTCCACTTTCATCAACGTTGGTAGTGGGAGAATTTACACCATAAAAATTGGCAAGTTAACAAACAGAGTTTGTCTCCCCCCACCCCAAGAGCCTGTCATTAAACATTTCCCAGCACATCACTGTTACGTGATTCTCCTCATGTCAAGCTGTTTAATTATTCTGTGTGTCTGAAATTCCTTTTTCCACAATCACGTTTCCAAATTTTTTCCTAATTAACTTAAGATTTCTATTTTCTAAATTGGTTATGTTCAAAAGATTGTTCTAGAAAACAGATGGAACCATTTTTGCTTTCCATAAATCTTCTTTCTTCTTACTTCTCCTCTTGTATTTTCCATTCTTGCTGACCTGTCAAAATTATCCACCCTTCTTCCTCCTAAACTTTATCCTGCATCCAGATTCTCCTTCCTCCTGAGCCTTTCCCCTCAAACTAGCACAGCAAAACTACCCAAAATAGAAACAGATTTCAATTCCTTTTGTTTTCATGCACATAGCCAGTACTTTAAAAATACTTGGGGAATTACATTGAATGAAAAGATGCATTTTTATCGGCTTTGTATTTTATATGCATCTACATATTATCATCTTTCTCAACTAGGGTGTTTCATGGAGGGAAGAGACCGTCTTGTGGATTGTCTATAGCATAGTAATAAACCTAACTAGTCACTCACATTCAAGCCCTCGTTAACAATGTGCTATTTGTGAAACTGACTCAGTTGAGGTCTCTTCATCCTAAGTATGATCTGGCCTTTTACTGATTGGCAAACTTGATTCGGATTTCCTAGCTAATATTTGGGTAAGTTACATGGACGCCATTAGCCTCAGTTTTCTGTAAAATGGAGAGAATAAAAAGAGTAATATCCATTTTTCAGAATTGTTCTAAATTTAGTGATAGTAGCCATAAAGTCCTGGCTTAGAATCTAGAAAACATTGTTACCGTGACCTTTTTTAATATGTAGTCTACTTAAGAATACATAGACTCGGTATATTTTTCTCTTTTTGTCTATCACTATCGCGTACTTTGAAATAATCAAAAAGATTTTATTTTACTTTATTTATATTACTGTAATATTATATTATCCCCCCAAAATTTGAATTAAAAAACACATTTTAAATAATCTCTTTAAAAAGGTAAGACAAAGCCTATTTCCCAAAGATTCCATGGTTATAGTGTTAAATATGACTTCAGGCTTTTGATTTGCAGTCATATTTGCAGTCTGATGATTAAGTTTATGAACTTGTCCTAGAAAAAAATGCCACATACCTCATTGTTAAATATCACTATGGTCACCTTTGAAGTACTGACCTTGGCTATCTGATGATGATAGTGATATTCACCTTTTTTAGAATGAGTTCATGAACTTAATTATCTCTACTTGTATAGTTATAAAAATGAAATCAAATTATATATCCTGTTTTGTGACCCACCTTCTCTGCTCCATAGCATGCGACTATGTTAAACTGACAAACTTAATCATACAGCAAAATGTTAATGTCTACAATGCATTCTGATTTGTGGATTTCACACCATCTATCAGAGAGAAGGTCTAAATGTGGCTATGACAATGTATTGCAGCTTTTAGGGAAATGTCAGGGATGCAGTCCCCAAGTTTCCTGAGGGAGAAAGAGGTTGGCAAGTCAGTGCTACAACTTCTGAAAAGGTAAGTAGGGAATGATGAGTGTTGAATACTTGTCAGATCTTAGTAAGGCAGAGAGTGAGGGCGATAGGGTAGGAGGTATTGAGATGAACTAATAGCTTATAGCTAGCTGGTTCCAACACAGGGTAGGAATTTTCTCAAGAGACTCATAGATAAGAGAACCAAATTGGGAGCTTAGTTCTCCCTTTCTATAAACTCTCTCACTAATGGGAAAGAAAGTATTTAATAGCTCTGTCCTAAAATGAAGAGAGAGCATTGGCCATCTCCCCCAGATTAACAATACAAGAGCTATTGCTGGTGCTACTGGGCCTGCTCATCATCATTGTTTATTCTGGATTTCTGAAAGTATTGAAGAAGAAGACTTCAGGTGGTTGTATTTTTAATGTAAGCTAAAATGGGGCTAGTTCAGAACAGGGACTAAATACCATACAATAGTGAGAAATACAGCTGAGCTTTATCCACCCAATTCTCTAGACCATTTTTCCCTACAGTTTATTTCAAGCCAGAAAGAACCCATTTGAAAAGTCCAATGTTATTGAGAACAGGTAGGTAAAATACTTCCTAATTTGAAAGTTAGCCTTGATATGATCAAATGTTTCAAAACTGCTGTGGGTGAGCCTGTGTGAGTTTTAATGGATTTGATGTTTTGTTCAACTCATTGCAGCTAGCAGCAAAACATGAGTTATAAGAACAAATTTCTTTGAAAATAAGTACATAAGATAGAAGCTATTATTACACAGAAAAGGAAAGGAAATGGGGCAAATGGATTATTTTTTAGTTGTTTTTCACATCCTTTTGGAGGCAGGCACAAAATTACCAATGATGTCTCTGAGCAAAACTGAGTTGAGGCACTTAGTCAGAAAAACTAGCCATAATATTATCCTTTCTTACATTCCCCCAAGTCACTCATTGGAACCATCTTGGACAACTGCCGTGACTCCCATTCCATGTCTTTGCTCACTCATTCCCTTCCGCTATTTGGCTGAAGAACACCCTCAGAATAAAGCCCAGAGAATACTTGTTACTCTGGGCATGATTCATTTCCACAGCAGAGTCCTGGTTTTGAATGGCTCTCCCTCCTCCTGTGTGGTCATCCCTCCGGCTTTGCAAGACTGAGATCTACAGCAGAATAACTGCTTTAGGCCCAAAGGCGTTTCTATTCTTTCTTAAGAGTTACCATTTCCTCCCATCAAAAGTGGTTAATTAAAAAAAACCTCTGATTGGTTGTATTTGTTGTGCTTCCATGTTGAGTTGCTATTTAAAGGGTATAAAATAAGGTTGGTTTCTGTTGCTGCCTTTCCTGTAGCCAGTTAACCACAGGATTCTTTGCCACATTGAGGCCAGAATGGGGATGGCACATGCAACAAGTAAGGAAACCACAGATTATAGGCCAGGGAGCTAATGTGCTTACACAACATGAATTGTTTAAAACACTTTGAACATCATTTTATTTGCTCTCGACCATCCTTTACTCAAGGGTTGTTTCCCTAGGACCCAACACTAGTCCTGGCATATTTATTAATGAGTGAATATGTTTCTAGTTTTCCTCTGAAAGACCGACCAAGGTAATAACAACTTTTTGCATAGACGAATCAAAACTGGAGTTGGGTTTAGAAAAGTTCTATACTAATCACTGAACTGAAAATGTGAGAGCTTTGCATTCTCCTTGCTGGCTGGACTACTGTGACCCACTGACAATAATATTAAAATTCAGAGAAAATTTGATGCACACTTTAAAAATCAATAAAACCTCTCAAAATCATGTTTTAATGAAAAAAAATTTGCAGATTGCATTTGCCTTACAGGACAGTCAGATTTAAGATTTAAGTATAGGAGGAGGCAGAGCAAGATGGCAGCCGAGTAGCAGCTTCCTTGCATCTGGGCACCATGAGTCTGGGGATATAGGACTCCAGGCGTCTCTGGCTGGTGGGATCTGCCTATCATCACCCCTGAGAGGCTACAGGGAGTCAGCGAGAGACTTCTGGACCCCAAGAGGAGGACTAAAACAGTGGAAAACCGGCAAGTGGTCGCATGTGTTCAATCCGTCTAAAGCCGCCCGCAACTGTAAGTTCAGTAGCAGAGAGACTGCAAACCAGAAAGGCCTTACCTGTGAACTGTTTTGGTGTCTTTGGACTTGGCACTCAGCTGAACTGCCTTGGGGAGAGCCTGAGCGGGAGTGCGGAGAACTTTGGCCTTTGTCTAGGGCCCCAGTCTGAGCCGCTGAGCTAGACGGAGCTAATAGAGTTTGGCTCTGGGTCACAGGCAGACATTGTGAGCGATCTGCCCTGGCAAGCTCCGCCCTCAGGGTCGCAGAGCTCCAATTGGGTGGGAGCTGGTAACCCAGCAACCAAGTAGCCTAAGGGCGGGGTCTGAGCCGCCTTCCAGCCCTAACCCTCGGGGGCAGAGGGAGACCAGTTTTGACACACAGGGTAAGTGGATAGCCACTTCAGCAGTGATTCCAGCAACAAGCACTTCCCTGAGAAACCTTCTGCTCAGTAAGTGAACAAGTTCAAAGTGCCTTTTAAGTGGGCTGAAGAGAGATTTAGGGTGTCTACCTGCTGGGGTTTGAGAAACTAGCAGCATCCAGTCATACCAGAACTGTGATTAACATCTCATACCCCAGAAGACCATGTGTTGCCCAGACAATATTCAATAACATATACATACTGCTTTGTTTTTGGTTGTGTTTCTTTTTTTTTTTTTTTGGTTTGGTTGTTTTTTTTGTTTATTTTGATGTTGTGGATTGTTGTTTTGTTTTTTAAGTTCAACCTTTTCCATACAGATCCTTTTTCTTTCTCAATTTCTCTAGTTTAATTATAATTTCCCATTGCTGCCTATTTCAATAATTAGAACTTCATTTTTGTTAGTGTTTCTACCACTATTATTTGGTTTTTCCAGCCAATTTGATCCCGTAAAGTTTTCTATTTGCTTGTTTTGGTTTGATTTATAGCATTTTTGTCTTTCCTCTCTACTTGGTGGAGGTGGGGTACTGTGTCTGATCAGGTTAGCAAAGAGCTGCTGACCTCAAGGGAACCACCCAACTGGGCACCCCCAGAAGGTGGGTTTTTTTTTTTAAGGTTGTATCAAAGTACCGTACTGTATGCCTATATTGCTCTGTCTCCCTCTTTCTGTGCCTCTCTTCTTTTTGTCAATATTCCTTTTACCCACCCCCTCTACTTTCTCTATTTTTCTTTTTTTTTTTTTTCTTATCACTCGGTCCTCCTTTCTTTCATTCCTTTTTTGCTCTTAAACCTTCTCCCCATTCTGGTCCTGTAACCCTTAGTCCACAGGCACGAGAACTTAAAGAGCAAGAGGAAGTGAAAGGAAAATTAGGGCAAGGAAACAGATAAAAGAAATCACCCATGAGGAAGAATCAGCAGAAAACTCCAGGCAATATGAAGAACCAGTCCAGAACAACCCCACCAAGGAACCATGAGGTAGCTACTGCAGAGGATTCCACCTATACAGAAATGTTAGGAATGACAGAAAGGGAATTTAGAATACACATGTTGAAAACAATGAAAGAAATGATGGAAACAATGAAGGAAACTGCTAATAAAGTGGAAAATAACCAAAAGGAAATCCAAAAACAGAATCAAATCAGAGATGAACGATATGAAGAATAGAAAAAGGATATAGCAGAGCTGAAGGAACTGAAACAGTCAATCAGGGAACTTAAAGATGCAATGGAAAGTATCAGCAACAGATTAGACCATGCAGAAGAAAGAATTTCAGAGGTAGAAGACAAAGTTTTTGAGAAAACTCAGATAGTAAAAGAGGCAGAAAAGAAGAGAGAGAAAGCAGAACGTTCACTGTCAGAATTATGGGACTTTATGAAGCGTTCCAACATACGAGTTATAGGAATTCCAGAAGGGGAAGAAGAATGCCCCAGAGGAATGGAAGCCATACTAGAGAATATTATAAAAGAAAATTTCCCAAATATCACCAAACATTCTGACACACTGCTTTCAGAGGGATATCGGACCCCAGGTCGCCTCAAGTCTAAACGAGCTTCTCCAAGACACATTGTGATGAACCTGTCCAAAGTCAAGACAAAAGAAAAGATTCTGCAAGCTGCCAGGAGTAAGCGCCAGTTGACCTACAGGGGCAAATCCATAAGATTGACTGCAGACTTCTCTAATGAAACTTTCCAGGCAAGAAAACAATGGTCATCTAACTTTAATCTACTTCAACAGAACAATTTCCAGCCCAGAATTCTGTACCCTGCTAAGCTAAGCTTCAAAATTGACGGAGAAATCAAATCATTTACGGATATACAAACATTGAGGAAATTCGCCACAACAAGACCAGCTCTACAGGAAATACTTCAACCTGTTCTGCACACTGACCACCACAATGGATCAGCAGCAAAGTAAGAACTCAGAAATTAAAGGACAGAACCTAACCTCCACACTGATGCAAAAGATAAAACTAAGCAATGGACTCTCACAAAATAAGACGAATAGAGTACTACCACGCTTATCAATTATCTCAATAAATGTTAATGGCTTGAATTCCCCACTGAAGAGACATAGATTGGTTGACTGGATTAAAAAACACAAGCCATCCATTTGCTGTCTGCAAGAAACACACCTGGCTTCAAAAGACAAATTCAAGCTCCGAGTCAAGGGTTGGAAGACAATTTTTCAGGCAAATGGAATTCAGAAGAAAAGAGGAGTTGCAATCTTATTTTCAGATACATGTGGATTTAAAGCAACTAACTTCAAAAAAGACAAAGATGGTCACTTTATATTGGTCAAGGGAAAAAGACAGCAAGAAGACATTTCAATTCTAAATATCTATGCACCCAATTTAAATGCTCCCAGATTCTTGAAACAGACCTTACGCAGTCTGAGCAATATGATATCTGATAATACCATAACAACAGGGGACTTTAACACTCCTCTTACAGAGCTGGACAGATCCTCTAAACAGAAATTAAACAAGGATATAAGAGATTAAAATGAGACCCTAGAACAACTGTGCTTGATAGACGCATATAGAACACTCCATCCCAAAGATAAAGAATATATATTCTTCTCATAACCCCATGGAACATTCTCCAAAATTGATCATATCCTGGGACACAAAACAAATATCAACAGAATCAAAAGAATTGAAATTTTACCTTGTATCTTCTCAGACCATAAGGCACTAAAGGTAGAACTCAACTCTAACAAAAATGCTCGACCCCACCCAAAGGCATGAAAATTAAACAATGTTCTGTTGAATAACAGATGCGTGAAGGAAGAAATAAAACAGGAAATCATTAACTTCCTTGAGCATAACAACAATGAAGACACAAGCTACCAAAACCTGTGGGATACTGCAAAAGCAGTTTTGAGAGGAAAATTCATCGCTTTAGATGCCTACATTCGAAAAACAGAAAGAGAGCACATCAACAATCTCACAAGAGATCTTATGGAATTGGAAAAAGAAGAACAATCTAAGCCTAAACTCAGTAGAAGAAAAGAAATATCCAAAATCAAATCAGAGATCAATGAAATTGAAAACAAAAGAATCATTCAGAAAATTAATGAAACAAGGAGTTGGTTTTTTGAAAAAATAAATAAAATAGATAAACCATTGGCCAGACTAACGAGGAATAAAAATGTAAAATCTCTAGTAACCTCAATCAGAAATGATAAAGGGGAAATAACAACTGATCCCACAGAGATACAAGAGATCATCTCTGAATACTACCAGAAAATCTATGCCCAGAAATTTGACAATGTGAAAGAAATGAATCAATATTTGGAATCACACCCTCTCCCTAGACTCAGCCAGAAAGAAATAGAGCTCCTGAACAGACCAATTTCAAGCACTGAGATCAAAGAAACAATACAAAAGCTTCCAACCAAAAAATGCCCTGGTCCAGATGGCTTCACTCCACAATTCTATCAAACCTTCAAGGAAGAGCTTATTCCTATACTGCAGAAATTACTCCAAAAAATTGAGGAAGAAGGAATCTTCCCCAACACATTCTAGGAAGCAAACATCACCCTAATACCAAAACCAGGAAAAGACCCAAACAAAAAGGAGAATTTCAGACCAATCTCACTCATGAACATAGACACAAAAATTCTCAACAAAATTCTAGCCAATAGATTACAGCTTATCATCAAAAAAGTCATTCATCATGATCAAGTAGGCTTCATCCCAGGGATGCAAGGCTGGTTTAACATACGCAAGTCTATAAACGTTATCCACCATATTAACAGAGGCAAAAATAAAGATCACATGATCCTCTCAATAGATGCAGAAAAAGCATTTAGTAAAATCCAGCATCCTTTTCTAATTAGAACACTGAAGAGTATAGGCATAGGTGGCACATTTCTAAAACTGATTGAAGCTATCTATGACAAACCCACAGCCAATATTCTACTGAATGGAGTAAAACTGAAAGCTTTTCCTCTTAGAACTGGAACCAGACAAGGTTGTCCTCTGTCACCTTTACTATTCAACGTAGTGCTGGAAGTTCTAGCCAATACAATTATGCAAGACAAGGAAATAAAGGGAATCCAAATGGGACCACAGGAGGTCAAACTCTCCCTCTTTGCTGACGACATGATCTTATACTTAGAGAACCCCAAAGACTCAACCATAAGACTTCTAGAAGTCATCAAAAAATACAGTAATGTTTCAGGATATAAAATCAATGTCTACAAGTCAGTAGCCTTTGTGTACACCAATAACAGTCAAGATGAGAAGCTAGTTAAGGACACAACTCCCTTCACCATAGTCTCAAAGAAAATTAAATACCTAGGAATATACCTAACAAAGGACCTCTATAAAGAAAATTACGAAATCCTCAGAAAGGAAATAGCAGAGGATATTAAGAAATGGAAGAATATACCATGCTCATGGATGGGAAGAATCAACATTGTTAAAATGTCTATACTTCCCAAAGCAATCTACCTATTCAATGCCATTCCTATCAAAATACCAACATCGTACTTTCAAGATTTGGAAAAAATGATTCTGCGTTTTGTATGGAACCGGAAAAAACCCCGTATAGCTAAGGCAGTTCTCTGTAACAAAAATAAAGCTGGGGGCATCAGCATACCAGATTTTAGTCTGTACTACAAAGCGATAGTGCTCAAGACAGCATGGTACTGGCACAAAAACAGAGACATAGACACTTGGAATCGAATTGAAAACCAAGAAATGAAACTAACATCTTACAACCACCTAATCTTTGATAAACCAAACAAGAACATACCTTGGGGGAAAGACTCCCTATTCAATAAATGGTGTTGGGAGAACTGGATGTCTACATGTAAAAGACTGAAACTGGACCCACACCTTTCCCCACTCACAAAAATTGATTCAAGATGGATAAAGGACTAAAATTTAAGGCATGAAACAATAAAAATCCTCCAAGAAAGCATAGGAAAAACACTGGAAGATATTGGCCTAGGGAAAGACTTCATGAAGAAGACTGCCACGGCAATTGCAACAAGAACAAAAATAAACAAATGGGACTTCATTAAACTGAAAAGCTTCTGTACAGCTAAGGAGACAATAACCAAAGCAAAGAGACAACCTACACAATGGGAAAGGATATTTGCATATTTTCAATCAGACAAAAGCTTGATAACTAGGATCTATAGAGAACTCAAATTAATCCACATGAAAAAAGCCAACAATCCCATATATCAATGGGCAAGAGACATGAATAGAACTTTCTCTAAAGATGACAGACGAATGGCTAACAAACACATGAAAAAATGTTCATCATCTCTATATATTAGAGAAATGCAAATCAAAACAACCCTGAGATATCATCTAACCCCAGTGAGAATGGCCCACATCACAAAATCTCAAAACTGCAGATGCTGGCGTGGATGTGGAGAGAAGGGAACACTTTTACACTGCTGGTGGGACTGCAAACTAGTACAACCTTTCTGGAAGGAAGTATGGAGAAACCTCAAAGCACTCAAGCTAGACCTCCCATTTGATCCTGCAATCCCATTACTGGGCATCTACCCAGAAGGAAAGAAATCCTTTTATCATAAGGACACTTGTACCAGACTGTTTATTGCAGCTCAATTTACAATCGCCAAAATGTGTAAACAGGCTAAATGCCCACCAACACAGGAATGGATTAACAAGCTGTGGTATATGTATACCATGGAATACTATTCAGCCATTAAAAAAAATGGAGACTTTACATCCTTCGTATTATCCTGGATGGACATGGAAGACATTATTCTTAGTAAAGCATCACAAGAATGGATAAGCATGAATCTTATGTACTCAATTTTGATATGAGGACAATTAATGACAATTATGGTTATGGGGGGGAACAGAAAGAGGGAAGGAGGGAGGTGGGTGGGGCCTTGGTGTGTGTCACACTTTATGGGGGCAAGACATGATTGCAAGAGGGACTTTACCTAACAATTGCAATCAGTGTAACCTGGCTTATTGTACCCTCAATGAATCCCCAACAATAAAAAAAAAAAAAAGATTTAAGTATAAATATGCCATTTAAGTTTTGTTGAACCCCAAATATAGATAGAATGGAAAAAACATAGTATCTACTTCAACCTCAGTTCTAATGATCTCTATCCCGTACGTGTGTACAGTACACACATATCCCACTACCAACCTGCCTGCTCATATCCAACTTAGTTTCCTATCATCTCTGCCTACTGTCAACTTTCTGGCATTGTATTGGTAAGAAATTCCTTTTGTGTCAGGATCTTAAAATACATGTAAAATATTTAGTGTCATGCATGGGACTAAGCACCGAGAATGCATGGATTCTGTGGTTCTGGCTTGCTGTATACCTTTAGATACATCTCTAAATCTCAGAGTTTCAGTTTGCATGTCTGTAAAGTAGAGATAATTCAGCTGACATATTTCATAAGGGTGTTGGGTTGAATAGTTAATTAGAAATTATAAGGTACTCTGAAAGTGCAGTATACCGGACAAATGCTCATAAAGACATGTTTCAGAGTAGGAGGGCTGCATTAAACCACTTTTAAGTATAAAGAAATTAAAATGCAATGAGGTTTTCTTACCATATCTGCTTTTAAGGGCAATAGAAAGCAAATTCCAGCTTACCTAATGTTGTCTTCATTCTACCTTATTGACAACAAAGAGGTAAAGAGCATAATGTGACACTAAATAATTTGAAAGAATTATCCTAGAAGTAAAAATTTGGACAGGAGAGTTTCATTTTTGTAAAGGGCTGCACCCTATACGCTGGCCATCCCAAAGGCCAGGAGGGCCTTGGGCAGAAACTGAAAGACAGCACATCAAAGGAGGAAGGGTGAGAAGCGAATTTATCCTGAATTTGTATACATATTTAATAGATTATAGGAAGAGCTATGAAAATTCACAAAAGGGGGATGCATACATGCATAGTGAGCAACCATGCATGTGACAGTCCCATGTCTACTTCACAGGTGGAGACTTAACATATAAAGCCTTAAAACTAGGCTCTATACATCAAAAGGTGAAACAGAAGCCATGGAGTCAACCTGTTTGCAGCCTCTGTAAACTTACTGGAACAAGTCCATGGTGGGTGTTTAATGAAGCAGAAAGATAACTGATAAATTGTATCAAAACAGCAAAGAAAGAGGAATCTGACTTCAGCGTCAAGAAGTTGTTAGACCGCTGCATCCCGGCGCTCATCCTCCATGCCAGGGGCGAGCGCTGTGCTCTGGGTGCCGCAATCCAGAGGATACGGCCTCGCCGACACATTCGGTCCCGGGGAATCGGCAGCATCCTCGGCGCCTACGGTCGCCGCCACTGCGGCTCCACTCTCAACACCTTGTCCTCACCTCGCTAAGGGCCGGTCCCAGCTAAGGGGACACCCCCTGGCCCTCCCTTCAAGGCTCGTGGGATGAACGGACTGACACAGCAAGCGAGGGCCGGACTGCGGGCAGCGATAAGGCAGAGCAAGATGGCGGCCAAGTAACAGCTTCCTTGGATCTGGGCACTGTGAGTCTGGGGAAATAGGACTCCAGGCATCTCTGGCTGGTGGGATGTGCCTATTATCACCCCTGCGAGGATACAGGGAGTCAGCGAGAGACTTCTGGACCCCAAGAGGAGTACTAAAACAGTAGAAAACCAGCAAGTGGTTGCATGTGTTCAATCCGTCTAAACCCGCCCACAACTGTAAGTTCAGTAGCAGCGAGACTGCAAACCAGAAAGGCCTTACCTGTGAACTGTTTTGGTGTCTTTGGACTTGGCACTCAGCTGAACTGCCTTGGGGAGAGCCTGAGCGGGAGTGCGGAGAACTTTGGCCTTTGTCTAGGGCCCCAGTCTGAGCTGCTGAGCCAGACGGAGCTAATAGTGTTTGGCTGTGGGTCACAGGGAGCCATTGTGAGGGATCTGCCCCAGCAAGCTCCGCCCTCAGGGTCACAGAGCTAGAATTGGGTGGGAGCTGGTAACCCAGCAACCAAGTAGCCTAAGGGCGGGGTCTGAGCAGCCTTGCACCCCTAACTATCAGGGGCAGAGTGAGACCAGTTTTGGCATATTGGGTAAGTGGATAGCCACTTCAGCAGTGATTCCAGCGACAAGCACTTTCCTGGGAAAGTTTCTGCTGAGCAAGTGAACAAGTTCAAAGTGCCTTCTAAGTGGGCTGAAGAGATTTAGGGTGTCTACCTGCTGGGGTTTGAGAAATCAGCAGCCTCCAGTCGTATCAGAAATGTGATTAACATCTCATACCCCAGAAGACCACGTGTTGCCCAGACAATATTCAATAACATATACATACTGCTTTGTTTTTGATTGTTTGTTGTTGTTGTTGTTGTTGTTGTTTTTTGGTTTGGTTGTTTTTTTTGTTTATTTTGATGTTGTTGATGTTGTTTTGTTTTTTAAGTTCAACCTTTTCCATACAGATCCTTTTTCTTTCTCAATTTTTCTAGTTTAATTATAATTTCCCATTGCTGCCTATTTCAATAATTAGAACTTCATTTTTGCTAGTGTTTCTACCGCTATTATTTGGGTTTCCACCCAATTTTATCCTGTAAAGTTTTCTGTTTGCTTGTTTTTGTTTGATTTATAGCATTTTTGTCTTTCCTCTCTACTTGGTGGAGGGGGGGGTACTGTGTCTGATCAGGTTAGCAAAGAGCTGCTGAACTCAAGGGAACCACCCAACTGGGCATCCCGAGAAGGAGGGGTTTTTTTAAGGTTGTATCAAAGTACCCTACTGTACACCTATATTGCTCTGTCTCCCTCTCTCTGTGCCTCTCTTCTTTTGTCAATATTCCTTTCATCCACCCCCTCTCCTTTCTCTATTTTTCTTTGTTTTTCTTATCACTCGGTCCTCCTTTCTTTCATCCCCTTTTTGCTCTTCAACCTTCTCACCATTCTGGTCCTGTAACCCTTAGTCCACAGGCACGAGAAATTAAAGAGCAAGAGGAAGTGAAAGGAAAATTAGGGCAAGGAAACAGATAAAAGAAATCACTCATGAGGAAGAATCAACAGAAAACTCCAGGCAACATGAAGAACCAGTCCAGAACAACCCTGCCAAGGGACCATGAGGTAGCTATGGCAGAGGATTCCACCTATAAAGAAATGTCAGGAATGACAGAAAGGGAATTTAGAATACACATGATGAAAACAATGAAAGAAATGATGGGAACAATGAAGGAAACTGCTAATAAAGTGGAAAATAACCAAAAGGA
This sequence comes from Nycticebus coucang, assembly GCF_027406575.1. NCBI lineage: Eukaryota > Metazoa > Chordata > Mammalia > Primates > Lorisidae > Nycticebus > Nycticebus coucang. The sequence goes on from NC_069780.1 coordinate 70,436,607, forward strand.
AATCCAAAACAGAATCAAATAAGAGAAGAATATAAAAAGGATAGAGCAGGATGAAGGAACTGAAACAGTCAATTAGGGAACTTAAAGATGCAATGGAAAGTATCAGCAACAGCTTAGACCATGCAGAAGAAAGAATTTCAGAGGTAGAAGACAAAGTTTTTGAGAAAACTCAGATAGTAAAAGAGGCAGAAAAGAAGAGAGAGAAAGCAGAACGTTCACTGTCAGAATTATGGGACTTTATGAAGTGTTCCAACATACGAGTTATAGGAATTCCAGAAGGGGAAGAAGAATGCCCCAGAGGAATGGAAGCCATACTAGAGAATATTATAAAAGAAAATTTCCCAAATATCACCAAAGATTCTGACACACTGCTTTCAGAGGGATATCGGACCCCAGGTCGCCTCAACTCTAACCGAGCTTCTCCAAGACACATTGTGATGAACCTGTCCAAAGTCAAGACAAAAGAAAAGATTTTGCAAGCTGCCAGGAGTAAGCGCCAGTTGACCTACAGGGGCAAATCCATCAGGGTGACTGCAGACTTCTCTAATGAAACTTTCCAAGCAAGAATACAATGGTCATCTACCTATAATCTACTTAAACAGAACAATTTCCAGCCCAGAATTCTGTACCCGGATAAGCTAAGCTTCAAAATTGACAGACAAATAAAATCATTTACAGATATACAAACATTGAGGAAATTCGCCACAACAAGACCAGCTCTACAGGAAATACTTTAACCTGTTCTGCACACTGACCACCACAATGGATCAGCAGCAAAGTAAGAACTCAGAAATTAAAGGACAGAACCTAACCTCCACACTGATGCAAAAGATAAAACTAAGCAATGGACTCTCACAAAATAAGACGAATAGAATACTACCACACTTATCAATTATCTCAATAAATGTTAATGGCTTGAATTCCCCACTGAAGAGACATAGATTGGTTGACTGGACTAAAAAACACAAGCCATCCATTTGCTGTCTGCAAGAAACACACCTGGCTTCAAAAGACAAATTAAAGCTCCAAGTCAAGGGTTAAAAGACAATTTTTCAGGCAAATGGAATTCAGAAGAAAAGAGGAGTTGCAATCTTATTTTCAGATACATGTGGATTTAAAGCTACTAAAGTCAAAAAAGACAAAGATGGTCACTTTATATTGGTCAAGGGAAAACTACAACAAGAAGACATTTCAATTCTAAATATTTATGCACCCAATTTAAATGCTTCCAGATTCTTGAAACAGACTTTACTCAGTCTGAGCAATATGATATCTGATAATACCTTAATAACAGGGGACTTTAACACTCCTCTTACAGAGCTGGACAGATTCTCTAAACAGAAATTAAACAAAGATATAAGAGATTTAAATGAGACCCTAGAACAATTGTATTTGATAGACGCATATAGAACACTCCATCCCAAAGATAAAGAATATACATTCTTCTCATCACCCCATGGAACATTCTCCAAATATGATCATATCCTGGGACACAAAACAAATATCAACAGAATCAAAAGAATTGAAATTTTACCTTGTATCTTCTCAGACCATAAGACGCTAAAGGTGGAACTCAACACTAAAAAAATGCTCGACCACACCTAAAGGCATGGAAATTAAACAATCTTCTGTTGAATAACAGATGGGTGCAGGAAGAAATAAAACAGGAAATCATTAACTTCCTTGAGCATAACAACAATGAAGACACAAGCTATCAAAACCTGTGGGATACTGCAAAAGAAGTTTTGAGAGGAAAATTCATCGCTTTAGATGCCTACATTCGAAAACAGAAAGAGAGTGTATCAACAATGTCACAAGAGATCTTATGCAGTTGGAAAAAGAAGAACAATCTAAGCCTAAACTCAGTAGAAGAAAAGAAATATCCAAAATCAAATCAGAGATCAATGAAATTGAAAACAAAAGAATCATTCAGAAAATTAATGAAACAAGGAGTTGGTTTTTTGAAAAAATAAATAAAATAGATAAACCATTGGCCAGACTAACTAGAAATACAAAAGTAAACTCTCTAGTAACCTCAATCAGAAATGATAAAGGGGAAATAACAACTGATCCCACAGAGATACAAGAGATAATCTCTGAATACTACCCGAAACTCTATGCCCAGAAATTTGACAATGTGAAGGAAATGGATCAATATTTGGAATCACACCCTCTCCCGAGACTCAACCATGAAGAAATAGAGCTCCTGAACAGACCAATTTCAAGCACTGAGATCAAAGAAACAATAAAAAAGCTTCCAACCAAAAAATGCCCTGGTCCAGATGACTTCACTCCACAATTCTATCAAACCTTCAAGGAAGAGCTTATTCCCATACTGCAGAAATTATTCCAAAAAATTGAGGAAGAAGGAATCTTCCCCAACACATTCTATGAAGCAAACATCACCCTGATACCAAAACCAGGAAAAGACCCAAACAAAAAGGAGAATTTCAGACCAATCTCACTCAAATACAGATGGAAAAATTCTCAACAAAATCCTAGCCCATAGATTACAGCTTATCATCAAAAAAGTCATTCATCATGATCAACTAGGCTTCATCCCAGGGATGCAAGGCTGGTTTAACATACGCAAGTCCATTAACGTTATCCACCATATTAACAGAGGCAAAAATAAAGATCACATGATCCTCTCAATAGATGCAGAAAAAGCATTTGATAAAATCCAGCATCCTTTTCTTTTTTTTTTTTTTTTTTTGTATTGTTTGGGATTCATTGAGGGTACAATAAGCCAGGTTACACTGATTGCAATTGTTAGGTAAAGTCCCTCTTGCAATCATGTCTTGCCCCCATAAAGTATGACACACACCAAGGCCCCACCCACCTCCCTCCTTCCCTCTTTCTGTTTCCCCCCCATAACCATAATTGTCATTAATTGTCCTCATATCAAAATTGAGTACATAGGATTCATGCTTCTCCATTCTTGTGATGCTTTACTAAGAATAATATCTTCCACGTCCATCCAGGTTAATACGAAGGATGTAAAGTCTCCATTTTTTTTAATGGCTGAATAGTATTCCATGGTATACATATACCACAGCTTGTTAATCCATTCCTGGGTTGGTGGGCATTTCGGCTGTTTCCACATTTTGGCGACTGTAAATTGAGCTGCAATAAACAGTCTAGTACAAGTGTCCTTATGATAAAAGGATTTCTTTCCTTCTGGGTAGATGCCCAGTAATGGGATTGCAGGATCAAATGGGAGGTCTAGCTTGAGTGCTTTGAGGATTCTCCATACTTCCTTCCAGAAAGGTTGTACTAGTTTGCAGTCCCACCAGCAGTGTAAAAGTGTTCCCTTCTCTCCACATCCATGCCAGCATCTGCAGTTTTGAGATTTTGTGATGTGGGCCATTCTCACTGGGGTTAGATGATATCTCAGGGTTGTTTTGATTTGCATTTCTCTAATATATAGAGCTGATGAACATTTTTTCATGTGTTTGTTAGCCATTCGTCTGTCGTCTTTAGAGAAAGTTCTATTCATGTCTCTTGACCATTGATATAAGGGATTGTTGGCTTTTTTCATGTGGATTAGTTTGAGATCTCTATAGATCCTAGTTATCAAGCTCTTGTCTGATTGAAAATATGCAAATATCCTTTCCCATTGTGTAGGTTGTCTCTTTGCTTTGGTTATTGTCTCCTTAGCTGTACAGAAGCTTTTCAGTTTAATGAAGTCCCATTTGTTTATTTTTGTTGTTGTTGCAATTGCCATGGCAGTCTTCTTCAAGAAGTCTTTCCCCAGGCGAATATCTTCCAGTGTTTTTCCTATGCTTTCTTGGAGAATTTTTATTGTTTCATGCCTTAAGTTTAAGTCCTTTATCCATCTTGAATCAATTTTTGTGAGTGGGGAAAGGTGTGGGTCCAGTTTCAGTCTTTTACATGTAGACATCCAGTTCTCCCAACACCATTTATTGAATAGGGAGTCTTTCCCCCAAGGTATGTTCTTGTTTGGTTTATCAAAGATTAGGTGGTTGTAAAATGTTAGTTTCATTTCTTGGTTTTCCATTCGATTCCAAGTGTCTATGTTTCTGTTTTTGTGCCAGTACCATGCTGTCTTGAGCACTATGGCTTTGTAGTACAGACTAAAATCTGGTATGCTGATGCCCCCAGCTTTATTTTTATTACAGAGAACTGCCTTAGCTATACGGGGTTTTTTCCGGTTCCATACAAAACGCAGAATCATTTCTTCCAAATCTTGAAAGTACGATGTTGGGATTTTGATAGGAATGGCATTGAATAGGTAGATTGCTTTGGGAAGTATGGACATTTTAACAATGTTGATTCTTCCCATCCATGAGCATGGTATGTTCTTCCATTTGTTAATATCCTCTGCTATTTACTTTCTGAGTATTTCATAGTTTTCTTTATAGAGGTCCTTCACCTCCTTCGTTAGGTATATTCCTAAGTTTTTCATTTTCTTTGAGACTATCGTGAAGGGAGTTGTGTCCTTAATTAGCTTCTCATCTTGACTGTTATTGGTGTACACAAAGGCTACTGACTTGTGGACATTGATTTTATATCCTGAAACATTACTGTATTTTTTGATGACTTCTACAAGTCTTGTGGTTGAGTCTTTGGGGTTCTCTAAGTATAAGATCATGTCGTCAGCAAAGAGGGAGAGTTTGACCTCCTATGCTCCCATTTGGATTCCCTTTATTTCCTTGTCTTGCATAATTGTATTGGCTAGAACTTCCAGCACTATGTTGAATAGTAAAGGTGACAGAGGACAACCTTGTCTGGTTCCAGTTCTAAGAGGAAAAGCTTTCAGTTTTACTCCATTCAGTAGAATATTGGCTGTGGGTTTGTCATAGATAGCTTCAATCAGTTTTAGAAATGTGCCACCTATGCCTATACTCTTCAGAGTTCTAATTAGAAAAGGATGCTGGATTTTATCAAATGCTTTTTCTGCATCTATTGAGAGGATCATGTGATCTTTATTTTTGCCTCTGTTAATATGGTGGATAACGTTTATAGACTTGCGTATGTTAAACCAGCCTTGCATCCCTGGGATGAAGCCTACTTGATCATGATGAATGACTTTTTTGATGATAAGCTGTAATCTATTGGCTAGGATTTTGTTGAGAATTTTTCCATCTATATTCATGAGTGAGATTGGTCTGAAATGTTCCTTTTTGTTTGGGTCTTTTCCTGGTTTTGGTATCAGGGTGATGTTTGCTTCATAGAATGTGTTGGGGAAGATTCCTTCTTCCTCAATTTTTTGGAATAATTTCTGCAGTACAGGAATAAGCTCTTCCTTGAAGGTTTGATAGAATTGTGGAGTGAAGCCATCTGGACCAGGGCATTTTTTGGTTGGAAGCTTTTTTATTGTTTCTTTGATCTCAGTGCTTGAAATTGGTCTGTTCAGGAGCTCTATTTCTTCCTGGCTGAGTCTATGGAGAGGGTGTGATTCCAAATATTGATCCATTTCTTTCACATTGTCAAATTTCTGGGCATAGAGTTTCTGGTAGTATTCAGAGATGATCTCTTGTATCTCTGTGGGATCAGTTGTTATTTCCCCTTTATCATTTCTGATTGAGGTTACTAGAGATTTTACTTTTCTATTCCTCGTTAGTCTGGCCAATGGTTTATCTATTTTAGTTATTTTTTCAAAAAACCAACTCCTTGTTTCATTAATTTTCTGAATGATTCTTTTGTTTTCAATTTCATTGATCTCTGATTTGATTTTGGATATTTCTTTTCTTCTACTGAGTTTAGGCTTAGATTGTTCTTCTTTTTCCAATTCCATAAGATCTCTTGTGAGATTGTTGATGTGCTCTCTTTTTGTTTTTCGAATGTAGGCATCTAAAGCGATGAATTTTCCTCTCAAAACTGCTTTTGCAGTATCCCACAGGTTTTGGTAGCTTGTGTCTTCATTGTTGTTATGCTCAAGGAAGTTAATGATTTCCTGTTTTATTTCTTCCTTCACGCATCTGTTATTCAACAGAAGATTGTTTAGTTTCCATGCCTTTGGGTGGGGTCGAGCATTTTTGTTAGAGTTGAGTTCCACCTTTAGTGCCTTATGGTCTGAGAAGATACAAGGTAAAATTTCAATTCTTTTGATTCTGTTGATATTTGTTTTGTATCCCAGGATATGATCAATTTTGGAGAATGTTCCATGGGGTGATGAGAAGAATATATATTCTTTATCTTTGGGATGGAGTGTTCTATATGCGTCTGTCAGCAGAGTTGTTCTAGAGTCTCATTTAAGTCTCTTATATCCTTGTTTAATTTCTGTTTAGAGGATCTGTCCAGCTCTGTAAGAGGAGTGTTAAAGTCCCCTGTTATTATGGTATTATCAGATATCATATTGCTCAGACTGCGTAAGGTCTGCTTCAAGAATCTGGGAGCATTTAAATTGGGTGCATAAATATTTAGAATTGAAATGTCTTCTTGTTGTAGTTTTCCCTTGACCAATATAAAGTGACCATCTTTGTCTTTTTTGACTTTAGTAGCTTTAAATCCACATGTGTCTGAAAATAAGATTGCAACTCCTCTTTTCTTCTGAATTCCATTTGCCTGAAAAATTGTCTTCCAACCCTTGACTCGGAGCTTGAATTTGTCTTTTGAAGCCAGGTGTGTTTCTTGCAGACAGCAAATGGATGGCTTGTGTTTTTTAATCCAGTCAACCAATCTATGTCTCTTCAGTGGGGAATTCAAGCCATTAACATTTATTGAGGTAACTGACAAGTGTGGTAGTATTCTATTCGTCTTATTTTGTGAGAGTCCATTGCTTAGTTTTATCTTTTGCATCAGTGTGGAGGTTAGGTTCTGTCCTTTAATTTCTGAGTTCTTACTTTGCTGCTGATCCATTGTGGTGGTCAGTGTGCAGAACAGGTTGAAGTATTTCCTGTAGAGCTGGCCTTGTTGTGGCGAATTTCCTCAATGTTTGTATATCCGTAAATGATTTGATTTCTCCGTCAATTTTGAAGCTTAGCTTAGCAGGGTACAGAATTCTGGGCTGAAAATTTTTCTGTTTAAGTAGATTAAAGGTAGATGACCATTGTCTTCTTGCTTGGAAAGTTTCATTACAGAAGTCTGCGATCAATCTGATGGATTTGCCCCTGTAGGTCAACTGGAGCTTACTCCTGGCAGCTTGCAGAATCTTTTCTTTTGTCTTGACTTTGGACAGGTTCATCACAATGTGTCTTGGAGAAGCTCCGTTAGAGTTGAGGCGACCTGGGGTCCGATATCCCTCTGAAAGCAGTGTGTCAGAATCTTTGGTGATATTTGGGAAATTTTCTTTTATAATATTCTCTAGTATGGCTTCCATTCCTCTGGGGCATTCTTCTTCCCCTTCTGGAATTCCTATAACTCGTATGTTGGAACGCTTCATAAAGTCCCATAATTCTGACAGTGAACGTTCTGCTTTCTCTCTCTTCTTTTCTGCCTCTTTTACTATCTGAGTTATCTCAAAAACTTTGTCTTCTACCTCTGAAATTCTTTCTTCTGCATGGTCTAACCTGTTGCTGATACTTTCCATTGCGTCTTTAAGTTCCCTGATTGACTGTTTCATTTCCTTCAGCACTGCTATATCCTTTTTATATTCTTCATATCGTTCATCTCTTATTTGATTCTGATTTTGAATTTCCTTTTGGTTATTTTCCACTTTATTAGCAGTTTCCTTCATTGTTTCCATCATTTCCTTCATTGTTTTCAACATGTGTATTCTAAATTCCCTTTCTGTCATTCCTAACATTTCTGTATAGGTGGAATCATCTGCAGTAGCTACCTCATGGTCCCTTGCCGGGGTAGTTCTGGACTGGTTCTTCATGTTACCTGGAGTTTTCTGCTGATTCTTCCTCATGGGTGATTTCTTTTATCTGTTTCCCTGCCCTAATTTTCCTTTCACTTCCTCTTGCTCTTTAAGTTCTCGTGCCTGTGGACTAAGGGTTACAGGACCAGAAGGGTGAGACGGTTGAAGAGCAAAAAAGCGATGAAAGAAAGGAGGACCGAATGATAAAAAAAAAAGAAAAGAAAAATAGAGAAAGGAGAGTGGTTGGGTGAAAGGAATATTGACAAAAAGAAGAGAGGCATAGAAAGAGGGAGACAGAGCAATATAGGTGTACAGTAGGGTACTTTGATACAACCTTAAAAAAAAAAACACCTTCTGGGGGTGCCCAGTGGGGTGGTTCCCTTGAGGTCAGCAGCTCTTTGCTAACCTGATCAGACACAGTACCCCACCTCCACCAAGTAGAGAGGAAAGACAAAAATGCTATAAATCAAACCAAAACAAGCAAACAGAAAACTTTACGGGATCAAATTGGCTGGAAAAACCAAATAATAGTGGTAGAAACACTAACAAAAACGAAGTTCTGATTATTGAAATAGGCAGCAATGGGAAATTATAATTAAACTAGACAAATTGAGAAAGAAAAAGGATCTGTATGGAAAAGGTTGAACTTAAAAAACAAAACAACAATCTAGAACGTCAAAATAAACAAAAAAAACAACCAAACCAAAAAAAAAAACCAAACAAACAAACAAAAAAAAACACACACGCAACCAAAAACAAAGCAGTATGTATATGTTATTGAATATTGTCTGGGCAACACGTGGTCTTCTGGGGTATGAGATGTTAATCACAGTTCTGATACGACTGGAGGCTGCTAGTTTCTCGAACCCCAGCAGGTAGACACCCTAAATCTCTCTTCAGCCCACTTAAAAGGCACTTTGAACTTGTTCACTTACTGAGCAGAAGCTTTCTCAGGGAAGTGCTTGTTGCTGGAATCTCTGCTGAAGTGGCTATCCACTTACCCTGTGTGTCAAAACTGGTCTCCCTCTGCCCCCGAGGGTTAGGGCTGGAAGGCGGCTCAGACCACGCCCTTAGGCTACTTGGTCGCTGGGTTACCAGCTCCCACCCAATTGCAGCTCTGCGACCCTGAGGGCGGAGCTTGCCAGGGCAGATCGCTCACAATGTCTGCCTGTGACCCAGAGCCAAACTCTATTAGCTCCGTCTAGCTCAGCGGCTCAGACTGGGGCCCTAGACAAAGGCCAAAGTTCTCCGCACTCCCGCTCAGGCTCTTCCCAAGGCAGTTCAGCTGAGTGCCAAGTCCAAAGACACGAAAACAGTTCACAGGTAAGGCCTTTCTGGTTTGCAGTCCCGCTGCTACTGAACTTACAGTTGCGGGCGGGTTTAGGCGGATTGAACACACGCGACCACTTGCTGGTTTTCCACTGTTTTAGTCCTCCTCTTGGGGTCCAGAAGTCTCTCGCTGACTCCCTGTATCCTCTCAGGGGTGATGATAGGCAGATCCCACCAGCCAGAGATGCCTGGAGTCCTATATCCCCAGACTCACGGGCCCAGATGCAAGGAAGCTGTTACTCGGCTGCCATCTTGCTCCACCCTCCCTCATTGTCTTCTCCTTTTTTTTTTTTGTAGAGACAGAGTCTCGCTGTACCGCCCTCTGTACAGTGCCATGGCGTCACACGGCTCACAGCAACCTCTAACTCTTGGGCTTACGCAATTCTTCTTGCCTCAGCCTCCCAAGCAGCTGGGACTACAGGCGCCCGCCACAACACCCAGCTATTTTTTTGTTGCAGTTTGGCCAGGGCTGGGTTTGAACCCGCCACCCTCAGCATATGGGGCCGGCGCCCTACTCACTGAGCCACAGGCGCCGCCCCCAGCATCCTTTTCTAATTAGAACACTGAAGAGTATAGGCATAGGTGGCACATTTCTAAAACTGATTGAAGCTATCTATGACAAACCCACAGCCAATATTTTACTGAATGGAGTAAAACTGAAAGCTTTTCCTCTTAGAACTGGAACCAGACAAGGTTGTCCTCTATCACCTTTACTATTCAATGTAGTGCTGGCGGTTCTAGCCAATACAATTAGGCAAGACAAGGAAATAAATGGAATCCAAATGGGAGCCGAGGATGTCAAACTCTCCCTCTTTGCTGACGACATGATCTTTTACTTAGAGAACCCCAAAGACTCAACCACAAGACTCCTAGAAGTCATCAAAAAGTACAGTAATGTTTCAGGATATAAAATCAATGTCCACAAGTCAGTAGCCTTTGTATACACCAATAACAGTCAAGATGAGAAGCTAATTAAAGACACAACTCCCTTCACCATAGTTTCAAAGAAAATGAAATACCTAGGAATATACCTAACGAAGGAGTTGAAGGACCTCTATAAAGAAAACTATGAGGGCGGCGCCTGTGGCTCAAGGAGTAGGGCACCGGTCCCATATGCCGGAGGTGGCGGGTTCAAACCCAGCCCCGGCCAAAAACCACAAAAAAAAAAAAAAAAAGGAAACTATGACATCCTCAGAAAGGAAATAGCAGAGGATATTAACAAATGGAAGAACATACCATGCTCATGGACGGGAGGAATCAACATTGTTAAAATGTCTATATTTCCCAAAGCAATCTACCTATTCAATGCCATTCCTATCAAAATACCAACATCGTACTTTCAAGATTTGGAAAAAATGATTCTGTGTTTTGTATGGAACCGGGTAAAAAACCCATATAGCTAAGGCAGTTCTTTGTAACAAAAATAAAGCTGGGGGCATCAGCATACCAGATTTTAGTCTGTACTACAAAGCCATAGTGCTCAAGACAGCATGGTACTGGCACAAAAACAGAGACATAGACACTTGGAATCAAATTGAACACCAAGAAATGAAACTAACATCTTACAACCACCTAATCTTCGATACACCAAACAAGAACATACCTTGGGGGAAAGACTCCCTATTCAATAAATGGTGTTGGGATGCCGCACCCCCGGCATCAAGCCGTGGCGGGATGGCTCTGTCCGCGTTGTAAAAACTGCGGTAAGGCGGTGGGTGCTTCTCGGAGCGTTGCCCCCAGTCCCCCTGGTTTGCGACAGCAGCGCATAAGTTGCCTAGCATGCCTTTTAGTGAACGTAAGAATTCATGAGGTGCGGCATAAAGGCCTGAATAACCTTTACCCTGAAACCTGTTTAAAACTTGTTTGTTGAGTTGAATGATTAAATGTTGCCTGAATGCCTATAGAAACTAAGAATGAACATAATGATTTACTAATCCATGACTTCATCTACTCTAAGAGACTGAATGTCTCCAAGGGAACATGTTCCCACCATAAAAGTCAGTTAATTGAAACAATGCATCAAGAGAATGCAGAAACGGTGAGTTAAGATGTTCCTACCAGATACCCACTCCCTCCAGCTTCTTATCTCGTTCTTTGAAACTACATTCCTTAGTAAAGTCTTTCTCTGAAATCTATTTTTTCACTATAATTGTTTTCCACACAATTTTACTCATTACTCTTTAAAACTTAAATCTAACACCTAAATCATACACACATAACTCAAATTACATATAAAATCATAATTAAATGTAATGAAAGAAAAATATAAAATGTGAACAAAGCAGTCCCACAAAAAAGGAAGGTTTAAACATAGATTAAAGAGAAGTAAAAAAGTAACTGCTGATAAGCAGCAGTCCTTGTTCCCCCTTGCGGGCAAAAGCATTGTGTAAAAAAGACGGTTGACTACTCACATCTACAAAACTCGATAAGAACTTTGTAAGCTTCAGCAAGTCATAAAAATATCTTTTGTAGTCTGTAACACATTGTCAAAAATGTATAAATACCATGCCTAAAAATCAGTAAAGTACAACTGCTTTCTTCATCATCTTTGGTGTGTGGCAGTTTGTCACTTTCCTGCGTCGCCCTTTCAATCAACCTGAGCCGTTCTCGCCCTGAAAGCCCTCAGACTGAGACTCATTCGACTGGCGGTCCGCGGCAGCTGGCGCTTCGAACAGGGACCTGAAGGACAGGTGATCTTTCTTTTTCTTTCTTTCCTCTCTTTTTCAGATTGAAGGCGACTCTCACCAGGGAGCTGCAGTCCCGCCGGTAAAGGCTGACCGGTTAAGTGTGAGTAATCCGCAGGGCAACATGGGGCATACATTGGGTAAGGAAGAACACATGCTCAGTGTCATGATACAGCGTTTATTAGAAAAAAATGGTTTTCATGTGTCTCTCAAACGGTTAGAGGAGCTTATGCATTTCATAAAGTTGGTAAGTCCTTGGTTTCTGGAGGAAGGTTCTCTCTCTCTCTCCGATTGGAAGAGAGTGGGACGCGAAATGCGGAAATATATGCAAGAACATGGGGAGAAGGTCTTGCCCCCTCAGGCTTTTCCTTTATGGTTACAAGTTAGAGAACTTTTGGCTGACAATACCTTTTTAGAAGCATTTATAAGAGAAACTGACTCGGAGGCTGGTGATCATGAAACTAAGGTGGCACCTATTTGTGATGAGGTTCCCCCCGAGGTTCTTAAAGATCCTGAACCGGTACCAAACACTGAGAGCGTTGTCCCTTCGGCTCCAACGCTCAAAGACATTTTACCGCCACTCCCACCGGTTGATAATTCCTCAGACAGTGATGAGTGGGATGTGATCGATGAACTTACTAAATCAGATGAGAGGGACGGAATGAATGATTCTATTCACCCCCGCCGAGCTTATCCGGCAGTTCGCGTCCCAAAGGTCGCATCTAAGACATCCTCACGAGCCCCACTTCCCCGTGTGCCTCCTTGTCTCCCTCCACCGCCCGCGGGCTTTCAAGCGGCGGTGCGAGAAGCCCGTCAGCAGGGAGATTTTACATTTGCTTTCCCGGTGCGCTTTCCCACTGAGGAAAGGGCACCACCCACCTGGGAACCTCTGTCGTTAAAGACGCTTAAAGAACTGCAACAGGCTGTCCGTACATCGGGAGCTTCTGCCCCTTATACTTTACAAATTGTGGAATCAATTAGCAGTCAATGGCTTACCCCGTATGATTGGCAGCAAACGGCCAAAGCCACGCTTTCCCCAGGTGATTATATTTTATGGAGAACAGAATATGAAGATAGATCTAGAGAAAGTATTAATCAGCATGTGGGAAGAAAAGCACAGCCCACACTATCCATGCTTCTAGGAACAGAAGAATTTGCCTCTTTTGAAAATCAAATTAAACTACCCCGACAAATTTTGGAAATAGTCAGCCATAACGCAGTCTCCGCTTGGCGAAAAATACCTCCTCCGGGAACCAAGGGCACAACTTTAGCGGGCATAAAACAGGATATGGAAGAGTCCTATCCTGCCTTTATTTCTCGCCTGGAAGAAGCTATTAATAGAATGCTTCCACCATCAGAGGGAACAGAATTATTACTCAAGCAATTGGCTTGGGAAAATGCAAATACGCTGTGTCAGGACTTAATACGTCCACTCAGGAAAACAGGGACTTTACAAGATTATATTAAAGCATGCATGGATGCCTCACCAGCAATTGTCCAGGGAATGGCGTTTGCTGCAGCTATGCGGGGTCAGAAATTTAGTTCATATGTCAAAGGTGCTTTTGATAGAGACCCCAGTAATACATGTTTTGGGTGTAATCCCCCACATGACTTACCCACTTGTTATAACTGTGGGAAGCCAGGTCATATACAGAAGGATTGTAAGAAATCCACCGGTGCTAATAATAATAATAATAAGTCCCGTGGAATACCCCCGGGACCATGCCCACGTTGTAAGAAGGGCAGGCACTGGAGAAATGAATGTAAATCTAAATTTCATAAAGATGGAACCCCCTTGTCAGACAAGGGTGCTAACTTTATTGATACCAATCAGACAAAAAACTAGATAAGGGGCGTTCTCCTAGCCCCGACTCCAAGGGAGAGTCTCCTGCTTCTACCGCAGTACGACCTAAGTTAGAGCCCACATCTACTATTAATTGTATACCACCTGAATGGACAATTCATGATCTCCCACGTGGGACTCCTGGCAGTGCAGGTTTAGACCTTGCCAGTTCTAAAGATGTTATCATATCCAAACATGATGGTGTTGTGTTAGTTCCCACAGGAATAAAAGGAAAGTTATTACCAGGTACTGTTGGTGTTATATTGGGACGTAGTTCCAATTACACTAAACATTTTGAAGTTGTTCCAGGAGTAATTGATTCTGACACTGAAAATACAATTAAAGTCATGGTAAAGTCTTTAGTAGAAACTACACAAATTCATAAGGGACAAAGAATTGCTCAGTTATTGTTATTGCCATATATACCACTCCCCACCTGGCATTTACATGATGCCAGGGGAGAGGGTCAATTTGGATTTACTGATCAGGATTGTGTGGCTCTTATACATGATCTATATGATAGACCAATGTTAAAAATGAAAATAGAAGGCAGGCCCATTAAGGGCCTGATGGACACAGGCGCTGATGTAACCTGCATTGCTGCCTCCGACTGGCCGAGATCCTGGCCGGTTCATCGAACTGGGTCTTCTTTAGTTGGTCTCGGTTCTGTTTCTGGTGTCATGCGTAGTACATCTCATTTGTTATGTGAATATAAGGACAAGAAAATTTACTTTCAACCTTATGTGTTACCCTCTCTACCCTATACTTTATGGGGACGAGATCTTTTACATGTCCTAGACATGAAACTAGTCACAGGGGACCAACTGAACGATCAGTGTTTTTCATAGGGGCCACTGCAGAAAACTATGCCTGTAAGATAAAATGGTTAACAGATGTTCCTGTGTGGGTTAGTCAGTGGCCCCTAACAACAGAAAAGTTACAGGCATTACAAATTTTAGTACAAGAACAATTAGATAAAGGTCATTTAGAGGAATCCACTAGTCCATGGAACACTCCTGTGTTTGTCATTAAGAAAAAATCTGGCAAATGGAGACTTTTACAAGATTTAAGAGCAGTAAATGCCATTATGGAAGACATGGGCTCCCTTCAACCTGGGCTTCCGTCTCCTGTAGCAGTACCAGAACAATGGTCACTTATAATTATAGATCTGCAAGACTGCTTTTTTACTATTAATTTACATCCTGAGGATTGTCCTCGTTTTGCTTTCAGTGTTCCTTCTCTAAACTTACAGGAACCGTTTAAAAGATATCAGTGGAAAACTTTACCACAGGGCATGAAAAACAGCCCTACTTTATGTCAAAAATTTGTAGCGGCTGCGTTAGCAGCACTCAGAAAACAATTTCCTAGTGCTTACATAATTCATTATATGGATGATATCTTGCTAGCTCATCCTGAGCTGCCAAAAGTACAGCTAATGCTAGAAAAGGCTATAGAACAATTAACTAAATTTGGCTTAGTCATTGCCCCAGAGAAAATTCAGAGAGATAAACCATTAAGTTATCTGGGACAATGGATTCACTCTGATTATATCACACCTCAAAAGGTTCAAATACGAAGAGATAAATTACAAACTCTTAATGATTATCAAAAATTACTGGGGGAAATAAATTGGATTCGACCTTTTCTAAAAATTACTACAGGAACTCTTAGTCCTTTGTTTGCTATCTTACAGGGGAACTCCAATCCCCGTTCCCCTAGACAATTAACTCCAGAAGCCTTGCAGGCTTTAGAAGTTGTTGAACAAACTTTAACCCAGGCCAGGGTTAAACAACTTAATTATCAAAACCCATGGTCTTTACTCATTTTTTCTACTGAGTATACTCCTACAGCTTGCCTATGGCAGGAAGGTATTTTAGAATGGCTTCATTTACCACATGTTCAGACAAAGATTGTTGCTGACTATCCTTACCTAGTATCTTTATTAATTGATAAAGGAAGAAACAGATCACGGGAATTATTTGGTAAAGATCCTCATGTAATTGTAACTGCTTATAATAAAACTCAAGTAGAACAATTATTTCAAAATAATGATGATTGGGTATTGGCCTTACAAGGCTATGCAGGTCAAATTTTATACCATTATCCTAAACATCCTTTAATTGAATTTACAAAAACAATTTCTCTTATATTTCCTCTTATGTGTTCCAAACAGCCTCTATCTAACGCAATAACCTTATTCACAGATGGTTCCTCCACAGGACGGGCTGTAGTTTTCAGTCCAGGCCTGTCTCCTATTATTAAGGAGGTTACACAAGCCTCTGCCCAACAAACAGAGTTATGGGCTCTAATCTCAGCTTTTAATAACTTCGAACAAAAATTTAACTTGTATACAGACTCAAAGTATATTGCTTCTCTTTTTCCGGCTCTTGAAACTGCTCTTTTAACAGGAACCTCAACTATTTTACCTTTATTAAAGAAACTACAAACTTTAATTCAACAAAGAAATAATCAATTTTATATTGGTCACATAAGAGGACATACTAATTTACCTGGCCCTTTGGCCCAAGGAAATGCCACTGCAGATTTGTTGACACGTACTATGGTAGCATCAGTGGCTGAAGCTGAAGAAAGCCACGCCTTACATCACCAAAATGCTAACGCATTAAGAAAAATGTTTCAAATTACTAGAGAACAGGCAAGACAAATAGTCTTAAAGTGTAAATCCTGTCCTATTACTCATCATCCTTTAAAATTCGGTGTCAATCCTCGTGGTTTACGCCCCAATGTATTATGGCAAATGGATGTAACACATGTCTCTAGTTTTGGAAAATTACAATATGTACATGTTACTGTTGATACTTTTTCTCATTTTATCTGTGCCTCTGCAAGACCTGGCGAGGCCTATAAAGATGTTGTACAACACCTATTTTACTGCTTTCAGCAGCTAGGTGTTCCTCATCAATTAAAAACGGACAATGCTCCAGCTTATACCTCTCGAGCATTTGAACAATTTTGTATACAGTGGAAAATTTCTCATTCTACGGGGATCCCGTATAATCCTCAGGGTCAAGCGATTGTTGAAAGAACTAATCAAATATTAAAATTACAAATTGAACGCCTACAAAAAGCTCATAAATATTTCTCTCCTCATCATATTTTAACCCATGCTTTATTCGTCCTAAATCACCTTAATGTAAACTCCAACAATTTAACCCCTGCTCTCTCCCATTGGCAGCCACAATCGGCTGCCACCCTTCCTAAAGTTCTTTGGAAAGATTTATTATCGGGCCAATGGAAAGGCCCTGATGTGTTGTTAACCTCCGGACGAGGCTATGCTTGCATATTTCCACAGGATGCCGACTCTCCCATCTGGATTCCAGACCGGCTCATCAAACCGGCTCCTCCGGAGACCCCGGCGCAGAAGACAACGCCTGCGGCGGATGAAGATCCTATCTGCACAGATGAAGACGACTGTGACAGTTTCACCGAGACCCTCCAAGATCACGTGGACACAGATCCGCACCCTGGTGAAACAAGCTAAACAACTTCTCATATCTCAGACCAGCCCTCTAACTCCAACAATGTACTTTGTTGCCTTTTTATCATTAATTTCTACTCCTACGGTAGAAACTGCAGCTTATTGGTCTTATGTTCCTAACCCTCCATTATTACATCCTGTAGGCTGGCTAGATACAGACCCCATAAAAATTCTTTCTAATGATTCAATCCGCTTAGGAGGTTTAACTGACTCAGAATCCAGACATCATGCTGCGGCTTTGATTAATTTCACTGGCAAAGCCGACTCCTTGCCTATTTGCTTTACTTTAAAAGGCAAAACGCCTCCCTTTTGTTTACCCACAAGTTACAGAGTCTTTTTATCTGATGCTCCTGATCCTCATGATGTCAATAGACGTTATATGTGGGAATATGAAATACAAACTATTGGAAGTCCTGATTATAATGAAACTTGTTTATCTGTAAACCACTTACCTCTCCCTAATTGTAAAGAAAAATATAGAGATAAAAATCATTTCTGGGAATCCTCTTTAACAAAAACCCCTACTTGGCTTTCTTGCGGATTCCCAGACGCTGCTAACAAACATTCTCCCATTAATTCTAATACAATTATCTGGGATTATTCTCCTACTTCCTGCTATGATCATAACCAATATTTATCGAATCAATTAGATAAATTTCATAAATATCAATGGTTTGGTAGCCCTCAACCAGTACGAAGGTGGTTCACACCTGGTTTAGTTGAGCCCATATGGGTGGCTCAAAACAATAATAACACTCAAATACATTATGACTTGTTTAGACTTATTGCTGCTTCTAACTTAATCTTAGAAAAGAAACCTAATATGCCTAAACCTAATCCAATTTCTATAAGAACTTGTGTTGGATATCCATATGCTCTACTTTTAGCTCCAAATAAGTATCTAACTATCACTCAATCTAAAAATTCTTACCATATTTCTTGTACCGCTTGTAAAGTTACAAATTGTCTTACTTCTACTGACTTGTTTAATGAACGTTTATTTAATTCTGTTTTAATTGTTAAAAGACCCTCTTATGTATTACTGCCTGTTGATTTACAAGATGATCCTTGGTATGATAATTCTGCTTTACAAGTTCTACATACTGTTAATCAGTTACTCCGCCCTAAGAGGTTCGTGGCTGCTTTAATTCTTGGTATTTTAGCTTTAATATCTATAGTTACAACATTTGCTGTAGCCACCACTGCTTTGGTTCAAGAAGTTCACACAGCTCACTTTGTGAATTCTCTCAGCAGCAACATCACTCTAGCTTTAATGACTCAAGCCAGTATTGATAATAAACTTGAAGCAAAACTTAACATCTTGGAAGAAGTAGTTTTAGCCTTAGGACAAGATATCAAGTTTATACAACATAAACTTCAAACCAGATGTCACTCTTCCTTTCCTGCTATTTGCGTCACTCCTTTACCTTATAATATGTCCACTTCCTGGGACAAAACTAGAGCTCATCTACAGGGTGTCTGGAAGGACAATGATATTACACATGATTTACATACTCTCCAAAAAGATATCACTGCCATCAGTGAAGCTCATTTACCTAGCACTTCTCTTGATTCACTGGCTCAATCCCTCTCTGACAATCTTAAATCTTTAAATCCTGTGTCTTGGATTCAGTACATTGTGTTTATTGTCATTATTGGATGCCTGGTATTTTTTGTTGTCTTACTGTTACCATGTCTCCTTCGTTGTGTCTTTTCCTCCTTAAAGGCTGTTCGCCAAGACCTCTTTGAGCTACGTTTCATTAACAAAAAAGGGGGAAATGCCGCACCCCCGGCATCAAGCCGTGGCGGGATGGCTCTGTCCGCGTTGTAAAAACTGCGGTAAGGCGGTGGGTGCTTCTCGGAGCGTTGCCCCCAGTCCCCCTGGTTTGCGACAGCAGCGCATAAGTTGCCTAGCATGCCTTTTAGTGAACGTAAGAATTCATGAGGTGCGGCATAAAGGCCTGAATAACCTTTACCCTGAAACCTGTTTAAAACTTGTTTGTTGAGTTGAATGATTAAATGTTGCCTGAATGCCTATAGAAACTAAGAATGAACATAATGATTTACTAATCCATGACTTCATCTACTCTAAGAGACTGAATGTCTCCAAGGGAACATGTTCCCACCATAAAAGTCAGTTAATTGAAACAATGCATCAAGAGAATGCAGAAACGGTGAGTTAAGATGTTCCTACCAGATACCCACTCCCTCCAGCTTCTTATCTCGTTCTTTGAAACTACATTCCTTAGTAAAGTCTTTCTCTGAAATCTATTTTTTCACTATAATTGTTTTCCACACAATTTTACTCATTACTCTTTAAAACTTAAATCTAACACCTAAATCATACACACATAACTCAAATTACATATAAAATCATAATTAAATGTAATGAAAGAAAAATATAAAATGTGAACAAAGCAGTCCCACAAAAAAGGAAGGTTTAAACATAGATTAAAGAGAAGTAAAAAAGTAACTGCTGATAAGCAGCAGTCCTTGTTCCCCCTTGCGGGCAAAAGCATTGTGTAAAAAAGACGGTTGACTACTCACATCTACAAAACTCGATAAGAACTTTGTAAGCTTCAGCAAGTCATAAAAATATCTTTTGTAGTCTGTAACACATTGTCAAAAATGTATAAATACCATGCCTAAAAATCAGTAAAGTACAACTGCTTTCTTCATCATCTTTGGTGTGTGGCAGTTTGTCACTTTCCTGCGTCGCCCTTTCAATCAACCTGAGCCGTTCTCGCCCTGAAAGCCCTCAGACTGAGACTCATTCGACTGGCGGTCCGCGGCATTGGGAGAACTGGATATCTACATGTAAAAGACTGAAACTGGACCCACACCTTTCCCCACTCACAAAAATTGATTCAAGATGGATAAAGGACTTAAATTTAAGGCATAAAACAATAAAAATCCTCCAAGAAAGCATAGGAAAAACACTGGAAGATATTGGCCTGGAGAAAGACTTCATGAAGAAGACTGCCATGGCAATTGCAAAAACAACAAAAATAAACAAATGGGACTTCATTAAACTGAAAAGCTTCTGTACAGCTAAGGAGACAATAACCAAAGGAAGGAGACAACCTACACAATGGGAAAGGATATTTGCATATTTTCAATCAGACAAAAGCTTGATAACTAGGATCTATAGAGAACTCAAATTAATCCACATGAAAAAAGCCAACAATCCCATATATCAATGGGCAAGAGACATGAATAGAAGTTTCTCTAAAGATGACAGACGAATGGCTAACAAACACATGAAAAAATGTTCATCAGCTCTATATATTAGAGAAATGCAAATCAAAACAACCCTGAGATATCATCTAACCCCAGTGAGAATGGCCCACATCACAAAATCTCAAAACTGCAGATGCTGGCATGGATGTGGAGAGAAGGGAACACTTTTACACTGCTGGTGGGACTGCAAACTAGTACAACCTTTCTGGAAGGAAGTATGGAGAAACCTCAAAGCACTCAAGCTAGACCTCCCATTTGATCCTGCAATCCCATTACTGGGCATCTACCCAGAAGGAAAAAAAATCCTTTTATCATAAGGACACTTGTACCAGACTGTTTATTGCAGCTCAATTTACAATCACCAAAATGTGGAAACAGCCTAAATGCCCACCAACCCAGGAATGGATTAACAAGCTGTGGTATATGTATACCATGGAATACTATTCAGCCATTAAAAAAAATGGAGACTTTACATCCTTCATATTAACCTGGATGGAAGTGGAAGACATTGTTCTTAGTAAAGCATCACAAGAATGGAGAAGCATGAATCCTACGTACTCAATTTTGATATGAGGACAATTAATGACAATTAAGGTTATGGGGGGGGAAGCAGAAAGAGGGAAGGAGGGAGGTGGGTGGGGCCTTGGTGTGTGTCACACTTTGGGGGCAAGACATGATTGCAAGAGGGACTTCACCTAACAATTGCAATCAGTGTAACCTGGCTTATTGTACTCTCAATGAATCCCCAACAATAAAAAAAAAAAAAAGAAGTTGGTTGAAATCAGTGGCGGGGCAGATCTTTTGAAAGGGTGGTTTCTGCTTAACCTTTAGGGAAGAAAGTCTAATGGTGGTTAGCAAGGGAGGGGGTGTCTGCCATGTCTGACCTCCTGTCCCATCACAGTCAGGAACTTAGTTTTTAAGGTCTCCGTGGCCAAGGAACTGTCCATTCAGTTGGCTGGGGGCTTAAGATTTTATTTGTATTTCACAACAGTTAATTTCTGTTTAAGTCTGTCTGCATTTTCTGTATGCTACTGAACACTACCTGATGGTGTAGCAACAAGACCAATTGAGAGTAGGAGCACTATTAATCATGGATCTTCTTTTTTGTTTTTGTGTTTTGTGTTTGGAAGAAAAAAGAGTCAATAAAGACCAATCAAGAATCTTCTATGACCATGGGAAAACAGTCACATGGCTAAAAGATAATTTGCATAGTTAGTACACTAAGAACATTTTAATGCCATGTGAATACCGACATAGGGTTCTGTGCTCTTGAATTCTAGGTTTCACTATGTCCCATAAGACAAGAGCTTGCCCCACTTCTGTTCCCACAAACTATGTCCAATGTTGTAGTCATTTCACATGTTTGAAGAATATTTACCCTTGAAAAACCAATAGAGCCAGACACACATGACCCATGAAAAATGAATAGAGCCAGACACACATGATTCTTTCTTTTACCAACTTTGCTAAGGATTGCCAGACAGAAAACAATGCCTTGCCCACTGGTACACATGACCACCATTCAATGTGGGGACTGTGTCATGGCAGATACAATCCTAACTCTATGGTAAGATATAAAAAGAAAAAAAGCATTGCAAGAATGGAGAAGCATGAATCCCATTTATTCAATTTTGATATGAGGACAATTAATGACAATTAACAGCATGGTGGGGGTGGGGGTAGGGGAAGGAGAGAGCAGAGACAGAGAGAAAGGAAGGGAGCGGGGTGGGGGAAAGGAAGAGCTAAGAAAGGGAAGGAGGGAGGGGTAAGGTCTCAGTGTGTCATACCTTATGGGGGCAAGACATAATAGTAAGAGGGACTTTACATAACAAATGCAGTCAGTGTAACCTGCTTTCTTGTACCCTCAATAAATCCCCAACAATAAAAGAAAAGAAAGAAAGAAAGAAAGAAAGAAAGAAAGAAAGAAAGAAAGAAAGAAAGAAAGAAAGAAAGAAAGAAAGAAAGAAAGAAAGAAAGAAAGAAAGAAAGAAAATAAAACACTTAAGGGACCAAGACATTTTCAAATTATGCAAAAGTTAAGAAAGGATATAAAATTGACCCATAAGAATATAAGATATAAGCAGAGTTAAATGCTCTTATGAGGAAAAGAAATTTGGCCACACTTAAAATAAAAATAAAGACTAACAGACCAGAAAGATGAAGACTACAAGCCAATTATAATGATAACTAGAATAAATTAAATCTACTAATAAATTTTCTGCTACATAAACTACATGTAACATAGCATTTCATTCTCACAACCACCTTTTGAGAAATTTATCCATTAATTTAAAAGTATGTATTTAGCTTTCTGTTTCTAAATAGGAAACAGTAGATACCAAGAACCACTATTTCTACTACAATGACTAAAAAACAGTACATTCTTTTTAAAATATGTATTTTAAAAGACCTTGATAAGCCAAGGAATTAAGAAGAATTAAAGAAACCATAGGAGAAAAATGCCCTTCTGAGGTGAGCAGTCTGTGATTGACAATTTTCTTGTGTTGACAATTTGTGAACTCTGGACAGAGAGCAAGGAGTAGGCTTGGCCCTCACAGAGGAACTTTACTAGGATAAATAAGAAATCAGCAAAGCTTTTAGTAATCATGTAGGGTTGACAGGACAATTGGAAACTTCAGGCATCCTAAACACATGGTTAGCTTTTCCCACAGTATAGTTGCTAAATTCTGAAACTAGGAAGCTTCTGGAATGCACACCAAACTCTTCTGTAGCACATTAGTATTTAAGAGACAAAGTCCCACTTGAGCATGAGACCTGCCTCAAACACTCAGCAGAACTCTTCCTCAAGACATTTGCCAAATGGAAGCAACAGGAATCAGGAGGCCAAAGACTAAAGTCTCAAACCTTTGAAAGGCAAACTGCATCTACCAGCCTCTTAAGGCTAAAGTGATAGAGATATTCAATAGAAAGACTTGGAAGAACATGCCTGAGAAACAGAGGTGGCCTGATTTCAACTTTAGTCCTATATGCAGGTTGAAATGAGATGACCAGCCCCTAACACTATCTCGCTAACATGGAACTGTCAGTGGACAACATTTCATGAAGTTTCTAAAGATCCTTATGTACAATCTTTCATGCATAATTAAAAATTATTAGATTTGTGGAGAGCCTGGAAAATGTGGCTGATAATCAATTAAATAAAATATAATGGTAGGAGATCTCAGATGAATCACATTTTGGAGTTAGTATATTAGGGCTTTAAAATAGCCAGTTCTAATATTATATTGAAGAAATTAAAGAAAAATAGGGGCAAAATACATGAAAACATGAAAATTTTCGACAGAAAATTTGAATTTATTACAAAGAATACAATTGACACTCTAAAATGGCAAAGCATAATATATGAAAATAAGAACTTCTTGAGTAACAAACAGCAGGGTGACTTTCAAAAGCCAACACAATTGACCTGAAAAACAGGTAAATAGAAAATACCAAAACTGAAACACAAAAGGAAAAAATTTAGAAAAAAACATAACTTAGTGTAAAAAGATAAGTGGTAACTGATAAAATAAAAAATAAAAAAGTGGTGAAAATACATATTGAAATCCTACAATAAGCCAAAGGGAAAATGGATAAAATGGGACAAAAGCAATATCTGAAAGGATAGCACCCAAGAATTTTCCAAAGCTGCTAAAAACCATCAACCCATAGATTCAAGAAACTTAGCAAATCCCAAGGAAGAAGAATACAAAGAAACCCATACCTAGGTACATCACGACCCAACAGATACAAACCAACAACAATAAGAAAATGACAAAAACAGTCAGAGGGACTTTTAAAGAAACAACAAGACTGGCAACTGACTTTTCAAGAGAAACCAGGGTATCTAGAAGAAAAGAGAACGATATCTTGAAGCATCTGAAAATTAAAGAAAAAGAACTACCAACCTGGAATTCTATACCCAGTAAAAATATTCATCAAAAATGAAGCTAAAATAAAGATGTTTTAGAGAAAAAAAAATCTGAGAGAATGTATTACCAGCAGACATTCACTAAAACACTGAAAGAACTGCTAAAACAGTGGTTCTCAACCTGTGGGTCACAACCCCTTTGGGGGTTGAACGACCCTTTCACAGGGGTCACCTAAATACATCCTGCATATCAGATATTTACAATACAATTCATAACAGTAACAAAATTACAGTTATGAAGTAGCAATGAAAATAATTTTATGGTTGGGGGTCATCACAACCTGAGGAACTGTATTAAAGGGTTGTGGCATTAGGAAGGTTGAGAACCACTGTGCTAAAAAAAGCTTTTCAAGATAATGGAAAATGATATCTTTTGGAAGTAATAAAGAGCACTGGAAAGAGGATGTATTTGATAAAAAAATAAATAAATAAAATGATAGTTTCAAATAAAAGTTATAATGTCATGATCAGGTTATACCATATTGTCTTAGTTTGTTTTCTGTTGGTATAATAGAATACCAAAGAATGAGTAATTTATAAAAAAAAAAAAAGTTTATTTCTTATAGTTCAAGGTCAAGGGGCCATATCTGGTAAGAACTTTCCTGGTGGGGACTCTCTGCAGAACCTGGAGGCAGCAGAGGGAATAGTTTAAAAGATGGCCAAATTAGCTTTTAAAACAGACACACTGTTGTGATAACACACTCCCTCCATTAATCCATTAATGCACAAATGGATTAATCCAATCAGAAAGACAGAACTCTTCTGACCCAATCCCATTACAAACTTCCACTCTCAACACAGCTGCAGTGAGGGCCGAGTTTCTGACACATGAATTTTAGGGGACATGTTCAAACCACAGCACATATGATATGACAACAATAACACAAAGTGTTAAGGGGGAAATAAATGGAGTCCAAGTATGGTTATGTTCCTGAATTATTTGAGAAGTGATAAAGTTACTAATTTAAGGTAGACTTTAGAAAGTCAAAAATGTGTATTTTAATATTAGGATAGCCATGAAAAAATTAATAAAAGAATCTATAACTCAAAGGACACTAGAGAAATAAAATATGGGATAATGAAAAAGTTTTATTAATCCAAAAGTAGGGAAGAAAGGAGGAATGAAGGCAGAGATGAGGCAAACAAAACAAATAGGCAAGTGGAAATCTGAGTTCCACTATATTAATAATCACACTGGGCAATGAATCAAACAATCTGGACAGAAAACAAAAATCATCAATCTACATAAAGGAATAAGACCCATTTGTATGCTGCTAACAGAAGAAACAATTTTACTCTACAAATACAAGAAGTTTGCAAATGAAAGAATGAAAAAAGATATGCCATGCAAAATTTAGCCCAGAGAAAGCTGGCGTAGCTATGGTACTACATGATACCACAGACTTAAGTGAAGGCAAGGTGTGTTACTAGAGAAAAAGTGGGAGAGTTCATATTTATTAAATGGTCAACTGAACAGAAAGTTCCAACAACTCTAAATCTGTGTATACCTAATAGCATAGTTTCAAGATACATAAAGCAGAGTTGCCAGAGTTAAGAGAGGAAACACACACACACATATTTAGCAACTTTGGAAATTCTGAGAATATAACGTAGAAAAGAGAAACAAGGCCATTGCCCTTGAGAAACTTATTGTCTAATACAAGAATATTTTAAGAGGTAAACAATAACTCTCACTTCTGAGCCAAAATACTATTCTAAATACTATTATCATTCTCATTTTAAAACAGAAGTTGAAAAAGTCTGATTGAGACACAATGTCATTTAGCTACCAGGTGGCAAGCTAACAGGTGTCTTGACAAAAATCAAGGTCTCTCTGACTCAAGATTCTGAACTTTTAACCACTGTGTCAGCAGTTACATTCCAAGGACAGTTCTCTTTTTAGTTGGAGATTTATATAAAATAGTCAACACTTGATTTATTTAAGCAAGGGCATAAAAAATAACAACTACCATCTATTATCACCATGATTTTAGCACCAAGGATATGAAAGATGTAATTTCAGGTGAAAATACAATTCTTCCCAAAAAATTATATTTGGCAACCTCTTTACAGAACATATATAAATAAACAAATAATTTTTTCCCTTACGTTATCACAGACCAGTGAAGAGTTAATCACAGATCAACACTAGTCCATTTTCTGTCTTTAGGGAACTGACTAAATGTACTAATAAAGGGTAAAATGCAATCAAAATTACTGAATAAGACCTCAGCAAATGATAATGTAGCCAAATATCAGAAAGCAATTTAAACACACAAAGAAACAAAGAAATACTAATTAAAGTCTACTATCTAAAGGAGAAAAGACGATTTCCAAGCATGTATTCATTATTGTAAAGTATTGCATTCCTGCTGGGTCAGGAGGACAATGATTAATAAGACTGACCTTGTCCCTGCCTTCATGGAGCCTGTGTTCTACAGTCTGCAGTCCACAATTATAGTCCAGTGGAAATCAGGTAAACCATTGGAACAGAACTTTGCTATTTATCTCACTTTGGACATGCTACCAACTGTTTGTCCTCTCAGCAGAACTGAGCCATGAAGAATGTAACGTAATCACAGTACCCGGGCCATGGATTCTAATGCCATGCAAAGTAAAAGCTTATATATACTTTATGTGTATATTTTGTGTGTGTGTGTGTGTGTCACTTGCCCCTATTTCAATTACCATCTCCCATCTCTTACTTGCCATCTCCTCTTTTCTCATTGATTTGAATATCAACTTCATCAAATAGTAAATTCTTACACAGACTTCAATTTCTCTTAAACTCCCTGATTTTGATGTCTGTTTTTGCGTCAACTCCAAATCCCGTTAACTTCTATAACTATATAATAAATCTTTAAATCTCTTAGGTCAGTTCTATCATAGTGATATTCTTTTACAAATTTCCTTTGAAATACTCATGTATTCAGTATTCTGTTGTTTCTTACTGTGATTGTTGTCAAGTTTTAAAAAGTAATTCATAAAATCTTAGCAATGGGGCGGCGCCTGTGGCTCAAGGAGTAGGGCACTGGTCCCATATGCCGGAGGTGGTGGGTTCAAACCCAGCCCTGGCCAAAAAAAAAAAAATCAAAAAAAAAAAAAATCTTAGCAATGTTCAAGAAAATTTTTGTTACAAGTACAGAAGTTTATTTTTTATTATTAAATAATTTTTCCTGTAGATTTTTTATTATGTTTTAAAAAGATAAGCACATAACATTGAGCTAAAATTCCATTGTAATAATCCTTCCATGGGCCAGGCTAAAGGAATTTAAATACAGAGGTTTGCTGGTGTGTCCCCTGTGACTTAAAGCTTTTGTTCTCTTTCATGGAAGAGTCCAAACTGGGGTGATGGGCTTCATGCCTCTTCTCACACTGATGACTGATCCCCTCCACCAAAATCTGCACCACAGAACACCCTTTCTCTGATTATCTGCCCTGACCCTAACCCTTCTCATGAGC
Source organism: Nycticebus coucang (assembly GCF_027406575.1). Classification (NCBI taxonomy): domain Eukaryota; kingdom Metazoa; phylum Chordata; class Mammalia; order Primates; family Lorisidae; genus Nycticebus; species Nycticebus coucang. The sequence continues at coordinate 70,464,363 of NC_069780.1, forward strand.
ACTGAGAGAAGTTCAAGGGAAAGAGCATGTTGGTGAATGTCAGCTCCCACACTCGACCTTTAGAAATTCATTAATATTTCAGCTGATTTCTTCCTCCTCACTTGCATCTTCCTTCATGCCTTGCCAGCCACTGGTAAATCAATCCTGGCACACTTCCTCTCCCAGGGAGTTTAAGGAAGTGTCCCTCTTTTACTTTGCCTGACTGGTCACAGCCTCTACTTCTGTGGGCTTGAAGAAAAGTTGTAATGTTGTAGTTTCTCACTGTGAGGGTACAGGTGGTATTCCTTCCAGCTTTTACATCCTAGGCAAAAGCCGACCTCTGCCTCCTTCTGTCACTGCCTGATAGGTACCACAAAGACATTTCTATTCAGGCTGTCATTGCTGATTGGTTGTCCCACGTATCCTCTGAAGACTGGTTGTCTGACCAATATCTGTGTATGCTCAAGTCTCTGTGGTAGAGTTGTCTTCCATATCTGTATGTTCTGCAGCTATGAACTCAAGCAACAGAGGATTAAAAACATTTTGAAAAAAAAAAATTGACAAAGCTCTGAAAAGCAAAACTTGAATTTGCTGCATGCTGAGTATTACATGGAATCCATGTAAATGAAGTGATGTGTAGGCATTGTATTAGGTATTGCAAGAATCTACAGATGATTTAAAGTATATAGTAGAGGGAGTGGGAGGGAGAAGAGTGATGAAAACTTGGGTAATGGGTACAATGTACATTATTCAAGTAATGGATACCCTGGAAACTCTGACTTCACCACTATGTATGTAGAAAAACTACACATCTACCCCATAAATTTGTACAAATAAAAAGAGAAAAAATATACAGGTAGATGTGCATAGCTTGTATGCAAATACTATACCATTTTATATAAGGACTTGAGCATCTGTAGATTTTAGTATTCACAGGATTCCTGGGACCATTCCTCCAGAAATATGAAGAGATGACTGTTATTTGTATAAAAATAACCTATGCACATCCTTCAGTGTTTTTATTGCTGTGTTGTCATTTTTATAATAATTTTTAATAGTTTTGATCCATAGTTAGTTGAATCTGCTGACGAGGAACTCATGAATTCAGAGGATTGCCATTAATACACTATTCTGTTTAATGCATCAAATAACCTTATTTTAAAATCAATGTCATCACCTAATAAAATAAACCTTATCTGGGACCACAATATACAAAAGAAACCAGAGAGAATCTGTCTAACTGGGCAAGGATGAGTGACCAGAGACACCCCTCTGCTCTGTGGTGATCCCAGCATTTTTAGGACTCAAAGAAATATGGTGTAGAATATTCTACTTCAACAAAATATCCCTTAGAACCTGGTTTAGAGGAAGGGAGATGTGAACGTGAACATAGCCATTTCCAAACTTTTCTTGATGCTTTACCTTTATAAAAATGTACCCCTAATATATGGTATACACACACACTCACAAAGTCAAAAATATGTTTAAAGATATGATTTAAAAAAAATAATATAGAAGTTCTTATGCTTTCTTTCCATATCTCATTGACTTATCTTTCACCTTCTCTGGAGAACAAACACCTCCAACTTGCAGATCATTGCTTTAGCAAATGATTATCTAATTTACTCTCCACAACAGGAGGCTACTTCCTCTTTCCCCAAGGAAAGGACCTTTCCTCTCACTCTTACAATACTGGGCCTATTGATTCCTCCCCACTGCCCCACAGTCCAGTCTAAGGATCTGACCCAATACAGTGTTGGGTGCAGGGAAAGAAGAGCAGCCTGGATTCCCTCATTGGTGGAATCCACAGACGTGCCCTTCCTTCACTGGGGTGTTCCTCAGCATCATGCCCTGGGACACTCCCGCTCTCCGGCTGATTGTTGCTGACCACTACTGCCATGCCTCTGACATTTTATTCAATTTCTCTTTGGTAGCCAATTCTGGCAATAGAGAATTTGAGGAGGAATTCCTGAATATAACTCAAGGATAAAGAAAGGAACAGGCAAAAGGGACAGCAGACAGGTCTGGGAATTCTGCATGGCAACCAGTTAAATCATGGCACCCAGTTAATTCAGCAGGTTTTATGTAGAGACACCAGTAAGGGGGCTATATAAGTCTGAAACAGCTTGCATTTGGGTTCTATATCCACTCCACTAATTGTTACTTATGTTACCATGGGGAAAGCTATGGTTTAAATAATACAGAGACAGATCCTACTATAGCTAAAGGTGCATTACAGGCCAATCATGTAGGTCTCACAGAAAGGATGTACCCAAACTATGACTGACCACCAAAGAGAGGACTGTGCTAAGTTACCATCAGGTATAGCCCCAAAAATAGCTGCAATGAAGTGGCAAAATGGTAAAATATAAAGTTACCACAGTTAAAAGGAACATTTGTCAGTGATAAACAGACAATATTTTGGAGTTTGATGTCTTTTAGGAAATGGGAAGGACTTTTCAGATTAGTCCTCATCCTGGAAGTTCCTCATTTTCTCCAGAAGATATAGAGGGATATCATTATTTCTGCCACTGCAGCGTGGAAAAATCAGAGGCAGCATGTGTTAGTAATCAGAATGCCACATGCAGTTGTGCGTGCTGTGCACTGAACAACTAAGGGAACTCATTCCCGCCAAAATTATATGCACACTGTATGAATGTGGAGTGGTTCTTTTGTGTGCTACTAATTCAGACAGTCTACTTTGAATCCCTGGTCTGTCTCCACTAATTTTATAAACTTGAAGGAGTTATTTAATCTCTGTGTGTGTTTTTTTTTGTTGTTGTTTGTTTGTTTGCAGTTTTTGGCTGGGTTTGAACCTGTCACCTCCAGCATATGGAGCCGGCGCCCTACTCCTTTGAGCCACAGGTGCCACCCACTCTCTGTGGTATTTTTCTTTTTTTTTTTTTTCCAGTATCCTAGTTTAAATAAAATCTTTCATTTTTGCCTTCTTTAACAGTTAGAATTTCATTTTTGCCAGTGTTTCTGCCTCTATTATTTGCTTTTTTTTTCCTCCAATGTTACCCCATAAGGGTTCTTGCTTATTTGTTTTGGTTTGATTTATAGTATTTTGGCTTTCCTCTCTATCTGGTGGAGGTAATGTACTGTGTTTGATCTGGCTGGCAAAGAGCTGTTGACCTCAAGTGAATCACCCAACCCAGTACCCTCAGAGGTTGAGGGTCTTCAAGGTTGGGTCATAGTATCCTACTATACACCTATATTACTCCTGTTTCTTTCAGTGCTTTTCCTTTTTCTTTTTATATTTCCTTTTATTCACCCCCCCTTCTTTCTCTTTTTTCTTTCTTTTTAAAATCTTTTTTCCCTTCTTGCTTTCAATTTTCTCATCCTTCTGGTCCCCTACCAAAAAAACTCATTAAAACTTTAAAGAGCAAGAAGAAGTGAAGGAATAATTAGGGTAAGGAAACAATACAAAAAAGCACTCATGAAGAAGAATCAGCAGAAAAATCCTGGTAACACGAAATACCAGTTCAGAGTAACCCCTTCTAGGGATCGTGAGGTAGCTACAGCAGAGGATTCCTCCTATAAAGAAATGCTAGAAATGACAGAAGGGGAATTTAAAATGCAGATGATGAAAACAATGAAGGAAATTGCTGAGAAAGTGGAAACAATCAAAAAACAATGAAGAAAATTGCTGAAAAAGTAGAAAATAACCAAAAGGAAATCCAAAAACAGAATCAAAAAAGAGATGAAAGATATGAAGAATATAAAAGGTATATAGCAGAGCTGAAAGAACTGAAGTAGTCAATTAGGGAACTTAAGGATGCAATAGAAAGTATCAACAACAGATGAGATCATGCAGAAGAAAGAATCTCAGAGGTAGAGGATAAAGCTCTTGAGATAACACAGATAGTTAAAGAGGCAGAAAAGAAGAGAGAGAAAGCAGAATGTTCACTGACAGAATTATGGGACTCTATGAAGTGTTCAAACATACGAGTTATAGGTATCCCAGAAGGGGAAGAAAAATGCCCCAGAGGAATGGAAGCCATTCTAGAGAATATTATCAATGAAAATTTCCCTAATATCACCAAAGATTCTGACATTCTCCTTTTAGAGGGATATCGGTCCCCTAGTCACCTCAAGTCAAATAGAGTTTCTCCAAGGCACATTGTGATGAATCTATCTAAAGTCAAGACAAAAGTAAAGATTTTGCAAGCTGCCAGGAATAAGCACCAACTGACCTACAGGGACAAACCCATCAGGGTCACCACAGACTTGTGTATTTTTTTTTCATCATCTATCAAATAATAATAATTTCTCTTATCAGTTAGTTGTAAATCTTAAATAGTGAAAAGTTCTTAATCCAGCATGGTAGGCATAATAACGATTCCCAATGATAACTACATCCTAATTCCCAGAACCTGCAATATGTTATGTTCCATGACATAGGGGAATTAAAGTTTCAGATGGAGTGAAGGTAGTTAATCAGTTGACCTTAAAATAAGACTGTAATCCAGGACAATCTGGATGGACCCAACGTAATCACATGTTCACCTACAATCAGAAGAGGAAAGCAAAAGAGTAGGTCGGAATTAGATACAAGGACAGATAGCAGATGAGAAATTCACAGCATGGAGGTGACTCAAGCTGCCATTGCTGGCTAAAGATGGAGAAAAGACTAGAAGCCAAAGATGTGGGCAGCCTCCAGAAGCCAGAAACTTTGCTCAGCTGAAAGCCAACAAGGAAACAGGGATCTCAGTCCTATAACTGCAAAGAATAGAATTCTGCCAAAAACCTGATTGAGTCCCAAAACACATTCTTCTCTGGAGTCTGCACAAGGGAATGCCGTCTGCTGATGCCTTGACTGTAGCCCAGTGAGACCCTTTTTGGACTTCTGATCCAAAGAGCTTCAAGGAAATAAATTTATATTGTTTTAAACCAGCGGTCCCCAGGCTTTTTGGCACCAGGGACTTGTTTCATAGGAGAAAATTTTTCCACGGACTGGGTTGGGGGGTTGGTTTTTGAGAAGATTCAAGCACAATACATTTATTTCTATTATTAACACATTGTAATATATAATTAAATAATTTTACAACTCACCATAAGACAGAATCAGTGGAAGCCCTGAGCTTATTTTCTTGCACTAGGCGGTCCCAGAGCTAGCATCACCACCTCAGCTGCACCTCAGATTGTGAGGCATTAGATTCTCATAAGGAGGGTGCAACCGAGATCCCTCCCATGCACGGTTTATAGTAGGGTTTGTACTTCTGTGAGAATCTAATGCCAACACTGATCTAACAGGAGGCAGAGCTCAGGAGGCGATATGAGCGATGGGGAGTGGCTGTAAATACAGATGAAGCTTCACTCACTTGCTTGCCACTCACCTCCTACTGAGCAACCTAGTTCCTAACTGACCACAGATTGGTGCCAGGCTCCATGGCCTAAAGGTTGGAGACCACAGTTTTAAGCCATCAAGTTTGTGGCAGTTTGTCACAGTAACAACAGGAATCTAAAAGTAATATATGCATTCACAAGATTACTGTTCTGACCAGTGTTTATTCACTCACTCAGTCTTTACAAATATTGACTTAGGGTATACCATATGCCAGGCACAGTGTCAAGTACTGGGACATCACAAGAAACAAACTGGTGAGGGCCTTGCTTATATAGAACTTATCTCTTAGTAGAATCTAACCAGAACTAGAACAGGGAACAGGAAAGCACAGAAACTAACTATAGGTTTGCTGCGTATACAGTTGGTCCTTCATACCTGCAGGTTTTGCATCTGTAGATTCAACCAAACAAGAATCGAAAAATGATAGTTGTGTCTGTACTGAACATGTTCTTGTCATTATTCTGTAAACAAGGCACTAGGCATATAACAAGTTACATAATGTTTACACTGCAGTAGTCCCTTGATGTCCATGGGATAGGTTCTGGGACCCCTGTGGATACAAGAGTCTGCAGATGTTCAAGTCCCTATATAAAATGGCATAGTGTGTGCCAATCACCTATGCACATCTTCCCGTAGGTGGCCCTGGAACCAATCCCTCATGTATATCAAAGAATGACTGTATTAGAAAGTAACCTCTAAAAATACAAGTAACGAATGCTGAGCAACTGTGGGCAAAAAAGTTGAGAATTCTCTAAATTTTTTTAAGTCACTAATACAAATCAGTAAAAATTCATATTATAACAAAAAATAGTCTATACAAAGCAGATTATTATATCTGCTCCCTTCTTCTGAAGCTAAGTTCTAATGTAAAAAGCAAGGATGTACAGCATGGATGATCACCCCCATCCCTACTAAAAGCTGTGGAGCTGTCTGCCAAAATAAAGAAACCCACCCCTCAGTGTTGCAAATCTTTCAGTTCAAACTTTTGGTCACAAAGGAAACAGCACCAATTTGCAACATTCGGTGCTCTGAGCTGCTTTCTGGAGTCTTCTATGTCTGCTCTACAAGGAGAATAAATTGATGCCATGGTCCTTTGTTGCCTTCAATAAACTGCTGCTGGAATTAATAAAGGATCCTGACAAAGCAACTAATGGTGAGAGGTTAGAAGAAGGAAGTCATCAACCTTGAAGCTGTAAGTAATCACAGGCTTGCTGTTGTCTTACACTGATGGAATACGTGCTATGTTTTAACACTGAAAGGAAACACAAGAACATTTTCACCACATATGTGTACTTTCCTCCTTTTAAATGAGAAATCATTTTCTTTGGATGGCTTGGCAAAGACCAATCATCTGTTGGAGATATGGGTGGTTTTGAGCCATGCTTTTCAGGTTTCTTGGAGAAAGTGGCATTTGCTGAAAATTTTAAGCAAACAAGGGAGCAATATTTGATGGACAGAACATGAGAGATTTATCTTAGGTCCACAACAGGGCATAGGGACCATAAAAGAAGAAAGAAACCAGAAGTCCATTTTGGATATGTGAACTATAGAGTAGTGTAAGCAGACACTGAGGAAATTGACACTAATATTTTGAAAGCCTGTGAGCCTACCTAATAGGAAATACTTCAATGAAAGATAGCACATTCATTTTGTGCAATATTATACACCATCAAAAGCATGTTTTTGAGGATTATTTAATGGTATCAGAAAGTATGCATGATGTACTAGTCCCTGAAAGACAAGCAGGATATAAATTCTATATCCAGGATAATATAAGTTGTGTTACAGATACCTCCCCCCCCCGACACACACCCATACAAACACATCCCTTTATCAGAAGATGTTACAAATATAGAAATGGAACATTAACGTAACCTGGCTGGAGCAGGATAGGGAATGTATCAATAGCATAACTGAATAATTTAGGTGTAGAATTGGCTTTGGGGAAATGATTGATCCAAGATGTACACGTCAAGCCATGGCCCTGTTTCTCACGTTGCATCTCTCCACTCTACCTTTATGCCATTGCCCTCATTCTCAAGTAGGTCCCACCCTGGAGATCTCCTGAGACTGCACATACCCTCATTCAAGTTTAGAGGGACCATGAAGTTGGACAATAACCAGTTTGGGGTCCTGATTTGTTTCTTTTTGTCAACCCTGAACACCGTAGCCAAGAGGATGTGATGTCTTTCGCATTCCCAACCCCTCTTCAATAGGAAGTGAGGTGAATTCCAGCCAAATTACATGACTGGGAGATCCAAGCGACCTTTGGGAAAGGGAAGAGTGGATGCCGGCAAGCCCACAAAGAAATATTTGCTACTCATACCCTCACATGGAAAAAAACTGCAAGGAAAGATACCCAAATTTTAACACTAGTTATCATGGAACATATATATTCATATATATTTAACATGGTCCATAGATGATTTTAAACAATGTAACTGTTTTACTTACTTTTTAAAGAATATTTCAATAAGTATGCCTAATCTGAGAAATTACAAAATTCCATGAAAGCAAAGATGCACATTCCCAACTCTACACATAAAGCCAAGTTACAGATAGATCAATAGATGTTTATAGTCATATATAACTGTATATAGTTCAACACTGTTTTAAGCATATAGTTTTATAAGTTCTACATATAGTTTCATAGTTACATATACATAGATATATATATTTATAAATTAGTGAAGATTTTAGTTTGGAGGCAAGTGGTGAATGGTTATGAAAAGTGTTTAGAACCATAGGAGAGATGGTGAAAAGAGAGTGGCTTCATCAAGCAATAGGTGAGAAATTTTTTTTGTAATACAGTTTTTCCTGACAAGTTATGGTTCTTATGTGTTACAATTAATTTTTGGCACCTAATATTTAGATAATCACAGCCATGACCTTCCAAATCTTTATTTCTAAAAAGAACACATCATTTAGAAAATGTCGTGTAACTGGCCTGTGTCTGGGCTTTCCCAAGCCACTTCTCCTCTAGTCCCGTCTGTCTCTGTGTCCATGTATACCCATTGTCAGTGACAATCTTTCCACAAAAAAAGAGCAACACTCACACACACGTGCACGCATGCCCCAGTAAAGCAGTTTCACCAGCATTCTCCCTAACAGACGGAGAATGGGGATGTATTACATAGCATAACTTTATAAACATCACATTTACCCTCTTCACACATTCCTGATACATCCTTTCCGCTGGCAGCCGTCTCATTCCTCCCAGCTCCCTCATCCCAGAAGCCTGTATCTATTTAATTTTCAGATTAATGTGAGGGTACAAACAATTAGTACATTGTTTATGTTTGTTAGGTAAAGTCCAAGTTGTAGTTGAGCCCATCACCTAGGAGGTGCCATATACCCCTACATTGTGCCCATTAGATGAAAGCTCACCAATCCCCTTCCCTTCTCTACTCTCTCCCTGTCCCCTGTTCTTTACCCTTCCTTCCCCACCCCCTCACTTGAGTTTACTTCAATTTATATCTCATGTGGGCGTGTAGTTATTTGTCTACTAGCTCCATATTAGTGTTGAGTACACGAGATACTTGTTTTTCCATTCTTGTGAAACTTTACTAAGAAGAATTTTCATCAACTCCATCCAGGTAAATACAAAAGATGCAATTCCATTTCATCTTTCTTATGGCGGGATAGTATTCCATGGTATACATACACCACAGTTCATTAATACAGTCATGGGTTGATGGGCACTTGGGTTGGTTCCACATCTTGGTGATTGTGAACTGAGCTATTTTTCTTTTTCTCCTTTCTCCTTTTCACAACCTCATTCCCTCACCTCCACCCCCACTAGGATCCATCCTTTGAGTCAAGAGTCAAATTGCAAACGTCCACAGGAGCCAGGTGGGCAACAGGAGGAAAGAATAAAAGTCCAGGCAAGAAGGACTAATGGGAACTGCAGCGATCAGACAATGAAACTCTCTGGGGAAGAGGACTCACTATTCCCTGGTTCCCAATTTTCATGAGACTCAGGAAATAGACAACTTGGCAACTAATTAATATTTATTAAAAAATACTGTATGGTCAAACAAAATGTATTTGCCAGCCAAATGAAAGCCATGGGCTACCAGTTTCTGAATTTTTCTCTAGATCTTTCCATTCCTCTTTTGAAAGCTCTCTCTTGGTATCCTTGATTTGTACAACCAAACGCTAACTACTGTTCAGGGTGAATGTCAATGACTCATCTCTTAACCAGAGTATAAAGTTGCAGACACCAGAACTTTCCAGTACAGCCCTGTGTCTTGTGGCTAGGATAAGCTGTCAGGGCTGGTGTAAGTTTCCTATTTTCCCTACCCACAATATCAAGATGAATACTAAGATGCTTTGAACTCTAAAGTTAAATGAGCAATGAGCTATGTTGTGTGTATTTTCTTTTAAGCCTTTTTTTCCCTTTGGGTGGAGAGGGGGATATACTCATGAGCAAAGCTAATTTTATCATCAAGGACTGGTGATATTTAGTGGTTATTAGTGTTCCCAGGTTGCTCTGACAGACACTGTATGAATGAGGCAAGACTGAAGAGTCAATGTTAAAGCAATGGATTTTAAATTAAAAAAAAAAAACTTTTAAATTGTATATCAGCCAAGTTCTCATCAAGGAAACAAAAATCATGTTAGCTTTTCAAATGGAGGAAATGATTACTCAAGTATTGAAAGGCTGAAAGAACAGAAAAATAAGAATATCCGGGGACAATAACTGCAAGAATTAGCTAGTGTGCCTTGGGAAGAGGGAAAGGCAGTAAAAGCTGGGGTTACTATAAGCAGAAGATTGAAGGGGCAGCTCCAAGGAGCTGATGTGTGCAGCACTGAGGAGGGGTGGTTTCTGAAACATGGAAAGGATGTCCCTTCTCCCCTCCTTCTACCGTCTCATCTGCTTGCAGAACCTAAAAAGGAACCAACTGGCAAAGGAGACTCCCAATGCCAACATCACACAGCAGTGTACAGAGGGGTGGTTTGAGGGCAAGAGACAACAGGTGCAGATACAGCCACAATAAGAAATATATGTCATATCAGAACCCAGCACACGACATATGCACCCATGGGCCATTAAACATGCTTCATGAACAAATGAGATGTGCTATATTTTTTTCTATTATATTATATTCCATTTTTTAAAATTAAATACACTTCCCTAAATGGCTTCATGATCCACTAGTTCCTTAGAGAGGTCACAGAACTAAAGAAGAAGTGGGTGATTCCTGGGACTCCATGAGAGCACACTAGAGACGAGGGCCACCTATCAAATTCAGACAAAGTCTATGAGCAATCTGGAAAACATGGGGAAAGTATGGGGAGATTTGTTTTCCTAATTTCTGAGCAGCCCTTGCATAAAAACAGAGAATACCATTGTGGTGGAGTCAGCTAGATTCACATTTTCATTTTGACTCTGCTTTCTCCGTCAAATTACAGTTGTCAGGTTGGAAGCAACATATGACATAGGTGTTTACATGCTGGGTGGCACTGAAATACTCAATGTCCTCTCTAGAGTCAACATTTATCAGCATGGTGGCACATGGAAATTAGGTTTGTTTTCTTTAGTGGGTGTTTGGAAAATCACAATGTTGTCCATTGGATGGCATAAAAGTCACTAAAAATAGGCTTTTCTTTTGATTTCTGGAGCAATCTAAGATATTTTAGACTAAAGAAAAACAATAGGATTTTATTATTTCCTTTTGGTTATTATCTAGTATTAATTCAAACTTTTATGTATAATTAAATTTATTAGTAATTCAAGTACTGAATTTGATCTTTATGAAGAAATTTAGATATTTATATTATTAAGAATACAATGCCTAACCCCCTCCCCAAGAAAAGTAGACCAAAAACTTTGAGAGAAAACCAATTAAAATATGCTAGAACAAATACAAACCGAAATCACCACAGATGGCTTTGACTGACAGAGTTAATAGGTTCATTTATGTATAAGAACTAGAGTAAGTTTTGGCTTGAGTTATATGGAACTTTACCCTTTGCATTTTTTCACCTTGTACTCAAATTTGTTTCTTTGAATTAGATCCCAGACTTCATCTGGAAATCCCAGGGCCTGAATCCAGGCTCAGATCCTGCTTCCACTATTAACACACTATTTGACTTTGGCAACTCACACAACTTCTCGGCTCTTAATTCTCTCCTCAGTTAACTTTCATGAAGATTAACTGAGATGGTAGACAGAAAACAATTTGGAAGTTTACAGCTTCCATTAAAGGGAAAACTCTTAAACTCCTCATCGTATATGCTCCACAGTGTCTAAACAATAGCACAGGTTCATATTCAATAAATACCCTATAACTGAGGGAGCATTTTTTTCTTTTTAGATGAGAATCCCTAATAAGCAACTATGATTCTCTAATTTATTCTACTGAAATTATAAATGCACAGTATAGAGAAGGGGGCAAATTTCAAGCTCCACTTGCACAGGGTAGGATAAGGCTTGAGAGCTTGGGTTTGAAGTTTGTCCACCTGGATTCAACTCCAGGCTCCATGATGTTCTGTGTAACCTGGATGAGTTACTCACCCTCTCTGAACTTCATTCTTCCCATCTGTAAAGTGGAGAAAATAAACACCATTTGATTCAGGGATTATTGTGAGGTCTTAAAGAAATGTACTTGTGAAATATTTTGGAACAGTTCCTGGCAAATAGCACATAATAATTACTCATCATTATTGTCATTTTTATACTTATTTCTGAAGTTAATGAAATAGAAAAGACCATGGAAAAGTCATGAACTTGGGAGCTGCTTCAACGTTCTAAGAGTGTTGTAGCAACATTGCAGTATTCAAAGTTCTACAGGATAACAGATTCAATCACTGAATCTCTTCCTTTCCAAAATGATCCAGGTGTCTGCTCATTCCAGTTATTCACAGGACCACACCTTTGCCTGTATAATTAAGAAACTCTCAGGTTTCGTAAATAAAGCTGCAAGAAGAGATATCTAGGAGAACTGCTAACGTGGAGAGGACAGACACCAGCAGGCCTTGGTGAGGGTGTGGGGAGTGGAACTCACATACACAGACAGAGGTCACATAAAATGCTAAAAAACACTCTGGAAAAGTGGCTGGCGGCATTTCTAAAATACCTAGAGAATTCAGCACATGCATTCTTTATGATCTAGAAATTTCATACACATACTCACCAAAATAAAGGCATAGAATGGTTCATAGAGACCATATTTAGAATGGCACAAACAGGAAACAACCCCAATTCTATCGCAGGATAAAGGTGAAATGAATTGTGATATATTCATACATAGAACGCTATATATCACAGAGAATCAGCAAAACATTGTTTAACAACATAGATGAATCTCACAAATGTAATATTGAGAAAATTAACCAGATATAAAAGAGTACCTACAGTTGGCCCTTGAACAGCACAGGGCTCAGGGGGTGCCAAGCCCCCATGCAGTTGAAAATCCATGTGTAACTTTTGATTCCCCAAAAGCTTAACTATGTAGTATACTGTGGACTGAAAGCCTTGCCAATAACATGAACAGTCAATTAATACATATTGTGTGCACTATGTGCATTATACTGTATTCTTATGACAAAGTAAGCTAGATAAAAGAAAATCTTAATAAGAAAAGCATATGGAAGAGAAAATATATTTACTTTTCATTGAGTGGAAGTGGATCATTGTAAAGCACTTTACGCAGCTCAGACATTGAGCTGACTGGGCAGGAGGAAGAAGAGGGGCGGTCCTGCTGTCTCAGGGGCAGCAGCGGGGGAAGAGGTGGGAGGCGAGGCAGGAGAGGCACTGATTGGAACTCCTATTTTTAAAAATCTACACTTAAGTAGATCCATGCACTTCAAAGTCCTACCATGCAAGGGTCAATCATACTTTGGGATTTTATTTATATAAAGTTTAAAAGCAGGCAAAACCAAATGAATACACTGCATTGAAACTCTTGTTCATGTGTCTGCCTGCCCTACTCAATCATAATCTGATAAAGCTGTGTCTGACTTATTACACCTCCAATGTTCAACACAGAGCCTGGCACATAGTAGGCGTCTAATAAATGTTTCTTGAATGAATGCAAAATAAAACGAAAGAAATACATTTTGTTGTATATTTTACAGAATTAGACTTTGATACCAAGTTTGCGGAAACATCACTTTGGTCAAGTTGGCTACCCAGTAATTTATGTCAACTGTCTTCTGAAGTAATTATCTGAAATGCAGATTGCTATTGATCCAAGCATGGGCCTTTCTACTTTCTGCCTTACGGAGCAAGTTCTTATTTTTCTCATGAGTCAAATCTGTTTAATTCCCACAGTCTTTCTGATTATGACAGTGTTACTTACAACAGCAAAAAAAAAAAAAAAAAAAAAATGATGGCACCTTGGCTAGTCTCACATTCTTGTCACAGCTGTTTGTATTTGAGACTTATATTACAAAGCAGAATCAGAAATATCAATGTCTTGAGCTTCAGAAATTAGTTTCATATTTGCTGTCTTGGCAGCAGCCAAAAAGGACAAATTAATAAAACATTATGTACAGTAATAAAAAGGGGGAGGGATAGAGATTTACGTCATCCATTAATCAGTGACCTAACCAGAAAAACATTAGTGAATGATTAAAGAAAGATGACCCTAAGGGACTGCAGGGGGATTCAGACAGGCTTTTGTCAAAGACCCCAAATCTAATGTAATTTCAGGCTGGCCTCAAAATTCAATTTGTGTGGAACCTCTAAGTCATCTATTCCACAACGACATAGAGCATAATTGCATTTGAACAGCTTCCAGCACAGCAATGAGAAAATGTCTTGTTCCGGGCCCTGTGTGCCACAAGGAAGGCGGTCCAGATGACCACACAGGAGGCCGGGCTCAGTAGCAGAGTCTGCCGGTCCCACCTGCTGACCGTTGCCCTCCGCAGGAAGCACATGTTTCTGCTTAATTCCTGCCAGCTTTTGGCTGTCAGGGAGGGCATCTGCAGCGGGCAGCTCCCGAGGGCCACCACCTGGTGCTGTCAGTCGGCCTCAGACCAACAAGCAGAAGGGGAGGCATTCATCTGTGTGCTTATTTTTCTGTGTTTGGGGTATTTCTTGGGACTTGGGGTTTTTACTTGGCATGTTAACTGGTCTCTTTCGTTAGGAGGGGAAAAAAAGAATTTTGCTTGCTTTCCTTTAACTCAGAGTTCCCTTCTTTGGAAAACAATTTTGTAATACCTGGTTCATGCTTATTAAGTCCCTGTAGCTTCTTCACAGTACTGAAGATTTGCTTGAAAATATACTTAAAAAGTATATCCTAACCATCATTAATTCGAGACGTAAGTCATTAAGTCATTAGTTTTTATAGGGTGTAGTTATAAACAATTACAAAAAGGCAAATATAAACTTAGTGTTTTAATCCCATTAGAAAGACTACACAAAAATAAAACAAAAATAAATGTCCCAGGAGAAAGATGGAGCATTCCTGAGAGAAAACCGGTTTTGGCTCCTGTCTCAATAGTTTATAGCATGCAAAAGAATCAAAGATTCTCTGTGAATGTCAAGAGTTAGATACTATTTCAACCTCAAAAAGACTGCTTGTTTTCATCCAAAATCAACTTATATTTAATTTTAACTCATAACTTGCATTTTGCATCTACAAATGCAGTACAACTTTTCATGAAGCCAATTAGGTATAAAGAAATCGATGAATGAAGAAGCACAATTTGCTTTTACCAGATTGCTTTAAGGAAATGAGGCCCAGTTGTGGATGGAAGTTAGCTCCCAAAGAAGAAGAAAGCTGTTGCCCTCATGTCTTAGTCCATTCAAGCTGCTATAATAAAATACCTTAGATTGAGCCATTTTTAAAAAACAGAAATGTATTACTTATAGTTCCAGAGGCTGGGAAGTCCAAGATTAAGGTGTCAGCAGATCCAGTGTCTAGTAATGGCTCACTCTAGTCTTCAAAGACCATGTGTCCTCACATGGTGAAAATGATTCCTCAAGCCTCTTTTATAAGGATGCTAATCTGCCTGGTGCAGTGGCTCATGCCTGCAATCCCAGCACACTGGGAGGCCAAGGCAGGTGGATTGCTTGAGCTCAGGAGTTCAAGACCAGTCTGAGCAACAGTGAGATCCCATCTCTACTAAAAGTAGAAAAATTAGCCAGGTGTGGTGGCACACACCTGTAGTCTCAGCTACTTGGGAGGCTGAGGCAAGAAGATGGCTTGAGCGCAGGAGTTTGAGGTTGCTATGAGCTGTGATGCCATGACACTCTATCCAGGGTGACAGAGTGAGACTCTGTCTCAAAAACAACAAATCCCATTCGTGAGAGAAAAGTCCTCATGACTTAATAGCTTCCCAAAGGATCCACCTCTTATAACACCATCTTAAAGGCTAGAATCTAACATATAAATTTGGGGAGGGGGGCACAAACATTCAGACTATAGCAGCTAGTGACACATATTTTGGTTAGTGGCTTTTTGGTTGATTTAGCCCAGTGACAAGTGACATATGTCATAATAGTGATAAAATATAAAAATACTAAGTTAAGGATAATAGTAGTAGTAGGAAAAGTTACATGTACATAAAGGCCGGATTTGTTCAATAAATTTGTATCTAAGCACCTATAGGTATCTTTTAAATGTATGCATCTAAAACACTCATTTACTCTAGTGCTAGAAAAATTAAATTCATCTCTCTGGGTTATAACCATATTTTTCCCATTGAAGCAATTCTTTCCATCCTATGATTTTTTTATTCTTTTCTGATAGCAGGGGGTGTTTGAGGAGCACAGCCATTAGATTACAGCAGAACAGACTGTTTTGAACTTCAAAAACATATTACTATGGAAATCGGTGTTCAAAAAGTCAAGTGGAAATTGCCATGAATGTATGTCTGTTTTAATGGTATTTTGAACACTGGAAAGAATCACAGTGGAGACAGAATCAGAGAATCCTCCAACAGCAATTGGTGCACATTTTCTAGTAAACATAAGCACTCGACTACCTTTATTTACATGGCCATGTTTTCATACTACCTGTGTATTTTTAGGAAGTTCAATAAAATATTTGCTCAGAACTATTCCGGACATGTGAAGGGACAAGGTGCCAAGTCATACAGAGAACTGGAAGCAAGAGAGGAACAGGAAGTTGAATGGGTGAAAAGTGGTCGGGCCGAGAAACACAAAAGGAATTAAAAATACATAGAATAACCCTTAACTTAAGAATCAGAGGAATCAGACCATAAAGTTAAAAGTTGAGACTGTTTTCCTAACTTCTTGTTCCTGTGAATGACTTCTTGATTATCTTAAGCCTCTGGCACACTGTCTGTGGTCACGCACACTTAGAGCTGTGACAATGAATGAGGCCCCTTAAGAGGTTCCAGAAACATCTTCTCCGTGCACTGTTTGATTTCCATTAATTCCCATGCAATGACTGCACCACAGCTTAAGTTCGCTAAGGTGTCTCTGAAATGGGGATCCTAACCTCCCTCGGGGATGCTGTGAAAGACAGAGTGGTGGCCACAAGAAGATACAGTCTCTGTGTTCTTAAGCAAGGGACTCTAATTTAGCAACTCTGTTGTGCCCAAGGAACACTCCAGGAACTCCTTCAGGGGAATTCTGCAGCCACACACGTTTGCATCTACCAGCCTTACAGAAGAGGAAAAAGTTCAACCTGCCCCTTAATACCCCCTCCTCTTTTTCAGGTTGAGCTGCCGAGAATGACACACACAGGGCAGAGTGCTGTGTGTGTATCGCATTTTAAAAGCAGGCTCTGACTATAAGGATTTCCTAAGTGTCTAGGCATATTCTAAATTCACGTTCATAGAAACAATATTCCACATTATTTGTCTATCACTAAGCTGGCTCTGAAGTGGAAACACCCACCCCCTTGTGTGCACTGAAAAATTCCTAGCTTTTGTTTTATGAATTTTTCATGGAAAGCAAAGCCATTCTTTTTTAATAGAAAATATTTTGAAATGCCTTGAACTTGCCTTGGGTATTTAATCAGATCCGTTCTCTGTAATGTTGCTTTCCACCCTCCTGTTCTTCCCTCATTCAGACTCCAAATCCTCCAGCCACAGGCCTGTTCAGGGCTCTGGTTTGATAACCCTGCAATTGGAGGGCAGAGTGGGAACAGAAGGTACATATCTTTGTTTATCTGGTTCTCTCCAACACCCCGGTGGCCTACTTGGGTGTCCCACAAGCTTTCTGTGGAAAACGGTGCCTCCTATTTAGCAACCACCCCACCTAAAAGGAGCTCCGGACCTATACTTAAACAAGGATGAGAAAGAGCAGGAATGATGCAGGCCTGCTCTCTCCTGTGAAAGAAGAACCGTGTTCTTTTCCTGGCGGAGGGCCACAAGATCATTTCTGCTTCCACTTTAGCAACCCATAGGGTGGAGGGAATGAAATCACGCTATTTTGCAGTGTGACAAAAATGCAATAGGTGTCCAAAGGTAGTTTCAAACAAAATGAAAATGGTTTTTGTTTCTGTTACCTAATTTAAAAAAAATCCAAGAGAAAATTGTTCTGTTTTCCAGGGCTTCGCCTAATGTTGGATTTTCATTTATGTGGAAGGTGAGGAAAGGGAAATACAGTCTATGTAGTTCAGCATGTCCATAGCCCCATAAGCTTCACAAAACGATTGCATTTTTTACTATTTCTTTTTCAAAGTAGTTCCTGTCTTTTGTGTTTTGTAACATTTATAGAAAAGTATGGATTTAGCCCAGCTTTTTAAGAATCTCAGCTATTTAGAGTGTTCCCCTAATTGCTAAAAACATGCCGAGGGAACAGGCATGAATCTGTTAACATTTTCAATTTTTTCTAAGTTTGGAATCACTAAAATATAACATACCCATCCAGGAGAGTATTGTGATATCAAAAAGTAGTCATGGGGTCTGGATTCCCTTATAACCTTTCAAAATCACCTCTGCATCCACTCTAAGACTATTGAATTCCCATTGTGTCCCACCATGGTCAACATCCATGTCTACCATTCAATTATATTTCTTACAACATCGTATTGTATAGATGATTGTACTAAGGCGTTATATGTTTGTCTTCAATTTAAAAATATAAACCCCTCAAGTTCCATAACAGTATCTCAATCATCTTTAAACTTCCAGGGCCAAGGTTACACCTAAAACTAACAGATGACTGATAAATGCTTGTGGAAGGAAACATTGAAAGAATAGTAGGAAGCTGGAACTGACATAACTACTACTTGGGAAAACCTGAAATAATAAACTAAAACTTAAATTTTGTGGGCAGTGCCTGTGGCTCAAAGGAGTAGGGCACCAGTCCCATATACCAGAGGTGGCAGGTTCAAACACAACCCTGGCCAAAAACTGCAAAAAATAAAACTAAAATTTTGTGCAGAATGTGGAAAAGAGCAGAATAATTTCTTGGCCTTGTGTGTATACTTTCTAAATAATTTTTTTGAGAGCCAGCATGCCTTTTAATAAGATGACAACATGAGACGTGGTGGTGTAGAGGGATGACAGCTGAGTTTGGCGAAAGTAGAGTCTGTGCTTAGAGTGAGTAGGGGCCTTTTCCCCAGCATCATCATTCCTTGTTTTAGACTTTCTGCTCTTGTCTACAGTTTCTTCATTTTACCCCATTGCTAAAAGGAAACCTTGATTTATTTTTCCCTCAAAGGGCTAAAAATCAAATTTGCCTAGCTTGAATAATCCTGGTTGAAAGAAATTTGCCTTCCCCTGTTTTCAAGACAAGTGGGCACAGAGATAAACCACACAATTGTCAGGTATTATGGTCTGAAAGTCTGCATCCCTCTCAAGTTTATATCTTGAAATCTAATCAAGATTAGGTTTGAAGATGTGAGCCTCTTAGGAGGTGACTAGATCATGAGGATAGAGGCCTCGTGAATAGGAGTACTGCCCTCAGGAAAGAGGCCTAAGGGAGTTTTCCTTTCCACCATGGAAAGACCTGGCAGGCAGGTGTAACCTATGAAGCAGAGGAGCTTCACCAAAAACTGAGTTTGCTCCCACCTTGATCTTAAACTTGCCAGCCTCCCAAATTGTGACACATAAATTTCTGTTGTTCAGAAATAACCCAGTCTAAGGTACTTTGTCTAATATGAGTGGACAGTGGGATTCACCGACATTGCTATGAAACCCTAATGACATGGAAGATTTCTCTGACATCAAATTTCTGAAGACATGTGAATGAATTCTTTTAAACTCAACTAAAATAAAAATAAAAATTTGTGTAAAGTAAGTATATATTGTACATCATGGCAAATTTGGTATTCCTTCAGGAGAGCGTTCGTGTTTGTAATTTAAAATTTCCAAAGTTAGGCATCTAGAGCAGGATGCGGCCTATGAATTACCAAAGCACTCTGTTATTCCAGAGAGAGATTTTATAAATAGAAGATTTTGTATATAAGCCTATTTATCTACAGCCTAGTAAAGAGTTGAACACTGTCTAGAGAATGTGATCTAAGTAGGCAAACAATTCAGATAATGTAAATTGCAGTTTGGGGCCTAAAAGATACAAAAAACATGTTTAGTCTAAAAAAAATATAGAGACCTAAAATGGCATGAAAATTCTGATGAAAGTTTTTCAGTGATGGGGCAATAGGGAAACCCTAAAATATAAATTAAAATCCAAGAGTCTTTTTTAAGTTTAAAATTATGTTTCAAGAAAATGACTCCTAACATAATTTTTCCAAGTGCCCATTCAATACCTATAAAGACAAAATAAAAATAAGGGTCAACAATCTACTGCTAAAGTTAGGGAAGAATTTTCATAAATGGAGCTAATCTGGGAAAAGCAATGCAGAGCTTCCCTATGCTTCACCTATTAGAACAGCCGTATTTAGCCAGAAGGAAGGAAAAAACTCTCCCTGTGATACCCACCTCAATGACCCAGAACCCTTTACAAATGCATAAAAAGGACCTATTCTTTCTCTGAGACAGATGGTATTTTTTGAGGGAGGCTGGGTTCTATATTCCTGGTTGCATATGTCCATATACTCTCTGAGGCTGTATACCCCCAAAAATAAAGGAGAAATAATTTAGAGACATGCTGAGACCGTACGTTGTGTCCTGGGTGTGCAGAGGTGGGGAGAAGCCCAGCATAGGAAGATCTGGGGGTCTGAATTCAGAGCCGCCCCGTTGGTTTGGTTATGTGTGTGAAAGAACAGTCTGTGTGAATAAGAATCTGGTGAGTTTTTTTCTTGCTCTGCTGCCCTTCGGGGCTTCTTTATGTAGATTAAGACAAAATTAATGACAGAAGAGGCCCACAGAGACATATGCTGATAAAGTGGTGAGATATACAGAAAAGGGAGAAAAAAATTTGTTCAACATCTCTACAGAAAAGGAAGGTTAGCTACAACGGAGGTATGCATCTTAATTCAGGTTTATATTACTCTAAAATTCTATGAGATATATTTTTTGAAAATTTAAGAAGGCAGAGGCCGAGAGAAACGTGCTAAACTCAGGACAAGGTGGATGGGGGGGCGGGGTCAGAACACACAGGCCTTCCCAGGACCCGTGAAGCAGTCCACTTTCTGTTCTGTTCTCTGGGAAGCTATTGGAGAGTTTGAGGGACTGTGCCATGTTGTATTGCTGCTGGGGGATTAAAGGGGGTTAAGATGGGGGGTGGGGGGGGGTTCGTTAGGAAATTACATAAGTGGCCAGAGTGGAGAGAATGATGGTCACTTGGGTTAGAAGCATGACAAGGCAAATGAGCAAGGAGAAGAAAATGAATGTCGAAGAGGTATCTAGAAAGTAGAATTAGGAATTCTGTTGGATTAAACATGGATTATTCAGGAGAGAAGACATTTAAAAATAATTTCTAGTTTTATTTTTTGGCTTGAGCACTGGGCAGAAGGTGAGGTTACTTATGGAATTGTGAGAGCTGGGAAAATAAGTTTTTGGGATAAGAAAGAGTGAGATGTTAGCCACATGCACTTGAGATTTGTGTAATCATATCATCTGAAGGGTTTTCCTACCCACTTTACCCAGTTTCCAGGTTAAAACAATTCTCAGACTTGTAAATTCAGGCTATTATATCCAGTTTCTAGTTATGCAACCCAAGACAATAATAATAAAATTTAAATCTAATTTATTAAACATCTCTATTCCTCAATTTTCTCATTTAAAAAATAAGGATAGTAATAGCACCTATTTTGTAAGTTTTGTGTTGAGATTAAATGAGATAGCACAAGAGAAAAGCCCATTGTATTTCATCCACACTACTGGGCAGTCCTGAATAAATGTTGAATCTAACTGGAAACAAAATTACAGAATAATTAAATATTATTACATCAGGAATAAAATTCTATCAAGTGCCATCAGAACTTTATGTGGCAATAAGATTATTATAAATGCTTTTAATTAAAAATAAAGACTAATAATAAATTGAAAACACTGCACAGAAAATATTTTTAGAAATGATAGAAAAATATAATGCTATTTTTGAAAGTGTAAATTATTAGATTTATAAAAGATATTGTTTTCCATTCCTGATTATTTAAAAAATATTTAAGACACTATAAAACTTAACCAAGGAAAACAGTAAAACAAATAGCAAAGTTTGTATTAAAAAGGAGATACAGGCTCGGCACCCCAACCACTCAGTGGTTAGAGCTCCAGGAACATGCACCAGGGCTGGTGGGTTCTAACCCAGCCCAGACCTGCTAAACAACAATGATAACAACAACACAAAAAAAAAGAAAATAGCTGGGTCTTGTTGTGGGCACCTGTAGTCCCAGCTACTTGGGAGGCTGAGGCAAGAGAATTGCTTGAGCCCAAGAGTTTGAGGTTGCTGTGAGCTGTGATGCCACGGCACTCTACCTAGGGCAACATAGTGACACTGTGACTCAAAAAAAGAAAAGAGATACAGGATTAAGTAGGGATGAATTTTTTAATTTTAAAAATGCTTAAATTGTAGAAAACACTATGAGTCAAGAATTTAAATCTCAATACTCAGTAGTGATTACATAGCATCTGGAACACTGCATGGCACACGGAGATTTTCAGTAAATACTTGATGAATGCACACATTTTACAGGAAAATATATGCCAAGAAGTAGAAAACCTGAAAAGAACAACAACCTCCAGGTGGGTGGGGAGGGTTCTTTCTATTATCAAAGAATCATCACAAATATATTCCTGAACCCTCATTCAGTAAATATTTATTGATCGTATTTTCTCTCTCTCTCTCTCTCTCTGTATATGTATGTGTATATATATATATATATGCCAAACATTGTTTTAGACACTGGGAATACCCATACATATATACCATCACCACCCAACCCCCCACAAACTGTCCTCTTAAACTTTCACTCTTCTGTGAGTATCAGACAAGTGGTGATATGTACTGTGAAGAAAACTACAATAGTGAGGAGAATGGGGAGTGAGGAAGGGGTACATAGGTGACTCTCACTTCAGGGTTGGGGGAAGATTCTTGTTGCCATCTGAGCAGCTAAGGAGTGAACCATGAAGATAATGAGGGGATCAGATTCCAGACTGAGGAAAGGGAAAGTGAATGGGTCTTGAGTAAATGTGGTGCTCCTGGAGCTGAGTAAGGGAACCCAGCTCGTGAGGGCCTCAGGGACATTACTGTAGGGTCTCAGTCTGACATTTCTAACCTCTACTGAGGTCCACACTGTGATCGCAGTATATATAATAGGCTTTGGGAAGTAAGGAGAGAGCTGGAGGAGGAATGAGGTCATTGCTATGATCCTAGCAAGAGGTGATGGTGGCTGAAATCAGGGTAATCACCGCAGAAGTGAAAAGCAGTAGGACCCCGGGCATTTTCATAGCCAGATTCTGGATTCATGTGGAAGATTGAAAGCGTCTTGGTAATACCAGTAGTGATGTATAGAGCATCCATGTTGGGAAGCAATCAGTAGCTAGACTTCTAAGAAGGAGAAGACCTATTGACAGATGCTGGAATATATTTTTTAAACTGAGCATGTGACAAGCTGAACTTTACAAATCAAATCTGTTGAGAAAGAAGTAATTATTCAATAAAGGGTGCTAAGATAACTGGTTACCTATTTTTAAGTCATATTTTTAGCTATTCCATATGCTAAAGTTATGGTAGATGAAGTGATAATTTTTTCTTTTTTTTTTTTTTTTTTAGAGACAGAGTTTCACTTTGTTGCCCTCGGTAGAGTGCCGTGGCATTACACTTCACAGCAACCTCCAGCTCTTGGGTTTAGGCGATTCTTTTGCCTCAGCCTCCTGAGTATCTGGGACTACAGGCGCCCACCACAACGCCCAGCTATTTTTTGTTGCAGTTTGGCTGGGGCCAGGTTCAAACCTGCCACCCTCGGTATAAGGGGCCAGCACCCTACTCACTGAGCCACAGGTGCCGCCCAAACTGATAAATTTAATGTGATAGATATTTTTTAAATGACAATCATTAATACCCAGATAAAAATGTTGGTGAACTTCTAATCCGAACTCAGCATTAATAGAAATTCTAATAGCAAAGAAAGAAATGGTGAAGAAAAAAAAACACTGCAGGGTAAATGAGATGAAATCATAGAAATTCTAGATGTCAAAAAATCTATAAACAAAATTAAAACCAAGCAAACTAAAAAATTTGTGATAAATATGATGACAGATAGTGTTCTTATCATATACAAATTTACTAAATAAATAAATAAACAAACCCTAACTACCATGACGACAAACAGTTTTAAAGACCAAAAGCAAAAAGCGGAGCTCTTTGGGGCTGGTAGTTCTGGGAACTAAGGCTAGTGTTGTTTATAATTTACATTTTCATAAAATTCTCAGCACTGAAAATACTATTCAATCTTTCCACATAGAAGATTTGAAATGTACATTTGAAGTGCTTTTTTTAAAGGATGATACATTCAAGCAGACAAATGAACTAATAGTTTAGATGTATGAAAAGAATTGCATTTTGGCGGAAAGACAAATATCCAATGTACTCAGTGCTCATGTGAAACCCATACATAAACAACTACATGCCCACACCAAAGAAAAACAGGAACACAGTCTAGTAAGGGAAAGGGGAGAGGAGGGAGGGGGAATGAGGTGCGAGGGAGTTTGATTGGTGGGACCTCACCTAATGTGCACAACACACACCAGGTCCCCTGGGTGAAGGGCTCAACTACAACTTGAACTTTACCTTGAGAAATGAAAACAATGTAACCTAAACATTTGTACCCTCAAGTTAATCTGAAAGAAAGAAAAAAAAAGAATTGCATTTTGGAGAAAATATACAAATAATACTTATAATATGAAGAACTCTGAGCCATTGCTTAGAACTAAGAAAGACTTCTAGGATCATTATATGCTGCTTCCTGCATGGAAGGTCCCTATATACTGACATGGACAAAAGCAGCTATAAAATACCAGCTATTACTTCTGCAAGTGTCTTTCAAAACAATAGTGGACAGTCCCTGAACTATGACATGTAGTACTTACGGTCACTGCCCCTCTGGAAAGAAAGGAAAAGAGGACAATCTCAGAGATCAAGAGGCTTATGAAAATAAACGTTAGAAAGCAGAGTTCTTTCTCACAGGTGCAAAATTAAAATGATAATAATAAATATGCTACATGTTTACTGTGAGCCAGGCAGTATGTTAAACTCCTTAAATATATTATCCCATCTAACCTCTCCACACCAGCCTAGCAGGGAGGTATTCCCACCCCTGTGTTACAGATGAGGAAACCGTCTCCGAGCTTGAGATCACACAGCTGGGAAGAGCACAGCGAGGATTCCAAGGTGGGCCTGTCTGACTCCAAGGCACATTCTCTTTGTCATTAAGATCTTTAGTCTGAGCAACATGGATTTTTCTACAACATATCGGACTTAGGGGACACTCCTCGAAATTAAAAAAAAAAAAAAAGCCCAAGGCCCTATAGCCCAATCCAGGGCAGCGCCAGTGGAATTCCCTTCCTCAGGAGGCAGAGCAAGAGAAAGAACCACATATTCCAAAAGAGAGTCAAGCATCCACGTACTCATCTCGCCAATAAATATTTACTGAGGCCCTACTCTGTGCCAAATGCTGTGCTAACAGGAGCTGAATGTTAAATTTAGAATGAATTTCTAAGAGCAGAAAGGAATGCTTGGGGTGGGCATTACGGGCTTTTTTTAGATTGAATTCATGAAGGACAGACGTGCTTTACAAAGAATGGCCTTTTTTGCACTGATCTAGTGGGCACAATAAACCATAAATCCGACCCACATCCTTCTGTCTAAATACAATTCATGCACATTTTGAAAGGGGCAACACTGGACTATGGGTATGGTTTGCTGAACAGTTTAAAAAAATAGCACTACGTCCTAATTTCAGAATGGGATGATACAGCTTACTTTTTAAATGTGAAATCTACTGAGATTCCTTGTATGTTTATTCCTATATTTCTGGTGACTAACAAAATAATTTTATAGTTTATTCTCTACTATGATTTATATTCCAACCTTTGTCTTCAAGTCACTCCATCATCTGTCTCACAATGTCAACTTTGGAAGTTTTGTTTTATGCCCCCTTACAGAGTCTGGGAAGAGAGGATGGGTTTTCTTTTAAGAAAATATGGAAAAAGAAGGATTATATGGAGTGGAGAGATGGCCTTGAAAGCATTATATTCTATGAGCAAACAAAAGCATCAGAATGCTTTCCAAATTTCAATATTCTTTTATAGATCATAAAGAAATGAATTCTACCTATTGAATTTGATCCTGGCTGACAAACATTTCCCAACTTGTAAATTAAGTTTGTCCAGCCAACTTACTTGGAAAATAATGGTTTTATGTTTACCAGCCGCTAACATCCCAAGTGCAGAACAACAGGCTCCCAAGGGACGCCTCCTGCCCCGCTCATTATGAGGGTGAGGCTGGAGCCCATGAGGGAGGAACAGATTGCACTGCACATGAGCATGACCTAGTGGCTGGTCCATCGAGTGGCATTTATGGCAGCAATAGAAAAGGCTATTTGTCTGTTTCCTGAGTGTCAGGGTAAGTGATGTGTATGCAGCCGTTGTTCAAGGAGAGGTAAAGAGCAGGAAAGAATAGCATTCTAGAAAGAAAGCGTAAGTGAGAACATTCCCCACCTCCCAATGTTAAGCAGTTGGGACTCCCTGCCGTGTTCAGGAACTGGACCCATCAAAAGCACTTCTTTGCAGAAGTAAACAGAATGTTCTTCCTGATTCGTCATGAGGAACCAAAAATGATAAACTTTGCCTTATACTGGCTCCCAAATCATTGCAGGGAGTTTATTTAGACTGTGAGATGCTTAACAGAGCTTTACCATGGTAAGCATGACTTGCCTGTGCAATTCATCAGGGGATCACCAGCCAGCATGCAGACGGATTGCTAAGCAATGTATTGCAAGAGCAAGGCATCACCGAGGGAGAATTTGAAAATGTTACGTTATATTTTGCAACCAAACATGTACTATGTATGCCCGAGTGCGTTTTTATCCCTTTGATAACACATCTTTTTGTGCCCATAACCCTTTTGATTAAAGTTGACTACAATAAAAATTATCTAAAGCACTTTTTGTAAACTCTCAATCGTGTTTCATCTTCATCACATGGCTACTGATAAGACAGTTAATGTGTAGTTCCCACCAGGTTTTATAGAATTAGATGCTGTCTACTCAGAATTATGACTTTATGACTTTTCCCTATAATCTGGTCTCAGCAGTTTTCAGGGGGGGGAAAATATAGATGCTAAAGTTACACCCCTGCTTAAATAAACAAACAGGTTTCAAGCACCCAACTCAAATATATTTGTATATATTTGCACATTATGTTCACAAGACATGTCTATATAAATTTAAATAATTGTTGTGCCATATTGCAGATAGAGTCAAGTTCAATATCAAGTAGCAAACCCATGAACAGCAAAGATTTCCTTTTAAGATTTTTTTTTAACTCATCACATCACATTATCAACATTCGAAAATGCTCATAAGGTCTTGTTTAACTAAAAAAAAAAGGTTTGAACTAGGCATGCAGAGACTCTCAGGAAGCAGATTGTAAAGTTTGCTCCTTGATCCAGACTCCTGTGTTCCTGTTTCCACAATTATGGTAGGGAGTTAGAACTATATTGCAAAGACAGAAACACCCAGCTCAAAAGAACATAAAGGATAAGAGATTGTCTGACATGGGGAGTATGGAGACCAGAGTGGGGCAGGCTTCAGAGTAGACTCTGCCTCTGCCTCGGCCTCAGTGGCCCCACTAGGACTGAACTCTCTCCCCCTCCCACCTTGGGGGTCACCTCCCTCCTCAGCCTGTCTGTGCTCGTGGTCAGTAGACAGTGCCATCATCTGAGGATACACATTCAGAGATGATGCGTCTGCTATACATTTTAAGGACAGACTTGCATTGTTACTCTGATTGGACTGACGGGACTGCTTCCTCAGGAGCATCTCAGCTGTGTGGAAGAAGTAAAAATCAACCATTTGTTAGAGAAGAATACAAAACAATGGATTCTAAGTAGACAACCAAGTACTTATCTAATTTTAAAGACTTGGTTGGCTTATTTTTTGCCAATTTTGATCTTCTACTATCCTGAGTTTCTTGGGCCTCATTAAGTTTATACATTTATTCAACAAGTACTTACTTAGAATCTAAATCATGGCTCCTGGCCCACCTCCAAGGAGATTTTATGTGGGTTAGTGAGCAAGACAAGAGAAGCAGTTATTTCATTAACTAAAAGACAGTGCTATGGTTTGATGTTTGCCCTCTTTCCCCCCAATTTCCCTTGAAATGTAATTTCCAATGAGATGGTATTAAGAGGTGGGGCCTTGGAAAGGTGATTGAGTCACTCTGCCCTCATAAATGGATTAATCTATTGATGGATTAATGGATTAATGAGTTAATGGGTTAGTAGGCTATGGGGAAGTAGGACTGGTGGCTTTATAAGAAAAGGGAGAGAGGCATGCACTAGCACACTCAGCCCCTCACCAAGTGATGCCCTGCGCCACCTCAGGACTCCACAGAGAAGTCTCCACCATTGGGAGGTCCCTCACCAGGTATGGCCTTGAAACCTTGGGCTTCACAGCCTCCAGAACTATAAGCAATAAATTTTCTTTCTTTATAATTTACCTGGTTTCACATATTCTGCTATATGCAACAGAAAATGGACTAAGACAGAGAAACTATGAAAATAAATCAGAAACAAATTCATGTGGGAAATATGTAGGAAATCGGGAGAGAGGTATAAGGCAATAATTTGAGAACATGGAGAAAGGAAGTGGCTGGACAACAGGCTGAATGGGGAGAAGGTGGTTGAGGTCAGATTGTGAAGAGCTTTACATACTAGTCTGGAAAGTTTGAAATGGGGCTGCCAAAGTCAGGTATAAATACGTTCAAATTTCCTGGGGAAAGTGGACCCCATGGTTGTAGTTTCTAAAAGCCTGAAAGTATAATTTAGGTGCATTGACGTAGGTGGCCCAGTTACAATGACCCCAGAACCCAATGTCACTGCAGAATCTCAGGGGGTTTTGTCCTCTATGTATGCACATTTTTTCTGAGGGCTCAACTTTGAAAACAAGACTATCGATCAGTCACCAGTGATCAGTCAAGTTCTCCTCCACTGGTCTGGCTTCTGTCTGTCCATGCTCACTGCCTAAAAAGCTGCTTAAGGAAACCTCAGTATCAATGATGCTGGTCCTCCTATCAACCAAGGGATCCACTGCTCTGCAACATTCTAGAGAGATGCCAGTTTCCATGCAGAGAGACGTAGAAAGGCTCTCACCCTAACTCTTATTACTGGGGCTCCAAAACAATTGTTTGTGTCCAAAAGTGCACAAAGTGATACTGTCGTGAAAATAATTTCTTTGATCCTTACTTGTTTAATCATAGGTATTCACATTTATTTCAAGGGACATGGTAGGATCCAAACACTATAACTTTCCATCTCTCCCACCCTCCTCAAAGGTCCATATACACACACTAAATCTGCCCAACAAGATGCAGGTGGAGAGAGAAGGACAAAGAGGCTGGCCTTGGCTGCACATGGATCCCAGCCTCTGACATTCCTGAAGACTATTTACCACTTATGTTCAGTCCAGTGCCTGACACATCAGGGGACTTAGTATTACTCATTGGATGAGTGCACGGCTGAACAGTGTAAAGAAGCGATTGGAGAAGGAAGAAGATAGAACTCAGAGACTCCCAGGCTACTGGAATAGTCCAGGAGCATTTAACTGAGACACCAGCAGGTGAGGCTGACTTTAAGAAACATTTCTGAGATGAAATCACCAGATAATCTGCAAAATGGATTCTCCTTTCACACCTTTTAAGAATAGAGTGGGTAGGGTGGTGCCTGTGGCTCAAAGGGATAGGGCGCCAGTCCCATATGCTGGAGGTGGTGGGTTCAAACCCAGCCTCGGCCAAAAACCACAAAAAAGAAAAAAAAAAAGAATAGAGTGGGTAGCAAAACAGGGGTGCCAAGCAGACAACCAACAAGTGTCTGGTACAGTTTTTCTTTCACTAATTCTGATCTTCTACTACCCTAAATTATTGGCCCTCATTAAAGAGCTGTAAAACCTGGAATTGTCATAATTGACAGCCTCCTTTTGGGCAGGAGACTCTACAGATCCTAGAAAATCTCCAGGAAACCAAAGGTCTTACCTGCAAAAGAGCCTGTAAGAAGGACCAAGAAGCTTTCCTGTGTGGAAGCACCTCACCTGGGAAGCTTAGCAGGCTGGGTTACAGAACCAGGAGGTTAGCACCCAGGAGAGGAGACTGTGTGAGAAGGAATGCCTAGCAAAATAGCTATGAAGGAATGCTTGTGTAGATCATCTAGATTTAAACAATAATGACAACAAAAATAATAAAAATAGTTATTACCTTTTGCTGTATCCTACTATGTGCCAGGTGGTATATTTCCTGCTTTATATGTGGCACCATAATTATTATTTTAATTTCAGGTTAATTTGAAGGTACAAAGAATTAGGTTACAATGTTTATATTTGTTAGGTACAGACCCTGTTGTAGCTGTGTCCCATCCCTAGGAGGTGTGCCATACACCGCCACATTGTGCCCATTAGGTGGGAGCACATCAACCCCACTCCCTTCTCCACTATCCTCCCCCTCCGTCCCCCTTCTCCCTTCTTGAATTGAATTGAGTTTTCCTCTTATGTGGGTGTGCATTAGATCGTCTACTGGTTTCATATTAGTATTGAGTACAATGGATGCTTACTTTTACACTCTTGTGATACTTTACTAAAAATAATGTATTTCAACTCCATCTAGGTTAATATAAAAGATGTAAGGTCTCCATCTTTTTATGGCTGAATAGTAGTATATATGTATCCATGGTATACGTATAATACAGTTTGTTAATCCATTCCTGGGTTGATAAGCATTTAGGTTGTTTCTACATCTTGGCAACTGGAAATTGAGCTGCAATAAATAGTCTAGTGCAAATGTCCTTATGATAAAATGATTTTTTTTTCTTCTGGATGGATGTCCAGTAATGGGATTGTGGGATCAAATGGGAGGTCTAATTTGAGTTCTTCAAGGATTCTCCATACTTCTTCCCAAAGAGGTTGTATTAGTTTGCAGTCTCACCAACAATGTAAAACTGTTCCCTTCTCTCCACATCCAAACCAGCATCTGCAGCTTTGGGACTTTGTGATATGGGCCATTCTCACTGGGGTTAGGTGCTATCTCAGGGTGTTTTTATTTGCATTTTTCTGATGATTTCATATGTATTTCTCATAACTAGTATGTGAGTCAGGTATTCTTATCTATCTTAATAATAACTTAGACTCAAAGTTGAAGGAGCTTATGCAAAGATTATTTCAAATAAAGGACTATTTGACTTCAAAATATGATCCTGTCTGTGCAACTATTATATCTTCATTCTTTGGATGCTAAAAAAAAACTTAAGTGCTGTTAGTTTAGAAAAATAAGTAATACTAAATGTCATGATTGCAATATCATCAATCTCTTGTCAACCAGCCAACTCAAAGTAATTTACTAGTTATACTCTATATCTGAAAATGTCATTTTTATATATACTTTTGTTCTTTCCCATATACTCTTTCTTCATATAAATGCTTTATTGAAGAGACCACTTCGAATATCTATCATAAGTGGTTCATTACACTTGTCC
This sequence comes from Nycticebus coucang, assembly GCF_027406575.1. NCBI lineage: Eukaryota > Metazoa > Chordata > Mammalia > Primates > Lorisidae > Nycticebus > Nycticebus coucang. The sequence continues at coordinate 70,495,706 of NC_069780.1, forward strand.
CTAACTGAGAAAGTTCCGACTTGCCCATCTGTTGACACTGAGTTTCCAAACTCACTGACAAAGGAATAAATACATGGATTTAATTATGAATTGTTTCTGCTCTGAAAACCAAATTTTATGCAGTTTCTAAAAATTTTCTGTACTATTCAAATATTCCTTGGGATATAAAAGGCTGTTTAATAGAGAATTTCAAAACTAGTTAGAGAAATGTCCTAAGAGAAGTGATAGTCTGGATAGTGAGAAGCAAAGAAACAAGTTTCTCACTTCAGACGTCAGATCTCTCACTTCTGATGTCAGATCTGTGTCACGGCTATGAATTGAGTGAATACACAGGTTATAATGGACAAGGGACATAAAAGCAATGTACATTCACATACACCCAATTTGATTTGACTACAAGATTGAGATTGATAAGTCCTTGTTAATTGCAGTTTAAATTAACAGTCCTCTTATGGGAGAGTAAAAAGGGAATGAATCATTATTTTTAGGGAAAGATACTTTAGTGATCCATCCTTTTCTTCTCAAGCACCAATCACCTTCAGTTTTCTGAACCACGACCGCCTGCCAATTAAGATTCTAGAGCAGGTGAAGAGGTTGGAAGGCACCTAGCACTCTTGTAGGCCAAAAGCCAGACACAGATGAGAGTGACTCAAGTAAATACTTGGCCTCCTTATTAAGACTCTGAAAATTTGGAGGAACACTGGAGGATGTGACTGTGGATCATAGAAGTTTCCAGAATTCTAGGGGAAACTTTTTGGAACCACCACCAAAAGAGGAATTCATGAAGACATAGAAACCCATTTGAGCAGGGTGAGCACTTATAGAATTGCATAAAACTAAATTTTCACCAGGGTCCTGTGTGGGACTCTCTCAAATATTGCGATACTCTGGACTCCTACATTTTCTCCTGTGCATTTCAAAACACCTAAAGTAGGTATGCTTCAGGAAGAAAAAGGCAGACATGGTGGAAAGAAACCCCCCAAAGCATCTGTTCATCCCTCGAATCCTGGCAAATTCAGTATGATCTTGGTGTGTTCTGGAGGTTCATCTAGTGTCACAAAGCTGGGCAACTTGGACCCACTACAACGAGAATCCGGTGGGCCAGCCCTCTCGCCCTCAGGCCCTGGAGCAGGCCCACAGATTAGCTCAGAACCCAAATGCCCAGTCTGTATCGCTGGATGTCATTCTCTCATGCCTCAGCTTAATGCACAATGAAAGGTATTTAGCACTGGCTCCATTCCAAGGAGGAGGCCTTATTAACTCACCGTCTGATTCCAAGAGAGAGATGCACATATCTATTTCCAAATGGGAAGATGTGTGTAACCTCAAACAAAGAGCAACTTTCATGGAAATGAAGCCAAGAGCCAATGCCTTTTAGCTTCATCTTCTAGAAAACTATGGCATGTACATCATGAGCTGGAGTTTGAAAGCCAAGCAAATACTAAAGAAGAAGGGAAGAATTCTAAAAGAGCATAAAACAACCACAACAGGACAAATAATCCTGAATCGCAAATGAGAACGCACCCATTGGCAGAGACACAAAGGTAATATTTTCACTAGAAGGACCAGGCCTAGAAAAATTGGTTGCCCAACATCAGACAGAACCAGGACTTTCCTCCCATATGAGACGTGAATGGCTCCCTTTTCCACTTCATCTTTTTCAGTTATCCAAACAAAATGTTAGCAGTAGGAAGAAATAATGAATTTAGCCTGTTTAAGTCCAGTATTTCTTTGCTAAGGTATTCACTCTCAGACAGCAAAGAAGGCACTTTGCTCTAGAATATTTCCTTGTCTTTTATCACCTTCAGAATCCCACTATCACCGAAGGACTTCCATTTAACTTTATACCCATGCAAGAAGCAGATACTTTAAGAGCACATTAGTGTCATCCTTCCTGAGACTTTGAGAGGCTTTGTATACCACAGAGGCAAATGGCTGTTTCAAATGTCCTTTTTTAAATGTGTGTCAGAACACTTTAACTTCAACCACTCTGCTAAGAGGCTGTTGTTTTAGTTCAGAGTGTACACAAAGGAGAGGATCACCACGGATGAACTAATATTTGCCTAACTATCTTCACTTCCCCAGGGCCTTGCTATCCAAGAGCTCGATACCCCTCTCTTTAGCAGTCATGACGGTAAGTGAAGAAAAATTGTGTTGTTCCTAAGTACAGCATATGCCAAAGAATCTAGCATTTGGCCTGGTGATTCTCACAGCTGTGTGTTAAAGGATACCTTTACTTTCACAGTTAATTGAGGCAACATGAGGAAAAATGAAGGCGTTAGTGGCAAAGCAGTGAGTGTGGCCCAGAAGGTTAGCTGGGGTAAGTCCTCTGCCACTGAGTGACCACTCCATCGCCCCAAAGCTGGAGTATACCATGTCTCCCACCTTTTTTTTTTTTTTGTATTGTTGGGGATTCATTGAGGGTACAAGAAACCAGGTTACACTGATAGCATTTGTTGAGTATAGTCCCTCTTACAACTGTACCTTGCCCCCAAAAGGCGTATCACAATATGTCTCCCACCATTTTTTTCTTTTTTTTTTTCTCTCTTCTGTCTGTCACACATTCACCCACTTTCTGTTTTGCTAAGAAAGAGGTGTTTAACTGTGTTAACAGTTTCTTTCCCACAGAGGAATGCCACATGTTTCCCACCTTATGTAACAATTTTAAAATTAATGACTGCCACCTGGGTGGTGAGATTCAAGTTAATGAAAATAGAAAACCAACATCAACAGAGGAAAGAAACAGAAACAGAGAGACACAGACAGAGACAGGAGGAGAAGGTCAGAGAGAGGAAGAAGAAGAAGAATGGGAAGGGAAGGGAGAGAAAAAAAGAGGAAAGAATTTCCCTTTCAGAAGAAGATATGGAAATCTATGCAGTACAGGCATTGCAGCAGCTCACTGCTCTCTGCTGTGGGCAATAGTTGGGTATAAACTAACATCGTCAATCATTCACTCTAGACATTGTCATGAGACTTGAGGTTGCAACACAGAACAGCCGTATCAAAGCTGAAAGTGGCAGGAAGAGAGGAAGAATAACATCCTGGGTCCTTGAATATTACTCCATCTGTGCTTTGGGAAGATTCCAAAGTGCCCTCCATTGCTCTCGTGAGCCTTTCTCCACCTGACCTTGGTTTCCCCATCTCCTCCTCTCCGCCTCCCATAGACCCTGCACCAACCACCACCACAGTGTATCTGAAGCCAAGGGTAGGATACTATCTAGATCGTGGAGGATGGTGGAGGTAAAGAGAGGCCAGCATTGTGCTCTTGACACCTTCCATCAGCAACTGTTCTGCCCCTCTCAGCAGACTGCTCAGCCAGGTTGGCTGGCAGCCAGCAGCTTCTCCAATGCCACCTCCTGCTGTTTCCAAACCAGGAGTCTCAGGGTCACTCTACCCCTGAGCTCATTTCAAAAGTGAATTTCAGGCTGCCTCGACTTCCCAAAGATCCAAACTCTGCATTTTCTTCAGCCACCTCTTCTTCATTGTCATCGCTACTTTGAGGCATCTAATTAACTCTGCTGAGAGTGAAGCTGTGTACCCTCTTGGTACAATAATAGCAGCATCGCTTTCAGGCCCATCAAAATAATGTCTGTCTACACTTGATCCCTGGACACTCCCAACCTTTGCTTGGTGTTATTACACAATAAAGCTCTCTTTATAAGATTGTTTTTCAGATGAGTATTTGAAATCGAGAGGGATAAAGTAAGTGGTATTCACCTTCACAGTTTCACACCATTCAGCTCAAGAGGGAGCATGTGTCTCTTTTGGACCCCTGGGCCTTGTAGCACAGAGCCAGGAACAGCCAGAGCCAAGAACTGCCAGACTGTGTTCTTCTGCCCACCCATAAACCAGGCTCCGGTGCAGAGCCAGGCAAAGGAGCAGAGGGCATGGCTCTCCACGGTAGCTAAGCCTGTGGTCTCTCCTGCAGGCCAGATTTCTGAAAGCAGCAGGTCTCCCCAGGGAACAGAGCCTAGAACTATAGTTGAGCCACCTCTGAACATAAGTGGTTTACTGTCCTCCTAAGGCCAATCCCTCTCTGCCTGCCCTCCCTCCAAACTCCTGTTGGACTTTTTCCCGTTACAGGCCCCACTGAGATGTCTCCCCACTCCGTCAACATTGCAGTTGTCTCTGGCTCAGCTCTCTGGGCAGTAAATAAGTCGATTGTGACAAAAAGTTTACAGTCATTGCGAAGGCTTCTTGCTGCAGGTGGCAGACATGTTCCCATCAGGTTCCATATATTTTCACAGAGCATCTTACCTGTTGGTTTGGTTTTTTTCTTTTTCTTCTTCTCCTCTGGCTCCTGGCCCATTTCTGTAAATGTTAAGAGCGTCATTTCTTCAACAAACAAAGGATATCCTCTTATAGGTTGGGAAAAAATCCATTGCTTTAATATTTATTTTCTCCACTTAGCAACTCTTTCAAAAAAAGCACTATACCACAAGTGTTAGTGGATAGCGTGCAGTGTCAGGGGCTGGTTTTTTGTTTTTTTCTTTTTTTTTCATTTCATTTTGAGTTCAAGTACTTGCACAACCTTAAGCACATAAGCCCTAGCCCCTATCCACACCTGGGCTTCATACTGTTGTGTTCCAGTTATGCAGGAATTGCACACCTAAATTTTATTCATTTACCTACTTTTTCATGAAAAAATAAATGGACAAAAAGTCAAAATAATAGCATTATATCTGCCTATTATTCTGCTGGCTGGTTAATTCTCTTTTTTGAGCAAAGAAATTGTAGGAATAGATTGAAAGACCAGTTTTTTAAAGTTTTGAAAAAATCTGTAAATATAGTAGCCATTTACTGAGTGCTGATTTCAGGCCCTGGGCTGTGCCTATGCTGCTTCATTAATCAATTAAATGATTAAATGAAGGTATTATCACTATTCCCATTTTACAGATGTATGAACAAGCTCAAACTAAGTAACCTGCCTAAGGTCTCAGACAAGAAAAGATCAAAGCAGAAATATGAGTGTAGATTATTCTGGACCTAGAATCTGTGCTACTAGCTGCCCTGGGAAAGAGCCTCCCTTAGTGACAAATTTACATTATCTGATATGTCCAAACTTTCATCAGAATATTTAAAGTTCAAGGCACTATAGCTGCCCCCATTCTTTTTTCTTTTTTTTGCTAGCTCCTCCCTTGACAGAGTTTTTTAAAACTCTGGACTCCTGATGTTTTTAACAGAGTAAAACAAAGCTCCAGGATAAGTCAACATGCTTCTGAGCTTCCTTAACTATGGAAGGCAGTGAAGGGAGCACGTGGATGCTGAAGACAAATGGGTCTAATGTTGACTCCTGTGACCCGACACATTCAGTGTCTCAACCTCTCCCATTATATCAGACTATGAGAATAACAGTTGCCAAACTCTCTAAAAAATTCAGTAAATTATTTCAAATATATTACCTGAAATGCTAAATGCCAAACATGGTATTGCTCCAGGGTTTTTTTCTAAGACACTTTAGAGTTTACTCAAATTCCTCATTAATTCAACTGTACTTCTTAGGACACAATGATCAGAAATCATTCCAGAGAGCTCCCTTTGTCAATGTCCACCTTATACCATCCAAACAACAATGAATTTACTCTTGCATTGAAACTAAAAACTCTTAAAGACTTTCACCTATTACCATAAATATCAATATTAATATTAATAGCAGATATTTGCATAATTCTTTCAATGCACATTTCATTTGTGTAACGTAATTTAATTTTCACAACTTCCCTATGAGGTAGATATATCATCTTACTTTGTAGTAGGAACACTGAGGCTCAGAGAGAGTAGATGACTTTCTGAAAGGTCATAGCCAAAGAGTGATAGAGTTGGCAATAAAGCCGGAGTCTTCTGACTGCAACGTTAATGCCACTGCTATTCCACCACATGGCTGGTGCCAAATCTGTAAGTACTTTCTTCCTAAAGGGCCCCTAACATTAGCAAAGAGAAACAAAGAAAAAAATCTTCAAACTATGTGTTCAAGTACCTTAAAACACATGTCGGAGAGGAGCCATTTTCAATTTGTATGTGTGGTTTTGTTTTGTTTGGAGCAGGGGTAATTCTATTGGCCACTTATGAAGGTTCAAGGCTAGATCTTTGTGGGAGCTGGTAGTCTGTGAAATATGCTACTAATCTGAGAAATTTAATTTGCTTGCAAGAGGCATAATATACCATGGTACACATATATGACTTAACCATTTGCATTCTGGAATAACACCCTTCCAAGCTCACATGAGTTATGTTAAGAACATACATTCTTGATAAGAGGCCACTGACCAGGCAGAGGTTCCCACCAGTCTACAAAGGACTCTGATAAAGATGAAGGATATTAAAGGTAGGGATATGATCTTTAAACTATTCTAACAGTGCTCATGTTTTATCAACTTCCTAGTTACCGACCACCTCCAGAAGTGACCAACAGGCGTTCCATACCTTTCACGATACCTGAGCATCACAGCTAATGGTATGGAATCCTCTGTGCACATGAGCAATGCTGTGGACACAAAATAGCCTGGACCTCCAGGCTGCATTTTCTAATGCACTGGTGCTTAATCTATGTTCATCTGCTTGATCTACGTTCATCTGCTCAATCTCACCCAGCCATCCCTTGTGCAATGAAGGTGTTTGGGAAGCTGTTGACGGAGGTAGACGCACAGGCTCTCTTGGTGGAACTGATTAAATCTAACTAGCACACAACCCCATGATGCTGGAATCATCAGCTCAGTGTTCCAGCCAGCCACGACACTCAGAGAGTGTTATTTCATGTTGATGGTGGGGACTCTTCATCATCAAAGGTTTTCTGCTTCCCATAAAGCATTTTCATCATTCTCCTAAAAGAAAGCAAGAAGGGCAGAGACAGACTGCCACAGTCCACCACCAGACTGTGATGACTGTCACAGCTCCGCCACAAATTAAATGTGCTACACTGGGCTAGTCACTTAAACTTCCATGACCCTGAAACTTCTTCACAGCAAAGTGGAATAACAATACCTGCTTCAGAGGTTGTAGAAGGATTAAACAATTTGATACCTTCACAATATCATCACTCTCCTTTGCCCAAAGGATAAAATCCAAATCCCTCAACGTGATTTAAAAACCCCGTACTTGCACTCCAGTTTCATCCCTTGCTACAGCCTTCTTAAATTCTCTGCTTCACCCACACTGTATTTATTTTCCTTCTTTTATCATATCACTCTCCTTTGCACACAGTGTTCCTTTTCCCCCTCCTCATCTGTAACTTAGCTTAGGTAATTAAGCAAGTCACATTCGATGTCAACTCTTGGAAGAAACTTTCCCTAACATTTCTTTCCTCTCCTCCCAACCCAATCTATACTAGAGCACCAGGTACTTTACATATGAAAGCATCTGTTTATTCACTTAATAAATATTTACTAAGCACCCAATTACTGTTCTGGATTCTAGATAGAATGAACAAGAGGGACAGGGTCTCTGCCATCATTCTTGGTTGGGAGGCAAGAAATAAATCAGAGATCTGATAATTAAGTTTGTGAACTCATCCTACAAAAAGTGCTACATATCTCATTGCTGAATATCACTTATGGTCAACTTGAAGTCCTCCTCTTGGGAAGCCACGCACCAACACCAGTGCCTAGTCCACCCTTCAAAGCTATCTTGGAACACTTTTTCTGGAATGCCCGTGAGAGCTGTCATTGTATTGCCCTTGATATCCTGAATGTCATCAAAATGTCTTCCTTTCAACATTTCCTTTATCTTCAAGTAAGGAAAAAAAGTCATTGGGAGCAAGATCAGGTGAAGAAACAGGGTGTTCCAATACAATTATTTGTTTACTGGCTAGAAACTCCCTCACAGATAGCACCATGTAAGCCAGGATTATTGTGATGCAAGAGCCATGAGTTGTTGGACAAGATTTTCAGTTAAGATTTTCTTAACTGTTTCTCTATCAGTGTTAACTCAGTCAGCTATGCTTCTTAGAATCAGCTGATAATTTTGATGTGCAATTCGACAAATTTTTGCAATGTTTTTCATTAGTTCTGCATGTTACTGACCACCCTGAATTTTCTTCATCAGTGACACTTTCTTTCCCCTCAGAGAAAAGTTCAATCCATTTGTACCCTGCTGTTTTCTTCATGGCATTATCACCAAAAACTTGGACTAACACATCCCTGATTTCACTTCCATTCTTGCCAAGTTTAACAAGAAATCTAACGTTTGTTCATTGCTCTAATTCAAGTTCCAACATCCTCTCGATTGCACACAAAAACACACACAGCAATCATGGACACCACTCAGCAAGACACTGCCACACGTCTACACAAACACAGCTGTGGTACACTGATGTGGCAACATTACAAAACCTTAATGAGTTGTTGGTACACAGCTGCCAATGTCAGCACCAGGTGACAAGTTTACGAACTTAACTGTCAGACTGGGTAAGTTAGGTAATGAGTAAGCAGGAGAAATTTGATAGGACAGGATCACAGTGTTTATCAAAAACCACTAAAACTAGAAATGTGAGAATAAAAGGCTAAGCCCCTCTCCACCAACTGAATGAATAGAACCTCCTCTTGGACAAGGGGTCCTCAGAGAAACATTGAAACTGAGTTCCTTGCCAGGAGGGGTGAGAGGTCAGACACCCCTTCTTCCTTCTTTAAGCACCATTCCCTAAGGACTCAAGAGAACCAGTCTTTGGAATGACTTCTTCTGCTGCTGATTTCAATCAACTGTCAAGGTTGCTCCTCCCTTTTGCAGTTTTGGCACAAGTGGCCAACTGTCCTTTCTGATAAGAGGAGAGTGGCTCTGGCCAATCTATGAAGGATAGACTGGGAGTGTTTTTGTACCCTCTGCCTCACCTTTCGACAGCAGAGGCCTGAAAACTCCTAACTTTAAATCCTAAACTCTAACCCTAACCCTAATGCCACCATTTTTTATATATACTACCTATGAAGGGGCATGAGCTCAACGGCTCACATACATGGTTTTCCTTTTTTAAAAATTCACGACTGCTCCATAAATGTGTATTTCTGGCCACCCTGCTCTGCATAAATTCCATTTCCTTGTCCCTGCCTGGATGTATGGGCTCTGGGCTTCTTCCTGAAGCTATTGCTCCCCTTCCTGTCACAATCCCGACCTTGAACACTGCAACCTCTTATGAGAAATAAAGCTCTCTTTTGCAAATTCATAAACCTCATCATTTCTTTAGTTAGCAAGTGTTTCTAAATTCAGAATCTTTAGAATGATAGAAAACGAATCCAACATTCATAATGTTTGTTAAACCAACAGGGTTGGAAGCAGCATCCCATAATCAAACACATGAATCTGCAGTAAAATGTACAGATGTTCATAACAAGTTAAATAAATAAAGATTACAGCCTCATACCATTTGGTCTAATCAGTTTGCACCAAAAAATATGGATTGTGGGGGGTGGGAGGGCAGAAGCTTAGTTTTCAGGGAAATTTGGATTTGGGAATTGAGGAGGCAAATGACACAGTAAAGAAAGATCTGTGAGGAGAGCAGCAGGAAGGCCTCTCCTGGAGCTGGATGTCAGGATTTAGTATTCTTTCAGTTGCAAGGAGAAGAAAGCCACAACTCAGACAGTCTTCAATTAAAAGCAGATTTTTATTTCACATGGTAAGAAGATCAGAGATAGAGCACTAGGCTCAGGATTCTCATCGTGGTATTGGTCAGATTCTCTCCCTTTTCACCTTCATTTCTGGAGACATTTTCCTCTTTGGTTGAGCAGTGGTAGGTTAAGCATCACATCCAGACATAGCCAAGTTCGAATACAGATGACGGATGAGCTCCTTCATTAGAAAGATGCAGCACATTCTCAGCACATTTCATCAGCCAGGGTTAGGCCCTGTAAAGTTTCCTAAACCAATCTGCAAAGGAAAGAGAGTTACCAAAGTTGGATTAGACTGTTCATACTTTGCAGTGGAAGGGATCTGGGGCATCACCATAGTGGACGGGTGGGAAATTAAATAGGCAATAGAGAAAACAACACAAACAAAAGCAATGAGATGGAAATATCAGGCATAAGAATGACAATATGAACATAAAATACAGGAGATACAGAAAGAAAAGGAGTGGAAGGGAAGGGAGGAAAAATAATAGTAAAAAGTATCTTCTTTAGCACTTGTATGGCAGCCCTTATGCCCCCAAATTCACACACATCCTCATATTTAATTCTCGCTGTGACTTTGTGGAGAGATGGTAATATACCCATTTTATAGATGACAATATGAAGGCTGATAGAGATTTGGGAGATTACCTAAATTTACATAGTTGGTAACTGGTGGAATCAGAATTTAATTACAACTCTCTTTGATTCCAAACTTCATATTTTGGGGACATAGGAATCTAAACCAGCTAAAAAATAGGGTGCATGTACAGAAAGCACTGAAAAATAAGGCTAGAGAGTAATGGGGTCTGTATTATGGAGGAATTTAATACCAGAGTAAGGAATTTAGATTTTATTCTGGGAGCCAAAGGCGATATCTGAAAATCTTTGAGTGAAAACAAAGCTAAGACCAACACTGTATTTCAGAAAAAGTACCTCTGAGTGGTTTGTGGAGTGATTATGATGGGAAATCAGACAACTGAATGACCTAATGGCAAATCAGAACAAGGACTTAAGTTAACGACAGTGGAGCTAGGTAAAATAAAAGGTGAATTTTGTAGGAATTTGGCAACCGATTGTAAAATATGATGGGCTAGGGAGGCGGAGAAGGGACAGAAGATGACTCAGCACTTTGACGTCTTAAGGGATGGTGGCATTGCTCACAATAGAAGGCAGGTCAACAGGAGTTGTCAGTTAGCTGGTGGAAGGAAGGACAAGAGTTTACTGCAAACTTCGTGTTACTGTCCTTCACCAGAACCTTGATATTCAGGACAAGATGAGACAGCAAAACAAGAAAGATTGATGCTAAATAGTGCCAGAGAACAAATACATGACTTAGTCATTTTTTTGTTTGTTTGTTTTTGCCTTTCCAAATCCTTCTCCAATTTCTTCTCCTTGGTTCCTTCACTGTTTGGCACTGCTCTATTAGAAAGTGGAAGAAAACATTCAGAGAATATATAATTTAAATAAGTCCATTTTGCTACATGTCAATAAAAGTTTTGACTATTGTGGAAGTTTGCCTAGATTTCCACAAGGAAACTTAATTTTAAAAAATTGAGATTCACGGAAATAAGTACATGAAGGTCATATATGATATGCAAAAATATCTCTTTCCTTTCAAGATAGGTAGCCCAAAGACCTCTTTTTCATACTCCCCCCCAAACATGACTTAATTTATAAACACACACCTAAAAATGTTACTAGCAGTTGTGCAGCAATACTATTCTTATTTTGCATATAAATAATAAAATTTGGGTCCTTGTTAAGATTTCATTTTACCCTGTGTTCCTTGCCAATCATAATCACAGTTAGGAAACCCACAATTTTTACTATTATGAATTTTAATAGTAAAATTTTTAACCTAACTTGAGATCCAAAAGCCAATCAATAAAAGGGTATTAATTCTGATCAAGCAATGTTATAATAACACACATATATCTAATTTTTATTACCTCACATGCTGTCTTTGCTTTCCATTGCCGAGTAACAAGCTTAGCAGCTTAACACAACACCCATTCACTGGTTCACAGTTCCATAAGTCCGAGTCCCAGGTTACATGACTCGGTTCCCTGCCCAGGACAGGCTAAAATTAAATTATCAGCTCACTGAGTTTGGCACTTCTGGGGAAAAGCCACTTCCAAGTTCATATTCCTTGGAGGCAAAATTCAGTTTCTTGTAGTCGTAAAACTAAAGTCTTGTTTTCCTTGCTACCTACTGGCTAGCATCAAGAGGCCGTTCTCAGACACTTTCCATGTGGCCCCCATATGCAGCTCAGATGCTCTTCCAGGCCAGCAGAAGAGCATCTTTAGGACACCTGTTTTTACCACCATCCAAGTTAAAGAACTCATGTGATTAGGCTAGGTATACTCAGATATCTATCTCCCTATTTTAATGTCAGCTGATCAAGAACCATAATTAAGTCTCCAAAACCCTTGGCCATGTAAAATAATATGATCACAGGCACACCCTGAGGAGGTGAACGTCATGGGCCATCTTAGAATTCTGCCCACCATACATGCTAATAGCTGATAATTTTTGCCATTATTTGTATTATTGTTTATAACAGCTTTTATAGTTATTATAAATTCCTAATAGGCTCTGAACAACTTGTCCCTTTAGTAATTCTCCAATGTGCTTATGTCTTTTCTTTTCTTCTATTTAACTTTTAAAATTGTTTACCTTTTGCCTTGCTCCACTCTGTTACACCTCTCTGGGTTTTTTCCCCTTCATTCCTCCGCCATCCATCTCCATACCCTCCTTCTCTGCCTTCAGGTAAAGATACTGTCATTTTGAGTCTATTTTACACCCAGGTGCTCTGTAATTAGTTGTAATCATAGGTTACACTTCCATAGTGCCTCTCATCAAAACCTCAACGCTTTTAAACATTAATTATGCCTCACAATGTCTTTGTGAGGAAGAGGCGGGTGATTATTCCATTTTCCCAATGGGAAAACTAAGACTCAAAGAAGTTGAACGTGTTCTCTAAATCCTCAGTTAACAGAAAAAGGAGAGAGGGTGAAGCCCAGCAATGTGTCTTCCCTGCCTCTGAGAATTCTCAGCGAGTCTTTAAAAATCGCTCCCAATGATACTCAACTTTGGAAGACTGGAATCTGTGCGGGGGTGATATGCTCGGCAAGCAGCCTCTTGTGACTTCAAGGCCTGTGTGCAGGGAAGTTGTGCAGGTGAAAGTACAGTGGTCAGGCCTAATTGACCTTGAAATGTATTTCAAATGTATATATACCTAATACATGTCCTAGAGATTAAATTCTATCTCCTGGTTGAAGGGGAAGCAAGCCCTTTGTTCTTTATTTGTGGCTTAATTCCTGTTCTTGCTTTTTAAAGGAAGCTGTTCTTACTTTTCTATTTCCCACTTTCTGTTTATCTTAAATTATTTTTCTAATCTCCAAACTCTCTCCAATCCTAACCACCATAACTTTGCCCCAAAACAGAATGTTTGAGGGCAAGAGAAAAAATATGCAATCTAATTCAGGGGAAACACGATTAGAAGGAGTCTAAGCTTTGTGAGTTTCTCAATCTCTTTAGCCTTCTACTAGCCTATAAAAAGGAAAGGGCATTGGTTACAAGATATATTTTATAATTATTAAGTTGTCTTTCTTAAATAAGGAAGTACTTGTTGAGGGACTTTGTAACTTTTCACAGAAAGCACACACATACATACATTTCTCCCATGGAAAAGTAGCAGTTGGGTAAATATTTCATGTGCACAGGTGGAGGCAAGAAGGTTATCCTGTCAACAGTTCACAGGCACCCAATGCTCAAACCAGAAAATTGCAAAGTAGCTTGAAAATGGTAGAATTTGCAGTTTTATTGTGCCTGAAATCTTCAAGTGAACCTGTCTGTGACCTTTCTTGATGATAGTCTTAAGGCTCTCCTTTACTACTCATGAACTGAAACATGAAGTGTGGGAAAATTCAGAAAAGTCTTGTATCTGTTCACTTTAAAATTTTCAGAAATGACGTTATATTTCAGAATAGTCATTATTTCTACCATTAAATATCTTTAAAAAAAAATTCTCTCTGCTTGGATTTACAACTACTAAGGCCTCCTAAAATACTATGCATATATATATTTTTAATGAATTTGAAAATGTCATATAAGCAAATGATCTTCATGGATTTTTTTAAAATTAAATTGAACTGTCAAAATTTGAAAATGATTACTTTTCAGCTTAAAGCCTTCTGGAGATCACATTCTCATTTTCCACCTGAACATACCCTAAACATTAGGTATACATGAGGTATCCTAAAACACATATAATTATTAATTATAACACATATAATTATTATTCAACATACTAATTATGGCCTATTATTTGTACTTTTTAATATGAAAAAGGTGTGATTTTGAGGCTCATTTACTAACGTACTATAAATTATGCTATAAAGTCATTAATATTCTTGTTCAGACAGAACATTCAGAATTGTAAAATACAGGAGATGGATCTATATTCTAGATTTTGCTTTCTACTTTGCATAATTAATTGCTAAAAAATCATACTTTTGCAAACTATTAAAAGACATGGGGAAAACTATAATAATGTTCAGTGAAAAGTTCAGGACAACCTTTGGGGCCTTCTTGTCTTTCACAAGGTTCCTCCTAGTGCCGTCCAGCACCTACCCAGGACAAAGTAGAAAGCACTATGGTTTGGGTGCTGGACAAGCTGGATCATTCCACCACCAATTCTGGTTTTGCACTCTTCTTTCATGTCACACAATTAGCAATAAGGGAGCCTTCTTTTACTCAGTAGACATTATGTAAAGTGTCAATTCTCACCATTGTAAGTAAAACGAGATAGAGCTATAAGCATTGGAAAGGAAGAGAGGCCCATTATTTTCAGATGATATGATTGTCTATGTCCTAGAGGATGTGCATCAGTTATATGCAAATACCATATCATTTTATATCAGTGACTTCAACATCCACAGATTTTGGTGTCTGGTATGGGGTGGGATGCAGTCCTAGAATCACTTCTCCAAGTATACTTAGAGAGGACCATAATAAAAAAGGAATGAACCATTAATGCATGCAACAACTTCTATCTCAAGGGAATTATGTTGAATAGAAAAAGACAGTCTCAAAAGGTTACATACTATATGAATCTGTTATGAAACATTCTCAAAATGAAATCATAGAGATAGATACAAGTTTGTGGTTATCAGGGCTTAGAGATGGGTAGGGGAATGGGTGGCTACAAAGGGGTGGCAGGTGGGACCGCTGTGGTAAAAGGGAGGAAATAATTCACTATCTCAAACGTAGTTGTGATTACACACAACTAAAATTGTATAAAACTGTAAACGCACACACAGATACACAAATGATTGTGAAACTCATGAAATCAGAATAAGTTCTATAGGTTGTACCAATGTCAATTTCCTGGTTTAGTGTACTATAATTTTAAATTACTATGGCTTTATTGTTCCAAGCATGGTAGGGAATTGGTAAAGGATTCTTGGGACACCTTGTACGTATTTTTTGAAATTCACTATAAATCTATACTTATTTTGGAATAAAAGTTAAATGCACATACATACAAAAAATACACATCTTTCAAAGAACTCATACAAAGATAATACATACCAAATATATTAGTATGGTTGTGTTAGGAAGTTAATAGATAGATAGATAGATAGATAGACAAAAACAAAAAGGAACATTATACTGGTCAATGTTCATAGTAGGCCATATACCCAGACATAAAATAACTCAGCCCTTTGTACCTCTGTTAAAAGCAAAAAAATCAGGACACAAAACTTTTTGAATACAATAATCTTAACTTTATAACAAAATCTGTTTGATTAAAAGGCACTGGAAATAACTGTTAGGAAGAGCTATGTCTGAATGTTGGCATTAAAAGTTATTTTTTTCTTTTATATTTTCTAATATTCTATAGGGAGCTTATGTGCTGTTATCATCAGAAAAAAATTAACATTTAAAGAAATTTAACATTATAAATATTATTGCAGATTAAAAATATACAGGGTGCCCATAAAGTTTATGTGCAATTTTAAATTACGCACTATTTTAAATTGCACATGAACTTCATAGATACCCTGTATATATACAAATTCTATTTAAAGTAACAAGTAAATATATGTCTTCCAATTTCTTATCTTTAATATTCTTGCTCTGATAAATTCACACATTCCTAGAGTTTAAAGATGCCCAAATACAAAAATATACTCTTCAAACTTGGTGTCTCACCCGTACTCCCTTTTTCCAATTACTTACTGCATATCTCTGACTAAATGTCCATCCAGAATCTCAAACCCAGTACAACTGAATTCAAAGCACATTTTCCTGCCATATTTTTGCAAATGGCTCCATCAAACTTCTAGCCCATGTAAACTGCAAGGGTGAAATAATGTAATCACTTTCATTAGTCAATGTAGAAAATGCACAGAAAAGAAATATTGAAGTTTTCTGGTGTGTCTGGGAATGCATCAGTGATGAAAAATTAAAGACTTTAAGGTGAACAGGCCTTGGTCAGGTATGTTGAGGTGAAAGTGCATGATGTATTTTGGGAACTTCAAATCCCTTTGACTAAACCAATCTAGTGTTTATAGGGATTGGCTATGAGCATAGAAGATAGCCTGGAGCAAATCTCAAGGGTCTTATGAGTCATATATGAAGTAGGAACTTCATTTTTCAATAGTGAAGAACTACCTAAGAAATTTAAGCAGGTAAGGGCGGTAATTCACTTTATAATTCAGAAAGATAAACCCAGTTGTTAGTTGTTGATTGAGGATGGTTTAAAGAGAGCAGAGGCAGAGGCCCACTGAGGATGCTATTACAGTAGTCCTGTCCAAAGACAATGAAAGTCTAGACTAAATTGGGGGTGTGGGAAGTGGATGGATTCGAGAGCCATCCAGCACGTAGGGTTGACAGGATATGATGACTAACATACCCTCACATGATGAATGTAGCAGGTGAGAGAAATGGAAGTAGCAAGGATGACAGCATGTTCTGGCCTGTGCAACTGGTATCATTAATCAACTCGTTACCGTCACTGCTTTGAAATGTATCCCACACACGCTCCTTCCTTCAATTTCGATTGCCATCAGTGCAGCTCAGGATCTGATTGCTCTCCCCCAACCACTTCAGACATTTTAACTGGTATCCAAGACTCCAGTTTCCTCTTCAGTCTTTCAACCCATTGTACGTGCCACCACTAGTACAAACTGTAAAATATTATGAATCGAGCCACTCAAGCGAGGGGAACATCTTCAGAAGCTTGCTATTGCTTACAATACCCACATTAACTTGTTGACATGGTGTGCACATCCTCATCAATCCAATCACAAAATCTACCTTCAGTAACATATTTCATGCATCCTAATCATAGGGGAAAATGTTGATACTTTAGACCTCATTCAAATTAAGACCTCTTCTTCATCAAAATCTATCATTAACAGAATGTACTCAAGGTTCATCCAGGTTATCATATATTATAGAATTTTCCTCTTGCTAAGCCTGAATAACATTCCATTGTATGTTTATGCCACATGATCTTTACACATTCATCAGTGGCCATTTAGGTTGTTTCCACACTTGGTTATTGTGAATAGTGTTATGATGAAGATACGAGTGCCAGTATCTCTTCAAAATCCTGACTTCAGTCCTTTTGGATAAAGACCCAGAAGCAGGATTGCTGAGTCATATAGTAGTTCTATTTTTAATTTTTTTGAGGCATCTCCATACTGCTTTCCACAAATAGCTTCACTATCTTTCACTCCTACCAACAGTGAAAAAGGGTCCCTACATTCTTATCAACACTTTCTTTTATTGTTTTGATAATAACTGTGCTAACAGGTGATATCTAATTGTGGTTTTATTTTGCATATCCCTGATAATTCGTAGCATTGATTTTAAAAAAAGAAAAGACAACATTAGGATTGTGAAAAAGTAACCCACATAGTATAAGATGTTTAGAACACACAAACGGTTAACATCTAGAATATATTTAAAATATTCTTAATCAGTATGA
Source organism: Nycticebus coucang (assembly GCF_027406575.1). NCBI lineage: Eukaryota > Metazoa > Chordata > Mammalia > Primates > Lorisidae > Nycticebus > Nycticebus coucang. The sequence continues at coordinate 70,513,301 of NC_069780.1, forward strand.
AAGACATAGATAAGAGAAAAACTGTAAAAAGCTTAAACAAGAAATTCACACACAAATATCTAAATCAATGGTTCTCAACCTTCCTAATGCTGCAATGTATTTTCATTGTTACAAAGGGGTTGCAACCCACAGGTTGAGACCCGCTGATCTAAATGGGCAATAACTCTGAAAAAATGCTTAACCTCAATCATCATTAGTAGCACATTCAAGCTTCAGAATAAAACCAAAAGTTGGTGAAAAGCAATAGCAACTTAAATTTGTATACACTGAGTGTGTAATTCAGTGCAATCACTTTGGAAAACTATTTAGCAACATTTTACAAATGTAAAATACCATAACTATAAGATGCCACTCTCACTGCTATTCTAAATTTCTGCATTAATGAACAATGATTTTCCTCCCAAATTACAGGTTAATTTACTAATGTGATTGAGTACATTGCATATTTTTCAACTCAATTCGCTTTGCTTGGGTAACCTTAATGAAAAGCAATTATTTACGGTGATGTGCTGAAAAATGTTAAACCAGCTTTCAAAAAGTTAATCCCTGTCTTGTAGCCTTTGCCAATTGCAGCGATGTAAATACTCCCACTATGGCCAATTTCAAAATACCAACATGATGTCACTGACAGTAGAGTTGGGTGAGGCATTAGTTTTCTATTACCACCATCGAAAAATTGGCACACGCTTCATAATTTCATTTTTAAACAATACATTTCATTATCTTATAGCTCCGTAAGTTGTTAGGTTACCAAGTTAAAATCAAAGCGTTAGCAGGGCTGCATTCTTTCTGGACTCTCTAGTAATCCATTCTCTTGCCCTGTCTTCCATCTTTTGGAGACCACCCATATTCCTGGGCTCCTGGCTTTTATTTTGAAAGCTAGCAATGGCAGGTCAAGCCTTTTTCACATGGCACCTCTCTGAGCCTCTTTCATCATCACATCCCTCTCTGATACCCACCAGGAAAAGTTCTCCACTTGCAAGAAGTCAAGTGATTAGATTGGATTCACCTGAGTAATCCAAACTACTCTGCTCATCTGGAGTTCCCTGACTTTAATCTCATCTCCAATGTCCCTTTTTCCATGGAAGGTAGCAAATTCTTAGGTTCTCAGGATGAGGATGTAAATGTGTCTGGAGGGCCCATTTCTCTGCCTACCAGAGGAAGTCTTGTTAACAATTGTATCTAATGAGTCAGCCTTGGCTCTAGCAGATCACTGAATCCCTCTGTGTTCCCATGTTTTCAAGATACACCACAGAGTACCTTGACTCTGAGGTATAGTTATTGATATTTAATTTGCATTATTATATTCACATCAAAAATCACATACAAAAATTAATTCATAGTATTTTAGCCACCATTAGTGTATATTAATGAAAATGCATCATGGGATAATATGTATGTAGTGACAAAAATTATAAATATAGGGACAAAATCCGAAAGTTCATCTTTTATCACTTTCATATAACTAAATGAATTTTCTGATCATCTATCTTGTGTGAAAAATGTTTGTATTATCTTGCCTTTATTGCGCTCATATATTTCACTGCTAATAGCAATAATAAATGACTATCCCAGGGAAGAAGAAGTAGCGAAGCTGTTCTTAAACTTTCAAAGTCATCTGGTCTAACCGAACACATACAGAATCGGAAATCAGAAATTATGGATACTCATTCCCTGGATCTCTCTGACTTGCTGTGTGGTCTTTCTGCAGGTTCTTAAATTCTTTGTAACTCAGATTATTTATCTGTAAAATAAAATAGGCAGAGTGATAATTATCTGCTGCCTGATAAAGCTGTTAAATAACCAGAGACTATACTTTGAATGAGAAAATAAGAACCTTTGCGTTGTCAATTACCATAACAATGCTGCGTGCTGTGGGTCTGCAGTGACTTGTAATTGCTAGTGTATAGAGGAGCTGTTAGGCTCTCTGTGGACATTCCGAGCAAGTCTCAGTTGCCCCTGACTCACAGGAAGTAAACCCACTCCTGGGAGGAATATAAGTTGTTTTTAACCCTCGGTGAACCGCAGCACTCCCATTTCATGCATCTCTAATGGCCTGCCCTGATCACAAGAAGACACATTCCAACATATCAAAAGATCAATTAGTACAAACAGATTCCCTTTTTTTCCTCAGGTTGCTAAACTAAGGCCCCCTTTAAAAATGTTCCTGACACCATGGAAAGGGGGAGAATATTGCACTGGCTGAGAAAGAGACCCAGAGCCAAATGAGGAAAAACACAAATTCTCATCCTTCAATCCCTCGTTCCTACAGGAGCTATCCAAATATCCTTCTTAGAGATATCGCTCTAGGTAGATGAATAGATTTTTCTTCAATTAAATCAGTTTCTTTACTTGCAGCCAAGAATTGCAACTAACACATTTGGAATGGGTCTAGAAAATAAACTGCCTTCCTACCTTAATGGGTAGAAATTTTAACTTTCTTTTAACAATAGAATAAATGAAGTGTGAAGGGTCTGAGATTTTACAGTACTTAGAAGCTAACAAGTCAGCCTGCTATGGTTGCTGGCAGACACATGACACTCCTAGATGAGAGAAAAAGGACAGTTTGTTACTCAGACCAGTATGCTGGACTATCAGTGTTCTTTCTAGTTCCTCAGCCCTATTTCCCACAGAGTGGGTTGTATTACAGGAAAGAAGGGAACCCAGAACTATTTGAGAGGGCAGTAAGTCTGCCTAACTTTTGTCCAAGAGGGAAATATTACCTTTATCTTACTATATAATAAACAAATTCTTCCTTTGCTTCAGATGGAAACACTATTTGCCAAGGCTGTTCACACTACGAACTGTCTTGACAAGACATTCTAAATAAATGTCTTCAGTGCCTCTATTTACAACACCTGCAAAAATTCAAGAGACCCATAGAGAAATGTAGCTGGCCCAACAATCAACAAAGGATATTCATATTTGCATAAGTAAATTTAGTAACTGCTTAGTGAGTAGCTGCCTTTTGTCTGACTAAAAAACTTACATTGCCCATTGAAACTTATTATAGCTTCAATATTTAGATCTATTGTAAAACAGAGAATTGTTGATACCCACGTACCAGTTTTAAGACTGATTATTTAGAAAGATGTAGTATTGACGTGATTGCGAACACTTTTTTCTAAAGAATATTATCGGAATATTACCCTTCAGAAACAGCGACCTCCAGTATGAGTCCTGTAACAGTGGTTGTCGAGAAGGATGGGAATAACAAAAAGGAGTCTGCCTCAAGTGGGTGTCAGAAAGAACCACTTTTATCAGGTAAGTGATGTGATTGTCAAGGACATAAAACTAAATGTCCAAAGGCACTATTTTTACAGCAAAATCATTTTATAAACCCAAGTGAGCTTCTAATTATTAAAACTGTGTATGGGGGGGAACATTTCTAAGGAAGAACCACACACTATAGGGTGGGTTGAGATGGAAAGGAGGACTTCCATTGTTCTGCGTTACCACATCTTTCTTCCAACTTGATTCTCTATGTTTATATCTACATTAAAAAAAAAAATCATCAAAGAAGAACACAGTTGGCAAGTTCTATAGTGAATTCCCCATCTCACTCAAAGTCAGACCAAAAAGCTTTGCAATAGCCTTGTGGGACTCACCAGCTCTCTGACCTCATTTCAACCCAGTCCCATCACATCTTGGCTTTTACTTGAACAGGGTCTTGCTTTGCTCAGACTGGTCTCAAACTCCTGAACTCAGGTGATCCACCCATTCCAGCCTCCCAGAATGCTAAAATTGCAGGTGTGAGCCACCATGCTGGGCCAGACAGTGATCTCCTTTTTTGTGCATTTAACATATTTCAAGTATCTAACTAAGCCAACCACATAGGAAGCACGTGAACTTCCTGAATGATGATGAGGTAAATGTAGTCTCATTCATTTATCTCTTCCTGTCCCCACAGGAATGCGAATGAGTTAATTAACCTTTCTGAATAAAATGGGGGCAATAATTGAACCTGATTCATTGGATTGTTTTATGAATTAGATGGGATTACATATACAAAGCACTTAGCACACTGTCTGGTGGAGTGAGATTGCACCATTGGCAACATAGAAAACATGAACCCTGATGTGAGCCCTAACGTAGAATGCCAAATTCCATCTGGGACAGAACATTCCTAGATGTTAAGAGCCTTAGGATGAAGAGAGATATTTTCTTCCAAATATATTACCAAGCTAAAACTTAGAGACTTGAAGTTCATAAAGGTTCAACTTGTCGCTTCCCATGTAGAAGAATTTTGTGTCATCTGCAACCTGGTGACCTCATCCTTCATTTTATTTTTCTTCCAGATAATTAAAAGAAAAACTATCTTAAATAAATCATCTGCAAACTAATTCCTAGCTTCTATTTGTTTACACTTATCCTTACCAAAAATTAACCATTTATCATGTCCTTTTATTCAATACTTAAGACAGAAAAACTGGGGATTCGGTCCTGCCAAGGATCATCCCCAAACTTTGGCCTTTCTGAGGAAAAACACAGGTTTGGGATAAGGCTCCAAACTCCTTTTTTCTGTGCCTTTTGCCATTCTCCTAAGCTTGAACTTCTTATAGATAACAGGAGACCTCGGGGTAAAAGTACACTTCAGCCTCCCACCCCACCCCACCCCGGGGCAGTTAATGAGGTTGTTAGGAACTCCTAGAATTTATGTTGTGCACAAAACATAGTGCTCTAGAAAACACCAGTGCAACAGAACATGGTTTGAAAACAGTTATAGACTATTAATATAAAAAAGGCAGGTTACAAATGCTAAATAGATGTAGAATAAAAAAAACAACAAAAAATAATAAGGAGCAGGTGCCAGCCTTTTAGTCCTGCAGAGGTGGTTGTAGGGGCCCTAAACGCTTTCAGTTTTTCTTAGTCAAGACACAAATTTAAGATGGTTTAGTCCAAAACAGATGGATAATCTTGTGGGACCCAGGCTAGTGGGACTTGTCAGGGGACTGAAACCAGGGACTGGACAGTGTTTAGAATCCCAGGAAGTGTCTCTTCTCTCAGTCTCTCATCTATCTTTTCTTCAAAACCTCATTTTCCTCCTCTCCATAATGACCTGCTTGTCCAGCTTGGGTTAGATATCTTTCCCTTCCTTCTGTTTTCTTCACCCTCCTCCTCTCCCAAGCAACTGTGGCCCCTTCAAATGCTTCTGACCTGGGAGAGAGTGTGGGTGTGAAGTGGTACTGAATTCTAAGCAGCTAGGATTACTGTAGGTTGTACAATTACTCAAAGGCTTTACATTCCCCCATCCTCACCCCAAGCCTACAGAAAGAACTGTGTGGTCTTCATCACCTCTTCCCATGAGGTCTCTGTGTGCCTCGTTGTAAAGTACAAAGATGGCATTTTCAAGTCCTGGTTAGGATTTCCACAGCTCCTTCTTCCAGACTCTTAGCTATATACTCAGCCCATATCATAGAAGAGTCTTAACCAGAGCCGGAGCCTCTTACCTCAATTTAGACATTGAATAAATCTGGCATATTGCCCTTCCCTCCAACTAGTAAAGGAAGTTTTAAGTGAAAAGTGGCCAGGACTATAGGAGCCATGGAGTTTGTGAAAAGAATAAGAGAAGCTCATTCACCTTCGTGAGGAGAAGGGGATACAATTTTGTGTTTGAAAACTGCAAACCAATGGAAGCAGCAGAATTGTGGTAAGAAAAGTGACAGCACAAAGGAGAAAATCATACAGTCGTGCTAACTCCTAAAACACCGTTTAGAAAAACACTAATGTCCCAAAGCATCAAAGGGAAAGCAGCTGTTGTTGGTATTGTGTATATAACATATAAAAATGTTCCAGGAAACAAAATTAAAAGTAATTAAATAAAATGGCTTTTCTAGAATGTGACTTGAGACTCCAAGATCAGATTTCTCTTGCATATGAAAGAACTCTGCAGGAGAAAAAACAATTAAGACTTAGCCTTGGTAAAGCACATGAGTGTTAGTATTCTTTCCAAGTTTAAATTCGCAGATGATTTTTAGTTCATTTAATAAAGAAATTGAACGATACATCTTTTGAATGAGTTAAGTGTAAATTAAGGAGAAATCCTCATGCTTGACAATAATTCCGTTCAAAAAGTAATTTAGTTTTGTCAGGGTGTTGCTAATTTAAACAAGATGACCTACCCCACACATGACATTCTTGCGTTACTAGCAGATTCTTGACTAATGGCATCATAATTTCCAAAGGATATTCCAGAAGACAAACACGCAGTAGTGACATTATCCTAACAGGCCCCACAGCCATCACTCACCAAGACCATCCAGGCACTTCCACCCTTCCATTCAGAAAATAGCTTCTGGAAGGAATAAAAAATTAGCAATGAGGCTGAGGGAGTGCTTGTAATAAACTGCAGAAAAACTGAACCTCTGTGTTTCTCAGAATCGCCACTTTACGTTTGCAGTTTGAGCAGAAGTCTTGATTTATTATGTTATCTTTACTTTTATGTTGCCTTGGGTGAGACTCTTTTCCATCTTTCCCTTTGAGTCATGTCGAATGAACACTAATGGCAATGATGACAGCATGGGTTTGAGTCATATTGTCCAGGGCAAAGCAAAGCTGCTGCCACCGATTATCATTTCTCCAGATGCCACAGCAAGTCCAAGCAGCGGTAGTTGTAAGTGGCAAGTGCAGGTCTTTTTCTAACAGCGACGGGGAAGCCGAATGGAGAAAATCAAGACAACCATGTGCCGAGTAACACAGAGTGAGCTTATACAGGTTACAAAATATCTTCAAGGAAGGGCAAGCAAGATCCAAAGAGAAGCCATAGACACATACAAAATGTACAGAGAAAAACTTGGTTAGGTTTCCCAATTAACAGTCGGGAAAAGAATTTATAAAGGGATGAGAGATTTAAATTAGTATGGTGCATCAGAGTAACAAAATCTTGGCTGGTGTAGTCTCATTTAATTCTGCCAATCAATCAGTTAAACTGATGTTGTCATCTCCATTTTATGTACGGAGGTCCAATGTTTCAGCAAGTTTAAGTGTGACTGACAATGACAGTGATGAGGCAGCCTCCCTGATACTTTAACTTTTACAGGGTTGTTGGGTTATGGCACTGTGTTTACATGAAGGTGTGATGGTGAACACCATATAAAGCCATGGGCTGATGTGATCTCCCCTAATGAGTATGGCATTGCTAGAGTCAACTGCAGGCGAGGCAGCTCCCCAGACGGGAGCACGGAACTCTGGCTTGAATTGGGGAAGGAACTGTTATTCCTCTGGGCCTCACTGTCTTCATCTTCGTCTTCAATGAGGATGGAGCCCTCCCTTGATTGGTACAATGCCCACCACAAAGTGGCCAGGCAGGAGATCAGAGGGATATAGGGGGCCAATCAGGCCCAGGAGCAAACACTATTTTGTAAGCCTTGCCATCATCTCAGCCTTGGTGCTTTGGGCTTTGGTGGGCTGTTGCCCCTCCTTTTTTCCCTACCCTAACTCCAACCTTCAAATTCTTACCTAAATGTGTTGTTCCTTTTTCCTCTCTCAGTGGAGCTCCAGAGGAAAAAAAGGGTTGTGTGTCCACATCTGTGCCCTCGAAACCTTTGTGGTGGTGGCATCTTGTTGATAACTGTGGTGTTTTTCAGGTGATATAACTCTGAGGAGAAGGAACCGTTTCATGGCTGTCAGGTTAGCACACAGTGGGAGTCTCCATCTTCAGTCTTCTGCCCTCTCTACCTCCACACTCAGCTGCACATAGACCACCAGGTGACAGCAGTCTGCGTGCAGGAGGACGTACCAATGAGCGAGCACTCCTCAGGAAAACCAGTAGTGAATCCTTGATCTGGGGAATAAAATCTATGTGGATGGCACCAGGGAAGAGTGAAGGAAGGAACTAGAATGCTGTGACTCTACAGTCATCAAAAGTGTTGAATGTGGAATTTACTCATGGCTTCTTTTATCAAAAAAAAAGTAGCTTTTTCTCTTAAGTCTCTTCTGTATCTATCAGTCCTATCTCCTCCATAAGCAGAAAATGCTGAAGTTTAAAACTCCACACCCCATCCCCACCATCTCATCTATTGGTCTCTACTACATATTGTGATTAAAAAATAGAGATATTTTGGGCGGCGCCTGTGGCTCAGTGGGTAGGGCACTGGCCCCATATACCGAGGGTGGCAGGTTCGAACCTGACCCCAACCAAACTACAACAACAACAACAAAAATAGCCGGGGATTGTGGCGGGCACCTGTAGTCCCAGCTACTGGAGAGGCTGAGGCAAGAAAATTGCCTAAGCCCAAGAGCTGGAGGTTGCTGTGAGCTGTGACGCTACAGCACTCTACTCAGGGTGACAAAGTGAGACTCTGTCTCAAAAAAAAAAAAAAGAGAGAGAGAGACATTTTACAATGACCCATACACATCCAGAGTTGTTATTTCACAGTCCTACCTGTGTGCCCCTGCTAAGAAAGACTTGCTCATGCATTCCCAGCATACTTGGTCTTTCAAAATAGTGTCTTGCAACTTTTGTGCATCTGATAGACTAATCTCTAAAGGAGAAAAAGTTAGGATGAAGAAAAAGGGTTGTGTTCATCAGCAAATCACTTAAAACTAACCCTTATATTTGTCAGTGTTGTAATTTCTGAGCTGCTCCCCAGAAAATGTGACAAGAGCAGATATTGCATGACTTGAAACCAATGACTAACACATCATTTTGGAATATTTATGCAAGATGTCACTTCACATTAGCAAAAATATTTGAGGTTGAACTGACCTTAAATACACATACAGAAACCATGGCAATTTACTTAAAGGCATTTATTTTCCAAAACTGATCTACAAATAGCTCCAATTTGCCTTTCCAGATAAAGATGACCTGAAAAACAACACCATCAAACAAAAAATAGAAAAAGTACTGTTTTAAAAGAAGCTTTTAGGTCATAAAATTACAAGATAATTTTGTCTTTTGGCTCATAACCTTATTCTGAGGACAATTTCAAGGTTATGAGCTTTTTGAGCAAAGAGAATATCAACCAAATAAGTGTCTAGTTTTCCAAGATTTTCATGATTAATATGACAGTCCCCCTTCATAGGTGTTGAAGTACCTGTTTTAAAAAAATTAATCTAACTATTCAAAGTTATAGTGCCCATTATTCAAATAAAACACATTCAGATTTTCAACAATAGTAGGTACCAACTTTATTGGCTTCAAAGCAATATAAATTTTTCAAATATACTAAAATTTTACTACTGTTTATCTCAGGATGGGAATTTGAGTGGGATTATTGGGATTTTTGTTTCTTTGGCGTTTCCTGTATTTTTCACATTTTCTGTGTTAAGAATGTATTTCTTTTATAATTGGGAAAAAATTAAGATTTTTTTTTGTAGAGTCAGCTTACTCTCATTGTGCTCTGGAAGTGTTCAGCAGTACAATTATTCTTTCTGAGAAAGAAACAGATTATCTTTCAGAAGGAAAAATAAGGCCTAAATAAGAATTACACATATAATCAAATCTAGCTGGCATCCTGTGGAAAGAATTGTCTTTGAGTAACTTTTATGATACAAAATATTAATTCAGAACATTTCAATTGTTTCTGCTCTGGGTGCCCCAGTGACTTCCGTTCATTGACTCCCAGGGAGTTCCGTGTACAGCAAGCTGTCCAGAAGAGGGACCCAAGGCTGGTCCACCCAGCCATTACCATCTTCTCTCAGGTCCCCTTCATTATTTGCATACCACAGAATTCTTTTTTGGCCAGAAAAGCATTGGTTTATTAAATTTTCCTTAAAATGCCTATGTGTTTGAATTAAAGAAGACTTCCTTTAGGAAAAAAGCATGCAGGGAAGTTTTATAACACAAAACATTTGAGAAAATAGAAAAATTTTACTCATCACATTTGCTACATTCAGAATAATGTCATTTGCCTCATGTAGGACTTGGGTGAGCTGCTGCTTCTTTTTCTTAGGGTGCTTTGTTAATGTGCATTTGTAAAAATTATTCTACATGTTTGCAATATAATTTAAATGACTTTTACTGCCCTGACAACTTTCCTCTTCATTCCTTTGATATTGACTCTGAGGTAACAATAGAAAAGCTGCTAATGACCATCATACATTGATGAATAAAAGTCTGGTTTTTATAGTTTTCCCCCAATTCCATAAGGAACATCTTTTTTAAAGAGGCACAGACAGGGTCATGCTATTTTGCCTAAACTGGTCTCTCTCAAACTCCTGGCCTCTGGAGTTACTGGGATTACGGGCAGGAGCCACTGTGCCTGGCTGCAAGGAACAATTACTGAAGAATCAATGAACCCTATTTCTCTGAATTTGTGATTCTATATTTTAGCTATATTTCATTTTATTAATTTATCTTATTAATAAATGCTGCCTAAGTGTAAATATTTGTATAGAAAAGAAGAGAATATAAGAGACATATTCAGGGTAGTACCATTTCCTTAGGAAATTTTTAATAAAAGTTAAGATGGAATTCCTAGAAATCATTTCTTTTGCTTAGTAAGCACGCTTAAGATGCTGATGGGGCGATTTTTGAAATTCACAGCATCATTGATTTGGGAAACAATTTCCTAGGCACTAAAGGAAAAAGGGCCAAGCTACCTGTTCAGAACCTTTCATGTCTCTGAGTAAGCTGTAATCACATAGACAGTAGAAATGCCCTTAGTCGTCCTCCAGGCCAACACAGAAACAAAAAGACTGCCCAAGTTGGCCCTGAAGAGGCTGGACAGTAACTTCATTAACTTAAATTGAATTAAATTCAAACAGTTCTTTTTATGAAGGTATTGACAGAAAGTATGTTTAAATTCTAAGGATTTATAACTCACACCTTCCCATCCCTCCTCTCATCTACCTTTCTGCCTTTAAGGTAATATTCTCGTCTTTGGAGTTACAAGAGATGTTTCCGAGCAGATGAAGTTACACAACTGGAGCTAACTGAGAAGCAAAGTATCAGGGAATATGAAAATGCTGCAGTTTCACAATATATATTGAAAACAGTATGTTGATAATTTTTTTTTTTCCTGAGCCTTAACGAGGCATTCAGAATAATGCTACATGGGTTCCTAAGCCTCAGATAAGCTTACAAGGAAGAAAACGGAAAGAATACTTCCAAAACAGTTTTTAAAAGTTAAGAAAATTACAACTGAATGAGTGGTGCAATAATCAATTAATTCAGAAAGCCAAAGTGTTCAGATTTGCTTTTAATTTCCCTGGATGAGAGATACTATGCTTTGAAATTACTTCCAAAAGATGTAGAAAATGGATTTCACAGGTTTACTCTGCAATTCTGAAGTTATTTAAGTTATACCTACTTCATACATTCTAACAAAAACTGATGATGCCTTTTTGTTTTGTCTTGTTGCTGACTAGGCTACTGGAACCACTCTGTCACACTAAGTCATGTCTCCAAAAATTGCTTTCAATTACACTTAAAAGGAATGGTATACCAGTTATTTACAATAGCTTCTTACTTGTTACCAACTAAATATCGATGTTTGGCGTCCATTATAATGTTATTTTCTGTTTATTTAAACTTCTTGAAAGTAATGTAGACAATAAAATTACAAAGGTGATCAGCCTCCTTTTCTTCTGGATCAATTTGTAATTGGTATAGCCCTGGTCAGAGTTATTCTAAAACTAATATGCACCAATTGCCTACAGTGTGCCAGGCCCTACGCTAGGTACTGAGTAAATGAGAGTGTGAATTAGATGAATATTACCTCTGGTCTGCAGTGATCTAATAGGAATAAGTTTCTATTGAACCAATAACAACCAGGAACAATGTGTTCTATGAAGAAATGTCATACTATAGAATCCCACAGGGAGAATTAAACTTGGCTAGGATTTTAGGAAAGGCTTTCTGGATAAAACTGTCCTTAAGTTTTCTCCAGAAAACTTTGAGGCCTAATGGCAGTTGTTCTCCAATGTTGGTTTTCTCCTTATTCAACAATAATAGATATATAAAGACTCAGAATAAAGGTTCTTTGCTTTTTGGCTAAATGAAGTCAAGTAACTTCATTTCTGGCAAATGAAATGGGAGTAGAAATGTGTGGAACTTTTGAATTGTACCTTTGAAGGGAAATGCCATGATGTCGCCTGTCCTCTCCTTACTTTCTACTGTCTAGAATATAATCCTGGTGATGAGACCTCCTGGACAACATGAGTGAGGGCGAGTGTGAGGACAGGCATGTAACAAAAACAACAGAAAAGACTGGGAACTCTAATGATACTCAGGGCAGAGCAGCCATACCAACTCAGAGAGAAAAGAAATTCAATCTTGTTTACACCACTGTTATTTCTGTTCTCTGCTGTACACAGTTGGACATAGCTTAACGCTTCAGCCAACACCTTGGTAGATGCACTGAGAGACACCTGTACTTCTAACTCATAAAAACTGGGAGATAATGAGTGTGTTTGTATTAAGCTGTGTCTGTGATAATACTGTTACAAGGCACATACAATGAATGCAGAGGATGGAGAGAGAGAGGAGTGTCAGACCAGAGGTGACGACAAAGCATCGAGTTATCTCAGTAGTAGGTGAATGAGGCAAAGCGAAGGAAGGGTCAGTGCAAATGAGAATTTCGAGAATCATGCTTTGTTATCTGTTGTACAATGACTAAGAAGTTATATATGCAATGAACTTCAGACTTCACAGACACATGACAAAAACAGGTACTGTTGAAAGAACTGTTGGCAGGGCATATACACAAAGATACGGTATTAGATTGTTAATCAAAAAACAAGCACAAAAATAGGACATCTGTGTTTAGGATAAATAATTACGGCCCAGCTCTTTTGGAAGCACCCTAGTAAACTGATTAAATATGGTCTTTGTATATTTCTGTGTTTATTCAAAGCTCTGTCACTTATCAGCTATATGACAATGGGAAATTTTCTTTATTTCACTGGATTTTTGTTTTTTTCCTTTTTTTTTTTTTAAAGAATTTTATTTGGTGAATTTCTTTCTTTTTTTTTTTTGTAGAGACAGAGTCTCACTTTATGGCCCTCGGTAGAGTGCCGTGGCCTCACACAGCTCACAGCAACCTCCAACTCCTGGGCTTAAGCGATTCTCTTGCCTCAGCCTCCCAAGTAGCTGGGACTACAGGCGCCCGCCACAACGCCCAGCTATTTTTTGGTTGCAGTTCAGCCAGGGCCGAGTTTGAACCCGCCACCCTCGGTATATGGGGCCGGCACCTTACCGACTGAGCCACAGGCACCGCCCTATTTGGTGAATTTCTTTTAGTTTTCTACCACATTTATTCCATTTCTTCTTCCCCCACCCTACTTTTTTTAATGTTTTACTTTTTTTTTTTTGGTGAGACAGAGTCTCACTTTGTCACCCTGAGTAGAGTGCCATGGTGCCATAGCTCACAGAAACCTCAAATTCCTGAGCTCAAGTGATCCTGCCTCAGCCTCCCAAGTTGCTGGGACTACAGCATGCACCACCACACCTGGCTAATTTTTCTACTTTTAGGAGAGATGGGGGGGGGGTCTCACTCTTGCTGAGGCTGGTCTTGAACTCCTGAGCTCAAGCAATCCAGGCTCCTTGGCCTCCCAGAGTGCTAGGATTACAGTTATGAGCCACCGCATCCATCCTGAGTTTTTGTTTCTTATACATTAAATGTATTTTATTGCCCTTTATGGTTGTTATGACGATTAAATAATAGATGCAGAACATTTTTTGCTGCACCTGGTATAAAGTAATGGCTCAAATATAGCTCTTTCTCCTAGGTTGTCACACGACAAACTTCTATTGCACAAAAATAATTGATCAAATGCATCTGAAGACTGGAGGAAAATGTCACATAAGAAGTTTGAAGAGAGGAAGGTCGTAGAAGAACTTATTAAAAATAAAATGCCATCCATCTGTAGAAGTAGAATAACACAAAAAGAACTGATAAAATTATGTCCCAGCAGGGATGAAGAAAGAGGAAAAACCCAGTTTTAAAAGACATGAGGTAAGGCTTGATTACAAACTTATAGAACGCAACACTGAGTTTCAGAAATATGATCTCACTTTTCCCCTCAGGAGACACTGAATAGCCATCCATACCTCATACGAGCAACACATTTTTTTAAGTTTCTTTTCCTAACTGTGAGTGAAAAGTTTCTTTTCCATATTGTGGCTCCAGATGTAGCGCTGGTTTTGTTTGGCCCCATACACAGTGCCTCTGACGTTTTCAAGAGGAAAGTAAAACTTCTTCCGCAGGTGTTTATTAATCATTTCAAGCTATCCTTTAAAAGCAATAAACAATACACATATGGTGATTAGGATGGAATTATTTCTCACAGGAAAATAAAGTCTGGCTCAATATGTTTTGGATTCCTACTCACAAGGAAAAACCCACAATGTATATCTCTATCCCTTTACGAAGAAGAATAAAAAATCACCTGTTTTAAAGATATGGAATCCTGATGTTTGGATTAATTAACACTTATACTTATCCAAATAAATTTCAAGAACTAGTTGATATTTGAGAATATATTTTTTAGATATTTTAAATTAAAAGGTCATATTTTATGAAAGGTAAACAAATCAAAACACCAAAAGGCCGAATTTCATGGAACCTCTGGTCTTATGCAATATAAATAGATTTTAAAAACCAGTATTCTCTTATATCTAAAATTTATTTTAAATTTATACATATGAAAATATCTGTAATGTTATTGAAATGCCCAGGTGTTTACAACCACTAATAAATGAAAATGTTTGCAGAACTTCCCGCCTTTGGGAAGAACATAAAATTTACATATACTTCCCACAAAAACTGAAGAATTTCAAGTGAACCACATATTTTAAAAATAAAGTGATACATGCAATTCACAGATTTTAGAATAAGGTAGAATTTGTGATCTTGATCCACACAACACAAATAACGTTTTAACTACAGCATTGCGTTCCATTAAATCAGATACATTATTTTCTTAGGTTTAATAATTTCTTTGGTCCAAAAGTTTACTTGGTAGGTTTTTGTTTAAGTTTGTCAAAACAGTCATTTGTTCAGAAATGTGTCTGTCTTTCAGGCCACATACCTAAAAGTCTATTGTAAATCCACACTTTCAACTATATAATAAAGGTTTTCATATCTCACCATATTTTCCAAGACAATTATATATAAGTTATACCTTAAAAGTTTATTTAACAGTATTTAAATGATCACATGTTTAGATTTGATCCGATGAGATTGGTATCAGATTTACCTCTTATACTTTCAAAGAACTATTTGGACAGATTGTCAAATTGCCAAAATTGTACATAGTTTAGTATAAGGATTGGTTCTGTATCTTGATTACAGAAGCCTGTTTTGAATAAGTAAGTTTTAGTATTTTTACATTACTTTTGAATTAAAAATAGCTAGAAATAAAGCATGTTTCATTCAGTCATTAGCAAATATTCATTTGTGTAGTTTCTTTTGGTGGCTTAGTTGCCAAACATTTAGGTAAATGATAAATAGATATTCATTGAGGAATTAAACTTTCCTACAGGGTGGTCTTGATGTGAGTCAAAGCCAGGAAATTAATGCTTAGTTTCCAAAACACCTAATACACCTAAAAGTAATTAATTCTAGAGCTGTGTGGGCTTTCAATTCTGTGAATTTATAATCACTTCCATATTTTATTAATTGTTTACATAGTTAAGGTATTATAGTTTCTCACATAATTTACACAAGCTTGAGATACAAATGAGTTAATTTAATTGATGTAGTCATTAATTACTGAATCATCTCAGTTGTGATGGTTCTGTTTATGAGGTAATTTCATGATGTAGACTGTTTTCCATTATTTTATAATTAAGTACCATTTCTGCACACCCTCTGGTCCCATTAGCTCACCCTTCCAATTTCATCAAAAGAAAATGTATTAGCAAATTATACCGCTCCAACTGATTCAGGTATTATAGGAAATTGGCTTTTACTAAAGAAAAACTCTAGCATACTATAAAAATAACAATTTAAGTCACAACCACTAAATATGGCTATTTTTTAAAATGAGTTTGAATTGGCAGGATGTAATCCCAACAGACATAACTTCCAGCGTGATGACAAATCTACAAGAGAGATTGCTGTTGCAAATGCCAAGGGTCTCCATCCCACCTCAGTCCCTATCACTGACACCAACTCCCGTCAATGTGAAGAGAGCAAATCAATGAGTCAGGGATGTTCAGGAGGGCATCAAAAAGTCTTGGAGACTTAAAAACAAATATAAGAATGTGGGGGCTGGCAGCCCCAAAAAGGATGTGGTGATAGTAGCAGGTCACAGAGACTGCAACTATAGCCAAGTGCAATGAAAGCTGCAGATAGAATATTCCAGCATGGTTCATACACGATGAAAGACCAATTGTCGGCATTTAGTAAGGCCAACAATTACTGAGAAAATTCCTGTAGATGCCATCTGCTTAGTTTGTGTAGCTGCTCCAAGAGATTTTATATCCAGTGATAATATTTTATTCAGTTGAATTAGATAAATACATATGATGTATAAAGTACAAAAATATAATATGTAGTCTTTAAATTTTTTATAATGAATTAATTATGTAGCAAAATAGTTGAATATAAATAGAATCAAATTAAACCAACTACAAAATTACAATTCTATTTTATATGAATTAAACAATAGTTACTGATGTCTACGTAATAACTTTAAGAGAAAATATCATGGAAATGAAGCTTGATGCCATCTGCCTGAATATCAGCAGTGTATCAGCTTATCTCTTATTTCTCACAAATGTCCAGTCAACATTTTGCAACTTCTCTACCTTAAGAAGAATTCTATTTCAGAAAATTTTAAGCACTTATAAATAGAAAGTGAAGAATAGGCCAAGAGGGAACAGATGATAAAGGCTCTTACATGTCTTACCTATAAAATTTGGATTTTATTTTGAATTGACCAAGAATCTATTGAAGAATTTTATAACCTGGAATGAGCTGTGATACATGAAAATTCATTTAGTGGCAGTGGGAATCATGGAGTAGAGCTGTGGAAAATAAATAATAGGCATAGAAACTTTAAGATGTAGTTGCAGTAAAATTGATAAATGATGGACTCCTAATAAATAATTGACCTAGACAATGATCATGAATAGCTATTGAAACAATTAGATAGACAGTAACAGAAAAGTTATAAATGGATGGATTAGTATAACGATACAAAGCCACTGAAAAATCTCATTTTATTTATTTATTTATTTATTTATTTTGAGACAGAGTCTAAAGCTGTTGCCTGGGTAGAGTGCCGTAGCATCATAGCTCACAGCAACCTCCAACTCTTGGGCTCCAGCAATCCTCTTGCCTCAGTTTTTTTTTCTATTTTTAGTAGAAAAATAGGGTCTCACTTTTCCTCAGGCTGGTCTCGAACTCCTGAGCTCAAGCAATCCACCTGCCTTGATCTCCCAGACTGCTAGGATTATAGGTGTGAGCCACTGTGTCCGGCAAAAAATCTTATTAATATAAAAAGAGAAACAGCCATAGGTTATATGCTACCTGATGTGATGAAACAGAGACCACTCATGGAATATTCTTGCAAAAATTCTAATCAACTTAGGATTATGGAATTTATGGAATTTATGGAAAATGCAGGGAGAAAGAAATATGTTTAAAGAGACCAGAAGAATGCAACTTCAAAGAATCCTCAATGTAAGAGATTCTATAAGACAAACAACCTGGAATCTTCAGTAAACACACAGAAAAGAAAAACAAAAAGGGAGGAGGCACCTCTCAACAAAGTCATATCAAGCAAATGCAATATGTGGATTTTGTTTAGTTCAAGATTTAAACTGACCTATTATGAAAACAAAAACTTACAAGACAACAACTGCACATATCAATATATTACTTACTAGACATATTAACATATTATTGAGGAGTTATTGTCAGTTTTATGATTAAGATTTTGTGCCTTATGATGATAAAGATGTTTCTACCAATCTTTTCCCTATAGAAACGTGTAAGCTTTTACTGATGAGATGATGTAACACCTGGGACCTATTTTAAACTAATCCAGTGGAGGGATGAAATACAGGAGGAATATCAATTAAGCAAGATTAGCTGAATGTTGGAACTTTTGAAACTGAGTGAAAGGTGCCTTTTGCAGTGTTAAAACTTTTCTATGATAAAAAATTAAAGTGATAGTTAAATAAAAGAAGCAATAGCTGAGAGGATGGAAAGAAGTGAATAATTTTGTGCAGTATTTACAGACAGAACATAATGATCAATTTTATCTGAAAAAAGATGTGAAGGTGGCTCCTAAGTTTCTGGATTGGTAAATACAAGTGTGGAAGCACTGCTCATCAAAACAGGGGTACGCAGGAAATGAAGGTGACAAGTTCACCTTAGTATTTGCTGAGATCAAAATACTAGCTGGATATTATTCAAATGGAAATGTCCAATGGGCACATCAAGAAGAGAAGCAGACCAAGGACAGAAATCTGGGGTATAAAAGGCATGTAAAGGGATGTGGAGAGGAAATGAAGAGTCATATCCAGATAAATAAGAGGAAATCCAGTTAAGATCAGAGTTCCTGATCAAGAGAATCAACAAGAGAATCACAGTTTCGGTGAAAGGAATAGGTCAATAGTGCCAATTAAACAATTAAATTTAAGTTTCAAAGGAAAAAAATATGCAATCTTTGGTCTTAGCAACTAAATAGCAGTGGTGCCAGTTCAGGACTACAAACTAAGGACACGAATTTATTTCCTCTTGATCCTGGAATCTCATTAAAGAAGAATGCAATAATCCCCCTTATCTGTGGTTTTGCTTTCCACAGTCTCAATTACCTGTGATCAACGTCAGTCCAAAAATATTATATAAGAAATTCAAAATATAATCAATTTATGAGTTTTAAATGGCATGCTATTGCAAGTAGCATGATAAAATCTCAGGTTGTCTGTTCCACCCCACCAGGGACATAAATCATCCTTTTGTCCAGTGTATACACCCTGTAGACACTACCCACCTATTAGCCGATCAGTAGCCATCTCAGGTATCAGATCGCCTGTGGAAGTACTTGTATTCAAGTAACCCATACTTTACTTAATAATGACTCCAGACTCCAATAGTAATGATACTGGCAATTTGGATATGCCAAAGAGAAACCTTTAAGCACTTCTTTTACCTGAAAGGTGAAAGTTCTTGACTTAATAAGGAAAGAAAAAAATCCTAAGTTGAGGTTGTGAGGTTGTGTTCTATATTAAGAACACATCTTCTAATCGTGAAATTGTGAAGAAAGCAAAAGAAATGTGTACTAGTTTTGTTGTCATATCTTTTTTTTTTTTTAAGGACATAATCTTTGTTGCCCCAGGTAGAGTGCAATGGCATCATAGCTCACAGCAACCTCAAACTCTTGGCTCAAGTGATCCTCTTGCCTCAGCCTCCTGAGTAGCTGGGACTACAGGCACCCGCCACAACACCCATCTAGTTTTAAAGATGGGGTCTTGTTCTAGCTCAGACTGGTCTTGTACTCCTGAGCTCAGGCAATCCACCCACCTCCGCCTCCCATGCTGTCGTATCTTTAACAGCAAAAGTTACAGCTGTAGTGTGTGATAAGCGCTTAGTTAAGATGGAAAAGACGTTAAATTTGTGGGTGGAAGACATGAACAGAACGTATTCCAACAATGGCAATTCTTGGCTTCAGGTATCCACTGGAGGTCTTGGAATGTATCTCCCCAAAGATAAAGGAGGGTACCAAGGCATAGCCATTCAAAAGGGGAGTGGCAAACAGAGCACTGAAAAAGAACAAGAGGGAGTTTATCAGCAGATGAATGTTTCAACACATTTCTAGAACGTGGAAAGTGAGTGGGTGAGTGGAGTTGCATGAAGCAGCTAAGAAAAGACATGGTCCAGACAGAATACAGGCAGAGAGGCTGCCACCAAGGAAGGAGCCCTTATGCCTTTCAGAACTTGGGAGGGGTTACAGACTCAAGGATGCCAGGTGTGAAGCCCAGAAGAGTACAGCATGAGACTGAAAATAGGAACATTGATTGAAGGTCTGCTGCTGATTTCCCTCTCCTTCTATTCAGAATACATAGCAGCCAGGTGTTACCCTCTGGGCACCAAAAAAAAAAAAAAAATGAAGAAGTGAAAAGGGTTTTTGTGTGTTTTCTAAATAAATTTAACACAGTCTAGCATAAACAAAAGAAGTAACTGTTGATGTTGGAGTTACATTCTGAGAGTCATAGTTCCCCAGAAGAAGGCACCAGGATAGTCCTAGAAACAAAAAGTAGTGGACAGAATTAAAAGGCTTGATTTAAGAGGAGAAAATGTAGTTAGAATCACTTCTTATAATAAAGGGAAAAATGGAAAAAGACTGAAATAAATTCCCACCGACTACCTTGTGAGGCTACTTCGTGAATACATAGGTATATAGATTATATAAGGTGACAGCCCTAAGAGATGGAAATAAATGAATTCAGACCAAAACCCAAATTGAAATGAATCACCCACTGGACATGTGACTAGGCTTATTACATCCTATGTTTATGAAAGAAACTGAAGTGGTTATCAAAAATCTTTTCTTTTTTTTTTTTTTTTTGTAGAGACAGAGTCTCACTTTATGGCCCTCGGTAGAGTGCCGTGGCCTCACACAGCTCACAGCAACCTCCAACTCCTGGGCTTAAGCGATTCTCTTGCCTCAGCCTCCCGAGTAGCTGGGACTACAGGCGCCCACCACAACGCCCGGCTACTTTTTGGTTGCAGTTTGGCCGAGGCCGGGTTTGAACCCGCCACCCTCGGTATATGGGGCTGGCGCCTTACCGACTGAGCCACAGGCGCCGCCCCAAAAATCTTTTCACTCACACACAAAAAGACATTTCAAGATATCTGCTTCTGACCAAGATGGAGTAACAGTGGAAAGATTTACCACCCCATCTGAAACAACTAAATAGTTAATATTGTAGCAATGGGAACTAAAAACTGGATAAAGGTTTTAGGCCCTGCACATCAAGTAAGTAAGCAGAGGACACCGAAAGAGAGGAAACAAACAAGGGGAGCCTTGTGACCGTCCCACCTTACTGCCCAGACAGATTTTCCAGGCTGCAGTGCAGGGAGGCGGAATCCAGACAGAGCCAGGCAATAATCATGAATTGAGGAGAAAGACATGGAGTTGAGAGATGCCAAGGGCACTAGAGTGGGGGAAACTGCTGCCTGGAGAAAGAACTACGGAGATCCACAGAGGACACCCCTCAATTCGTAACCTGAGAATTTATCAATAACATAATACACATATTGGAAATTAATTGAAAGAAAAGCAGCAGCACTTGAATGGAGCAGATCCTTGTAGCTCACACAGTGTATATAAAAGTAATTGACGCTGCAAAGAGCCAGAGGAGAAAAACCTCAAATTCAAGGAAAACCAGATAATGCCCTTTTTTTTTTTTAAAGCATCCATAGAATAATAATATTTCCTCAGTAATTGAGAAAATTAGCTTTAGATTAAATTTGACTTAGGTATCATCTAACAAAGTTTAACAGCAAGCTTGAAAAGATCAAACTGTTACCAAGTAATTTAACAGTACTTCAGAGCAAAGCTCAAGAATATTTATAGGACTATAATATCAAGCATCCTACAAGGCAAAAGTCATTAACAGTTGCAATCTGTCTTAGTCAGCTTGGGCTGCTCAAACAGCAAACATTTATTTCTCATGGCTCTGGAGGCTAGAAAGTCTGAGACCAGGGTGCTGCATGATCAGGTTCTGGTAAACGTCCTCTTCCAGGTTGCAAACAGCCAACTTCCCCTCACATTCTCACATGGCAGGAGCTCTCTGTGGTCTCTGACATAAGGACACTAATCTCATTTAGGAAGGCTCCAATGCCATAACCTGATTATCTCCTAAAGGTCCCACATGCTAATATTGTCACATTGGAGGTTAGGATTTAAACATATAAATTTTGTGCAAACACTTAGACTATAATAGAATCTAATAAAAATTATTAAGCATGCAAAAAAGCAGAAAAGATATAAACAATAAAAAAGGAGAAAAATCAACCATGAAATCAGTCCCAGAACTGGCACACATAGAATTAACACATCAGAACATTAAATGCAGAGAAAGATGGGCCAGGTAAAGAACAGACTGATAAGAATTTAAAAGACCCAAATCATACTTTTAGGGATAAAAATTCAATGTCTGAAATTAAAAAACAAACAAACAACAACAACAAAAAAAAAAAACTGGAATTCCAGAAACAGCAGATTGGAAATTACATATCTAAAATGAAATAAAGATGAAAAATGAAGAGGTCTTCTGTAAGTTCTGAGACACCTTCAAGTGACCTAATATACATATAATTAGAGTCCGTGAAAGGGGAGATTGAAGACTTAATGGCAAAAATCATTTGATGAAACCTGTAAACCCACAGATCCAAGAATCTCAAGAAACTCCACGGACAAAAAACATAAAGGAAACCACATCATTGTATGTTAGAGTCAAATGGCTTAAAGAGTCATTTTCAGAGTCCTTTCAGAGTCCCTATTGAAAAGGAAAAATATGAAAACACCCAGAGAAATAAGGCACATTCTATACATAGGGACAAAATAAGAATGAGAGTAATTTCTCCCTGGAAAAATGTAATTAAGAAGACAATGGAGCAACATTTATAAGTATTTCGGAAAAAACTGTCAACCTAAACTTCTATACCCAGCAAAAAGTCTCTCGAAAATAAAGGTAAAATGAAATTGTTTTCAAGCATACAAAGGTTGCAAATAAAATCATCAGCAATAGATTTTTATAAGAACTATTAACATATGCTCCTTCAGGAAGAAGTAAAATCATACCCTCAATTATACACAGAAATCTAGATCTACACTAAGGAATGAAGAGTACCCAAAATGGAAAGTACATAGATGGAAAGTATGTGGACAAATATAAAAAGTTTTCATCTTTATTTTTAAATCTCTCTAAAAGGTAAATATTTAACTAAAGAAAAAATAATAATAATACACACTGAAGACTCAGCGCCTATAGCACGCTGGTTATGGTGCTGGCCATATACAGCAAAGCTGGCGGGTTCGAGCCCAGCCTGGGCCTGCTAAACAACATGACAACTGCAACCAAAAAATAGCCAGGCGTTGTGGTGGGTGCTTTAGTCCCAGCCACTTGGGAGGCTGAGGCAAGAGAATCACTTAAGCCCAAGAGTTTGAGGTTACTGTGAGCTGTGACGCCACAGCACTCTACTAAGGGTGACATAGTAAGACTCTGTCTCAAAAAAAAAAAAAAAAAAGAAAAGAAAAGAAATACACACTGAAGTTTATAAAATATGTGGAGCATATATAAAAAGGCTGAGCAGGAGAAAGTTTTACCTTGTTTTAAGGGTTTTATACATGAAGTGGTATAATATTAACTAAAGATACAATGTGATAAGTTAAAACCTAAAGTAACAACTAAAAAAAGAATAAGAGCTAATAACAGATAAAATGGAACAATAAAAATACTCAATTAATCTAAAAGTAGAGAAAAGAGCAAAAAGGGAATAAAGAATAGTTAGGACTAATAGTAAGGTGATGAACTTGAAACTCAACTGCATCAACAATCATATCAAATGCAAAGGGTTTCAACATCTTCACTAGAATTCATAGGTTGTCACATTGGCAAAAATAAGCAAACCCCAACTATATGTGCCTACAAAAAATGAACTTTAAATATATAGGCAGAAATTGGTTAAAAGTAAAAGATTGGGGAAAGACACACCATATTAATACTACTCAAAAGAAAATGGGGTTTATATTCATTAAAGAGAAAACTTTAGAACAAAATTATTACTAGGGATAGAGAAAGATGTTTCATAATGACAAAAGGTTCAATTCATCTAGAAGACATAGCAATGCTAAACATTCATGCACCAGAACTTCGAAAGATACAAAGAAAAATTAATAGATATGCAAGAAGAAACAGAAAATTCCTTATCATACCCAGACATGTCAGTATCCCTCTTTCAGTAATTGATAGAATAGATGGAAAATCAATAAGGAAACAGAAGACTTAAACAATACTATCTACCAAATTAACCTAATCAGCATTTATTGAACACTTCATCCCCAAACAGCAGAATACACCCTCAATTGTACACAGAATGTGTACTAAGGTAGAACATTTTCCTGCCCATAAAACTATCTCAAAAAATTAAAAACATTCAATCCATAAGGAGTATATTCTTTTTCTACAATGGAATTGAGTTAGAATAAAAAACACAAACTCTCCCCCTTCTCCCACCAAAAAAATCCTCTAACATTTGGAAACTAAATAATATAGTCCTAAATAACTTATGGGTCAAAGAAGAATTCAAGAGGGGGCAGGGATTATAAAGTACTTTGAACTGAAAAAAAATGAAAGCCTGACATTTCAAAATTTATGGGATTTGACTAAAGCAGTACTAATGGGAAAATACCTATATTAGAAGGAAAAAAAATGAAAAGAAGTCCCAAATCCATGACCTCAGGTTCCATCTTTGGAAATCAGCAAAATCAGAGCAAATGAAACCCAAAGTAAACAGATAAATGATGATGGCCAGAGAAGAACTCAATTAAATTTAAAGGCAGAAAAATAGTAGGGAAAACAAAGAACTAGTTCTTTCAAAGGATCAATAAAATTAAACCTCTCAACCAGACAGACCAGTAAGTAAAAAGACACAAATTGCCAATAACAAGGAGGGGAGGGGTGATAATATTACAGATTCTATAAAGAAAAGGAGAGTAAGGCCGTATTATGAACTACTCTGTACCAACAGATGAAATAGATTCCTTGAAAAGTATTGGCTACCAAAGCTGAATAGGCTGTTTACAGTTCATAGCTGTCCTTTCCACAGAAATTATTCTTGGCACAATGGGACTTGCCTATCTCAGGGTATATGTCACCTTAGGGGAAAACCTGCAAATAAATAACCAACTGATAATGTAAGTTTAAAAAAAAGTGGGGACTAATTCTGTGCTGCAATTCACACTCCAGAGGCTCTGGTGGGATCGGACTGAAGCTAAATCCAGTTTCTGTCCTCACACAGCTTCCTCCCCTGGCCATATCCTGCTTTCCTCACTCTTCTTTTCATAAGAGTACCTCTCAGTGAATCATTTGCCCAAGAATTCCCATCTCAGCTTCTCCTTATGGGAAATCCCACCTACGGCAGAGAACTAGAGGAAGGCTGGAAGGCAAAGAGAAAAGAGGCTTGCTCCTTCCTTTTAGTTTGTTCTTGTCTGCATCACTCTGGCCATGACCCCTTATCTTTTGCTATGGATTAAGTTATGTCCCCCCAAAAGGTACTGAAGTCCTATTCTCCCAGTTCCTGTGAACATGACTTCATCTGGTTGCACCTAATTCAATACTATTGGTGTTCTTAAAAAGGAGAAATATGGCTACTGAGGCAGATACACAGGGAGATCTCTACCTTCAGCCGTGTGGGCCTCTTGCTAATCCTTGAACTTACCCAGCATGCCTGCTTCATACACTTTGACTTCCTGTTCCCTATGCTTGCAGGTATCTGCACATACACAGCTCTCTGCCCAAATATTGCCTCAGCAGACACCTTTCCTGATGACATAAAATTTTCTTGCACTCCACCCCTGCACTCTTTCCCCAAGCTCCCTTTTCTGTGCTGTACACCTTGTCACCTGTTGCCCTCCATATTTATATCACCACATCAAAACACAAGCTCCACCAGAGTTTTGTTCACTGCTGTATTCCCAATGCCCGGAGAGTCTGGTACAGAGTAGGTGCTGACTTTTGAAAGAAAGACTGAGTAACTGAAGAAAAACTTCTACAAGCAGCCCTACAATTGTGTCAGTTTACTTGAACTAAAACCATTCTTTAATTTTTAAAGGTATATATTTATTCTTTGGCTTTGTTGCTTTCCTTCCTCTGCGGAATCATGTTTTAGTAGCAAAGTCTCCCAAACTTCCTTAATGATGATGCACTTCACATTGTGTGTTCCCCTCTGTTTAACAATTTAACATTTTCATCATGCAAATATGTCCTCTATTTTAAGCCTTTAAAAAGTAGCAAGTCAAACAAGATCAGTCAGTCACACACATTTTATTACGAAGCTGGTTGCTGTACCATGAGACTGAACTAGACTTTTCTGGGGTGGTCAAAGAAGGAAATGCAATTTCTGCCCTTGTGAGGCTTACAATCTCACAGGTGAAAATCTCTCAGATGTTTATCAATGATGCACAAATAAAAATAAATAAAAGATATCACTTACATGCTTGTTAGATGAGGTAGAAAGCTTAAAGGGCCATTCAAGCTAGAATAATTCCTAAAAGAAGTTGAGTGTTAAGCAAGGATTTAGAACAAGAAACAAAGATGGATGAGGATGAGGTAGGAAAGAACAAAGAGCACTTGTAAAAACAAAAGGAAAGGACAAATATACAGAAGTAACTTTATTACTTACGTGGAGTCTATGAACTAAAAAGCTATTTCTCAGTTATCTATTTTATTCTGCACTTTCCCTCAAATGTCCCAAATTCTAATCTGAACCCAAATGCTCCTATATACTTTAAATGGCAGGGTGGAGTCACTTTGTACTCCTGGATTCATTCTCAGGTCTCCACTGAAATACCTTTCACTTAGTCTGAAAAAAAGTTGCTTTGTTATTCGCCATCTCGACATTTCTTTAGTAGCCCTTACTTTAATTTATAAGTTTGCTTGCGACCTCACCATTTGTCATCCTTATTAGATTATTAACTATCTAGAGGCAGGGTACCATTTTTCATCATTCGGTAGTATTACTTAGCCTGGTGCACCTGGCACTTACTATATTTTTGTTGAAATGGAATGAAATAGTATATATTTTAAGAAGGCCAGAAATCCATGTGTAAAACTGATTCCAAAACTCAAAGTAGTTTTATTTTAAACACTTGTCAAATTTAAATTGTTCTCACTTCTGATACATAAAAATATATATCCATGAAACTATATATACACTCCCATATACATATACATGCAATTCACATTCATGGTCCTATTTTAGGCCTTACCTATGAAATTAATCTCAATTTGCATCAAATATTTCATCTTTTACAATAAACCTAATCACTACTTCCTGCAGAGTGAGGAATACCCCTTTGAAAGGAGCAGGGTACAGGGATGAGACGATCAGCCTTGGCACTAGCCCATACAAGGTGCCGTAGTACAAACTGAAAAAGGACTCATATCCTCTGGCTTGACACAGACATATACTAACACATGCTGCTTGGTGAGTGGAGGCTGGGCAGGATTTCCACTCCCATTCCTGGTGCCATTGTATAGGGTGTGGCCCAAACATTAGGTGGCAGTTCTGAAGAGGGTTGTTCAGTGGTGACGTGAGCAGATATGATCTGGCCACCCTTGTGCAGCTCCATTCCTTGCTAAAAAGGGCCAATTTGGATGAGTGTGGTTGGGTAGGGGCCCCTTCTCACCACTCCGGTAGTTTAACTGAAGAGGAAGACCTCCCTGATGAAAGAAGATGATCTTTCATGCTCAAGTGTGTAGGTGGCTATGCTCCCCTGTGACAGCCTCCAAGTGGGCTTTCAAGGTTTAATCTTTCAAGGTTTAACCTTGAAAGTTTGATTCAGTGTTGATTCTTGATTCCTAAGAAATTATGCCGTTAGTCTAGTTGCAGGTAAGATTTACAATTTTCTCTGTGGAAAAACATCAGAAGTTAGTCCGTTTGTGTAACTCCACTTAGTGACTATTTGGAAAATTACATGGGTAACCCTTAGCTCAGCTATCTTGTCAGTGGCCCAGTTTACTGACTTTCACTACAAACATTAGATGAGATTATTCTAGCTTCCCGTGTATCAAGAAAGAACAAGGATGTCTTATTTCAGTAATCTTTTATAAGCTATCTATATCTTGAAACTTAGGGCACAGGTTATAACAGATGTATAATTTTTTTAAACTAAAATTTATTCAGCTTTAGGCATCCTCAGTTTTGAGATACAAATAAGGAAGGCCTGTTCAAAATGACTAATATGAATTCATCACTTACAATGGGAGCTCAAACCACAGAAATATGATTTTTGAAGGATTTTTATTTTGGAAAATCAACATAAAACTTTATTCCCATTTAGGAATAAAGCCTTAGATAGGAAGAATGTCGAATCTTAAAATCTATCTTAAATAGGAAGATTTACAATCACATGTGTGCAGAAGTCATGTTTGTATACACAAGAGTCCTTGGGAGAAACGTTAAGTATGTCATCAGGACATACATCCAGCTTTGTACTGAGCCAAACACCCCAGCAGATTTTTGCACTTAATACAATTGGCCACCTCTTTGGAGAAAAAAATCTAACTCTCCTAGTAAATGAAGGCTTGGGAAGTGAAAGGGACAGAGCCTTACCTATCCACTACAACTACTTTAAAGTAATTAGCCACCCATCTCAAATCACCAACTTTCACATTTGGTTGGCATATAATCTGTGTCCAAGAAGCGAAGCAGATCCAAATATGGTGAACATTCCTTCATTGTCAAAGAGAAAAAAAACTTTATCTCCTCATTAAAACCCATTGACCAGAAATCAGCTCCCCTGTTAAATACCCAAGTGACAAAAAGCACGTTTTGCGTGCAACCCTGCAGAAGCTCATCCTGATGCCAAGTTACCGGGATCCGGTAAACGTCATGTCACTGCACTTGATAACGTAGATGTCTTTTTAGAAGCACTTTTTTACGCAGATTTTGTCTAGCTAGGGGAAAGGTTAATTTATTTGTATACACAAAGATTAAGTAAGGCATGGTGCGTCTGGACGTCTACAGGTCTGCAACTAATTCTTCCTCCAGAACTAACAAATTTTAAACACACAGGAGTCTCTCCCCCGAAACTGCGCGCGCACGCATGCTTGTGTGACTTAAAAGGTGTGTGTGTGTGTGTGAGAGAGAGAGAGAGAGAGAGAGAGAAAGGAGAGAGAGGAGAGAAGACAGGGAGAGGGGAGGGAGAGAGAGAGAGGGAGATTTAAAAGGAACGCAGATTCAGCGACTGACTTCTCTCCGCCCACCTGGGGCCGGGAACCTGCGTTCCCAGAACGCACCAACTGGGCGGGGCTCAGCTCCGAGGCACAGGTGGGGTCTCCAACGCGAGAATCCGGGGCCAAACCACTCAAACTGGGGCAAACCCTTTGGGGGGCAGACTATGGCTCGACCGGATCCGACACCCCACTCCACGCCACGCGCTCGCGTCTCTGCCACTTCAGTAGCTTGCAAACCTTCAGCGAGGATGGGTGTCCTTTTTCGGAAGTCTCCAAACCATCTCAGCCTATTCGGCGACCCGCAGCATCTGGGACGTCCCCACATCTTTAAGTCAGACCCCAAGAAAGATCTTTGAGAACTTGAGCTTCACACTGAAAATCCCTGGGCGAAAAGAGGGTGTCTATGGGGGACTGGAGAGGGGAAAGGGGCCGAAACGCTACCCCCTGCGGGCTCATCCTCCACCGGGGCGAGGGGCGGGCCGGGGGCCGGGGTGGGGCAGGCCCTGGAAGGCGCCCCTCCCTTCTCACCTCCCGCGGCCCACTCTTACTCACTTTCGCTCGGAGCCGCAGCTTGGCCGCCTTTAGCCGGGGCAGTGCGGAGGGGCTGCGGGGAGGAGAAAGGAGCCGGCAGGAGGCAACCGCCCGGCAGCCCCGGAATCTCCGGGCTGCGCCCTGGCCCCAGGCGGGCCGGGGAGCGGAGCCCTGGACACCCCCCACCCGGGCGCGCCGGCGCGGCGAGCGCGCTGGCCCCCGCGCCCTCCGGGCGGGCTCCGCGGGCTCCGCTGGCCCTCCCCCTCCGGCCGTCGGCGTCGCGGCCCGCCGCCCCTCCCTGCCGCTGCCCGGAGGCCGCAGGGGCTCGGGGGACGCGCTCGCACCCCGGCCGCCCCCTCCCCTTCCCCCACCCCGGGCGGGGGCGCGCGAGCAGCGGTGACGTCAAGGGGCGCGCGGTGGCAGCACCTCCCCGCGCGCTAGTTAAAAAGAAGAAGAAAAGAGGGAGCGAAACATGAGAGGCTGCGTGAGAAGCTGCAGCCGCCGGCAGAGGAGACCTCAGCATCATCTAGAGCCCAGCGCTGGCCCTGCCTCCGCCTGCCCCGCCGCCGCCAGAGCTCTTTCCGTTCCTGCTACTGTCCCACCTAAACAACTCCAGTTACACGGACAAGTGAACCTCTGTGACCGTCTTCTCCTCTTCCTCCTCTTCCAACTACTTCCCCTCCTCCCACCTCACAGACGCAGCAGAAAGCCCCTAACCCAACTGACATTGGCACAGCTGCAAACGGTGTCATCTGCACAACTTTATCTCTCTCCTCCGGCTCCCCTAAGGCATCGGACCCATCGCCGCGTCTTTTACCTTTTGCAAAGTTGCATCGCTCTACCTATTTTCGCCCCCAGCCCCTCCCTCTGCCTCTCCGGTGCCCTGCAGCCCGGCAGCCTCCTCCTGGAGCTGCGCCCTAGTGCCCCTGCTGGGCAGTGGTGTCCCCCCCATCCTCGCGCGCCCAGCCCCTGCCGCTCGGGGCAGACGATGCTGAAGATGCTCTCCTTCAAGCTGCTGCTGCTGGCCGTGGCTCTGGGCTTCTTTGAAGGAGATGCTAAGTTTGGGGAAAGAGGCGAAGGGAGCGGAGCGAGGAGGAGAAGGTGCCTGAATGGGAACCCCCCGAAGCGCCTGAAAAGGAGAGACAGGCGGATGATGTCCCAGCTGGAGCTGCTGAGTGGGGGAGAGATGCTGTGCGGTGGCTTCTACCCTCGGCTGTCTTGCTGCCTGCTGAGTGACAGCCCAGGGCTGGGACGCCTGGAGAACAAGGTAGGCCATCACCGGCCTCACGGGTGCGTACTTGGCACACTGGCTGGGTGGGGTTCCCTGTGGCTCTGGCGGTGCTGGTAGCTGTAGAGAAAGGCAAAACTTGTTCGGGGAGTTCTCTGGATAACTTTTCTAAAGCGCTAACACGATTTGGTTGTGTGTTTCTCGGAGGTGTGCGGACAGCCCTCCCGCCCCCGGATGCTAGGCAAACTTGCCGGTCTCAGAAAAGAGACGTTTCCGTGGTACCTGCATCCTGGCTGGGCACATATGTTAAAAGAGACGCGATTAACAGCGTACTTTGGATCAAACTGGGCATTGACTGCGGTGAAACTGTAAATTAAGGTGGCTGTGACTTCCGGTTTATTTTTCTAGATTTGTGCCGTTTTCTCCACGTGCTCGGCTAGGGAGAGGATTGAATCGTAAAGGATATTGAAGCACGGTTGGTGTACGGTCGCCAGCCCCGTCACAGGGGGGTGCCTTGCATTACATTAGTTAAACCAGCGGAAAGGAACTCCTAGTACTCCGGTGAAGAACCAAAAAAAACTGTAGAAAGATTTTGCTGGGGCATATTTGTCACATGAAACTGAGACGTTTCTCCATCATTTTGCAACGTTGTAAATGCAGGCTTTCAGAGGTGGTTAGGTGTCTTGGAAGAGCTCCAAGAGCTTATTTTTAAGAGTAATGGCATTTGCATTTTCCTTGTGTTAGTAAATCTATATACGAAAATAGGATTGGCTGAGTGTAAAGACAAGCTTATTTGGGGTTGCAATATCGTTGGTGCCATGGAATGTGGTATATACTGTACTCCAAGGGAAGACTGCTGGCTCACGTCATTAACAATCACTGCACGTGAAATAAACAATCAGGTGTCTTTGCCCCCCCTCCCTTTCCCCATTTTAGGTTTAATTAAGAATTCCTCTGTTACAACACTGCAGTTGTCAAGGTCTGAGGGACTCTTGGAAAACTTGGGCTTCAGTCGTGCTGGCCCAGGCATAATAAAAAAAAAAAAAATACCCAGGCTGAATCTAATTTTTATGCTCCGTTCACGGTAGATTTCACTCTATTCTCATGTAAACAGCTCCTACGAATCAACATATGTGTCTGGGTGGTATCTCTCACTTTGTTTTGTAACAAAAAGCCATATTGCATCATTTAATTTGCTCAAGTCATGCAAATAGGAAAAAATCAATAGGACAAAAAGGGGTCGACTTATCCTCCTCCGCACTAAACTGTCGCCCACACACAGAGTCCTGTTGCTTATGGCAAAAGAATAACAACAACACCATTGTATTTGTTAGTTGGTTCACTAATGGGTGAAACTAGAGAACATCATTCTCTTTCAGTCCCCAGCTCTGTCCAAATGTTCGTGCCTTTTGAGGCAGCATTTGTCCAACTCCCTCTATTCCCAGATGAGTGAGAACTGTCTTGCTGCAGGTTTTCAGCTGCAACTCTCTCTTTATTCTTACCATATGCAGCAGTAGCCTGAGATTCAGGGAACAGATATTCTGGCATTTTATTCAAAACAATATATTAAGCTCCTGTGTTGTAATTGAATTAAGTTAGAAAATAGCTCCTTTCAAATCACTTTACGAATTTTACCAAGGGTCCTAAAGAACCGGGAAATTCAGAGAAAAGTTTAGAAATATTTGTCATCAAGTCTCCCTATATGCAATGTCTACAATGAATATACAGATGACTCCTGCAATACTGAGCTCTTCCAGGAACATGTGGAATGAAAACTTTGTTCTTAACTAATGAGTGGGGAGAAGTGGGAGTGGCGATGGGACTGAGGGGAGTTATAAACCTTAAGAGAAGTTATATAAATTTTATTCTAAAGAAATCATTCTTTAGGAAGCAATCTGCCACGTTAGCTATCCGCATTCCTTTCTGTTTTACGTGCTTCCAATCTCCAGCAAACAACCCTTAGTCATTTGGAAAATGTGTCTGAATTAAGTTTGGTACATTACACTTTGCTGGTTCCATTACCAGTGGTTTATAAACTAACAATACTCAAATTGTTCAAAACAGAGATTTGATATAGCTATGCATATGCATTCTTGACCTATGTTAGTTCTCAAGTTTTAATAGTTTTTAGAACATGTTATTTTATAATAAACTTCAGTGTTTCCCTTTTTCCTGTAAGCCTTCCTGGATTATAATATATGTTAGGGTCTTATTTCATAATGTGTATATGGGAGGGATGATTGCTATTTGAAAAAGCCCTTTTTGTTTATGAAAGAAAAAAACTTTTCCCCAGAAATATTTCTGTAACTTTTCAAGAAACTACAGTAGTAGCTCTTTCCTAAGGGAAGAAGTTTCTTAGACAGATAGTAGCCGACTAGGTAGGAATATTGAGCATGCTCAACCATGCAATTAAATCCAGTTTCTAGATTGACAATTTTCTTTAATGAACTAGCATTAGGTTCAACTCTTCAACCGTAATATTATGCTTTTACATTTTAATTTTTTGTATCTTTTAATAATGCTGTATATTGCAATGAGATTGTTAAGCACCATTATTACAACTAAGTATTGCCAACATATAGGAAATCATGTTATCTTTGCAGTATTATCGCAACCTCTAAATACAGCATGCTAAAAGATTCTAATTCCCATTAGCCAAATTGAATCCGCAACCAACTGAAATACCCCCATTTTTAAAACTTAACTTGTAGCCACAGAGGCATAGAAGCTGTCTCTACCTTGGGTGGTTTCACAGCCAAAGCTGTCAAGGAATGGGTGAAAAGTAATTGTTTTCAAGTGTGCCCTTTTACAATCATTTGTTTGCTCTGGCTCTTTCAGGGACAAAGGCTATTGTTGAACACATCCAACTAAACAAATAACTCATCCTGGGGTCCCTTTAACAGCTGCCTTAGTACAATGATCTATTTACATATTAGCCTAAAATTGAAACTGAACTCTTTAATGACATAATCCAACACTATAGGCCAGAGTCGCAAGTGTTCTATCCAACAGCTGAACAACCTTGTAGGCATATGATTTTTAGAAATAACTTTTTGTGCACAAAGTGATCTGTAGGCAACATCTTAATATACTGTCATGTATTTTCTCCTTTTCTCCCCTCTTGAAACCCATGTGGGTGCCTTTTTGCCCTCTTTTGTTTAGTTACTTGATAAATAAAGAGAAATACAGAAGGTCTCTGTCAGCCCGTTTACTATTGTTGATAAGCTATAGTTGTAGGCCACGCTTTCCTGTGTACGCCCGATTTATCTTACCTTTCTTCTATGGATTTTACTTTCATGTGGCTAAAGATTAAAGGATGACCTGCCAGATGTTATAGATTAGTCACCAACAGCCACAATCATTCCTAGGCACGCTGTAATAATGTTTCAGAGTTTTACATGATTTCTAAAGTATATTTAGATTAAACCACTATAATTTGATGGTTTCATATATAGCCTTTAAAAATTGAAACAGGAAATTAGCTTAAATTTCTTCTCAAGATTGATGGCATTGTCAGACATCAAGTTAAGGACCTTTGCAAATACAGACACATAAGCCAAAAAGAGGAAAAAGTTACCCTGCACACACCCATCCTCATCTGTCTCTATCAGTGTTGCAGCTTTGGCTCAGTCAGTTTAATTGACTTCAGTAACACTATTGGTTCATTGAAACCAAAGCCAGAATGATGGCTCTATCTATCTTCAAATAGGTATTTACACTGCAGACCTCACACAGAGCAAAATGTTACCATCCTGCTGGGCCGGAACAGCATGAAACTTTAAAAAGAATAATATTATACTTGATTTCAGATAATTTATTGAATCCTATTTCTGAAACATTTGATGAGGGACCTTGTGGCCAGAGAATATTAAAAAAATTGTAAAACACAAAGTTCTTTAGGTGCTAAAATCAAGCTTTTCCTGGATAGCAGCTGGGAGAAGACATGGGGGTCATTTTATTTCAGCTATAACAAAATGCAACCATGCATATTCCCCATAAAACCAAAGGTAGTGAATTACATCCCAGTTTTTCACCAGCAAAAGAGGTGCCTTCAGCATCCTGCGGTTGTTTTGTTTTTATGGGGACTGCTTATATGATAAAGAGAACAGAGTGGAACATTATTAATATTGAATAGATCTGGTGAGGTCTGCCAGAGTGTGGACCATAAAAGACATTTAAAACATTCTTGGAATGCAAATTCTAAGTGTCTGGTGTATGTTTCCTTTTAGAAAACTTCAACCATTTAGGCAATTGTCATTTACATAAATTGATAAAAAATGTAAATATGACAGATTAATAATAACTTTTCTGAATATTGTAGATAGTCACAGCACAGCATATATATTTCTTTTCCAAAATGGGGGTTACTTCTCTGGGAATACTTCCTTTAAATACTTCACACTAAAATTACAAATTAAATTTGTATTTAATGAGTTTTTTAGTAACTTTACTCTTTCAGATCCAAATTTTTGTGTTCACCTAGAATATCATTATCTTGAAAATCAGCAGCCAACATATTTACTCAAATTAGAAACTCAACTTGTGAATGAATTATTTGCTTTAAGCAATGATGTAGAACTTTATAAGTTAATTCTCTAGTTCACAGTTCTAAAGGAATAATTTAATATAAATATAATGAGGTAAATTGGGGAAAAGTGTTCAATCTCATTGTGTTTTTTTTTAACATGAAAAATCAGTGCTTGATTTAGACAACATTACATGTCACGTCTCAAATATTATGCAGGTATTAGCTTCTATATTTATTGAAGGAGCTCTGGAAGTCAGTTTTTTTAAAATTACTACTAGACACCAAGAACTATTCTGTTGTTAACTTCAATGAATCAGTACTTCCCAAATTGATATCATTTAAATAAAAACATTAATAATAAAATTAATTAATTATTAATTAAATTAATAATAAAAATATCATTGTAAAAATAATGATAAACGTGTAACTTTTTGATTAAAATTCACTGCACACCATACAGAAGCATTTTGATTAAACTCTTGTGTTTATTCATGAATATAACATTCCCAAGACATAGGGGAGGACCTAGTTAGAAAGTTTTTCCTGGCTAAGATATAATACATAACAAAAATTTGTCTTAAACCGCTTTGATTCCACTTGGGATATTATTTTTATAGAACATAAAAGGCAGGTATTTCCCCATTTTAGAAAACTTTTCCTATACAGTCTGTAGATTGAAAATCTATTGATATTTTTAAAATGCAACCTAATTGCATGTTTTAGAAAATCGTATTAGGAATTTCAGGAATTAAATTGATTTTCACCTAAGATACAAATAAGCCATGTCTTAAATCATTCTGCGTGGCATGCAGTTGGGTAAAGATATTTGAAATTTTAAAGGCAAATATCATTCAGCACATGCTTTGAGGTAGAATAATGTGATAAAGATTTAACGGTCTAAATGTAATTGTCTTTTACATTTTCACACCTGCAAGACAGATTAATAAACTTTGATTTGCAAGGGTGAGAAACACTTTTATGCATCCCTGCCCTTTGTTCTCCCAGCCCAGCCCCAAATATGGTACTTGTATCCTTATAAAGGCACTCTGTATTGTGACACAGTAATTCTTTTCAGAAAATTTTATTGGCTAAATTAAATTAGACTTTTCTGCTTTCACAATCCCAAATAAGTACACCAACCTAACATTACATAACTAAAAAGATGTTTGTTTCTGATTTATGGATTCCAGATATTTTCTGTTACCAACAACACAGAATGTGGGAAGTTACTGGAGGAAATCAAGTGTGCACTTTGCTCTCCACATTCTCAAAGCCTGTTCCACTCACCTGAGAGAGAAGTCTTGGAAAGAGACCTAGTCCTTCCCCTGCTCTGCAAAGACTACTGCAAAGAATTCTTTTATACCTGCCGAAGCCATATTCCAGGTAAAAAAAAAAAATGCACACATTAAATAAACCATTGTAACATACCCTTACAAGATAACCTGTTCTTAATTGCTTATTTACGAGTGTCGTAAAATGTATCTGGCCTTTCGAAATGCCTATTTTTACCTGATAATTAACCTTTCCAAATTCATACCTTTTATTGCTGCCGAAAGGCCTACTGTAATTTCACTTTACAGACAGTATTTTGGTTTAACATTTCTTGTTAAGCTGATAATATGGCCGTTAACCTTTACATACTTTGGATTATCAGTATAAATTTCTTTTTAGTGTCTTCATTACTGTCACCATCACTGTCAATATCAAGGCAGCCTCCTCTTCCACATAGCTGATAAGTAATTGGAGAATGTCCACTGACCTTTAAGATACTTCCTTAAATTAAAAAATGATTAGGAATCAAAACAAAGCATTACCTTACTAAGCACTTTCACATATAATGACTAATGTGCTCCCCAAAAATCTTGTGATATAGTTAAGCACAGTGGAGCTCTCTGCATTTGACAGATGAGAAAAGCTGAGCCTCAGGAGAAGTTAAATGCCTTAAGCAAAGTTATACAATGGCTAGGTGATAGGAAAGATGGAAAGTTCTTAGTATATAATGGCATAAATATACCCAGTCATTATCATATTTGGGGCTCCAGTAAACATATAGATGTTTGGGCATTGATTACTTTTATCACCAAAAGTCTATAAACTTGGATTGTTACTGTTAGTTGAAAAATCAACACAGGAAGAAAAGAATTTAGCAAGACAAGATTTGGTTTATTTAGGCAAAGACATCTACTGAAGTTAACCGTTTATAAAATGAAATGGTATTTAAGACAAGCTTTAAGAAACCCTGAGAGAATTTTTTGAATTGCTATGTATATTTTACATTTGTTTCTGACCCAGAAAAGTGTAGATTTTGGTATTTTCACTAGAACTCTCTTAATAACCTAAGAAAACATTTTCACTCAGATTGCTTGGTGCCTTTGGTAGAGCATAACATGTATCTAAACCCATCCAATGTGAAAACATTAGCGTTGACATTGCCAATGACAGCCATGTTTCTAAGACTTTGCTTAAACCAGCTGTTTCTTCTTTCTTATTTTCCCCAAAGCAAAGTAGAATAGGTCGTGGTTGCCTATATGGCCTACCGAGAAGCCATAACAGATTAGATGCCATAAAGGTTTGCTGTAAACTTCAAGTCTTAAGCATTTGCCTTTGGGACTACAAATTGAAAGTGATATCAACATTTAGCTTTTCCATTTATCCTTATCTACCTTAGTTAAATAACACATGTTAGATTTGGGGGCTCATCTGTGGGGATCTTTATTTTTGAAATTATT
Organism: Nycticebus coucang; assembly: GCF_027406575.1. NCBI lineage: Eukaryota > Metazoa > Chordata > Mammalia > Primates > Lorisidae > Nycticebus > Nycticebus coucang. Next base: position 70,551,184 of record NC_069780.1, read on the forward strand.
TTACCTTCCCAGAACACTAAAATAAAAGCCTTGCCCACTGACAGAGAGAGCACAGCAAACAGCACTGCAAGCACCCCACTCCCCAGATCAACATATGTAGTAACAAATGACACATTTATTTTTCTACGGAGTTTGTATATATGTAAAACTGCTGAAGTGCATCAAGATGTCAAGTGCTTTTGGTGGCCACCCAGGCTGCCTTGAAAGATAACCAGATGAAAGCTCCACTCTAGAGGTGGATGCAACAGCAAGGGTGCTTTCCAGAGATTCTGGAAGGCTTTAATGACAAGCAGTGGGGCTGCCCCTGGATATGTCAAGTGCTAATAATCATTCTTATTACTTGTTGCAAAAGTGAGCTATAATAACACACTCTTTGAGTTACTTAGGGTAATCGATTTGTTAGTTAGACTGAATCTTGGCAGGCAGGTTACCATGTCCTAAAGTATGATGAGTAAGGTAATCCTCTCCTCTCAGCTCCTGCCCCCAGCACCTGAGTATCTTTAGAATTCTAGGACACTAATTTATTGAAAATTGCCATAAAAACAAATTTGTGATCGTTTTCCCTTTTTAAGTCTATTTAATGATATGGTTTATTTTCTCAAAAGTTTAAAACTATAAAAAATAAAAACTTTACACTTGTGGTCCATGATTAGAAACTTGTTGTGGTTAAATATAATAATCGTATGAATGGGGGAATTAAATCAGTTAGCATTTTCATAACATTAAAAACCCATCAGATCAAGATTTGAATGCAATTTTAAGAAATCACAAATGAGGCCAGGCACGGTGCCTCACTCCTGTAATCCTAGCACTCTGAGAGGCCGAAGCCAGTGGATTGCTTGAGGGTACAGGTTCGAGACCAGCCTGAGCTAAAGCGAGACCCGGTCTCTACTAAAAACAGAAAAACTGAGGCCACAGGATAGTTTGAGCCCGAGTTGGAGGTTGCTGTGAGCTATGACACCATGGCACTCTACCCAGGGCAATAGCTTAAGACTGTTTAAAAAAAAGAAAAAGAAAAGAAATTGCAAATTAGATATACTCTTCATAAATTATTTCAGTATGTTTTAATGTATTTGACTTTCAAAAATTTTAACTTATTTGTAATGAATATGTATGTTGATATTGTAAGGATAATATGCTACCATTAAAGTACTATATAATTGAAAAAAATAAAAATAAAAACCTTATTTTTATAAGAAACTAATCACATATTTGACTGTCTTCATTAATAGTTTCATCTTTCTACAAATCAAAGAGGAGGGTACCCTCAAGGATGTATTTTGTTAGAGGAAGGCAAAACCTGAAAGGGATTGGGAGAGGAAAAGAACTCCAGATGAATTGTCTTCAATTTTTTCCCTATTTCCCAATACATGAACAGATAAATATATAAATGATCCAACATTTACTTTGCCTTCATGGCTTTAAGAAAAGACAACCTCTTTAGAGTTTTCATAGACCTTAAAGGTAGCTACTACTTAGAGATTTTATTTCTGAATTCATGTCTGATCTACTTATTTTTCCCCCAAATGAGAAATGTAATTAAAAAGCAATATAGTGAGCACATACTAGGATTTTATTGATTATAATATTATTCTCCAATTATGAATTTACATGGAGAAATAAATTTTTAAAACTTTTTTAAAATACCAAAGTTACATTCAACAGACAAGAGCTCTTTGCTCAACTCCACCAGTCTTTCCTTCTGCCTGAATGAGCAGGGTGGATACTTCGCTGTTCACTAAAAGGTGGAGTTGTGCACTCTATGGAAGGCTTACCAGAGGGTATCTGTTGGTCTTGCTTTTTTACACTTTTAATCGTAATGATTTTTATCACTGTTAGACTTCTTCTCCTCAGGGTACTTTAGTGTGAAATGTCTGCACATCATTAGTTCAATTGGTTTAATCCTGTTTAACAACTGTTAGGCAATTTTCATCTGAATGTTTAGCCATTAAAGGATGGAGGAGAAAAATTATTTTCTGCAGATGGTGAATTGCTGAGGATGGATAACTGCTACTGTGACTTTTATTCCTCTCCCAAATTTCTAATCCTTGGATTCTTTCAAACTTAACCTTCTCATGCCTTGCCCCTTCCATGGAGCCTCCTTCCCAGCCATTCTGTCTCCTTTTTTTCTGTGCCCCTCACCACACTCTCACTCAAACACTCGTGCGCGCGCACACACCCCCCCCCACACACACACACAAGGACTCTGCCCTTTTTTACTTGATTCCTGAAGACAAGGTCCTTCCTAGTACGCAAGTCAGATATGTGCCTCAAAGAATCTCCCTTAGAAATTTAAGAGTTTATACATTTCACCCAAAAGTTAGGCCAGAATGTCCATCAAGCTTTAGCCATTTGGGACCCTCTTGTTCTAAGATAAGATTTTTGGTTTGAAGGGTCCAAGGTCAAGTACATAGAAAATAAACTTCCAATGTCTTTTATGCCCCATTGATAAACTTCACTTAGCTGACCCCAAATTCCAGTTCTTAGAAATCCATGCTAAACCTGAATGTGTTATATAGCTTCTAAACTTTTGCTAAATTACCCTGTGCCTTTATCACAGAACTGATAGTGGTATAATGATCTAACTTGTTAGATAAAAATAAAAACTTGGAATATAATTAAAGGTGTGAGACCAGCAGCAGCAATTCAGGATCTTATACAAGGCAGAAGTCAGCAGGATATAGACTTGAATCTTGTTAATATTTTAAAAGTAATATTCAAAGTTCCTTTTTTGTCATAAAGTTATTTCTTATTCAAAGTTAGCTGTTTTTATTTGACAACATACTTAATAGATAAGAAAAGAAAACCATCTTTCTTTTAGATTCAATTAAGTAAGTCAATTTTATGTTTTTGTTTTGGCTCAGTGATATGTCAGCTTTTCTGCTAGCTGATTGAAGGGATATTTTATTTTATTTTATTTTTTTTTTTTTTGTGGTTTTTGGCCGGGGCTGGGTTTGAACCTGCCACCTCTGGCATATGGGACCGGCGCCCTACTCCTTGAGCCACAGGCGCCGCCCGAAGGGATATTTTAAATATAGTTTTCATATCATAAAATAACCATCATCTCCTATAAGTGAGTTGCAGAAAAAAGATACCTCCATATTTGAAAATGAAGGCTGTGTGATCAGCATCAATCCATTGCTTAATCATCGCACAGTAAGTCAGTTCTTTATTATGGTGTGTAATGACTTAGCGTTGTTCATCAGATTTATTATTTGATCTTGTGTGAGTGGCAATTCATTAAGAATTATAAAATGACCAAAACCTGATGGCCTATCTCTTTCTTGATGCTAATCTTGTTCTTCTTTGGAGGTTATTTAGTATTGGAAATACTAAACTTAGGGGGAAAATGCTGAATTGTGATGAGATAAGCTCACAGGTGCAACATATGATAACGAGGGTAGCTTGAAAACAGTTAAGATCAGTGCTGGGTTTGTACAGTTTGACTATGTGTGTTTCATAAGAGCCTTAAAAATATCTGGTATATGATTTCACTTTTACTTCAGTTCTTAGATTTTGGTTAAAAACAAATGGGCATCTCGACCCTCAATATTTTGTGTTCTCTTTATTTTAGTCCAGTTTTTTCCTAGAATATTCAGATAGTTTCTAAACATTCTTTTTTCCCCCATGTTATGTCTGTTAAACAAAGTGGTTTTACTATGACACTAAGTGTTTCTCATTTATATTTTTAATTTTCTTATTTATATTTTTTAAAGGTTTCCTTCAAACAACTGCTGATGAGTTTTGCTTTTACTATGCAAGAAAGGATGGTGGATTGTGCTTCCCAGATTTTCCAAGAAAACAAGTCAGAGGACCAGCATCGAACTACTTGGACCAGATGGAAGAATATGAGAAAGTGGAAGACATCAGCAGGTTCATAAAGATAAATGTTCTTTAATCTTAAAAAAGAAAAAAAAAAAACCAACTGACAAATCTTGTGGTTTTGACAGTGAATCAACTGTCTGTGCTTAAGTTCAGCAGCTGTATCTTCCAGATGCTTTATTTTTGTTTTTCTTTTTGGTAGTTTGCTTCTCTAAAATCATGGCTTAAATGCTTTTAATACTTAGACTACTAATCTTATATTATGAGCTTGGCTTCCCTATGACTCATGAATTTTATGGGTATAGTTTGAAACTTGAATTTTATGACTGTTGTTACCTTATGGCACTGTGGAAATGTTCAGCGCAATTATTATCAGATTTTTATAAATAGAACTTTCCCTCCGCGTGCTTTTCTGTAAGTTTTAATTATTGTGAGTAAAAGCTAATTTTAATTAGAGTCACCAAATGATGAGGTAACAAGCTTGTGGAAATTTTTAAGTACATATGTATTTTGATTCTCTCCTTTAGGTTCTGATAGAAGGCTGTTTTGTTGTTTTTCCATTGACAAGAATTAAAAGAATCATTTAAAAAAATCATATTGTGACGCTTAGGTTAGCAGCACTTCATGATTCTCTAAAACCATTGATTGCTAGAGGAAATACATTTTGAAAAGGGTGCTCTGTGCATCCCTTACCTCTTCCATTTCAAGAAAAGCTTACTGGTTTTCTTTGATTTGTCCAGAAAGCACAAACACAACTGCTTCTGTATTCAGGAGGTTGTGAGTGGGCTGCGGCAGCCTGTTGGTGCCCTGCACAGTGGGGATGGCTCACACCGGCTCTTCATTCTGGAAAAAGAAGGCTACGTGAAGATACTTACCCCCGAAGGAGAAATTTTCAAGGAGCCTTATTTGGACATTCACAAACTTGTTCAAAGTGGAATAAAGGTTGGCTTTTAAATTTTATTTATTTTTGCTTTGGCTATGTTAATTTGATTTTAGTGTTATCTTCTTCACTGAAGGCATTTCTTTGTAATAAAAAAAAAGAACATTGAAAGAGACAATAAGGGAACAATAATACGGTGACTGAATTGCGACAAAGACATTAGATTTATATGTGATTTGCTGTTGAGCAATGCGAGCAGACTTAATTTTGACATGCTTTCCCTATGTAATTTACATATTTAAAATACTTTTTTATCTTTCTAAAGTCTTTGTTTAAACCTTGTTTAATGGGCATACCACTTAGGATTGTACCATCAGCATTTGCTCGTAGAAACAAGGAGGTCTTCTGGTTATTTGGCAATTGCAAATCATACTTTTACCAGATCTGTTTTTGAGTCTGTCTCATATCAAAGTACAACTTATACTATGACTTTTTGGTACAATGTTTTTACAGGTAAGTCAAATATTTTTATCTATAATTAGCCATCTGTTTAATATAGAAGCATATCTAATATATAACCATATCCATTGCCTTCTTTCTCATGTCTCTGATTTGAATTCTCATATTAAATAATCTAGACGTGTAAATAAAATGATTGTCTGTTTTGTTCCACGAGAGTAATACAATATAATATTAGCAGTACTAAGCTGTAAAGCAAATTGCGACATTCTAAAATCAAGAGATATTTAACAGCTCATGACTCTTTTAGAATGAAACAGAGCAACGATTTGGGAAGAGCTAGTTATCCTTTTCATTTCTTAACTAGAACAAAACTGAGGGAAGATTGATTCTCTTCTAGTCACGTATGACTCCTTGCGTTGTGGTGCTCTCCTCAAAGGTAAGAACACCAAAAGCAGAAGAAGCAGGTCAGAAAAATTAGATATATTACTGATCTAGTCAGTATCAACCAAGTTAAAAAAAAAAATGAGTAAGCCAACTAATATACAGGTAATGCTACTAGTATACAGGTAGTGCTACATTATTTGGACCGCTCATCCTAAAGCTCATGATGAAACGGTGTCACCAAGATATATGGAATAAGAGAAGGAAACCTGTTAAGGAGAAGGACTTTGGCACCAAGGCACAGATCATTTGGGAAATATTTTGAACTCAGTATTTTCAGCTTTCTTTCCACAAAACTTTTCATTAGAGTTCAGACCAAATAATTAAAAATCTCTTTTAAAATAATATACCCGGTTTTCCCCGAAAATAAGACATCCTCCGAAAATAAGACCTACTTACAGGAAAGATAAGACATCCCCTGAAAATAAGACCTAGCGCATCTTTGGGAGCACACCTTAAAATAAGACACTGTCTTATTTTCGGGGAAACAGGGTATTAGAGTTTCGCACATCAGTGTTCAATAAATACATTCTGAAAATGGGTCCTGGGAACTCCCGGCCTGTGGTACTAATGAGTAACAATCAGTAGCCCCAAACACATTACTCACTAGCAGTGAATTTTTTTTCTTTCCTGTGGAAGTTAAATGTGCTCTCTATAAAAGAAAAAAAGTTGGGGGAAATATTTTTAAAGTCATCACCTGTAATCTCATCAGTTAAAAACACTATCAATGTTTTTTATATACTTTATTCCAGTTTGTATATTAAAATTAAGTAAACTTTTCATTACTACAAAGGTAATATAGACCCATATTTAATAAATGTGAAAACGCAGCAAGAACCTCTTTTCTTTTAGCTTTTTTCCTAAACAACTTTAAAATTGAAATCAAATTATATACACATCTCTTTAGCCTTCTTTTTTTTTTTAACTTAACAATGTGTCATGAAGACTTTCCCAGATTTGGAAACTTTTCTTAAATACTTAGATACTTAGTTTCTATCTCTTTGTTAGGGGGGCGGGTAACCATTTTGTTATTCTGAGACATTTAGGATGACTCCAGTTGTTTTCTTCACTACTGTAAATAATGTTATTTATCATTCTTGTACATATTATCAAACTTGATCGTGGATGATTTCCTATTAAGGAAATCTAAATCATCATTCCTGTTCCTTCTTAGAAGGAGCATTACTGAGCTGAAGCTGATATCCTGTGATGCATATTGATACATATTGCCAATTTACTTTGAACTGCAATTTCAAGTATCTGAGAGAATAGTTCTCAAATATTTTTTGAGTAAAAATGTTGATATTGGAAAGATACGTTGGATAAAATGTAGATATAAAAAGTGCTCAGAAAAAACTGATGTTCTTGTTTCTATTTCATTTAACTGCCTGAGGAGCAGCTGCCTTTTAACTTAGGTTTCCTTCAAAGTCTCCCTGTTTCAACGTACACCCTTCATTGAGGTATCAGATGAGATACTCATTGAGGTGCCCTGTTCTGACGCTGACATGGAGACGTTACATTTCATCATGCAATAAACCTGTACAAGCAAGGACAGTTCTTTCCTATGTGTGTTCTGAAGGCCGCTAGGAACTCTTGCAAATTCCACCCCCCCCCGCCCTTTTTCAAAAAAGCTCCAGGCATTCTGGCACCTAAACTTCAAAATCCATTATTCCAGTGCACTGATATGACGTATTTTAAAGTGTAATGTTTTACATGCTTTTCGTGTTCTGGCACTAGTAATGTCAATAGAATAGGAACGTATCACATAGATATCTATGTGTGTATTGTGAATAATGAGACCACGTTCTTTCTCCCTTGAGTAAGTTACGCTGGTCCTGTGTGGCTCTTATCTCAGTCTCCGTGAAACTCCCCCCCGGGAAGGGCTAGAAGATGCTATGTTGGTTTGATGCCAACACATTCACGGTTGATTATATCATTCATTTTGGTGGTCTGTCCTTCAGAGACTTATGAAATTAAAACATTTTCATAGCAATTTCACAGTCATTTTTCCAGGCTTCTTTGCTATATGAATAGTTAATGTGTTCATGGCAGTATGCCAATTTTGTCAATAAGTCATTCTGTATAAATAGGAATTTTCATAAAGTATTATATATACTATGTATCAATTCTTATCTGTTTAGTCAGCTTTAAACCCCTGAAAGAAGGCATAATGCAGGTTAACAGGGTGAAGGATCAGTTGCAATATTAAAATCACAGAATTAATACTATGTACTAAACTCAGCCTCCACATGCTGGAAAAGAAAGTGATACAAAACGCAGCAGAGGCTCCTCACAAGGACATTAATTAATGACCAGTAAGAGTAAAAGGAATCAGACACACACAGAAATTCCTGATTATAAGAGTTTCTAAAAGCTAGTGCTGGCTATAAGGATATCTGGAATTCTGTTCATTGTTGATTGAGAATTGACTGTGATTTCCGTCACATGATGTAAAGGCTGACCTTTTTTGTGCAAGGAGCTGGGCTTGGTTGATTGATCTCTTTAAATGTCCCTACTGAACCTGATTTTTTAACTGCTTAACAGACACCATCGGCAAAGAGCCAGTCGTTAGCGGACTTGGACAACTCTTCCTACATCAGTCCTGACTGCAGCTGAAAATATGATGCCTTATTTTAAATACTGAATTGTGCTGCCTAACTTGTAGTAGATTCTAGTGCCCTGGGGGATAAACTGTCTAAAGTTTACGGAGCAAAAGTTAATCTGCAGAAAATCCATAGCACAAGCTAAAGAATTGACTTCTTTTTGCTACAGAAAATAAGTTGTAGCATTGAAATTAAAAGAGTAAGTCAGAAATATGTTTTAAAAATATGTTGAGATTTGCTGGATCTTTGATTATAGTGCACTCTGTAAGCTAATCACTGGTACTTAGATGGTATAAAGAACGGCCCAAACAGCCAATTAATGAGCAAACTTAAAAAATCTTCATTTTGGGTAATGTATCTGTGGGTGTTCATGCACATTATAGTTATTGCTATGTTTGTCATTGTTCTTGTTTCATTCCAAAGGGAGAAATTACCAAAGATGTGCCATTCCCAAGGGGGGGGTGGGGGGAAAAATGTCTTTAAGATACTCGATGATTTGAAATTTTTAAATTGAGTTTATTTCTGAATTCTCAATCAGACCTTATGGCAAGTACTAGAACCAGATTCATCTGTCTAAAGTCCTTGGGAATGATGAACCACTGATTCTCAAGAATGGCTGCACAGTATAATCACCTAGGAGCTTTCAGGAAAAATCTGATACCCAAATGAAGTCATAATATCTGGAGTTTGGACCCAGGCAATGACATGTTTTTAAGAGTCTCGTGCTCTACCGACTCAGCTAGCTGGGCGCTAATGACAAGTTTTTAAAGCCTTCCCAGGTAATTTCAATGTGTAGCCATTTTGAAAGCTACTAATCTAAACTGAGCCAGGCTTCTAGGTCAGTTACATATTGAATGAGACAAATTTTCTCTCCCTACTTTGCACCCCAGTCCTGTTCCTGACATGATGACTAAGAATGGTTGGACACCAACTGTCACTTGTGCTATACCTTTTGTCATTTACTTAGTTTATACACATTACTTGTCCAATTTGTGTGAAGAGATATAAGTTAACTCTGGCAGGACATAAGACTCTTGAAACAGAATTCTGAAAAATGGCATTTAAAAATCAGTAGCTAATTCTAATTGGGAAATTACCCATAAGTTTTTCAGTTTTTCCCATTTTATTTCCATTTTGGAATCTGGTGCTCAGCTAGTTGGTAAAATGGTTATTTCTCTTGTTCCTAAAATATGTGATTTGCCATTATATCTGTAAACTCTATTATAAATTACAAGAACACCAGGGGATCCTCTAGCAAAATCTCACCAAAGCACCCCTGACTACCAAAGATATAAAAGTCAGCCTTCGACTTGCATGTATGCAGAAGAAATCCTGCACCTGTCACCTACAGGGTGGCCCCTCAAGGAAGCAAGCACGGTTCTCTGCCACTCAGTTCTTGTGAGTGGTTGAAAGACAGAGAGGTTCACACCCTCAGCAGCCCTCGGCTGGCAGCGTGAAGCAAAGCTGACAGGCTTGTCTATCATTGGAACAAGTGTCACTGGACTCCTGTCCCTCTCTATCTACTTGGATCTTCATTTCAAAAGATGCTTTCGAAGCACTCTTTTTAGCAGGGAAGGAGAGGACATAAGGCTGAAAGCTGCTAATTGTCCGGGTGACTGAGTCTATTGAGGTGGGGCTCTCGAGAGACAACAGTCCGGTGCTGGGAGTCACAGGAGCATGTGGAGGAGGACACAGGGTCCACTAGGGCAAGCCCCGTCGGGGCAGCCTGTGGTTTCACATGCTTGTAAATCACATGCAGGGTTGTGAGCACCGAAACTGTAGTGAAATCCAAGTGTTCATCAACCCCTGGGGCCAGTGTTCTATTTTTCTGCACTTCCTAACCTTTCGTGTTTTCCTCTGTCTTAGACGGCAACCCGTGATATGTTAGTGCATTTTAGCTCGAGTGAAACAAGTCAAAGCAGATTGAGGAGCAAAATTTACTTTTCCAAAGTAGTATGAAAACGTAGCATATACACATATACACACGTACACACACACACACACACACACACACGTATATCCATGTGGTGATGGTTCTGTATCAAATGCTTCCTCAGAAAAATGGTAAAAGTTTTGCTTTAAAGCATGCTTTATGTTAGAAGAAAGTTTGTCTTACACGACAAAGGAAAGCAACAAATTTTTATTTCTTAAGTATACAATAGAAGAATCACCCTTCCGGAACATTTTTGTATGCTGAATGACATTTTAAACTTTTTTAACTATCGACTTACAGGTTAGACGTCATTAAACCTCATCTAAAAGAACGTTGCTATAGTGGTAGAAACAAATTCATTTGAAATGTGATAGACATTGTCTCCTCCAAAATAAAATCTTTTAAGCATCTTCTTCTTTTATAAAATTCTGATTCCAAGGCGGTGCCTGTGGCTCAAGGAGTAGGGCGCCGATCCCATATGCCGGAGGTGGCGGGTTCAAGCCCAGCCCCGGCCAAAAAAAATTCTGATTCCAAATCGTGCAATGAGAATGTGAACAAAACGTAAATCTGCAGGTAAAATTTTTGGCTGCAGTTATTACCGATATCAAGGTATCAGCACCATTGACGAACCCAACTATATTTTATTGAGTGTTGTGGACATCTTATATCCAAACACTCTATACTCTATGAATAGCATTGTTTTCAATTTTTAAATAATTTTGATCTCACTTTAAGTCTATTATGAACTCCCCTAGAGAAAAAATTTTCTCACAAAAGAAAAGGTCCCTTAGTATTGTGAGATAATCTTGGTGTAATTTTCCATCTGGTTAAGTTGGTTTTCACTTCTGGTATTCTTTCACTATTTTGGAATTTGCTAATCTATTGATAAAACCTTCTAATAAATATAAACGTGTACATATGTGGTCTGTGCCAGTTTAAGGCAGTTTAATTATAAATTACTTTCCATCCTGTTCTTCCGTGAAGCAGGGACTGGAGTGGCAGATGCGGCCTCCCTCCAGCCTGGAAATGCCTGCCTTCTCCTACTACGTAGGTCCCCTAAGTCACAGCTGAGGTGAGGAAAGTTTTTACATTAATGTCTTTCTATTTACCTAAGACTTGAAGGGAAAGGAAATGGAGGCTATAAATCTGAGAAATCTTACAGTAATTATTTGAAAGAAGTGAAAAACCAGGAAATCTGGACCCTAGGAAAAGTGTTCACCACCTTTAAAAATTATCTCTCTGAACATGGTGTCTACCATATCCTACTGACAATGTCTCCCTAGAAAAAGAAGAGGCAAAAGCTACTGGTGGTACTAGCTGTCACCGCGTTACAGTGGTGACATTAGCTCATGAAAGAAAAGTAGCAGGCATCACAGAGGTATCTCCTGAGTGGGGAAGAGTAGCAGAGCTTTACCTTTTAAAAATAATTGCTTTTCCTTCCTGACACTCCAGTGTTTGTGTGTATGTTTTGAGGATCCTTAAGAGATGCGTCCTCTTAGCAAATACCAAGCATGCAATATGTTCCAGTACTACACTTCAGTTTTCGAGCAAGCGATGTTGTTAGCAGGAGTGCTTTGCTTTTATTTATATTAATCATTGCCACCATTTGTTAAGCACTTACTTTGCTTAGTCATTACATTGATTACCTCTGTAATCCCTGTGTGAAGTGGGTGTTAATACCTTATTTCACCCATGACAAGACTGAGGCCCAAAAAGTAAACCACTCCAGATAATACAGCTAGGAAATATCAGAGACAGATTTTTTTTTTTCCAGATAGAGTCTCACTTTGTCACTCTTGATAGAGTGCAGTTGTGTCCTAGCTCACAGCAACTCCTGGGCTCAAGTGATCCTCTTGCCTCAGCCTCTCAAGTAGCTGGGACTACAAATGCCCAAACGACACCTGGCTAGTTTTTCTATTTTTGGTAGAGATGGGATCTCACTCTTACACAGGCTGGTCTCAAATTCCTGATCTCAGGAGATCTACCTGCCTCAGCCTCCCGGAGTGGTAGGATTACAGGTGTGAGCCACTGCACCTGGCCTAGCAGAGATAGATTGTCAATGCAGATTGTCTGACACTGGGCTCTGGGCCACAGTGCTGGGCTGCTGTGTGCTGCTGTACCCGTTTGATGAGCAATGTTGCATGGGAGGAAAGACTGGAGCATGTGGTTAGTGTCAGCACACTTAGTGAAAAGATAAGAATACAGGGCTGGGTGCTGGTCACTGCGCCTACCATTGTGCACTAGTTTCTTGGCCCTGGGCAAGTTATTATCCTCCTTGGGTTTAGTTTCTTCATCTGTTGAATAGGCGTAATGAAAGGTAGCCATGAACACTGGGCATGCTCAGTTTCATGTAAGTGTGAAGCACTTTGGAGGCAGTAGCTATTACCATCATCTGTCACTGTGGACACTAAACCCTGGGCCATGGACCGGTACTGCTTCATGGCCTGTTAGGAGCAGACAGTGGAGGTGAGGGGTAGATGGCCAGCAGCAGAGCGTCATCTGCATTTACAGCCGCTCCCCCATCGCTCTCATTACAGCCTGCACTCTGCCTCTTGTCACATTAGAGATGGCATCAGATTCTCATAGGAGCACAAACCTTACTGTGAACTAACTGTGCATGCAAGGAATCTAGGTTGATTCTCATCATGAGAATCTAATCCCCCACCACCACTCACTCCCAAGGTCTGTGGAAGAATTGTCTTCCACGAAACCATCCCTGGTGCCAAAAAGGTTGGGGACAACTGTTGCGTCATACTAATATGGAAAAGAAAGAGAGGAAAGAAAGTGTGCCCAGCCCCCAGAACGACTCCCAAGTCTGGTAACTACTGTTAACTGTACTCCCTGGTATCTAAACAGTTCCTCTTAAAGTGGGTTTGAATGTTAATTTAGGGAAAATTTGTGATTGTGTTCGCATTTGCGCCAAAATTATATGGCAGTCCCATGGAAACAAAGTTGTATTCTGTGGGGGTTTTCTTTACCTCCAAGATAAACCTAGAATATACATTTTTATTTAACTATGTCACTGGAGAAAAACAACACCTCCTTTTTGTGGCATCACCTTTTGACACTAGGTATATGGTATTGCTCCCCACGTCAGCAGGTAAAACCCCCACTCTGGAGCTTCTCAGAGCACATGCCTGGTGGTGACTAAGCAGAGAGCAGCTCACCCACAGGCACTGCAGCCACCTCTCATCAGAACTTCCTTGCTTTCCTAGTTTTTCTCAACCTGGATATTATAGCAATGTAGGTCTTTTGTGTGTGCGTGTGTGTTTATTTTGGAACATGGTTTGTGTCAATCTGCCATCGAGTTAATAAATTGTAGGATTTGCAAAGGAAATATACTGGGACTGAAAACTAAGAAGGCACATATTTTTGCCCACTAGCAACTACTGCTCAAAGCACAGACTTAGAGTGTCAGGAGTTGGGTAGAGGGCCGTTGGGTAAAGCTGCTTTAAAATTAACATGTAATATCATGTTTTACTTGGGAAATTTTTTTTTTTCTAAATGTCAGCTCAGTGAACGTGACATGAAGTCAAAGAAGAGGGAACTGGTTTTAAGTGAAACAACAGCAATAGTCAATACCAGTAAACTCAGGGAAATGTGCAAGAAGGGTAAGGTGTAGGAAGAGACAGGGGGGCCGTAAAGTTCGTGTAACAGTTTAAAATAGCGTGAAGTTTTGGTTTTTTTTTTGTAGAGACAGAGTCTCACTTTATGGCCCTCGGTAGAGTGCCGTGGCCTCACACAGCTCACAGCAACCTCCAGCTCCTGGGCTTAAGCGATTCTCTTGCCTCAGCCTCCCGAGTAGCTGGGACTACAGGCGCCTGCCACAACGCCCGGCTATTTTTTGGTTGCAGTTTGGCCGGGGCCGGGTTTGAACCCGCCACCCTCGGTATATGGGGCCGGCGCCTTACTGACTGAGCCACAGGCGCCGCCCAATAGCGTGAAGTTTTAAATCACACAGGAACTTTATGGACACCGGTATACAGCTATGGCCTCAATTTCTTTACTCCAAGACCTCAGATCACAGTTGATCCTCTTCCTAGCACATTAACCCAAATCTGTAAGGAAATTTGCTCTTCAGTCTGTGTCTACCTTCTCATGACCAACTTTGGAAGTTTATTTATGTAGCATGTTGCTTTTAACAGATTTCTTTCATCTTTACATGTTATAATAAATATGTATATATATACACACACACATATCATACATCATATATAATGTTGATACACAATAAATATGTATAACAAATCTGTTCTCAATTACCACAGTACATTTTAATGTATTGGTTGGTAATATTAATCAGGCGACATTTAATTAAAGTCTGTAGTTATGTTGATCTATCGTTATATCCAAGTGGCCAGAACTGGGAACATTTCAAAAGTGTTTTAAAAACTAGATCATTGACTAGAAATTAAAATTATCTTTGGACTTTTCAGTCAAAGTATGCTTTAAAAAGTAAGATGCTGTTTATCAAGATAATCTTGTAATGTATAATCACACAAATTTTCCTAAATCACGTAATTGTCTATTCCAGCATGACTTTGTGATACCAGGTGACAGTGTGTACCATCACGATTGCTTTTAGGAATTGCCATCAAAAAGGAAGTAAAATTTTGTAAATCCTTTAACAAATTTCCAGTTTATTCACTCTGGGTATGCCATCTATAATTTAAAGTTCATGCATTCACTCATTTAAATATTGTGCAGTTCTTCGAGTCTCAACTTCAAATCACAGAAAATCTATGAAAAATAATAATTTAAGATAAAATATGTGCTAATTACGCTTACCATACTTCTACATCGTAGGACAAGAACAAAAAAAAATAGAAGTTCAATGAATTTGATCTACACTAATTCCACCATTGCGTGCAGTTGATAGTATTTAATATAATTATAAACTAAATCCACCAAGCTGAAGCTAACACTAAAATAAAACATTATGAAAAAAGATCTTAAAGTTTTATATATGTCCACAAAATTTTTGAGGAAAGAATATTCCCTTCAAATACTCAAATATTGAACATTCTGACTTTCTCTTTAAGAATACCTAAAGTATTTACTTTTTTAATTCTAGTAAGCTGTTTCTAAACCAACCTCTTATCCTAAAGCACCTTTGATCCAAAAGGATCACAAACTTAAATAAAACGACATCTGTCCTCAGGCTATTTCTAGGGAAACACATCTGTTCCATAAGAACCCTTAGCCAACAGTCTGAAACTGTTCAGAAGAATTTCTTATTAAAAAAAAAAGACTGTGTGTATGCATGAAAGATGCTTGAGGTTGGAAAAAAGTAGGGGAAGTGCTACTCTTAAGAGGATAAAAGATAACCAAATTAAATTCCCAGTAAATGCTCAGGCTTTCTATGAAAGATTTGGTGACGGGACTCCCACAAGTGCAAACATCTTTGTGGATGGATGTGAGCACACTTGTTCAAGAAAAGTGAAACAAAACTTGAACTGTCCTCCATGCACAGGTCACCAAACATCTGTCATAAATTCTCAATTACTACCCTAGGCTGGACTAACCCTGTGACCTGAGATTGAAAACTTACCTGTGGTTTTTTCCTGTGTCACCATGAAAGCCTCTATTTCAGTCTCCAGGGATTTGGAAGATCAGATGATCCTGTGACTTTAATAGTGTGCTTACACCAAGGTTTCTCTGTACATCACTCTGGGGCTGATCTTAAGATTCTGTGATGGAGTGATAGGACTTCCTCCTCCGAAATGCTTTGCTCAATAGTTGGCATAGTTTCCTAATTGCAGAAGGTCCTTAATTGTTTCCTTATCCATGAATGGGGTCCTTTGTTTTTGCTTTTTAAGATTTGGGCTTTGATTAATTGTTAATGCCCACAAAACTTCCAGGCAAACAAACAGCCAAACAAAAACCATGAAAGTCTTCTGGGTGTGACCAGGTAATTATTAGACGTACTATTAAGTAAAAGTTACCATGATGTTGTCAATTGCCAGTGTCTTTGACCTCTAGAGGTCACATTACCGCAGTAGGCCCCTCAGTTGGGGGTGTGAGAACTGATCACGTCCTGCTTGTCCCTCTCATCCACCCACATGATGATGGCACTAGTTTTGCCAGAAAGTAGTGGTGAGACTTGGAGCAATCTACTTACTTTTCTGGAATCTCCACACTCTTTATCTTTGAAGTCAGAGGACTAGACTAAATTATACCTTAAGTTCTTTTCTTGCTCCAAAATTCTGTGAAATGGAAAATAGTGCAAGTCTTCAACTATTTCCAAGAGAATTATGTTAAAGAGACATGTCATCAGGCCCTGGATGACCCAGTGCTGCCCCAGGGCAGAGAGTGTGAGAATTACTTTGCTTTCCTTTGATTTTTCCCTTGGTAAGGATGCAGAAACCCAGGCAGCATCCCCCAGTGTACCTGACCACTGTGACAAACAGGTGCACTTATCTTTCTGTTTGGTCATCACCGCTCTGCTAAAACTTTTAGAAGCCGCCATAACTTAGTGTGGTAGTGAGACTTCAGGTTAATGGCAAGATCATGTCTTGAATGTGCAGAATGGGTTAACTTTCAAACCTGGCTTTGAAAGTGAAGGTGTACCATGACCTTGAAGTGGACAGTGCTGGAAGAGAAGACCAGTCTGCAGCTGAAGGAAGGAAGGGGAGAGTGACAGGAGGCGATGAGGTTGCAAAGCTGAGCGTCTGTGTGTTGATGGGGGCAGGACCTGTGGAGGTTCTGCTAAGGTCTTTCACTTTTACACTGTGTGAAATAGGGAATCAGGGAGTGTTTTGGGAAGAGTGACATGATCTGACCTAACTTAGTAAGCCAGACCAACAGCAGGCGTGCTGAGAGGAGGCTTGGAGGGCAGCGGTGGAAGCAGGGGCGTAGGGTGGAATACTGACATTGCGTTCCAGCTCTATCATGACAGTTTTCTGTTCCACGAAATAGTCATTTGAGCACTGGAACCTCAATTTTTCTCCTGTAAAATGAGAGGGTCATTAATATCAGAGTTTCCTTTCAGTTCTAACTGTCAGTGACTCAATACCCGGAGGAAGATTTAGAAAAATCTTCCCTATTAAACATAACCATTTCTATCCATGGTGTTTCCCAAATTTATACCTTCTTTCCCATAGTTTTTCAGAGCAAATTTTGAAACTCAGTATATTAGCAACATAGCATATTTAATGGGCTCTGGTGAGAGGTTGTAAATTACAGGAAAATATCAATTGTGGGAATGTGAAGAAGAGGGATCAATCTAAGCCAGTCGTAAATGGTAATTCATGAGAACGGTAACCACAACTAAAGACTATTTGAATGATATATACACACACAGACACGTGTGTGTTCTTCCTACGGAAATGAACATTTAAAGGGGGAAAGGAGGTCAGAGGATTAATTTTCAAAAGATAATTATACTTTGATTTAGCATCAAAAAGGTCAAAATCTAGGTATCCTGAGTAAGAGAGGATTAAAATGATAATGGAATATAAAAATATAGACCTTTCATAAGGGGGTTAGGAGAAGGTTGTTATGGGTAATTTCTAACTTTTTAAATTATAAAATAATGACCTTACTCATAAAGTACCCAAAGTTCACTCTCAAACATTAAATATGCCCATTATCTGCCATTGTTCTTTTCTTTGTTGTTGGCATTTGAACAAATAACCTCATTTAACAAACCAACCTTTCGGGCTGTACATGAAGCTGGCAAAGAACTGTCCCCTTTTCTGCCTGCATCTGAATGTGCAGAAGTTAATTTGGTTGTGGATAGAGTAAAGTAGATGTGAAAAATTGAAACAGGAAAGAGAGGACTGCTTGGTCATTTTTAACTTGAGAGGATTTCAGTACTCTGCGTTTCCTTGAGAGAAATCCCATAGTGCCAATTAACCTAACTTATTCCAAAGCAATTCTCTGTTTGGAAAGAATAATTTTCAGTATGGGTGTTCCTTGAAATTGTATGCCTCATCCCCTGTTATCACTGAGAAGTGTGCTGTACAATTGTAAGCCCCAGTTTCTCTTCCAACGCACCGTATAGATTGGTGCTATATCCCACACACAGTGTCAAATACTCTGTTTTAATTTTGTTCAAGACACAACATATTTTCACTTTTAGCAGCTTTTGAATATGCATAAGCCATCTCTACTTAATATTAAGCTAAATATTTTGTGTCAGCGTGATCACAAAAGCTCAAAACAGATTTCTTTTAATTAGGAAATAACTTTCACTATATACTTTTTTAAGTTGGTATTTTTAAACTTAAATGCCACCTTCATGTTTTTGATTTTTGTTTTTTTAAATGACACGAATGCCTTTTCCTTCACCATCAGAAAAATGCCAGACTAGAAAAGATGGAAAAGGATATAACTAATTTGGTAGATACATTCTCCTTTTTAATAGGCTAGGTTGTCTATTTGGATTTCTGAAGTATTTTTTTTTAACCTAATAAATCAGTTAATCAATATTCATCCTAACATTTAATTTGTTGAATAGGATCTATGCGCTTTTCATCAGGGCACACATCTTCTCAAGTCTGAAACCACCACACACAAAGAATTTAAGTCTGACAGACATTTGTTCTTAGCATAAATACTTTAGGGCCAATAGTTGTCCCCACTTAATCATGCTTCTTAAAAGTGAATTCCAGAAGACTTGAGGCCCCAACTGACCCCTGGTAAGGTGAGTTGTCAGTAAATTACTTTTATGATGTGCCCTGAGGAAGCAGGTCTGCTAGAAACTTGGTAGGGAGCTGGCCCCTCCTGCCTGGAGGGGGTTGACCTTTCACTTTATCTAATCTTTGCATTTCTAATTCTAAATTTCTGGGAGGCAGTTAGTTGCATTGTTGGGCTCTCATATCGAAAGAGGCTCTCCTACACGGGACAGTGTTAACCACAGATGTGCTGTTCAACCTCCAGAGAAGCATACGAATAACCATTTTATTTCTAGGATTTAGCTTTAAATAACCAAACATTTAATGATTTGAAACAGAAGTGAGTTCAAAACAGATCCATCGTTAAATTACGGACGCCTTGGGTGACATTTGGAAAACACTGAAGAACATTTAATCCCTCTAATTTTGATAATTTGAATTTATTACAGCATTGGGAAATTTATAGCAGCCATTAGAGATGAACGCAGATATCACATCAAAGTGCATTTACTTTTTCACAACATAGTTCTTGAAGATAAATCCTATCCATTGTTTTTGTTGTCCCTGTGACGAGAAAGTTTATAGGATGCTTTCTGGAGATAATAACGTCCATCGAAATTATCAAAGACAGGAATTTAGATTTAGTTTTGAATGAAAAAAATACATTCTTATTTCACTATATTAGGCTGCAAACATTGGGAAATGATTTTTTTATAGGATATAAAATTCAAAGAGATCATTAGTTTCCCATTAGTTTTGGCCGACATTGAATGGGCCAGTATATTTAATTCTTTCTTAAAGAAACATATTTTGTGGTTCAGTTTTATTGTCTCTAAGTACATTATGTGGTTAAAGAATATGTATGTAGGTGCATGCCTGTGTGTATGAAACACTGCGTGGTTCAGTGCAGTATTACTAAAGACAATAAGCTTTTCTGAAAAATTACACACCTCATTTTTACTCCGAGAATGTTTAGGTGTATGAATGCACAGACTAAATGTAGGCTATTTCTATAATGTCTTTGGTTTATATTTCAGATTGTAGTATAGGCAAAGTGAGGGAAGGCAAGCTTTGCATTTGATGTCAGTCTTTTCGAGGAGATCAACAATAAGCAGTTGTAGGAGCAATTAGTGCAACTTCAATAATTTTTCAGTGGGAAAGAAAGAGACCAGCTAAATTCTTTCCTATAAACCAAAGGTTCTGGCTCAGGATCATATGTAAACAAAATGTAAGTTTTAAATATAGTTTAAATGCCACCCAGGAGAGAAACCTAATGAAGAAAGAGTTGTCAACAGACTGGGAACAATCTTTAAATGACGGGGAAAATATTAAATTGGTGACACTGATGTTGGGAGTACCCAGACATGGGCTTCCAAACATTCTGCTCCAAATGTCCTCTTCTCCCTTTCCTGTGTTATCTGTCTTTGGATTTGGGATGGTACAGCAGAAAGCGGGTATAACTTGTTGATGAGCCTATGAAGATCTTACTTCGGAAAATGGCAACCAAACTCACAATTTTGAAACAAATTTGGAAGCAACGGTTAAAATAAAATAGATGACATATCAAGGCACTAATATCCCCACTGCTTAGGCTGTTTGCTTATTTTACCCTGTACAGATCTGCTTAGACACAGCTACGTGTACTTTGTGTTCATTCGCTTGTTTTTATCGTGTCGAAGATTTCACGGGAAAGTATCTTGATGGTTTTAATCATTACCCTATGTTCCCCGTTATCTTTCTCTGGAGATTGGCTATTCAATTACCATTAAACCTGGACCAAGAGACACATGCATCACGTGTCATATGCGCTGAAAAGGGCCCGTCTCTAGAGCTGTATCTGGAAGACGACTCAAAACTCAGGATGTAGAATGTACGGTAGCTCCCCACAGGAAAACCAGAATGCTTTGGCCAGGAGAGAAATGGATGGTGGGCAGGAAAAGCAACAGGATATGAGAAACTCAAGGCTAATGAAGGGGAGGAAATATAAGCAGGAAAACAGTGGCCTGGTACATGCTCTATTCTAAGGAGATGCGGAAGGAAGGAACCAGAAACTGCATCCATCCGAGGTGGCTGCACCTCATGAGGAGACGATTCTTAGAGGATATGGGCAGAAAGGAAGAAAGAGCTTGTCGTGCAGGAAACACCATGAAAGGATGGAGATGAGGCTGAACTTGTAAAATGAGGCCAGAGAGGGCACCTGTGAAGCCTTCTGCCTCCTTCTGCAGGATTCCGAGTTCTGTGATAGCACAGAAAAGTTATGGCCAGCTGCCTAGTGATGTGTTAGGTCCCTGTGCAACCAGTTGGCTTCTTAAAGCAAATGTCACCTTACCTGCTATGACTGTCCCACGGCCCCTTGGGGCAAGACTTGGAGGTTTTCCTTTTCTAGAAGGCAAGGCAGCTTAAGAACTGAATGTAAAAAATTGAGAAAATGAATGCCAGGGGAGAAGATCCTAAGAGAAACAGAAACTCAGTTCAGACAGCTGAATTGAAAACCAAAACAATGTTATCTGCTTCTATGTTGGCTTCATTCTTGTACAGGTTTTTTTCTCCCATGGCACAGATTGTAGCAGCTTCAGACTTGACATCTGAGCAGCTTAGAAAATCCAGGGGAATGAGAGCTGTGTTTCCCCCAGGGCCAACAGCACTGTCATCATGGATGCCCCCTGGCTTGGGCCCCATATCCACTCTGGAACCACTATGGGTCCCAGAACATGAACTAATCGGCCAGGCCTGGGCCATGTGCCCGTCTGTGGAGTCAGGGACACAGGCCAAAGCACAAACTGCAAGTGTGGAAGGAGTAACACTCCAGGGTGAAAACCCGGTGTTGTCAGCAGAGGAAAAGTTTGCAGGCTGGGTGGTCATTACACGTTGAGGGCTTACTGAGCAGATGAGACCATGTAGAGTCAGCGTCCCAGGCTCTCAATATTCAATCTGCCTTCCTTCCAGCCCAGGCTTTTTTGGACTGAGATTTTTTTATATGACATATTTTAGAGATGTTCAAGAGTTGTAAAGCAACCCAACTAAGGCTTGCCCTTGGTATACTGCAACTATTTAGGTAGTATTTTCTTAATGTCCACACAATACTTGTTTCTTGCTAATTTATATCTGCTTTCTTTTTTAAATTATATAGACCCAGATAGCCGCATCTGATGTACCGGTAAAATAGGGGCATCGCTGAAGGGCCAGAAACAATGGGTCAAAAAGACTGACTTATTAACTTTTAAGCTGTGGAAAATGGCTCATCTCCCCAAAAAGGGGTAATGAGAACTTGTAAGAAACACATCTATACAACCCCTGGTTTTATTTTCATTTTGAAAGGATTTCATAAAATTTCCATTTCACTTACATTCATTAATCATATTTATTAGTGAACACTGTAGAGTTTGCATCCACAAGAAGAAATTTATGGGGAACTGCCCCCTAATTGCTTAAATTGAGAACATGAAACATCTATTGATAAGCTTTTGTCCTTTTGTAGCATCTAATTTTGGAATGTCTGGCACTCTAGTGCTCTGAAGTTCACATTTTCCTTCCAGTGATGTTGAACACCATTATGTGCATTTTAATCAACTTTGGTAAACAAGTATGACATGTTCTAATTTGTCTTTAATCAGAACAATAGTATGATCAGAGTGCTGTAGACTAATCAAAGTATAAAATGGTCAGTATTACTTGCACTTTGAAATATGCAGGACATTTCCAAATGTTCTCATGAGTCTGTTAGTATGCCCCGGTATAGAATATACTTAATAAAATCTGGTCTTAAGCACAAATCTGGAGTCTATCCAAGAAGGTCCATGCTTTCATTTATTAACAGGGAAAATTTTTAACTAGTCATTTTTTTCTTTCCTCATTGACAGTGTTTGTCACATTTATTATTTATTTATTTATTTTTGAGACAGAGTCTCACTTTGTTGCCCTCAGTAAAGTGCTGTGTCATCATAGCTCACAGAAACCTCAAACTCTTGGGCTCAAGCGATCCCCCTTGCCTCAGCCTCCAGAGTAGCTGGGATCATAGGCGCCTGCCACAACGCCTGGCTATTTTTAGAGATGGGGGTCTCGCTCTGGCTCAGCCTGGTCTCGAACCTGTGTGCTCAGGCCATCTACCTGCTTCAGCCTCCCACAGTGCTAGCTAGGATTACAGGCATGAGGTACCGAGTCCAGCTCTTTGTTGCATTTAAATATGTCCTTGACATTAATGTTAACTATACAATAAGCATTCAAAAATAAAAAGTTAATTTCTATTAACTAAAACTAGTTAAAGCTAGTTTAGGTCTTATATGTATGCGTTTTAAATAGGAGCAGCACTTTTCTACCTAAAACGTGCCTATGTACTCGGTAAAAAAGGTGCTTGTTTTCCTTAGCATATATTAGACCATTGTCTGCCATATCCATTCTTGCTAAAATCAGTGTTTAATTTGCTCATGTAGTAAGCTTAAAACTTTACCTTTTTGTGAAAACTTGACCCTTGCCATGCTGTTTATTCTGCCACTTGCTGACAATAATGTTGAGAAGACCTTGTCATTTAAAACTGGTCGTTTACCCATGAAAGTTTCTGATGGGACCCACCTAGAGGATGGTTCCCAGAAAATAGTTATACAGTTACTTTCTGTTTGATCAAAAAGCTGACAGATTTAATGAATTTGGCTCGGAGGAATAATCTCTTTTCTAAAGGTCTCTATATAGGAATTACTAAAGATCTTCCTTGTGCTTTTATAGATAGAATAACATGGTCAGGCTCCACATAGGAGGTAAGGCTACACGTTTGCCATTCTTTGATGGATTCATTCATTGAGCAAATGTTTATTGGGCTTCCTGTAATTGAAACAGAAGAACTAGGAAAAGTCCAGAAATTCCATCTTTACATGTAAACATTCAGGTAGAGATTTATAGTACTAGAAAAAGCGAAAGATGGAGGGCTCTTGGACTTGTGTTTGAGATTACTAGTACTTTGTAAATAGGTTAAAATGTCTTCTCACTTATTTGTTCACTATGGGGTATATGGCTGTCTCCCTGTTTCCAGCATTGACCTACAAAATACTAAAATGCATAAAAAAACTTCCATTAATCCCTAACAATGAGTGGGAACTTCTCATTCACCAAATATTTTGATTAACTGATAATTTAAAAGATGTGTGAAAATTACCAATTTTCAAAGAATGTACATGAAAGTATCATGAAAACAACTTGCTCTTGAATGTAAAATATGAAATTTTGTGGTCTTTGGGTCATCATTACAAATCTATCAGGTTTAGTCATCACCCCACACTATCCTTTTCATGAAACCCTCTAAGACTGGATACATTTCAGAATTCAGGGATTTTTAGGTTTGTATTAGGTTATGATGTCCATGTGTGATATATATTACCTGATAGTTGAGGGGAGGTCTGAGCCAGCCCCTTATAATCAAATGTATTAACATATCTGCAGAAAAACATCTGAATATTCAGCCCAAGTAGAATAAATGAAGACTACAGATTGTTTCACAAAGTTCAGGTATAGTTTTGCTAACAAATAAATTGGCACTAAATTTCTTAAACTATAAGAATCTTTTTGCTTTTCAAAGAAGTTTGGATTTCAAAATTGCCTATAGGAGAGCGTGAACCTCTCACCTTACATCTTCGTCTTTTAGCATCTCATTTATCTGTCAATTACACATAACCGTCTGATTTGGGGAACAGAATTAGGAAAGCAAGATCAATCAAATGTGGCTTCTGAGCTTCCAGGAAAATAGCCCTTGCCAAGTGCCATGTGCTTTAGTTATAAAATCATAAAACTCTGGGAAGTGGAATCATTTAATGTGGCTTTTTTCATTCTACAGTTGAGGAAACTAAATCCTAGAAAGGCAAAATAATCCTTCTGGCCACACAGACCCATACTGGTACTGAATTGTTTGTAAAACTAATCTTCATTATTTAACAAGTCTGATGTTTTGCTATTAGTTTTCCCAGAATGCTCCTGTTTCTGAATGAGAATGGTTAGAAATGTGAGGCATATACTAGGTGCTCTGGAGACTAATTTACTGAGAAATGGAAACTGATAGAGTAGGAAGTAGCAGACTTGAAGATCAGCAAAAACTTCACAGCATAATCTGAAAGCCGGAAAGCGCAATTCACAGATTCATTTCAGGATGATAATACTTGTTAACTGGTCAGATGCTCTTAACCAAAAGAAATACATTGTTTTTCCGTGAAAGTCTACGTGATATCACTTTTTGCCAACCCAGTCACTCTGGATGTATTTCTTTCATAGCATCACCAAATATCAAAGTGAAAAAAGGGGAATTCCAGGGGTCTGGAGTATAAGGGAAATCTGTATTTTCTGCTCAATTTTCCTGTAAACCTGAAACTGCCTAAGAAATCAGGTCTTTTGTGAGAGAGAGGGAAAAAAAGAGAGACTGAAACAACAGCATTACTGCTATTGATGATTAGAATTATTTTCAGGAAGACCCAACCTCTATGTGTGAAATGAAATTGTTTTTCAAAGGATGACACAAAAACATTAAAACAAGTTAGAATTGCATTTATAAAGCCAAGGGTATGTGAACTATATTTTTAAAAGATCACCAGCTGAATTTTTATTAGCTTGATCTCTGTTAAAATGTGAATGTCCCTGAGAAAGCTGTCTGTTGCTTTTACCAGACTTTTTAGCTTAGTGAGAAGAAATTTTAGATCTTTTCTCAAATGTGAATTTTGATGTGGAGAAAGCTTGGGAATCTTTGGGTTTAGAGAGGAAGAATAGATACCTTTAAGCAAAAAAAGAAAGGCAAAACTGGGGAAGATTTGGGCACTAGAAACAAATCCCTGGTTTTATAATCTGGCTCACATTAAAGTGATAACTTCTGGAATAAAGCTCCATTGTCAGGTTGTTGGATTTTGTGCTCTTGTTAAATAATTTTGAAACCTTATTAATTTGCTCAGGCTGTTGATATGCAATCTAATGTTTCTCATTTTCTTTTTAAAACAAATAAACTTGGATATTATTGAATAGAGATAAAATATTTTCTTAATCTCAATCCTTACTTAGAATAAACAGCCAGAGCTATGCTACTTATTTTAGACTTCATAGCTATATGAGAAATAATGATTAAGTGTGGTATATTTATCTGGACTTACTGAATGTAAAAGTTAAGCCATGGTTAAAAAAATGTAGCTAATTACATTTCTTTTTGCTTTAGGAATGTTAAGGAATTAACAAAAGATCAATGGTTGATTCTTGGAAATTAAATTTAAGATAATTGTCAAATAATTGAATTTAAAACTTACACTGCATTACAATATATAAACTGCTTCCATATCCGTGGATATGATATAGCTTATAGGCCAAAGTAAAGTATAATTAAGACATACTCTGTGGTATGACTTAGATTAGGGGTTGACAAACTGTGAATTGAATCTGGCCCACTCCCTATTTCAATAATGTTTTATTGGAACACAGCCACCCAATTTATTTATGTATTACCTGTGGCTACTTTTGTGCTATAGCAGTAGGGTTGAGTAGTTCTCATAGAGACCACATAGCCCACAAAACCTTAAATAGTAACTGCTCAGCCCTTTATAAAAAAGTTTGCTGACCTCACATTTGGATGGTCTGTTGGTGTTTTTCTCAATATTCATGCTGCTTTAAATCTTTGAAGACACCAGAATATCATTTATACAAAGATATTTTAACAAAATTAGGGATTTCCTGAAAAGGTTGAGTCTATTACTCTAAATACATATTTTAGTACTATCTGAGATAATCCTAATTTTTTATGATTTATATTTCCTAGGGCTTTGAATCTGGGGGACATCATTATGAAACATGATTTTTTTTAAGAGTTTCATACATAGGACTAGTGAAAAGAAAGGGACATTATTAGGAGCTTTGGGTTGCATTCTGTAACTTACAACTCTGAATGACTTGTGTAGGATTTCCACCAGTTACCAGCATGCCTGGGTCTTGTGTGTGTAACTCAAATCTGGCTCTGTTTTCTTGGCCTCCCTGATAGACTGTTGCTCTGTACCATTATCAATGCAGCATGGTCTGTGTACTGTGCAGCGTAACTGCAACCCTGTGCCGACAGTAGACAGCTCAAGAACATTCTTCTTGAGTTGCATCTGTTACTTAGCACTCACCCCCTCACACGGACATTACCTCTCCATGCAGGCCAGCGGGAAGAGGGACTGCGCCAATGTCATTTTCCTGCACGTCAGCCTCGCATGCCATTTGCTGTACAAAACTGACATTTTCATCCCAAAGTGTATTTTTATAATAGAATTCTTCTCCTCTGCCCAAGTTCAATAGTTAAAATATAAATTAAAGTTGTTCATTTAATTTATCATCCAAATTGGGACAATTTTGAAAATTAAAAAATGTCTCTGAATAGTTCTACTTAGATCCTAGACCAGAATTATGTCCAGCAAACTAGAACATGTCATCGTTGTCATTCTTAATAGATTTTAAAAGAACAAAATTTCTTTAACTATAATTGTGTCTGATCATTAAGTAACTGTTCATCAATAAAAATGGCCTTTATTAGGGCAACAAAATAACCAAAACCAGAGCCCTTTAAAAACTGAGGAATTGCGGTTAACCCACTCAGTGTCAGTGCCTGATAGAAGCAGCATGGTGGCCAAGCTGCTCCTTCTGCTCCCCTACTTCCGTAGCACCTTCCCCTCTTTCCATTATCAAGAAAAGCATGTGGCCTTCACAACAGGTAGCTACTAATAAAAGAAGACGAAAATTGAAGTAAGAAAGTGGCTGATCTAGGGTTGTGTCAGGATTAGGAAGCAGCAGCTTACACAACCCATCTTGTTTCGTTTTCTTCCTTTTCAATCACTTTTTTTAAAAAAATGCTTAATCAGGCATGCATTGATCTTGCCCTGAGCTTTACTTATAGTAAAACTTGAGCACATTTTAAATTATGCAGTTCACTATATTAAGCCAGGACTTTCCAGTCCACCCAAAGTTTCCAGTAAAGTTCTATTTGACCTTTGTATAAAGACCACCTTTACTAGGTGACTTATTTTTGCTGCCCTCCTGGGTGGTCCAATGAGGCAGATTTCCCTGTTGAACAACATACAACCTTCTTTTTTGCCAAGTGAACATTACACTGGGATGTGGCTTAGAGGAACAGTTTCTCAATACTATAAACAACTGCTTTCTTGGAACAGCTTGTTACTGAAGCATAAAGAGAGGTTACTCTTGGTTTAGCCTTGAGTAGCATATGAATTGGTTAAGGAAGTAAGTGTGGCTGACCCACCAAATTACAGTGGCTATAATATAATTAAGTTCAATATCCTCCCTGGAGGTTCTAAGAAGTATTATTATGACACCAAACTTAAAGAAGAGGAATTTTTTTAAGAGCCAGGAAATTAGTGAGAAGCAGTCTTTGGGGAAATGTTGCTAAGCTCTTAAAAAATCAGTAGAAGCACATAAAAGTTGTTGAAGAATAAAGGCTGGTTGAAAGGCAGTAGTTTATCTGTGACCCCGAGAACTGTTACGTTAGCGGCTTCTAAAAGAGCAGGGCGTCTTGGGATTAAAGATGTTATTGCAATTAGAATGGAAAAGAAACAGGAGATTAAAGATAATGTATGCTAAAAATACTGAAAAAAAATAGAAAATGTTCCTAAAAGAAGTTATGGAGAAGACATTTACTCTCTGCTTATCAAATTAAATTGTACTTAAAAAATAAAATGTCTGCTAACAGGTTAGACTGATTAAGTTATAGACTTAATGTAGACTACTAAAAAGTTGTTTAGAGACACAAAGGCCTCTGAGTAGACACCCGTAGAAGGGGGAAAAGGAATGAAAATGAGAACCAGTTACTGGCTCAGCATAACGCCACCGCTTTCTCTGCAAAGCAGCTTGTGCCGTTGTTAGAATTTTCTGAAAGGACCCTCATCTGGGCTCAACATTCACAGGGACAAAAAGGTTTTGAGAACATGTATGGAAAAACTAAACACTGAAAAGAAAAAAAAGATGCTTAGCCTGTATTTCTTTCCAAATCACTGCTGTTTAGCCCCTAGGCTGTAAAACAGATTGACTTAAAATAAACCATCAAGTCTTCTTCAGGGCAAGGGTGATTTATTTCATGGTAACATACCATAACTTTGTCACTCAACATGATTGTTATATTCAACCAGTCTGCTTATCATTGGTTGCAACTTTAATGCAGCAGGTAAAATCCTGCTTACGTCCATCTGTCTAGGCATCAGCCATCGATGCAACAATTCCTGTGATGCCCTAATAATAATACTTTTCTTCATGTGTTCCGCACAGCAGCTCCATCACAATAGACGTTGTTTTCATATAAGTAGAGTGCTTTGGAGTAGAGAAGGACTGCCCCTGAGTGCCAAGTATGAGCCACAGATGGAGCTGGTCAGAGAGACAAAAGCACTGGACATATATCTTCAAATGCATCTTCCATACGGCTATTCCTTGACAGGCCTGTGTCTTAGAGTCCACGTCAATGCATTAACTCTAGGCTGGTGCAAAGCCTAATGCTGTGTCCCTGCTTAATTTCTACCAGTCTCCCAGAGGATATTTCAATCTCCTATACGTAGGAATCAAGAAAGTTAATTAGAAGTGCTCACAGTACAGTGAGCCTTACATGGGAAAAGGGAAGCCAGCACCTTTCAATTCTTTGGTTCTATATAGAGGTACCCTAAATTAACCTGATGTTTCCATCTCTCCGTGCCTTACATCATCAATAGCATCACTTCCACACCACAGAGCCATAAAAGTCACTTGGTCTAGTGCAGTGGTTCTCAACTTTCCTAATGCCACGACCCTTTAATACAGTTCCTCATGTTGTGACCCCTACACATGAGGAGCAGTGTCTCGGGTCCTAAGACCATCGGAAATATGTGTTTTCGGATGGTCTTAGGTGACCCCTGTGAAAGAGGAAAGGGTGGTTCAACCCCCAAAGGGGTCGCGACCCACAGGTTGAGAACCTCTGGTCTAGTGAGTGCTCAGGATGTTTCAGGTGCCTGATAACTTTTTGGCAACTTTTTGATATTGGCCTTTAGGCTGTCTCAGCACCATCAAAGCTAAATGCCTTGCTTTACACTCATTTGCATACACCTTTTAACTTGAAAGGGAAGGGCATCTACATTTTTTTGAAGTTCCACCATGTTTTGGAAGCTTCACAAAACATACTTCATTTAATCCTCATAATGATTTTATAATCTAGGTATGACGATCCCTTTGTATACAGAGGGTACCAAAAAGTGTATACACATCTTAGGAAAAGACAAAACTGTATTAAATTTGTAATACTCAAGTCATCTTCGATTTCTGTAATTATAAGAAGTGCTCAAATGCGACTTGTGTTCACTTTTATTATTGGTATATATTGAGTATTACAATTAATACAGTTCTGTCCTTGCTTAACATGTGTATACATTTTGTTGGCACCCCCTGTAGAAAAAGAAACTCATGTTCAGAAAAGTCAACTCATCTTCCCAATAATATACATGTAGTAGCTGTCAAAATGAGGATTAAAATCCGTGTCTGTCTGCCTCCAGTAATTGTCCAAAATCAATCCAGGCTCATCCAAAGTATAGCCTATGAACACATTTGAAGGGATTTTGCTCCAGTAACGGCGTTGATGCCCACCTCTCTGTCTTCTGGGAACATCACGTAATAACCTAATACAAAGTTAGACACACATCATGTTCTTGCTCCAGTCAGGCTTGCCTCCCAAGCATGGGTCAATCTTGGAATAGGTTATGGAACAGAAAAAGAAGCACTGTTTGATTTGGCCTTCAGCAGCGATCTGAATAGTAAAGGAAGTTAAGTGTGGTTTACTAGAAGAGCCCAGCTTAGTGCTGGTTGGCAGAGCAGTGTCCTTCTGTAGAATTTATTAGAGATTCTGTTTTTGAAGTCCCAGGCAGCCACCAGGTGAAAATGCATAGTTCCTGTAAGTCTTGACGACAAGTCTCACCTGTGCTCAGATAAGACTTTCCCATCCTGGATGAACAGGGAGCTTGATTTTCCTACAAAAATAAATTGAGAGTCTAAATATTAGAACTTACTGGGAAGAGTTGTGTCTTCTAATGTATTTGAAGAAATCTAATGCTCTTCTGTTCCTTTTCCTAGTCGGTTTCATCTTTTAAAACACACAGGTCATGAGGAGCATGTTAAATATCAAAGAAGCTTTGTAAATTTATAGACATTATTAACTCTGCCAGAGAAAATAATTGCAGAATAGGATAAATGAGGAAACACATCATGTGAGAAGTTCTAGGCAAGGATGGAAGGGATGAGTGTTTATTCTCATACACCCAAAACTTCTCAATTCTCCTAGGTCTGCATTAAAGCCATTGATATTTTATGGTTTTAAAGAAGGAGCACTGAAAACTGTAACTAGAAATTCATTGAATCACTCATGGCCTCAAGTTTTATGTGTTATAAATGCCATCTAGAGCTCATTGTCATACCAGGAGGCAGGTAGCATTTGGAACTTGTTTTCAGTGACTGATAAAGACCTTTCAAAGAGTTTGGGTTGCAAAAATGAAAATACCTTTTCATAAATTATTCGACTAGGCCATACAATTGTTTCAGGCCATAATGGCTAAACTATTCCTGCACGTACGTGATTTACATAGATCGTTTTTCAGAGGCTTTTATTAATGTATTTTATTTCACTCAAAAGGTGTTCTTTATAATAAACAGGAAATCTCACTAAATAAAATCCAAAAAGTTTGAGCAATGGAAAGGCACATAGATGATGTCGTACATTATAAATATTTTTTGTACTTGCTAGTTTATTTCTAAGGAAATTATGAGAATGACATCATAATGATGACTGACTTTTATTAGTGTTTTTGCTCTGAAGCTCTAGACAAGTAGTTACAAAGAAAAACAAATTGTCTAGTGCTATCCCTTGATATTTTGCCTGATGTTTTCTAGTGACATTAATCCTAGGAAGTGATTCCAGGACTCCTATGCCTACCATTTGTTCTCTTTTACACATTTATCATGAGAAAGAACTTGGTGGTAAAGCATTACATTTCTTAAAACTCAAAATGGGAAATATTATACTTACCTTTGTTTTTGACTGAACTACCACTTAAATTAGTCTACAACTCAATAAACAATTTTAGGCTAATATTTTATAGACCATTGCATATCACTAGGAGAGGAAGATTTTTCATATTTTAGCAAGATGCTTCTTTATTCTACTAATAGCAAGTGGAAGTGATTAACATTCCATTTTTTGCTGAAGTTTTACTCTAGTATCTTTTTTAGGTAAATCTTTTTTATGTAGCTTAATTAATAAAGGTATATTTTAAAGGAGAAGAACATTGGGTAGAAATATATATAAGACATGAAATGGAGATAGACGTCAGATAGTCTTTTATTCACCCATATAATGAATATTTGAATGCCTGAAGGTGTTGAAGCCATTGGGTTCAATCTTGGGATACAATCAAAGACTAATAAAAACTGATTTCCATTAAAGATTTATCGCAAACCAACGCGGGGAAGGAGAGTGAACCAGAGTAAAAGTGGCGGGAATTGAGAAAAATACAGCACCAGAGAAGACACAGAGACAAAAGATGGGATCTGGAGGTCTGACTGAGCTGATGGCTGCAGCCAGCACCAAAGCACAAAATCAGCTTTATTTTATAGTATCTGTACAGCTTGTCTAGGAGGAAGTAGCATAAACAAAGGACATATTTTTGGTCTTACAGTATGATTGGAAAATATAAATGACTTGAAGAAAGACAATCATCTTGTTAATGGTTCCTGCTCAACTTCGTTAACATACGATAAGAAGTAAGAAGGGAAAGATCACAAGGATTTCTGCATAGTTAACTAGACAAAGAAAGAGCTAAGTGACTTGGCAGAGGGAGCATGCAGAAGAGAATATGGTTGTTTTGGGAATGGAGGAGATGCAGCTGGGGTTTGTTCCCTGAATGTTCCCAGGTTGTGGGGGCCCTGCTGCCTCACGGCCCTCTCTCCACAAAGATTCTCTCTCCTTGGGATAGAGAGACTGTTGGGTACAATGAACACGAAGTGGCATGGTAGTAGTGTGGTGTCCTTGCAAGTCTGGGGAAAGGGCTAGGAAGAAAAGAGAAAGGTTTGCTGAACTCTGGAGTAAGGGAGAATTTTGCAGAAGAACTGGAGCTGGATCTTAAAATATCAACTTTTCCCAGAGAAGCTAGAAGTGAACAGTATTCCAAGCAGAGGGAACAACCAAGTGCAAAGGCATTAGCCTGTAAAAGTCAAAGGAGCATCAACGTTGACTACAGCTGGAAAGGCAAGAACATGAGGTAGATTGGCAGAAGTGGAGGCTGGAAAAAGAGATCAGGGCCATGTTGTGAGGGGTCCCTGGTAAATTATTTGGGATTATTTTATAGATGATGACAGTCCAAAAGTTTTGTTTGTTATTTTTTCAAGGAGGCAAAAATAAAATGATCAGATATGGTTTTTACAAATGTATGTGAAGAATGGACCCAGTGCCTTGCCCTCAGACACAGCCAATGGAAATAAATCAATTCTCACAGCCAAAGAAGAAAAGTGAACCATTTTTTTACCCTATCTATGATTTTTTTAGAATTCTATCAAGAAATTACTTGATTCAAAGAAAACTTAGCTTTATCTGTGTTTTAGCTCAGCAGCAATGGCCCCAAAGTCACTGCAGCATTAACAAGGACACTTCCACCATATGCCGTATTCTTGCTTCTAGAAGAATTGGTTTTGGAATGATGTGTAGCATGATACAAAATGATATTTCATGGTGTGCTGAGGGGATCCCAAGCAATCTTACATCTATCTGTGATAGTCTGCCATTCATCACAACACTGGAAAGATTGCTGATGATTTTCCAATACCAAAAAAAAAAAAAGCAAACAAACAAAAAAATCAACTTTCTTTGTTATTTATACAGTGGTAAAATGTGGGCCTCCAGATACCTGGATTTCTAATATTAACAGTAACATGACCTTACATTTTGCTTATAAATGTAAGCAAAAAGATGTTTATGGAAGTATTACGTGATGTGTGCTAATTTTGATAGGTAGTTTCACATTTGAGTCCCTGATCACCACTATCCATGCTTGCAGATACAACATAAAAAACAATACATTTTGTATCTGGAAATATTTAAGAAAGAGCAGAATGAGGCAATTTGTGGATATTGCTGATATTTGTGTTCATAATTGGACTGATGGATTGCTGCTACGGAAGTTTTTCTTTTTTAATCATTTAATGATTCTTGAAATACCTATGTAGTGTTTGCCCATGAGTTTGTGTTTATATTTTCTTTTAAAATATTCATGCATAATATATAAATACAAACATAAACATCTTTATTTATATATTTAAGTAAGTCTTTGTAAATTTGGATTTCACGTATGAAAGGCAAGATGCCCTTTTAAATTAGTTTTTTATTAATCTCAAATAATTCCACCCATCCAGTAAAACAAGCAGCTTTATTGCTAATGCTACCAGTTGAGAAGGCTAAGGGCTACCAGCAAGGCCCTCACATATACCATCAAATGAGGGGGAAAAAACAAGCCCTTTATCCAATTACGGTTTTTCAACTGAAACCATTAAAATGGACAGAGTAATAATGCTTAGGAAGAATGATTGAATTATCATTTCTGCAAGAACTCACCTGATACGTTTCAAGGTTTGGGGTGATAGCTCTGAGAGAGTAATTCGATGAGTGAATAAACGATTAATTTGTCCCTAGGTATAATCTCAAACTCTTGATCCTTGTATCCAGTCAGAGTTAATATGCCTGTTGTGTACCCTCATGTACATGAACAGTGAGCTCATGCCTCCTACCCCTCTCCACCATGAGGAAGAAAAGAGCTGATTTTGTGAGCAGCTAATATGTGCCAGTAATTGCTAAAGAAACTCAAAATGTTTCTTTTATGTATTTGTCACTTTACAAAGAGCACTTTCTATAAAATAGGAAGAAACTGAAATCTAGAAGTATTAAATTATTTCTCCAAAGTCCAACAGCCTCTAAGTCACAAAGAAAGGATTCAGACTCAGCTGTCCTGTTAGAGAACCCACTTTCTTTTCATTGCTTTACAACACGCTGTGAGGTGGAACATGCCCCTATTTTGATAAACCAGGCACAGAGAGCTAACTTCCCCCAAAGCTAGCAAGTAGCGGGGCCGAATTGCAAAACAAAGTAGCTTAAACCCCTGCGCCCATACCCTTGAACATGGTGCTATGAAGGAGTAGGAATTTGATTCCCAGTGACACAAAGCAGCTGGCTTGCCAGCTTGCCCCTTGATGACTGAGTGAACCTGAGAGCAAAAGCTGTGCAGTGAGTGAGGAGAAATGGTAATGATGTTATAGGTGTTGAAGAGAGTGGGTGCTGGCAGTCAGGGAAGTGGAACCACTATAAACACTTCATTTGCCCTGTGATGTAGAAAACCAGCGACTTGTCTCTGCATGTTGATTCCGGGAGTTAGAATGAGAAGCATGAATTTGCCATCAAGTGTTGTCCAAATTGGTGCATGTGTGGAATTATGACCATATTAAAAACTTGTCATTCTTTCACTGTTTGGTTCTTCCTTCAGATATCGAAGAACATAGTCTCATGCTATTTTAAATCTGATGTTTCCCCAAATTCTGCCTTTTGGTCCAAAATTATGTTATCCCTAGATACTTGAATTTTCTATTATATAGGGTGGCCATAAAGTTCATGTGCAATTTAAATAGTTACAAATGTTCTACAAATAATTAGAGAACACACAAATGTTGGGGCTTGTTTGTTTCTCTCATCCTTGTCTTTGCTAAATAAATTGCTTTATGTTTAAGTTTAGAGTATACAAACACTATGTATTTTTTCAACTAAAAAAAACAAACAACTATATTCCCACAGGGATCTAATCTGTATGTTTCAACCCTAGAAGATGGTTCACTAGAATAAAAATTCAGGTTTCCTTAAGCCTTGCAAATCAAATCGTTCAATAGTTACAACTATTTAAATTGCACGTGAACTTTATGGCCACCCTATACTAAAAATTATAGGAAACAGAGCTTCTTTCCATTGAAAACTGTCCTTCTGGTAAAATTTCTATGGAACTGGTACTTAAGGAAGGTTTACTTGCACTCCTCAGAGTTTTTTTCTTTTTCAAACTTATGCAATCCAAGCCCTCCCCTAAGATTTTCTATATAAATCCTGTTCTGACTTTATAAAACACTTTCCTCCCTTTAATCCAGACTTCATTCAGATTTTCCAGATACCTATAGTGTATAGTTCCCAGACTTGCTCCACCTCAATGGAATAGCATCATACTTTCCTGATTATGGAAAGCATAGAACTGCGAACATTTTGCTTGATAAATTCTTACATAATTTAACACTAAAAATGCAATTATTCAGAAACATATGAATTGCTTTTAGTCAGAATGAGTATAAAATGCAAAATATCAAATGCTTAATTTAAATATCTGAGGCATAGCAAATGTTTATTTTTCAAATATTAACTTGTAGCTAATGACATTTTGGAATAAGAATGATTTTTTTTAATGTAAAATGAATATTTGGAAGGATTACATTTAGTCCTTGAGTGTTGCTGTGTTGCTAGAATTATGCATTTGATCACGTTGTAAAATACTCTGGTTTCTCTGCAGACCACATAAATCTCCCTGTGATCACTTTGTAAAATAGTGCTTAATGAAAGTATCAAAGATTCAAAGAATTTGATTTTGCTACTTTGGTAAATTGCGTGTTTAATTGACATATAAATCATGTAAATACAAACTCTACCCAGAAAATAATTTTTAAAGGACCATAATTTTTATATGACCTTGAAGTTCCAGCAATCTATTGCATAATTTTTCAAAAGAAGTCACATGGAGGAAACCTCATATTTCCTTAAATTTATTAGTGCTCCTTGGTGGTCTAAACTGTTGAGGTTTTTCGTTTTTTTGTTTTTTTTTTCAAGGTTTCTTTTCAAAGCAATAATCTTACTTAATTGCTTAGCATTGCTCTCGTATAAGTCAATTTGAGTTCTTATTTGGAGTAACAATGGGAAATACATAATGGCTGAGAGTAGTGAAACATGACTAGGTAACTCAAGTATGCCAGTGTTATATTTCTATATAATGATGTGAAGATAATGCTTTTAGCTGCATGACCACCATATTAGCCACACATCATAAAAAACTAACTTTATAAAAGCAAGAGGTCAAATTCATTAAGAACAATTTTGTGCCATTTGCCCTAGTTAAGCATTTATCTTTGATATTGCAATTTTTTTTTTTTTTATTTTGTCAGAAAGACCCTGCATCTCCCATTTTCTGACAGGAGAAAAAAAGATTTTTCTACTGCAAAGTTATAAATCACATGAAACTATCAAGGAAACTTACTTTATACACCTCAGTTTAATGTCTGAAATAAAATGGTCAGAGTTTGTGCTTCAGAGTTTTTAGCTTTTAAAATGGTAAATGAAATCTCGTTAAGTGCATTGTATTACATTAGTTTTGAATATAAAAGTCTAAAATTCCAATAACTACATAAAATAAACTTTTTTAAAGTGAAGTAGCTGTTAATTTGTTAAAAAGTTAATAGTCTGAATGTTTGTGAGACTATTATTATAATGCATGAAAATTTTTTTGTCTTTATTATAGACCCAGTCATTCTAAAAGACATATTCCCAAGTGGCAAGACAATAGAAGGATACTTGCTTCTTGCTCATTAAGTAAAATAAATTATAAGGGGGCCTGAAGAAGTTAATGTGTTTTCTAAGTAGTCCTCCTTATCCCCCCCAAAATCATTTGCTTTTCTAACAAGATTTGTCCAATATTTGTCAATTAAAAAATGTTTCTAAACTATTTATGCTTTAGGAATGGTCTGAAGAAAAAATTACATAAGAGTGAGAGAAGAATTGAATATTTCCAAACATAAACAAATAATATTTTCTTTATTCTGTAGCGTCATCTAGTTTTGGAGGATACATATATATATATTTTTTTTGATGGATGTACATACTCTCACATGCTTCTTGAATAATATTATATTCATTCCTCCTTAGTTTGTGATTATCTAAGTTTGAATCCAAATTCAGTATCTATTTTCGTTTGTATAAGTATGTATTATAGTAGTCAATATTGGTCTTTTTATAATTTTCAGAGCTGGTTACCATTATCAAAAATGTATATTTCTCTATTATAAATCTTGAAAGTGCATTTTTACATAGGGTTTATTTTTGGTAGAGAGAACATCATTGTGATTTGCTACCAATATTATTAAAGAATACACTAATGTTGGGGTTTATTTCTCTCATCCTTACCTTTGTTAACTAAATAAATTGCTTTATGTTTAAGTTTAGAGTATACAAACATTCTATATAATTTTTTTCAACTAAAAAATGTCTATATTCCTACAGTGGTCTAATATGTATGTTTCAACCCTAGAATAAAAATTCAAATTTCCTCAAGCCTTTCAAATCATTCATTAATAAACCAGTGGTAACACATACCACCTAAATCTCCTAAAAAGATATACACAGATCTTTATCAAAAGTATGTGCTGAGCCTGGTGCTAAATATAAGTATAAATGTGCCTTTTCATGCCTGCAATTTTCTGAAGTCCAAAAGTTCTTTGGATGGCAGGCCGCAAGATAATACTTCCTGTACATAATTTACATGCATTCCTAGTCTGATTAAAATGTAGGGCTTCACATTCTCTAATTCTAACACACATTCCCTTCTTTTAAAATCTTACTATTTTATAGGACAATTAAATGTGAGGATAGTGCTTACCTTTCTGCCCACTGTAATAGCTATATCTTAAATTCAGCTACCACTTTGGAGTTCACAAAGTGATTTTACATTCATTGTTTTCTTTGATTATCTGAGCAACATCGTGAAATGTATCAAGATATTTACCACGGAGTTTTAATTTGCCCTTTATTAAATGACCAAGCAAGTTTCATAGAAATATCTTTGAATATTCTGCTTTTTTCTTTTTTTTTTTTTTCTGATAGTATAGGTATTTTGGTTTTTATGTATCTAAAAATCCAGTAAGAAATACCTCATCCCTTAAGTTTAACAAATTATTTAATTATTTTTTTTTAATTTGAGATTAAAAAGAGGGCATAGACAATTAGGTTACATTGTTTTGCTTTTGTTAGGTAAAGTCCTGCGTTTGTTAGGTAAAGTCTTGTTAGGTAAAGTCCAGTTTGTCCCCCCCAGGAGGTGTGCCATGGCATGAAGCCTTACACTGTGTCTGTTAGGGGGGAGCTCATCTATTTCATTATTTTGAACCCTTAGCTTAATTCACAAAAAGATTGTGAAACATTGAAAGGGACAGTTACAACATTTTGAAACAGAAGGACAAAAAGAGTACAGTAATAATGGAGGGAGAGACTAAAAGAAGTCTGAAGGGAGGTAGAAATACCCCGCAGTGGTCATGGACTTGGAGAGTGACTGCGCTCCCCTCTTCACACCATTATAATCAAGAACATCAGGTTGCCATTTGAAAGTGGCCATGGTGAGAGTATTTACACCAGAAATGTATACACATCGGGACTTATTCTTTCCCAGAGTGTCCCTTTACTAGCACAACACTGCCTTAAAACCTAAATTAACCTCTGTGTTAAGATAACTGAGATATACACCTCATTATACCCCACGTTAAGTGAAAATAACATATATAAGTTAAAGTAACTGAAAGATAAACTGCATTTTATTCCCCTGTAGAACTTCAGAAACCTAAGTAAGACTGTTTCAAAACTGCCTCAGTTTATGAACAATGAATTCTGATAAGGGAACACGATCGATTCTTCATTTAGGAAATATTGGGTGGGGCCGGGTAACACAAAGGTTACGTCATTTGTCCTCCGATCGTAGACAATCCCTGCTTTGCCACTTTTAGTTGTGCCTTTTGGGCAAGTTGCTCAAGGCCTCTATGCTTCTGTTTTCCCGAAAACAAGGACGATAATAAAACAGTATTAAACTCTACAGTTATAAAGTTCAAACACAACAATGCTTGCAAATCACTTAGCACAGTCTCTAGCATACAGTAAGTGCTCAATACATGATATTTGTATTATGACAAGAAGGTATGGTCTGTACCTCCTCTGTAGGTGAGGTGCTTTGTGAGACTCCAAAAACACCAGGATGTAGTCTCTGCCTTTAAGAAGCTTATAGTATATTAGAATATTGTCCTAGTTTCTAATTTACATTTTTTGACATTTTGTTGTGTCTAGTGATATGGTTGCCCAATATTTTTACCCTTTTATAGTTTAGAAATGTATACTTTTTAAAATCTAAGATATAGCAAGCAATAAATCTGTGTGTAATAGAAAAGTTTAGTGAAGTTACAAAGTTTTTTATTGTCATCTCTATTTATTTTAATTCCCATGAATATTCTTGTAATTCTTGTTAAACCTTTGTTAATTTCTCTTCGGTTGGCCTAAATGCACAGAATAAGAGCTTTGCTTTCTCTGAGTGTTGCCAACATTTCTGTAAATTGTTTTCATCAAAAAAGTGTTTAGTGCTAGGATTTGTTTTTGTGAAGAGTGTCTGCTTTTTGTAGGATTATTACTGTTGTTATTTTATTATTTCAATTAGTTTAATTTCATTTGAGGCATTTGTCTCTGAGTAAAAAGATTTTTTTTAGAAAACTCAACTTTGGACTCGGTGCCCATAGCACAGCGGTTACGGCGCCAGCCACATACATCGGAGGTGGTGGGTTTGAACCCGACCTGGGCAGGCTAAACAACAATGACAACTGCAACAAAAAATAGCTGGGCATTGTGGTGGGTGCCTGTAGTCCCAGCTACTTGGGAAGCGGAGGCAGGAGAATCGCGTGAACCCAAGAGTTTGAGGTTTCTGTGAGCTGTGACATCACGGCACTCTACCCAGGGTGACATAGTGAGACTCTGTCTCAAAAAAAAAAAAAAACAACAACGAACTAAACTGTACTTTGGAATACTGCAGATTATATTAACATTTGACTCATACTGAGCTAGATAACCTGTAGTGTTCAAGATATTCTCTGTTATTAAGTTATTATATATTAAATGTTTCACAGTAGATGACCGCTGTCAGGATAAGGTAATAGATACAAGTCAGTCCAATATCTAATATGCCATAATGTATCAAATGTCACAGTTCAAATAAATAAAAGCCTAGGTAGGAAATAGAAATATTGACATAATAAACTTCATTCCATTTGACAAATATATATATTACATATAAAACAAGTGATATACAAAAGCACATAAAATGTGAATATAATAAAGTACATAACTGAGTATGTATATACATTTTCCCCATAGGTGGAAATGTCAGAAGAACAATAGTATACAGAATAAGAAGGAGCTACAAAGATGGAAATTCTAAAAAATAGCCACTTCTAATATCTTTGCTCTGCGTGGGCTGTAACTTAAACTTAACCTACTGTAACGGATTTATTTTATCTGTTTGGAAAGAATGGAAAAGAAAATTATTGTGATTTTCAGGTAGCTGGTTCCCATATTAAATATCACTTATTCTCCCATTTGTACTTTTCTAGTCTTGCACTTGTTGCTTGCAGAAGATAAAATGTGCACTCCTGAGCACAGATTTAACTTATACCCATTGCTACATACCAGAGATAATATATCCCTTGAGACACTCCTAAAAATACTGGATTGCTGGGTGTTTCCTAGCAGCTCTTCAAAGTCATCTGAAGCAGGATGAATTTCTTTGTCAGATGTGATGGCGTGTGATGGACTTGAGCTAGTGAGGGTGCCACCAGCATTTGAAAATGGTATATATAGTCACAAGCCAAGTGACGTTTCAGTCCATGACAGACCACGTATCCCACAGTGATCCCAGAAGGTTATAATATTGTACTTTTACTGTACCTGTTCTATCTGTAGGTACACAAATGCCTACCATTGTGTTACAGTGGCCCACAGTGCATGTATTGAGTACAGTCACATACTCTGCAGGTTTGTAACCTGGGAGCCGTCGCGAACCCACATAGCCTGGCTGTGTGAGCCCACTCTACGATGTTCATACAATGACAAAATCGCCTAACCATGCATTTCTTAGAACTGTCATTAAGCAAAGTGTTACTGTACTTTCTTGGAGAAAGGCAACAGTGAACACAATTAAGCAAAAGGAGATCAGTTGAACCATAGCATTCAGTTAATTGTAGTACTTCATTCAGTTAATTGTAGTACTTTGCAGTAATTAAAAGAAAAGCCACATTTGAAAAGTAGAGGAAATTTTAATAAAAAGAGGAGAATTAGTACTAGAAGTAATAAGTCCACGTATTATGACTGGTTTCATCATCAGAGAACAGTGAAGGTTAAAAACAAAAAATATCTTTAAAGAGTGAATTGAAAAATGACACAATATATTTCGTCTTTCCTGCACTTTAGAGGGGAAAATGTCAAGACTAAGATTTATACAAATGAAAGAAAGACTACCGAATTATACCAAGGATCCTTTGATTTCTTCTGTAGACTTGATCATGATCCCCTCCTCTCTAGAAAAGAGAATGGATGGAGTCAGTAACCTCTTATGTTCTTTTTGGCTTGTCTTCTGACACCAGATGAGAGGTTTTTCCTCACATCCACCAATTCTCCCACACCATTGGATGTCCAGTAGTACAATTCAGTTCACTTCTGACACTATCGGGCTTTAGCTCCCACCCCACAGATTAAGGGCTTCATTGCACAAGACTGAGATGCTAGCTACAAAGAGCGTGCCCAGGGTAACGCCCAGCTGACTACAAAATCGAGGGTTCCTGCAACCCCCCTCAGGTTCAATAATTCACTAGAATGACTCAGAGAACACAGGAGAGTACTTTATTTACTGTTACTGGGTTATTATAAAAGGATACAACTGAGGAACAGCCAAGTGGAAGAGATTCACGAGGCAAGATATTGGGGGGAGGGGCTCCCATTCCCTCTTGGAGGTGCCACCCTCTCTCTGAGCCCCGTCGTTAGGTGGTTTATGAAAGTTTCATCACATAGATGTGGTCGATTAAATTGCCAGCCATTGGTGTTGGAACCCCATCTCCAGCTTCTCTCCCTCCCTCCCCGGGGTAGGCTGACAGTTCTA
Source organism: Nycticebus coucang (assembly GCF_027406575.1). NCBI lineage: Eukaryota > Metazoa > Chordata > Mammalia > Primates > Lorisidae > Nycticebus > Nycticebus coucang. The sequence continues at coordinate 70,593,966 of NC_069780.1, forward strand.
ATTCTCTCATCACACAGTTGGTCCTTCTGGCTACCAGCCCCCACCTCAAAGCTATCTAGGGGCCCCCCAATAGTTAGCTCATAAACTCAGAGGTGGTTAAAGAAGTTCCTTATTAATAAAAAAAGACAGTCCTAGCACTCAAGAAATTCCAAGGGTTTTAGGAGATCTGTGCCAGGAGACAAAGAACAAACATATATTTTTTATTGTATCATAGAACCAAATCATACAGTCCCTCCCATGAACTAACTCAGGGTCCTAGGGGGATTGATTCCTCTTTTGAGACCAAATTAGGCTTTTGGAACTATTGAAAAGCAAGGCTTCTTGTCTTTCCTGGAAGTTGCAAAGAAATCAGGACTTTACAGTGTGTTTTACAACTTATAAACAAAGCAAAATAATCCAGTCTTAATGAGCTTAGAATGTAGAGATCGTCCTGTAGTTAGCAGCAACGGCTTGTGCACATTTAATTTTACCTTCTCTGTGTCTCAATCTTGTAACCACTCTTGTGATTAACATGGGAGTTTGGCTCTTAATTGAATTCATATGTGAAAGTGTCACACACCCACGTTTTATCAAATGGTTTCCTTCCCCCCTTCCTCCCAAAGGGTGCTATCACTTCTTTCTAAAGAATGAAGTTATTCTTTCAATACTGATGGCTGTGAGAAAGAGCTTACCATGAGAGCTTCTAGATGAACTTCACCAGTTGGTGCTCTTAGGCAGGCATGGCCAAGAAGGTACAAATCATAAATGCTCAGGATTCTTTCTTTAAAAAAAAAAAAAATTAAATTATTCGTGTTGTGAGCAAAAAGATATTCTCATCCTTATCCCTAGAAGTTGCGAATATGTTACCTTACATGGCAAAGAAGACTTAGGGTTGCAATAGGATTAAGATTGCTGAACAGCTCGTAGGGAGATTATCCTGGGTTAACTTAGTGGGCTCAATGTAATTACAAATTCTAAAAGTAGAGGAGGGAGACAGGAGGTCAGAGGGATGTGATATGAGCAGGACTTAACCCACCCTTTCTGGTTTGAAAATGGAAGAAAGATGACAGAAACTGGGGGATGCAGGTGGCTTCTATAAACTGAGGAAGGAAAGAAAACAGCTCTCTCCTGGAGCCTCCACAAAGGAACTCGGCTCTGCTGACACATTTATTTTAGCCTGTGAGACCCACGTTGGACTCTAACTTACTAAGATAACGAATTGGTGGTGTTTCAAGCCATAAAGTTTGTGGTAAATTTTTACAGCCTCAATAGAAAACTAATACAATCTGGAGTTGTGTTTGAATTAACAATGCTCAAACAAACCTGTCTTCACATTTCTGAACAGCAAGTGGTTCCAGTCTAAGAGAAAACATAGATTTGCCCAAGGAGGAGCCCACGTGAGTCCTCTTTTTCCTTTTACAATGTGTACCAGCAAAACAACAAATGAAATTAATAAAGGAAATGTGAAAACCTGCCTTGTAGTAAAAGTCCATAGTTTATAGAGAATTAAAAATACCAGCACTCTGTTCTTAGGTTAATTCTTAGAAATTCCTTCAGTATTAAGAGACCAATGATTTTACTAGAGTCCTTCATTCACACCTGTGTGCCTGTGTCATGTATATAAAATAAATTACAAGATGGTCTTAACAATTTGTAGAAACTCTACCTAATTCTTCATGTAATTTAGATTTTATATGACCAAGTTTCTTTCCTCTGCCTTACCAAGTTTAAGAATAGAGAAACCTCAGGCGCTAATATATGAATCAATCTTTGTGTAAAAAGTTACCAGGAATATTTATTTACTCTCTTTAATACTTGTCCCTGGGCCATGCAAGACTGCTCATAGTATAGCGTTGTTTAACCTCTCGAGAATTCTACATCATAAAGAATATGGTAGGAACTGAACAACTGAAAACTACATTTTGTTATCTGTTCTCACATATAAACTCCTTGAAAGCAGGGATTTATTCTTATCATCTCATCCCTAATGCCAAATGTCACGTCTAACATGCAATAGTTATTCCATAAATACTTGTTGAATAAATATTAAATAAAATATTTTTTGAAAGGCAGTCACAAATAATATCTTGAACATAGTATCACATTATTTACTTTAATATGTTTCACTGCTTCTTTTTTTTTCTGGCCAGGACTGGATTTGAACCCGCCACCTCCCGTAAATGGAGCTGGCACCCTGCTCCTTTGAGCCACAGGCGCCGCCCATTATTTCACTGCTTCTTAATACCAAAGGACCCAGTATGGACTGCTGAACTGGAAGTCAGGCACTTGCTAGAAAGTCACTGAAAACTATGCAAAGTGCATCATGGTTCTGGTTGGATGCTGCTCAGTACTGTTTCCTAAACATACAAGTCAGCATTCCCCAAAGGAGATTGAGGCAAATTTGAAACAAGGACAGGAATCAAACAAAATTAACTTTAGCTACTTTGAAATTATGAAGAAAATGTTGTCTTTAAAATAATGTCACAGGGAAAGACTGTGTGCAGCAATTTCTCTTAAAAAAGAAAAAAAATACTTTCTGTTAGAATCACGGTATGATTACTGACCTTTTTCACAAGGATACTTTATTATTCAAAGAAGAGAAATAGTCAATTGGCTAGAACTTTGATTTGCTCGCCAGGAAAGTGTTCTCCCAAAGCTACAGGAGTAGGTCTGATCTTGTACTTAGGTTAAAGTCATCGATACTCTTCATTTGGGGGTTTTGTCTATTTGCTGTGGACACTGTGAAATCACCCCTAAGAACTGAGCACTGACTAGAATGGTAGACAATTAAATACTTATTAAAACCACCTGAGAAAGGTTACTTGCTTTACCCTCAATCTCAAGATTCTGCAGAGTATGGGGACATTATTTTCTAATCATTCAACAACCGGATTTGAGCAGTCACCTGTGCTTGGTGTGGTGCTTTCCAGAAGCTGGAGTAGTTTGGGGGAGCTGAGCAGAGGGGCAGGGTGGCTCTCATGGTGGCCTAGGATGCTTGGGTGAGGCTCTAGCCAGTTTAGAAAAATACATAAAGAAAAATAGAAAGAAAGAAAGCATTCTTCAAACAGAGGAAACCCTAAAGTCTTGAAAGTCTTGGTAAATTACTTGTTGCGCATTTGGTCTTCAGTTTTGTTCCAGCAACGCCATTCCCAGAAGCACACCATGCGTACGAAGAGTTTGTTATTAATAGTGAAGTCAGAGTATAACGTGACTATTTAGACAAACCACTGGTTTGCACAAAAGTAAGGATGAACATTTTGATTAACGGTTAACAGTTTGCAAAAGTATAATGTTAAAAGTCAGTGTCTTTTTGAAAGGCGTGTCTCCCTGGACCACGATTCTTCCATTTGCCATTCTGTTACTGTGTTTTTCTCCTTTTCTTAGCCAGCTTGGCTCAGATAATCACAAAGACTCATTCTCCCCAGATGCTCCATAGACTCAATTCAATAATTGCCATTTCTGGATGGAGTTTCTGTTTTTGATTCCATCTCCTTCGAGCCATCAAGCCACCCTTTATGAGGGGAGAGTGGGAAGGAGCAACAAGGAGAAGGATAGTTGCATTGGCACAAGGCTTTCTTGATTCTTTCTGCCGAGCCTGGAAAGCTGCGTTATCAGATTCTGAAACAGTAAAGAGAAGGGAGCCTTTAGGATTGGGGCTCACACCAGCAGTTAGAGCTGGTATAAAAGGGACTAAGACAATAGAAAGGAAGAACCAGAGCCTGGGAGGTCTGGTCTGCTGGCTGGTCCTGGCTCCCTGTGCCAGTGCTCAGGCTCAGCTGGGACAATGTGTTGGTGAAGACTGTAGTTAAAGCCCTTAGAGCAGCAACCTGTGGGTCGCGACCTCTTTGGGGGTCAAAGGACCCTTTCATAGGGGTCACCTACATACATCCTGCATATCAGATATTTACATTACAATTCATAGCAGTAGCAAAATTACAGTTATGAAGCAGCAACAAAAATAATTTTATGGTTGGGGGTCACCACTACATGAGGAACTGTGTTAAAGGCTCACGCCATCAGGAAGGTTGAGAACCACTGCCTTAGAGATCCAGTGAGCCGGCAGTGGGGGGTGGGGAGGGGGCTGAAGTATCTGGTGCTGCCTCTGAGGTGTGGCTCTAACTGACTGAAGTTAACCCTTCAATGCCCAATCAACGTATTTCACCATATAGACATTGAAAAAGGACTGACCCAGACCTCAAAGACAGGTTTGTATGGGACAGTTAAATCATGGGTTGTCAGTTAAATAGACAGCATAACTCTGAAGGCTAATTGCATGTGAAATGTGAGCCTATCAGTAATTTCATCTTCGGGCACACCAGGAGTCTCTGTCTTTCTAATCTCTGAACATTTAGGAGTCCTGTTACAGAATTTTCAAATTTTCTCCCTAGATTCAAGAGACAATCTAGGATATTTACATAATACATTAAATTTTTCCATCATTGTAGTTATGAAAATGAATAAATATTTTTCTGAAATGACCTAAGATCATTCAAGTTTCTAAGCCAATCAGAACACTACTTTGCACCTAGAAATTAACCCCCCAAAAGAGAGAAAGAGCGTTTATGTAATGATTAATCAAATGTAAATCCTATAACCTGAAAACTCAGAATTACTGAATTTTTTAAAGTGCTTTTTTGATTTATTTCTCAATCCTTCACATCTCATTCTGTTTCCATATTCAGCACTTCAGTAAATGTCATCGAAACCCCCGAAGTCACCCATGTGGTGTGTCTCCAAAGTGAACAATTACCTTCTATCCCTTGTGGATTTGTTTAAATCTCTTTTCCCATCTGTCTTTCTACAGTGCATTAATTCTACATTCCTAATTCCTGAAAAGCAAGCAACACAGTTTTAAACCATGTTGCTGTCCAATTCAAATTGTATTTCTAATGATTTGATTAAAAACTACAAAGAAGTACTTTCAACGAAAGCTTCTTATAGTGAAACACAAACATTTGTGAAGCAGCCATGCAGCACTTAACCTGCACTCTCAGCTTTAGAGGGAAATATATTGGAGAGAGGAATTAATCACAAACTAAATCCCACCCATGGGCCTCCTTATACAATCCGTCAAGGAGGTTTAAATGTGCAGTGGCTTCGCTACAGCTGAATTTTAGTTACACATCCCAGCTTCCAGTGTCTCCTAAGAAAGCCAAACGATTTTTTTTTATTTAACAAAATTATAAGAAAAACAGCAACATGAAGTCAACATTAAAATCATCATGATGAGAAAATCTGGAAAACAGAGACCCACAAATCAGTTATTAGAGTCTTACCCTTATAATGAAAATTAAAATTACACATATTGTAATGTGAAGAAAGGTTAACTTTTTTGACTTTTAAATGATGATTTTTGATAGTTGTAGGATAGTTGCGACCACTTTGTTAATTCACACACTCTCAAACGTTGGAGGGTTCCACTTCACGTGGCATATATCTAAAAACAGTTTTCTCTAGCCCAGAAGACAAATCGAGCGATTTTTATTGAAAGTGAACTTTTTATACCCCAAACCTTAAATTCTAAAATCCGTGTAGAATAAGAACTACAAACAGGTCCATGCTTTGCTAGTGGCACATACTATTCTGTGGGCCAAAAACACGTGAGTGTTTCCGTTGGCTGAGCATGACCTTGTGAAGAAGTTGCAGTATTAAATACTTTTTTCTCCTCTGCCTCTCAAAAGGAATAACATCACATACTTTTTACGTAGGAGATGCTGTGATGTTTAATGGCATAAATAAGATGATGAATTCTGGGCAGTTGCAGGATTCAGTTTCTGTCCTGTTTTGCAGCACCGTGGATAACACATCACCCTACACAGAAAGTGTTCCTTGGCTTACTAATATTTGAACTTTAAGACTCAGATCTAGATAATTTTAGATACTTTGATTTCATTATAGAAATTCCTGGACTACTTGTGGGATAGACCAAAAGCTAAGACCCTATTGAATTTCAACAAGCTGAATTCGCAGAAAAGAAAGATAAAATGCCTTTCTATTTAAGAACACGATGATGTTTTAATTGTTACAGCATTTGGCATGCCTAATGTATACAATCC